>NC_138079.1:72535000-73135000 GCF_964212035.1 Myotis nattereri | reverse complement strand
AAGTCAAATCAGGGGTTGCCTGGAAGCTGGAGGTGGAAGGAGGAACAAAAGGGATAAGGAAGCTTTGTGGGTGATGAAATGTTCTATATCTTAATTATGGTGGTGATATAACAGGTATATAAAACTGTCAAAACTTATTGAATTGCCTGTGTTTAACGGATGCAGTTTAGTGTTTGTAATATTAATCCTCAATAAAGCAGATTAACCACCACCCCATCAGACCTGGCTTAGTGAAGTACTTTTGCATTGCCATGTTCCTACAATGCAGTCAAAGTCAGCAGCACACATTGTCAGGTGAAATTCCATTGTCAGATGAATTTGAGTGGCTTTTGCCAGGAACTGGAGAATATTTTTAAGTGGTTTAAATTCTAAACCTTTAACTTGTCTCTCAAGAAAATTTTCCAGTTGAAAAAATTAAAAAAGGGGGGGGGTGGAAACTAAAGAAAATGAGAAAATGTTTTATTTGATTGAGAATTTTCCCCCTAGGACATTAACATTTTTTTGTCAGAGAAAGTACATGAGGCCACAATGCCATCCACACACAGTCCCATCCAGCAGAGATGGATCTGTTTGAGAAGCAGGCCTGTTCCTCTGTGCCCGGGTGCGTGGCATCTGGTCTGCTGAAGACATAACCAACACCAGCTTCCCATCTTCTCATCTTTCAGGAAGAGGAACTTCATGGCCCTTTAGTTTATGAGTGTGTGTGTGTGTGTGTGTGTGTGTGTGTGTGTGTGTACTAAAGACATAAAAGGTTAGTCACTTCCTTCATTCAATTCCAGACATATTGAAAGGCTCCCTTTGCCTCAAACCGGTCATTCCTTATAGTATTTTCTTCCGTTTTGTATTTGACCTCCCTCCAGCCCCGAGTGATCATCTTACGCTCATTCCCCGCAGGAAGAGAGCGCTGAGCGCTTTGGCTGGAGGAGGTCCTAAGTACAATCACATATCTGCTCCGCCTGGGGCACAGAGGGAGCCTCCACGTTCGCTCACTGGGAGGCAGTGATTGGCTGCATTTATTTGCTGTCAGTGACGCAGTCCGCCTGTTCGTTTTGAGGAGGTCATTTTGGTGGGCTGTGCCCAAACAGCCATATCAAAATGTAAAAGGTGCCTTTTTTATTACCAAATATGTATGCAAATGAATACCTGGCACTTTCCCCAAGTAACATGTTTCACACATTACTTGGAAAGGAACAAACAAAAATGCAGAAAGTTTAATGGTCTCTCTTTCTCCTTTTTAGTTTTCATCATAACAATTCCTGCATCAAAATCGCCATATGCCCCTTGTTCATTTGGGGACATTCGTTAACCTAAGAGTCAAAGAGAAATCAAGGAACCCAGAGGTGAGAAAGCATCTTGAAAGGGAACAGTTCGATTGCCTTTAACCATGACTTTGAGTAAATTAAAGGTGCTCCACCTTAACACAGCTTTCAAACCCTCTGGTTGTGATCATTCATCTGCATGGTACAAGTCACAAGATGCAAAGCTTGAAAATGGTGCCCATGGGAGAGATCCACATGGCAGTCTATACCCCACCCCCGGACTCCACCTTGATCCCACCCTGTGTGTTAGTGGCACTTTGTTCCTCAGATGGAGCATGACTGGGAACGAGCACAGTATGGCCAGTCTGTAAATACCTGGACTTAATCAGATGCTTTTCAGCTGCACAGAAGCCAATAAAGCAGTGGGATTCTAAACGCTGATACTCAAGTTGCACTGGGAGCAGAAAGAACTCAGAGACATCTGCTGAAACACAGCTGAGTGTGATTCGGGGGGTTGAGACCTGCTCTAAATGGAAATGCATCTACCGGAAAGGCCGTCTCCAGGGACAATGGCGGCCCAGCTGCTGTGGCTCAGAAGGAATTATCTGGTTGCAGGCAATGTTCCAGGCGCTGTGCTAGGTTCAGAACCAAGAACTGGCCCTCACAGTGGGAATAACCACACTTAACTCACCACCTTTACTCAGGAACTATTTACTTTTTCCTCAGCTCTTTCTCTGGGACAGTAAGTCAGGTAGACGGGTGCCTGTGTGGCAGCCACAGAGCCTGTTCCACCTGAAATCAGTCAAGGCGCAGGGCAGGGTGAGAAAGGGACCCGCTGAGTGGAGGAAGCATTTTCTTGACTTCTCTGCCCATCGGTATGTTTGAACTCAGATGGATTAGTTCTGAAAACTACCCTCCAAATGTGGAACCTCTCTAGGCTCCTGGATTTTTTTGTGGGCTTTTTGTGGTCCTGTAAAATTCTTAGAAGGTTTGGCTTCCAGATGTCTGACCCACAAGAATGGCCTCACTGTTTTTGGAGACTCCCACGGGTGATCCAAATGGGGGCTGGCAGCTGGGGTGAGTTACCCTATGCTCAGGTATGAAGTGTGTGTGTGCCAGTGGTCCCTGCACATGACTATCACATAACGGTGTGGGTCCCTTCATGGGTCCCTTATGACCCAGCTTGTCCTATTTAGAGCATCTCACCCATGTCACCCACCAGAGCTAACTCCCTTCTGCCTTATACTCTGGGATCTCAATTGTAAACTAATGGACCAAAAGCCTTTTTAGCCAACAGGCAGGCATGTTTTCCTTGACCAGCACAATGTTCTTAACACTTTTATATGTGAATATCTTTAGGTGGGGCTTCCTCTCAAGGATACTACAGGGTCCACCATTCTCTATTGCCTAACATGTAGCCTGCCTACCCCGGAAAGCATTTGAGCTTGTGACTTTGAGCAGCCAGTTTTCCCACTCTCTCTTCCTACTCATCTCCCCAATAAAAGTGTTTACCTTATATCTCATTTGTAAGAAATGACCTAAACTTATGGTTAATTTTCATGAATGTGTCAATGGCTAAAGAGGGTGTATTACCTATCTAGGGAATTTGTAGCTGCTGTCTCCTATAGAGTCAGTGATATGCATCAAAAACAAAACAAAACAACCAAAAAAAAAAACAACCCCCAAACAGAATCAATGACTGTTGAATTAAAACAGTTTGCCAGATAGTAGGTGAGGTTTTATAGAAAAAAAGTATGCAGTGGGACATTAGAGACAGTCACACTGAAAATTCCCCTCTTTCTTTGAATTTCAGCACTTGGACAATTACAACAGAGCTTGACAGGAGTCTTGGTGCCTATCCTTAGGCAACAGAAGTGCCTACTTTAAGGGTTAAGACTGATTTCCAAAGCCATGTTCATACAGTAACCATTGATTCCTCCAGTTTTTTACTTGCTGGCGGAATTTTTGTTCCCATGACTCCTAGCTGGACCCCAGGCTGTCAAAAACAGGGTCCTTCCTGCTAGGGCCTGAGGGACATATGTGACTGTGCAGCTGTAGGAATGGATGTCATTGCATATACTGTGTTCTTCTCTCCATGTGACAATATTAACCATAAAGAATTTGGGCCTGGGCCTGGCCAGTGTGGCTCAGTTGGTTGGAGCATTCTTGTCCCATACACCAAAAGGTTGTGGAATCTATTCCCAGTCAGGTTGTGGGTTCCATTCCCTGTCAGTTGGGGTGCATGTAGACCAAATGATCTCTCTCTCTCTCTCCTTCCCCTCTCTCTAAAATCAGTAAACAAATCCTCTGGTGAGAATTGAAAAAAAAGAATTTTGGCCTGAGCTGCTGTTTTAGATTTTCCACACTGTTGATCTCTTCCATTAGGCCAAATAATTGAAATGTCTGTGGTAAGTGCACAGGGCATACCATAGAATGCAGAAAGTTTGGATGAGGAACTAAGAGGAAAAGTGTTCCTCCCCATATTTGAGGCAAAAGAGTAAAACCTCTTTTAGAAATCTTTGTGAATACTCCAATATTGAAAATGTCAGACCAAATAGCAACTAACAATTAGCCAGTGCTCTCTAAGTGCCGGGCACTGTACTAAGCACTCACCATGCTTTATCTCTATAATTCTCATATCCCTTGGGCAAGACTCAGTGCCCCTGTTTTACAAACCAAGAAACGGAGGCACAGTGGTTAGTAAGTGGTGAGACTGGTTTTCATTCAGACAGGGGGTCTTTGGTCACTGCCATTGTGAGCAGGGCAGGAAGGAGCTGACGAGTGATGACTTCCCAGGTGCCATGTCAGGCCCTTTCTTTCATTTTAACCTCTCACAGTGGGGAAACTGAGGCTGGGGAAGTTATGTAATTTGCTCAAAGATATGTGGTTTCATTGGGCATCTATTACCTGAATCCAGGTGTGTCTGATTCCAGCTGCTTCTAGGAACAGGGGGGAAGGTCATCAATGGTCAGCGGAGTATCATGCTCTAGGTCTTATGTGTCCACACAGTCAGCCATTGGGTGGGATTTGAGAGAAACCAGCAAAATTCCCACGTTGCTCTCTCTCCATTACCTCAAAAGTTCATTCCACTGGGTTCAACACATCCCTCTCTTTATCCTCTTTGAGGATATAGAGATGCAAATATTCCTATGAGATTTTTCTATGAAGGAGTTTATCAGATTTCCCCAGCCTGCTTCCAACCATAAAAAGGATGCGGTTGGTGTGTGTGTGTGTGTGTGTGTGTGTGTGTGTGCGCGCGCGCGCGTGCACACGCGCGCGCAGGGGGGGGGGGGGGGGGGGCGGAGTACAGAGGTGCTGAAAGAAAAAGGAGATCAGAATACCAGGCCAGGCCATGGAAGACTCACTCCCAAAGTCAGAATTTTGCCTGCGGCCATTTAAAGCTCAATTTCAACAAACTTGACTGAGAATGAATGTATAAATTTCCATTCCCCCAGGCACATCCTACACATGCAGACAAAGTATAAACAGCATTTGAATATATAGGAGTAACCAGCATAGCTCAATCTCAAACCTCAACAATTGCAGAGCTTGATTGTCTAGAAACCACTGGTATTTCACATTTACTTCTGGGGTTTTCAAACAATCATACTCAAATGTCACATCTGGAAGGATCATTGTTTGAAATGAAATTGTTTTTGGAAATCACTGGATGCCACGTACAAGAATTTTTCCAATCTAACCTATTGGCCAACTATTAGAGAGTCCATTACCTATGATGTGGAGTTTTGTTTTGCTTCTTTAACAGGAAAGCCTTGGTCATTCATTTGGAAATGCTATTAATATTCAAGAACCTTCATGTACCTAATTTTTAAAAATAAACTGTTGATATTTTCAATATATGCTTGCATTTTAGTTCTTTAATTGCTCAGCCTGAGATACAAAACTGGAAAATCTAAGTCAAAGAACAAATTCCAAATAAGATTCTCTGTGTCTGAAGGAAATATGGTTTCTTAGCTGATGTTTTTTTTTTCTTTTGTTATCTGAGGGGAAAAAAACCTGCTTTTTTTGTGATCACTTAGAATGATATTGATTGGAAGATAGGGTATTTAAATAAATCTCTCGGCAAATTCTTGTAAGAATCACTTTTCTTGAAAAACATGGACAGAGGATGGACCTGATGTTTGGTTTCTCTGTGTGGGACCAGGCCTGACCCTCCTGGGCGGATGGCTTCCAGGTCACAGGGTAAAATGAAGTAACAAAGGAGCAACAGGGGCAACACCAGAAAACCCCACGCTGATATGACCACTCAGGTTTTCCAGCTGCTATGGCTACAGGGGGGAAAAGGAGGCGGGGATTTCAAATGCCTGATTTGTTTACAACTTATATGCCAAAGGCCCCCAGCTCAGGGGACAGGCAGAGGAAAGAAATTTTCGAATCAAGAAAGGACAGGCCAAAAGAACTCTAACACCAGGAGATAGTTTTTTTCCTTATCAGAATTGTTGACGCCAGTTCTTCCCCCTCCTCTCCCTGCCCCTCTGCCTCCAATTCCCTGAATCTTCAGTGATATTTCTGTGTTTTCAACCTCTCCGCTGAAACAAAGGTAGCTTGGGATGTGAGAGCTTCTTGGGGAACTTAAGCGACAGGATCAAAGCATATGAGCTGGTGCCTGGAGCAGGGGTAGTGGAAACTTACAGAGTTCCTGGATTTATTAGGCCTGGCTTCAGTTTGTAAGACATTTCTTACAGAGAAGACAGCATCATAGAGGTAACATTTGAAAGAGACAGTGGATGTAAGGAGGAGGTGAATCACATAATGTAAAGGGTAAACAAGAGATGGCATCCTAAGTCAAATCCTCTCAATGCTCCACCTGGTTGTGTTTCTTCAAGGTTGTGTTGCACTACTTTAGGAGAAGTTCTAAGAATTTTGGGTGAGATTTTAGTTGTTGACCTTGAAATTCAGATTTCTAAAAATGATATATATCCACTCAGTCATGACAGAAAGGTGTGCTAGACATCCATCACTAGACAATATGGGCATCTATGTATATGGGGCTGGAAGCAGGGAGATGCAGGTGGCAGGGAAAAGTATTATCCTTCAAATTTTTATATTAAGAAGCTATATAGCCCTAGCCAGTTTGGCTCAGTGGATAGAGCATAGGCCTGTGGACTGAAGGGTCCCAGGTTCGATTCCAGTCAAGAGCATATGCCTGGGTTGCCAGCTTGATCCCCAGTGGGGGGCATGCAGGAGGCAGCCAATCAATGGTTCTCTCTCATCATTGATGTCTCTCTCTCTCTCTCCCTCTCTTCCTCTCTGAAATCAATAAAAATATATATTTTTTAAAAGAGAAGCTATACAACAATTTTGCAAAGGATGCTGTTGCTCTAAAATTTGTAACCACCCCCCCCCCCCCCGCAACACACACATATTCCACACACAATATACAAGATGGGGCAAAAGTAGGCTCATAGTTATTCATATGGAAAATAATACAATTAATAAATAGTAATGTAAGAATAAACTATGTTTTGTATACTCACAACTGTAAACCTACTGTTGCCTCACCCTATATATATAGTACACGGATTCCTTTGGGTTGGTTTTGAGAAACAACAGTGCAGAAGAGAACTTGTCTTATTACCTTAAAGTGGTTCTTAGTATACCCGAGAGCTGTGGGGTCCTAAAATGCTGCCCTGATGTGCGGGCATGCTTGGCACCAAGGAAAGATGACGTGGCACATGGGGTTGGATATTAGTGGTCCAGCTGCCAGCATCATCAGGGGGCAGTTTGTGAGGTCGAGGCTGGCTTTTATGACATCAGCAGCGCTGGGGAGGTGAACTAGGGTGACTGAAGATAATGATAAGGGTGGAAACCCCTAGAAGAATCCCACTGAATGTTCTAACATCTTCAAAGAGTTCCAACTCATTCTTGTGTTTGGGAATCATAGAGGCAAATGGTTCTATGAACCTCAGCCTTGATTTCAGGAACTCAGTGTAACTGAAAGTATGAAGAGACAAAGGACTAAGTAGCTTCTTAAAATAAACTTTTTCTCTCTCGTTATACCTCTTTCTCTCTCATGTGATAGGCTTGATCAGCTTGCCTGGTATTCCATTGAGAAGATAAAAGCTAACAGACTATCGCTCCTTCATCTTTCCATTAGCACCTCCAAATTTACCTCCATTTGCAGCCAACCTCATCCTGAAATGAGAAAGTGCCCACTTTGAACTGGGATCCCACCCCTGGGGACCATTTCTCCTTCAGGTTTTACACTTACCCTTATCATTCTGCTTCTTCAACCTTCCTCCCTCCACACTCCTCAACATTCAAATATAGTCTGGAAGCTCCTATCTTTTAAAGAAACTTCTCTTAAGCCCATTATCTATTTCTAGCCGACCCATTATTTCTCTCCTAATCACCAAAGCCAAACTTCTAAAACCACATCCTGTCTTTATCAACCATGCACTCGGCAACCCCCACCACTACGCTGAATGTGTTCTTTCCAAGGTTATCGAACGAAATCCGCATTGCCAAATCAGAGAGATATTCTGGCCCTCATCCTGTTCAACCTCGGCCTTCCACTGTTTTCCGCCCCCTATTCTTGGCTTTTTCTCTGGTCTCAGCCTCTGTGGCACCACGCTCTAGTCTTTTCTCTAGTGTCTCCAGGCACTCATCCTCCAGCTCCTTCCCTTCAGATCCCCAAATAAGGTAATGCCACTGAGCTCAGCCCTGGGTCTATGAGTTTAAATATATGTTAATACTACACAAATCTATACCCTAGCCTAGTCTTTTCTTTTGAGACGCAGACTTATATATTCAGCTCGACTTACCCACTTAGATATCTCATAAGCATTTTGAATGTGATATGCCCAGAATAGAACTATTAGTCTTAACCCTCAAGAGCTACCCTTTCTCAAGTCTTTCTCACCTTAGAAAATGGCACAACTAATTTGAAAATGGCTCAAATTAGACATATGGAAGTCATCCTTGACCCCCTTGCTCACCCTTCCACGTCCTATCACCATGTCCTATCACCATGTCCTAACTATCACATTCTCATTATACCTTGTCTCCACCTCTGCTACCAATACCCTAGGCCAAGCATCATCAGCCCTCACCTGGACTCCTGGAGTAGCCAAACTGATGCCACTATGTCCACATAGCAGCTGGAGAGAACTATGCTGTTTCTACAGCTTTATCTCGTGTGCCTATCTCCTGTTCCATTAGGCTCTGGCCACCTGTGGACTTCTTAGTTCCATTTAAAGATCTTTCTTACCTCAAGGTCTTCACACGTTTCCTTTGGCCAGAATGTCGTGGCTAACGTGTTCACACCTTTTGTATCTCAGCTGAAATATCACTTCCTCCCAGAGGTTTCTTGACCCAAGAATATCCACTCCCACCAAGAAACAGTGTCATATCACAATTTGAAATTTTATATTTATTTCATATTTCCTCCACACGTCTCCATCAGATCAAGAACTGTGTCTGTTTATGACTCTATATTAAGTATTTAGCCAATGTCAAACAGTAAGTATCTGTTGACTGAACAAACTTCTGTCCTCTTTGTCCTACTTAACACTCATAGCCTGGCAAGATAACCATGCCCTTTTTGTATCACACATAATCCTCTCTCTTAGTGACATGCAAAGGTAATGAGCCTTTGAATCTGGCTCTGACACCCACTACCACACCCACTGTGGGACTCTGGTCAAGTTGCTTAACCTCAGCTGCTTCACCTAGAAAGTGGGAAAAATATTATCTGTCTTTTAGTAATAGTATGAAGATTAAAGTGAGATCATGTATAGAAAGTGCTGATCATGAAAGTACTCAGAAAAGTTTCCTTTTGTCCATGCTTCCCAATAAACAAATACTTCTTACCTAATAGCACATATGCATACACAAAACCATCCATCCTGCCCTTCTGAGTCTTCCTGATGGTGACCTTCCTATTGAGATTTTTGCCTTTAGAGGATGAGACACTAAGCCATGAAACAGAATTTATAACATTAAACCAAATATGTAACTGCAGCCCTAAGTAACTAGAGTTTGTATTATAAGGGTACCTTCTTTTTTTAAAAAATATATTTTATTGATTTTTTTACAGAGAGGAAGGGAGAGAAATAGACAGTTAAAAACATCGATGAGAGAGAAATATCGATCAGCTGCCTCCTGCACATCTCCCACTGGGGATGTGCCCGCAACCCAGGTACATGCCCTTGACCGGAATCGAACCTGGGACCTTTCAGTCTGCAGGCCGACGCTCTATCCACTGAGCCAAACCGGTTTTGGCAAGGGTACCTTCTTAAATATATTTGGAGGTAACACAAAGAGAAAAGGAATAATATTTTTGATAGTGTAGAAGACATTGCTTTAAAAGAAAACACCAGATGGCAGCACCAGACGCCAAAGAGGTATCTGAAGGGACTTTTAGCTCAAACCTGAGCATAAAACTACATTGAGAGAGATGATCATTTATAGAAAAGATAGTTTCCCTACAGAAAAACAATGCCTACTTTATAATGTAATAAAGGATTTTTAGAAAAGGGGTTTCACATGTGACCAGCATAATCCTAAGGAAATAACCCCAAGCATTATCTAACCAATAAACAGAACAGATTGCAAAGTGTCCATTGAGGTCTTGGAAGAGAACTTGCCTTAGTGGCATTTGTTTATGTTTAGAAATGATTGAAAGGTGACAGAAGCATCTGTGTCCTAAGAGAACTGAGCCAATCTATGTTGGAAGAACATTCTGAGCAGAAGGTAATTCACTCTGCCAGTGAAACAGTCATGTTGCCCGACTGGAGTGAATTGTTTTCCAAGCACTGTGATCATGGTTCTGAAAAGACTTTCCTCACTTGAATTCACTGCAAGACTGAGCCCCCTGAGAACATCAGGCAAGATCATTGATTCTAATCAGAAGTCAGATTAATGATTCTAGAGGGAAATTGTTATAATTGACAAGAGAAGAAACGAAGGAAACATTTGAACTCTAAAAAGAATGCATGTGGCCCGGCCGGTGTGGTTGAGCATCCACCTATGAAACGGGAGGTCACGGTTTGATTCCAGGTCAGGGCACAGGCCCAGGTTGTGGGTTTGATCCTGGTGAGGGGCATGCAGGAGGCAGCCAAACAATGATTCTCTCTCTCATCATTGATGTTTCTGTCTGTCTGTCTGTCTCTCTCTGAAATCAATAAAATATATTGGGCAGTGCCCTTTATGGAAAATGTATGATGCACTGCACTATCTAAATTTTAAATGATAAAAGAAATACAGCAATAGACAGGATCAAATCATAAACAAAAGAGAAAACTACAGTTCCCAGGAGAGCCTTTCTGCTGAAAGTACCATTGCACGGCAAACATCTTTTTCAGCGAAGGAATAAAGTCCATTGCTTCCAGATTCTTATGCCTCTCTGAAGCCTAAGGAGATTTCTCCATTGTCATTAAACCAAGCTTGCTTTAAATCTGGCAACTAAAGGGCCCCTATGTTAGATGACCTTTCTCTGACCTCCACTGAAGCCTGCATGGTCCCCAAACAGGCCAGCACACATCTGACAGCTGTGGGCGCCAGTTTCTCACTGACACATGCCTTTTCACGTCTGGGAGCAGAGTTGGCTGTCCTCTCACACAGCCATGCCCTCTAGATGCCCTTGCTCTGATGAACTCCCCCCTATGCTAAACGCACGAGTCATCGGGGCCCTCACTGGCCTCTCCTTCTGACATTCTCCCCTCCAGACGACTGCGTGAGTCAGGAGGTGTCCTCTTATGAAGCCGTGGTTCCAGGCCAGCCTCTTTTAGCAGTCGTGACTGAGTGAGAACATGCTGTGCTCAGCCTGTTGGCTCCACTCTTGGGAGCACAAAGTATGTGTTATAACAACAAGCCCAAGAATCCTGACCACACTCTTCCCTATCTCCAGATCTGTAATGAGAACATTTGAAGTAAATGCATACAATCAGGAAACAGGGCTGAAAGTCACACAGGAACAGAGTTGCTGATTGTGACCTCAAGACACAAGCCTTTTGCTCTCTGAATCCAGACCTCACATGTTTTGAAAGAAAAACAACAGCCAGAGATGGGAAAAACAGATCATGTTTATGAGACCAGCCTGCAGTCCTTGCCACAGTTAAGAGTTTGGGTGTTCATCCGGCAAAGAAACCAGCCATCCTTTCTTCAATGTTCATCGGAACACTTACCCAGCTTCTGTCAGTGTGACTCTTCAGCTTTAGGATCATTATCTTGAAATCTTCTAAACCAGCAAGTCCATATAATGTCATTTTAAACATGGTAGTTAGAGAAAAGTAATAGATATTTGCCAAAATAATGCAATGAAAAAGTAAGGAAGAAACACTGAATTAAACATAAAAGATCCCCCACCCCCTTTTGGTTTAATACTTTACAATACCTTGAGTAACCTTAGCTTCCCCAAAACAGGCCATTTATTTATTTTTTATTTTTTGAAAACAGTCCATTTAAAGAATCATGAAGGTGGGTGTTTCAAGTAGCAAATCGAAGGAGGAGGAGGAGGAGGAGGAGGAGGAGGAGGAGGAGGAGGAGGAGAAGAAGAAGAAGAAGAAGAAGAAGAAGAAGAAGAAGAAGAAGAAGAAGAAGAAGAAGAAGAAAGAAGACTGATCACATCCTATTTTTCATGATTTGACATCTGTAAGCTGTGACAAGGACAGCACATCCATCCCCCTGGCTTAAGTGTAGGACAGAGTCCATGGACCGTGCCCTGTTTTGCAGGTAGCCACCCTCATGAGCATCCTTCCCCAATCCTGGCTGATGAAGAAACTTCAGGTGAAAACCCAACAACACTACACCATATGACTGAGAACCCCTGGGCCATGCTTATTTACAATTGCCCAAGTGGTGAGTCAGAGCGTGGTGTCCAACCCAGATAAAAGGTACAGAGCAGCAGCGGGAATTCACCACGACCCAGAACCAGGAACACACGCCTCCCTGCTTGGGTGTCTACACTGGGTTAATTCCCCACATACTACAATCATGTAAGCGTTAACAGAAAACATGCTGTATTCACAGAGCACGTCTATTCCTGCAAGTGCGCCAGTGTTTAATTATTGCTAAAGTCATTTGGGGTTTTTGACACAGATTCTATTTTAGTAAGATAAACTCAGCATAACCCAGTGTTGCCAAAAATGAATTCCTAAGGTAGATGACCAAAATAAACTGGTAATAAATATTGGCTTTTGGAACGGGGAGTATAGCTCTGTAATGTAGACATAGCATTAATGACTCATTTTCAAATAACAGTCTCTCCCAAGGATTATTGGTAGGAGGGGTCAGGGAAAAAAGAAGTTCGTTCTCTCTCTCTCTCTCTCTCTCTCTCTCTCTCTCTCTCTCTCTCTCTCTCTCTCAACAGAATGGAAGAGAACTATGGATCTGCCAGGCAAGGATGTTCTTATGTCTACGTTGCCATCAGAGATACAGCCCCTGGAGTGGGACAGGGGTCAACTTGGACGGGCTGCATTGAGTCAGAAATAGCCATCGAAAGAAACCACTCTAGGGCTTGAGGCAGTTGATTCGGGGTCTGTTTTCTCTCATTCCCCTGGAGGCAGTACGCACTGCCCGGTCCAACCAGGGCATCTCATGTGGCAGGAATTACCTTGTCAGTCACAGTGGGCGCGGCCACGTGCCTTTGCTGCTTGAAATTAGTGGACTCTTTCAGGCCACCTTTACTCTCTAAAGTCAAATTCTGAACGCGTGGCCCACTTGGCTGAGCCTTACAACTTCTCAGATGAACCAGAAGGCTCTGGGGAGCAAAGGTCCGGCTACAGTTTGGGCAGGGCTCAAGCTGAGCTTCACTTGGCCCCTCGCCAGGTACCAGGGGCTGAGGCTTCTTCTGTGGGAATGGCCGGCGGAGCTCCCTGGGGAGCCGGTCATTTTCTGTTTTCCACTTTTCCAGGCATTTGGGCTCATGAATAGGAAGGGAGAGGGAGCCAAATTCCCTGCCACAAATGTAGCAGATGAGAGTCCTTGGTCGAGCTGGGACGCCACCAGAAGTTTTCCTAAGACCAGGCAGGTCATTAGAATTGTTGCTGTTTGGTTCTCTGGGCCCACCACCCTTGGGCTTGCAACTTCTCTGGTGAACAAGAAGACGGTCTGGCAAGAATGTGCGGCCACAGGACTCGCAGGGCAGCAGCTGGGCCTGAGAACTCTGGAACGCTGCCTCGTTCATTGCCTGAAGAATGTCGGACCCACTGCCGCCGCCCAGGGGCTGTGGTTTGGAGGGTTCTGGCCTCCGCTGGTGCTTGGGCAACTTGCTGTTTTCAATTCGCCACTTCTCCAAGCACTGGGGCTCATGAATGGCGAGTGATTGGGACCCAAATTCTCGGCCACAGATATAGCATATGCGGAATCCGGGCCTGCGGGACGGGATCACGGGTGGGCTAGGCTGGCTTTCCGACATAATTCTCTTACCGGACCGTTTTGAGAGGATCACAGTTCCAGGCCTAGTTTTCTGAGGGTTTGTCTTTATGTTTTCAGCAGGATTGACTTGCTCTGTTTCTGGCAAAAGGCTAGAAGAGGAGTCACGAGACAGAACAGAGTGGTTGATAAGGAAGGTAGGTTCTTTAGAGCGATGGAAAGTTTGTTGCAAGTTTTTGGAAACCCTTTTCTCCTTTCCTCTTTCCATTAACGGATAAATCTTTCTCTAGTCCTTGCTCTGATTTCAGCCCAGTTTCATTTGGGGCTTCTTCTTAGAGCAAAGGGTAGTCAGGCTGGCTCTCCTGGGGTTCCACATTGTAGCCAGTACCTTAGCCCTTCAGGCCAGGACTCAGAGCTTCATTGAGGGGCAGCAGCCTGGAGCACTGCAAAGTCCCCATTGAATGCCCCGTGCCTCCGAGATCTGTGGGAGAAACAAATCCAGAGTTATCACACACACACACACACACACCTGTTAGATTAAAAGTCATAAAGAGCAGAATTTTTTTGTTTTGATTAGTATCCTCTCTCTGACTAGCACAGCAACTAGCACATAGGATTTTTCAGTGTTCAAATAAAGTTTAAGAAAATTTCCATTGTGAATTGCACTGTCACTGTATTGAAACTAGTATTCTGCCCAAAGAAAGATTGATATTTACTGTACCTCATAGACACACCTGACACAAACCATCAGAGGCACCGTGCTGAGGTTGTAAGAGAGAGAACCAAGAACTGTGAACATCAGATAATGAAACCACAGGTCACCTGAGAAGACCTCCTCCCACTGCCTGAGGGAGTCTGGACGTTTCAGTGCCAGGATCCCTTTGACAGGGCCTGAAGCCTATGGACCTCTTTTTAGAATAATAATTTTAAAAGCAAAAAATAATATTCTTACGATGACAAGTAAAACTAATTTTATGGAAATAATTTATCAGATATTTTTACTTGCTATATATATTTTATTTGAAATATAGTAGTGTGCCAGACTTCTTGAGTGTCTGAGGGTCTGAGTTAAAAACTCCTACAGAAGAAGTAATTCAACAGTGAATATCATGAGAATATTATGAAATATTATGAAAACTTTCAGAAGGAGTGTAAATGCCTTATAATCTACCAGGTATCCACTTTTCTTTATTATGGGAATGGAGTATTAATAAATTGTGGCCATGACTGTCAAACCAAGAATGCAACTCAGGCCTGTCCTCTTCCTGGTGGGATATGTACAGATCTTCCCTGGGGTGAAGAAGCTCAGACTGTGTGTGATGGCCTTTTATAGCCGTTATGCTCACTACCCTATTTTCTTTCTATCTATCTATCTATCTATCTATCTATCTATCTATCTATCTTCCAAATATTTTTTATAAAAACACAGCCAATGGTTTTCCCCCAGCAAAGCAGAAGACAGAACTGATAAGATCTCATTATGGGCAGAGCCTAGGAGTTGTTACCTTGGGGAAAGGGATGAGACAATGTTACCCAGGGTTTACAATCTAGCCCCAAGAAAGATTATTTTCCAGAAGTCTTAGGATCATCTTCACTTCCTGAAGGATGACTTGGACCTGAATTAGAAGCTTTGTAGCATCCGTTCCCAATCACAGACACTGACCATAGCAGACGTGAGTTCAGGCAGAGCGAGGATGGCAGTGCTATCAATATCAGAATTCTGTTTGGGCTTTGTGCTCGATAAAGGACCAAAGGAGCTGTGAGATTTGTGCCCAGTTCCTGTATTTTGGTGCCAAGAAAGGTCTGAATATTTGCAGTTAAAACTATCAAATTAGGTCTGGCACAGAAAAGGGAACTATTTTTCATTTTGACAGATCCTAAGACAGTGATATTAACACATGTGACAAAAGAATGTGTTGGCCCCAGAGTGATCAGCACAGAAAGTGAAGCTTAGAGAAACAAAATGTATCACTTGATCAGCACGTGAAGGAGAACGTGAATCTAGAGAACACAAGGAATCCGGTAAAATTGTTTTATCAGCAAATGGGTGAAATAATACCCCAAACCACTCTGCTTTGTTGCTTTTGTTTCTTTTTTTTTTTTAAAAAAAATATATTTTATTGATTTTTTACAGAGAGGAAGGGAGAGGGATAGAGAGCTAGAAACATCGATGAGAGAGAAACATCAATCAGCCGCCTCCTGCACACTCCCCACTGTGGATGTGCCCACAACCAAGGTACATGCCCCTGACTGGAATCGAACCTGGGACCCTTGAGTCCACAGGCTGAAACTCTATCCACTGAGCCAAACCCCTCAGGGATGCTTTTGTTTCTTGTTCACTGAGATCTCCTCTTTTAGTTTCCCATTTTCCTTGGTACCAGAAATTTTCATACACCAAATGTAATTAAGAAGGCTCTGGCTGGGTAGCTGAGTTGGTTAAATCATTGCCCCGATAAGCCAAGGTTGCAGGTTCAATCCCCAGTCAGGGCACATACAAGAATCAACCAAGGAATGCATAAATAAGTGAAGCAACAAATTAGTGCAGCAACAAATTAGTTCTCTCTCTCTCTCTCTCTCTCTCTCTCTCTCTCTCTCTCTCTCACTCACAGTTCCCAGCAGATTAGAATAGTGAGAAAGCCCCATGACTTGCCCCAACAACTCCTCATTCCCCTTATGATAAGAGAACTAATATTTATTGAATGCCAACTATGCATCAAATATTGTGCTAATTTTTATATATATAATTTAATTCTCAAATGATTATGAGGCAGGTATTATTATTTCAATTTTATAAACAAAGAAACTGTGACTCAGATAAGATGAACAACTTGCCCAAGACAGTCAGTTTCTAAATGACAGAGCAGGGAATCCATTCCAGCTCCCTTTGGCTCCAGTATTCAGCTCTTTCCATTATTCATTCTGCCTAAAATTCTGCCGGCAAAGCTTCTTCTCTTTCATTTCTGTCCCTGTTTTAATGGATGATTCATAGGCCCCGTGGAAAGGTACCTAAGCTCCCACCAGCCTTTAGGAGAAGGAAGAGGCAAAAGGGAGGAGGGGAATAAGGCATGGAGGAAGAGAAACCTCTGTGATGGAAAAAGCAGGAAAGACTGACTGGGGCTACGGAAGACAGGTTTTTTCCCTTAAGGGACAGGGGTCATTTCTTTTGCTGTAAGTGGTTTTCTAGATGAAGCTTTCCCCTGCAAGGTGGGCAATGCACATCCTTTTCCTGATCTCATCAACATCCTTCAGAGGAATGACCTACTGACCAGGGTGGGGATGGATGAGGGGGAACTGGGTGCTATAACGGGTGCAGGGGGAAAGCGAAGGCCGCCTGAAGGGGCCAGATGGTATTCAGTTTGCAGCCACCTCAGCACTTTGATGAGGAATGGATCTTTATTTTTGCAGGTGTGTGTGCACTGCAAATATTTTCTCTGAAGCACACATCAGCATCATAAAATTCCCAACCAAATCTTCACCTCTTCTTTTTGTATCATCTCTTTCTCCCTCCAATGTCCTCCTGAAATTTGCTTTATTGTGATTAAAGGCAACAAATTATTAAAGATGAGGTAGCTGGAAGCGAGTGAAATTCTTGGAAACTGAAAACTTTATGAAGTTGCTGCCAATGATTCTGACAAGGCACGGCCTGGTCAGCTGCTCTGCTCTATAAGTTTGTTCTAAAAGCAAAAAAAAAAAAACGCTGGAAGTACTAAATGCATATACTTACATTACTTAAGAAATTGGCCTGTCACCAGACATATTGTAAATAAAAGTTGCTAGTTTATAAAGAGAACCACTTTGCAAAGCCAGCTAGTTTCACCCCGAGCGTCCATGGAGAAAAGTTCACTCCGATTGGCCTGACCATATTTGCACATAGGAGATTTAAAGACTATTTTGGAAGGCCATGTTTTATCAATATAATGCCATTTTCCATGCCCTTTGGGGTTCATCGGAAGGGAGAGACAAACTCACAAGGATAAATACAATAACCTTGGAAATGCAAAACCCATCTTGGCTTTAGAAGGTGCTCCTCTATAAAAGAGGGAAAAGAACACAACCAAAGTGATTAAATCTCTTTTTAAAAAAATTTAGTCCTTAGGAACAAAATAAATATGTGATACATGAGCCCTTCCCTGTTTTAGTATAGAATCCAAATTCTTTAAATGGACAAATGAATAAATAAGAAACATGGAGTTGGGGCTAATGCTTACTTTTAGCAAAATTGTAAAATAGAGGAGGCTTGTCCTTAATATCCTCGGTCCACCCTGTTCCCCAGCTTCTACTCTCCCCTGCCCAGTGCCCTCACATACTATTTGGTCTCCCTTACCTATGAAATCTCACTTTCAGAAAGGAGCTGACAGACTTATTCACATCACGGTTTATGATTGATGAGGTAATATCCCTCCCAGAGCCTGGCAGAAACAGCTAGTTCCTTACCAGTAGTTATTCTGCCCAACTCACTCAAATTAAGAGCGCGCCAATTTTTAGCTGGACACACAAATTCCCAGCTACAACTCTAGAGGTTCCTTTGTAGCTAGTGAAGTATTGTGTGTGGCTTGTAAGAACTCTTCTTAGAATGCAGGGGTATAACTTGTTCCTCTTTCCTATGTTCATAGTGATGCTTAGAACATGGATGTGATGGCTGGCATCTAGCAGCCATATAGGACCAGGTTATATTCATGTGACCTCGACAAGGCAGAGCAGAGACCTGGATGGACTTGAATATCTGATAATGTTGGAGCCACCATACAAGTAACTCCCTTGGGCTTTATGTGCATAAAGAAATAAATATTTATTGTATTTTAGCCATTTTTTAAGAGTCTCATACATGAAAACCTAAGTCAATTGAGATATAGTTGTATTTTAAATAGTTGTCATTGATTTCACATAAAATGAATTCTAATAGTCATATTTCAAATTTTAGGATCTTTTTTGATGGAATAAATTTTTTTTTTGAGAAAGTGTATGTTTGGGGGCAAAACTAACTTATTAAATATGTACTTTTTTCTGAAAATCAGAAATAAAAAACTTGAAACTGGAAATACTGAACCAATGGTTCTTTAAAAATTGCAAGCCATCCTTTCCTAGATTTTTTTGTTGGAACAAATTTGAATGGCATATTTTACTTCTGGAAAATGAAAACCTAGTTTTTCCCATGATGAGCTTTTGAAAGAGCAATGAGGCATCATTGTTGGGCCAGTTGTTAACTCACTGCCTCTATACTCAAAATGCCCTTTTCTGTGTTCAGCTCTGTGATGCTGTCACTGGGACTCTGCATACCCCCATTTCTGCTTTGTCAGCTGATCCTGAGTTATGTTCTGCCAACAGTGGAAATGAAGGGAGAATGCAAGGTTGGAGGACAAAGAGAGGACTTGCTCCTTTCTAAAGGCTCCCTGTCTGCTTGCGCTTCTTGCGACATCACCCCACCAACACTGCATCCCAGCAGAAGCAGTTCTTTCCTGTAGTTTACAGTTTTGCAATCCTAGCAAACCAGATTCACTCCTCTCCCTGACCAGATAACATCACCAGTCAGTCTGTGCCTCTCTCTGAAGACCTGACTTACAGCTCCATAAGGCACTTCTAAGTTTCTATAATTCAAACCTTTTCCCTTTGATACTTCACCCTAGGAATGGTGGTTGCCACCTCCTTTATATAGCGGTGTTCTCTTTTATCCTGCTAGTTACTAGGTAACAACTTCATTTCTGGCTAACAAATCTTTATTTTAAATTCTCTTTAAATAAGTGTATGAATTCTGTCTCCTGGCTAACATAACTACCCTGAGACTATAAATAATAAAAATATGTGATATTCATGCTGTGCATTACCTTACTATTGCAATAAATATAAACCCAAATAAATGATTTCATAGAATCTTAGAAAATAATATGGAACTTATCTTAACATTCAACCCTCAACCTATTCAGACACTGAAAGCATATTTTTGTAATTTTTATACCATCATCATGCTTCAGAGCTAGAAAATGCTGCTCTCTCACTTGTGACTGAACTAAATCTTAAGAGGAAACCTGCCATTTGGAGCATATTCACATTTTCCTTAATTTCATATGACACTTCTGCTGCTGACTGCCCAGTCATAAGGCCACCACTGCCACAGGGGATGTCAACATAAAGGGATCACATTCATAAGTTGAGTGACCAGGAAGTGTTGAGGGGAGCTGGCTCAGCTCACTCTAGCTGGTTCTCTGCACTCCCACATGGGCAATGGCATGAGCAGTCCTCAGTGATTCTGATGTGAATGGGCAAAAGGCCAGGTGAGAGCAACTGGGAATTGAAGATGATATGGCTTTGAAAAGACAGGAGCGGCATCTGAAAGGTAAATAATGGAAACACTTTAGCCTGAAGCTTATGGCTTCCAGGGAATATGGCTGTCCATACCAGCATTTCTATGCTAATCATGAACAATGAGAAATTTCCCTTTTCTTGTCTCTCTTTCATTGCAAAGAATTTTAAATCAACAAATAAGTTCCTTCACTTTCATTCAAACTAACTGTCAGGTATAGACATGAGTCTATAGTGCTAGGAAAGCTATGGAAATGGAAAATAGGAGAAGGGCACACTTTACCCTTCTAAGTAGAGCCTTCTGCAAGGACATTGTAAGATGCTGAGGCTCAAAATACCACCCCATGACAGCAATTGTTAGTTTAAGCCTGTAATTTTCACTCTATATTGAGTATCCAAATCACAGACTACTCAAAAATCATGAATGCCACACAGGTGTGACCATGTAATTGTAACACAGACATTGGCGTGGTAGAGAACTAGTTACCAAAAGCATCTGAATCATCAGAGTAGAGGCCTGTAATGTACAGAAATTCAAAGAATAGACAGAAAAAGTGAGGGAGTCTGGCCATTAAACAATAAACAAGTCTACATATCATTATTTTCTGATATTTTGGATAGTTCTATTCCAATAACAGAGCTCTATTCCAAATAACTCTCAAGACTTTAAAGCAGTGGTTCATAGGCCAAATCTGGCCCATCACTATGTTCTTTTTGGCCTGCATAGAGCTTAAAATGTTTGGATTAACTTCCATTATATTAAAATTGGGAGATGTCATACAAAATCTAGATTTTTGGTTTCCTTTGAAGAAGTGGAAAGTCTGGCCATCCAGAGCCCACATTCCAATGTGGCCACATCCAACATAAGCCGATACGGAGTAAGGACTGTGCCTATAGGTCAAGCGGCCAGACTTCACTCTTCCAAAGTTTCTCATCAGCCCCTTGATCCATGGCTTTATAGTTCATGCTTGATTCTCAAAGATATATGAGTCTGTGACCATTTGCAATATTTGCTTTAAAATGTCCCTTTCCCCCATTTTTCTCTCAAGCACTTGTCCTCAGGAAACTGGGAATCTAGTTGAAGTCTTTTCTATGGAAGATAGTTTCTAAAAGAACGAAATATGTGTTGGTAAAAATTCAGAAAGGAAACTTCCTGATAAAGTATAATGAGGTTGAAATACTTGATTCTAGGAGGGAGGGAAGTATCTAAGGGGAAAAGAAGGAACCAGTGTCCTAAGAATGAATTTTCATACATTATTAGAGGGTCATAGGAAATGATGCATTTAATTTCAGAGTAAAAAAAAAAAATAAGCAGCCAGTGTTTAGATCAGCCACAGGAGAGATGGTGGGGAAAAAGAAAAAGGAAAAGAAAAGTAAAACCGACAGGCAAGAAATGTGTTTGGAGGCCATCTGAACTTGTTGGAGACATCCCCATAATTATTTAGTTATCCGTTAATATAGTAAGAACAACTCTTCTGGTTAAGACAATGGTCCTTGATTTACCATTAAGTGAATCTCCAGATGAAGAATGTTGGATTTATTTGTCTAAAGAAAGGATCTGTCGATAAAAAGAACCATAACTAGGCTATTAACAATATACTGTTGACTTTCCAAGAATTGGGCTATAAATACTTCATAAGAGAATTATGCTTTCTTGTAGAAATTACAGAATTTGGTGCATTTTTTCTTTTGCCAAACTGACCATTTTGTTAGATACCACTGATAAATAAGTTCAAAGTGCAACTGTGTAAGAAGGGCACAATAGTTCCTTCTCAACCTCGAATGTGATATCTGCTATCCACCAACTGTCTAAAATTGATGCATTATGATGAAAAAATAGTGGGGGGAAATGACAGATACCCTGTTTTAGTATTAAATTTTTAAAAGTTGCAAATAGATCTGTGTTTACTAGCCCCCGTCATGTGATCCTGCTTGCTCAAAGCTCCCATGTCTTCACGCTCATGATTTATTGTCTCAGAGTGCTAACTCAGTGCAATGTCTTTGGCATGGACTTCCAAGCCACAGAGTGATAGTATCGGGAGTGTAGTCATCGGACTAGTGTGTCCAGGTGGAAATAAACAATGAAGAATACAGCTGCCTTTGAAGAGAGCCTTTTGGCCAGGATACTTGGCACACGGTCGATGGGCTTCGCTGTATCCTGGAGGAACCTTTTATTAACCACATCACCCACTTACCCCACAACAGCCTCAAAATTGTACCTTAGAGCTCTCCACCTCCAGGAGGTCGGTACCTCCCAGAGCCTGGCTAGCACTTAAATGGATCGTCATTACAGTTCATTACAGACATCAACACCCTTTGTTAATAACGCTTTCTCCACCCAAAGCTGTTTCTGAGGCAAGTCCCTGGGAAGAAAGTCAAAAACGGGGCCGAGCCCATGAGGCAGGCTGGCTTTCTGCTGTGTGTTATGAATGTGCCTCTGTTTCCTGATATGCTCAGCATGATTCCCCTGGTACTGACTCTGGAGACTTGGAGGTTCATGGACAAGCTGAAGGCTGTTTCTAAACAGGGGCTTTTTATTGCTGTTCTCCCCACCTCTCTCATCTTCCTATACAAACGTCATCAAAAATCTATTGTCATTCCTACATCTCATGCGCAAGGCCCTCTTTCACAGGCCAGATGGTTTAACCTCTCTGATGGCTCAGAATTCCCCATACTGCAACCTTTCATTGCTCAGAAGTCTTGCATGGGAAAAAGCATACATGCTAGAGAAAACCACTAAAAGGAATCTCCTGGTGCAACTCATTAGTTCTCCATGTCCCCACTGCCCAAGCCAAACATGAAGTGTGGGAACGGCTCCTTATTTGCAAAGCTCATAGTTTTTTGTGGTTTAACATTTACTGAACGCCTCCTTCCACCCTATACTCAATAACTATCAAATAGCTAGGAAGTCAGTGAGAGTATCAATGGCTTCGTTCTGTTTTTCTTTAGTAAACAGAAAAGAAGATCCCTGTGTTTTTTAACTTATACCTAGGATCAGGAAGATTGGGATATTTGATTAGAAGAAGTCAATTTAAAGTTTACTCTGTGGATGCTCATTTTTTCTCTTTCTTCTGTTTTCAACAGACTCTTATTCCACCGCTGTGTTCCCTTTCAATTTGTTTCATTGTTTCTGTTATCTGGGTCTCCATTCCAAGTCCAGAAGGAAGAGGTGCCATTAGGAAGGTGTGGCATCCTGTGGTTGACTCTACTGCTTATTTGCTCCGGAGATATAAGGCAATGCCAACCAGCTTACCTCTAAAAATGTGTGGCTTATATTTTAACTCCATTAAATTCTGGAGAAAGAAAGCAAGATAAGAAGCGATGGGCCCATCTTTATCTTGTAATTTTATATGGCAGAAGTCCACCATGGATTCCCCCAAGGCTAAAATCAAGGTATCCCCAGGCTGTGGTATCTTGCTACAGCAGTGCTAGAAAAGGGACACACCAGCAGAAAGGGAGCAGCGTTGTGAATACAGCCCTCTGCCAAAGTGTTGCTCAGCTAGTCTGCCGTGCTGTGCCCAGAATCTTTTTTTTTTAAGATTTATTTTTTACTTTTTAAAAAATATATTTTATTGTTTTTACAGAGAAAAAGGGAGAGGAATAGAGAGTTAGAAACATCAATGAGAGAGAAGCATCGATCAGCTGCCTCCTGCACACTCCCCACTGGGGATGTGCCCGCAACCAAGGTACATGCCCTTGACCAGAATCGAACCTGGGACCCTTCAGTCCCTAGGCCGACACTCTATCCAGTGAGCCAAACTGGCTAGGGCTGTGCCCAGAATCTTAATAGTCGCCTCACAGTCACCCAGCTCTAGATTCCATTGGAAACACCATGGGGGTTGGGGGTGGGGGGCGTGCCATCCCAGGGGCCTTGCTGAGATGCCCCAATCAGCCCTCTAGAATGAGAATTTCAATTCACTCTATAGCAACAAAAGCATAAATGTTCACCTAACATTATATAGTGGGGTCCAGTATCTCTCTCTAGCTCTGGTGGGAACCCTCACCCAGTGTGAGTAAGGAAATAATCCCCTCAGATTCTGCATTCTTTCAGTGTAGTCTATGCATCTTTGCTGTCC
Source organism: Myotis nattereri (assembly GCF_964212035.1). NCBI lineage: Eukaryota > Metazoa > Chordata > Mammalia > Chiroptera > Vespertilionidae > Myotis > Myotis nattereri. Next base: position 73,111,032 of record NC_138079.1, on the reverse strand, counting down.
ACACTTAAGTATGTTTTCCCTTACCTCTCTGACTGTATTCTTTGCTGCTGCATTTGCATATTTGCATCAGGTAGAGTCTTTATTGACTAGTTTCTTCAGAAACTTGACTTGAATATACTCTGTTCCTGGCTAACAAACTACATTTCTTGTTAATGAGAGTGCTGTATGCACGACAACATTTTCCTTCTCTCCTTTCAGCAGTTTTCTCAGGACTGCTCCCAGTCTCCTCTAATTGGAGGTGGATAGTTAAACCCTTCCTAAGTGGAAAGGGTCACTTCCAGTTTGGATTCTGAGCTGAGAAGACATTTCCATTCCGTAGAGTCATTTCCTACTTGGAAGTGTAGGGTATCAGAACATGCCACTTTGGCATAAGGAGTACTTTGAGCTGAAGGCAACTGAGAAAAACCAGACACAGAAAAGCTCTCTGCCCTCCCTCTATTTGCCTAAAAGCAGGACAAACATTTGTAAAGGTGTCTCCCTTTCCCAAACCAGGAAGGGCAGAATTCACCAGGAGACAACTCTAGATTCGTTACCGTCCACAGACAGGCACTGAGAAGAACCTATATAACAGCAATACTAAATAGCCTTTATCTTCTCTAAGTTTTGCCCTTATACTCACCTTCCCAGTTTGCTGTCCCTAAAAGCCTACCTCCCTTTTTCTTTGTCTTGTCACTTCTCCACAAATTTATGGTTCTTTGTTAAGATGCTATTTAAACCCCAAATTCTTACCACCCTTTGAGTTACTCATTACTGAGTACTCCCATGTGTATGCAAAATGCCCTTGTTAATAAAACTTGCTTGTTTTTCTCTTGTTAATCTATCTTTTGTCAGTTTATTTCACAAGTCCAGTCACTGAGCCAAAGAGGATAGAGAAATTTTTTCCCTCCCCTACAGAGTTTTAGAATAAAAAGGATCCCCTGCCCTGACTGGTTTGGCTCAGTGGATAGAGCCTGCGGACTCAAGGGTCCCGGGTTTGATTCTGGTTAAGGGCATGTACCTTGGTTGCAGGCACATCCCCAGTAGGGAGTGTGCAGGAGGCAGCTGATCGATATTTCTCTCTCATTGATGTTTCTAACTCTCTGTCCTTCTCCATTCCTCTCTGTAAAAAATCTATAAAATGTATATTTTTTTAAAAAGGATCCCCAACACGCCACACCATGTCACTTTCTGTATAACCCCATTAAATGGCATCAATAGTTCATGGTCATTACTGGTTAGTCATCTCATATGCACTAAATAAGCAAAAAAAAAAAAAAAGAAATTTGGAATATACTATACAAATAGCATAATATTAGGGATGTTGACTAGAAAGAAGAGATAGGCTTCATTTAATACAGGGAGAGACTGAGTATTGTGTCCATTATTGAGTCATATTTAGAACTTCTCTATAGGTAGAAGAGAGTCAAAGGAAAAATTATTGCATCAACATAATGTAGTCACCCAAAACATGGGACATCCCTTGCTGTTTTCCTGCCTGTGTGCCTCTTGTCAAAGAAAGATCTACTCAGTAGCCCAGCCATCATGGCTCAGTGGTTGAGCATTGATTGACCTATGAACCAGGAAGTCGTGTTTTGAACCCTGGTAGGGGCGTGCAGTGCAGGAGACAGCTAGTCACTGATTCTCTTATCATTGAATAGAGGCCCGGTGCATGAAATTCATGCACTTAGGGGGGAGGAGTTCCCTTAGCCTGGCCTGCACCCTCTTGCAGTCCAGGACCCCTCGCTCCTTACTGCCCGCCTGCTCGCTGCTCTTTACTCCTTGGCTCACTGCTCTTTAGTGCTGCCGCCACTGCTCTCACCAGCCATGAGTCAGGCTTCTGGCTGAGTAGTGCTCCCCCTGTGGGAGTGCACTGACTACCAGAGGGCAGCTTCTGCGCTGAGCGTCTGCCCCCTGGTGGTCAGTGCGCATCATAGCGATGGGTCATTCTGACCATTGCACCGGAACGGTCGCTTATGCTTTTATTATATAGATGTTTCTATCTCTCTCTCTCTCCCTTCCTCTCTGAAATCAATAAAAATATATTTAAAAAAGAAAGACCTACTCAGTAATTGAGCCTCCAAGTGTGTTGCTTAAAGCTTTGGTGAATGGTTGGTCTGCCTATCACCATGTCCCCAGACCTCAGTGGAGGTCATATAGTCTGTTGCTGAGCCAGGTCTCCCTTAGTCTGCACTGATGCAATTGACTATGTGGATCTAATTGTAGAAGTTTACATTTTCATAGGTGCATTTCTTCCCTTCTGGTTTTATCACAGCATGATCCTTTAAAATGGATCTTGATATCCAGGTATTAATAAGTAATCATTTTTTAAGTCTGATGATGACATTATCAGAAGTCTGTGTGCCTCTTGTCAAATGAAGTCAGACTTCATTTTTTAAGTCTGATGATGACATTATAATTGTATTTTAATTGAAATTTTTATTGAGATAATTATAGATTCACGTGCAGTTCAAAGAAATAATAGAGATCCCTTGTACACTTGCCAAGTTTCTCCCAATGGTAACATTTGGAAAATTATAGTATCAACCAGAATATGGATACAACCCATTTTTACCTACACTCATGAGTGTGTGTATATTAAGCTCTGTACAATTTTGCCACCTGTGTAAATGCCCACCACTATAGTCAAGGTAATGAACAGTTCCAACATCACAAGCATCTCTTGTTTTGTCATTTTATACCCACCTCCTTTCCCCACTGCAGCCTCCATGTTCCCATCTCTTACTCCCAGAAATTGCTAATCTGTCCTCCACTTCTAAATTTTTAAATTTCAAAATGACATGGGAGGGTGGATGGTGGGAAGTGATAAGCCAAAGAACTTGTATGAATATACCTATAACCTATGGACACAGACAATAGGGTGATGAAGGCCTGGGGTGGGGGTGGGCTAGAAGGGGTCAATGAGGGAAAAAGGGGACATATGTAATACTTTTAACAATAAAGATTTTTTTTTAAATGTTATGTAAATGGAATTATATAGTATGTAACCTTTTGGGACTCACTTTTTCCTCTCAGCATAATTTCTTGGAGAGTTATCCTAGTTGCATGCATTAATAATTACTTGCTTTTGCAGTAAACTCTTTGACACAGCTCTTAGCAATATATTTTTCTGATATAGCTCCTTGAGCAAGGGAAAAAAAAGAAAATATACACAAATAGGACTATGTCAAACTACAAAGTTTTAAACAGCAAAGGAAACCATCAAAAAAAATGAAAGTATAACCTACTGAATGGGAGAAGATGCATGCCAATGATATATCCAATAAGTGGTTAATATCCAAAACATATAAAGAACTCATACAATTAAAGGAATCAAGTTAAAACATCGGCAAAAGACCTAAATAGACATTTCTCCCAAGGGGACATACAGATGGTCAACAGACATATGAAAAGATGCTTAACATCACTAATCATCAGGGAAATGCACATTAAAACCACAATGAAATATCACCTCAGACCTATCAGAATGGCTATCATCAATAAATCAACAAACAATAAGTATTGTCAAGAATGTGGAGAAAAGGGAACCCCCTGCACTGTTGATGAGATTGTAAATTAATACATCTGCTATGGAAAACAGTGTATGTGGATCAGTGTGAGTAGATGGTATGAGTATGTAGGGATGTGAGTGGGTAGGTGTGACTGTGTGAATGAGTTTGTAGATAGATGTGAGTAGTGTATGCATACTTGTGCGTGTGTGCGTGTGTGTGTGTGTGTGTGTGTGTGTGTGTGTGTGTGGATGGGTAGTTGGATGTGGTTGAATGAGAGAGAAAAAAGAATGGAGAATAATTGATAAAAGTAACTGGGAAGGTAAATTGGAAACAAATTATGAAAAGCATTATAGCTAATCTCGGGAATTTTGATTACCCTACAGGAAATGAGGAATCCTTATGGATTTTCTTATAACATACATATAATTGAAAAAAGATCTTGAGTAATGAAATCTGGAGAACATCAACATTTAACCTTTAATGACTACACCAAAGAAGTGCTGTAGTTCCCTAAAAGGATCCATTGCAGAATTTTCTCTAAAAGCAAACTTTTAGTAGAAAACCAGATCACTCTGATTTACAAAATGTAATTTGTACCTAACTTCATGAGACTATGTGTACTACACAGAGTCAGGCTTGCATGTTTCTTCCAATTCTAAAATTTTGTTTAATGTTGGTACAAACAGTTACCTCCATGTCCCATCTTACATTACTAGTAGCTGACATGTGTCTAAATATTTTGATTAAAAATCTTGACAAATACTTCTGGACCAGAAAGTGAACCTCTGCTGTAGAAATTTGCTTCAATTAGATAAAGCTTAAAGAATGAAAAAATGTATTTCCAATAGTATCTTCTCTTTGGATACTAAACCAATTCCCATTCCCCTTTCTGTGTGGCATGGATCAGGTTGTTCAGATCTTAGTTTTGATACTACCACATCTGGGGAAAAAGTCCAAGTTCAAGCAAACTATGAAATGCAGTGGTAAGGTTTTATTTGCTAAGAAAAGCAGAAAAGGTGGCTTATGGCAAGGAATTAAGCATACCCCTCCTCTAAACTCAGACCAAGTTCAAACCCTAACTCCCAAGTGCCATTTGGTTGTGAAATCTTGTGATACAGCATAACTTTCCTGTGCCTTAGTTTCATTTTGTGTTTATGGGATGATAATACTTATCTTACAGGGTTATTTTAAGGATTAAAAGAAAGAAAACATGCTTAGCACACTCTGTGGTAGGTAGTAAGTATGATGTCATAATTGTTATATATGGCTTTACACTCCCATACTTTCATAAACAACTGGAAATGTAGTTAGGAGACTATAGAATTTTGAAATAATTCTCATCTGCTAAAATATTCTGAGGAATCCCAAAGTTTTTATTCAACTAACTCAAGTCACATTTTATTAAAAAAACATTCTAACATACAATCCTAAAAGAAGAGAGAAATACTTAAAAGTTATGAGAAATATGAGAAAAATGATCAAATCTCATCAGCACAAAACATGTTACTTAATTCCCCCTCCCTAATCTGAGCTGATTGGAACAGAGCTGGGCATTGGATGGACAAAAGGCTGCCAACCCATAGACTCCCCAGCAGTCTCTGACATGTCCTGACATGAGAAGATGAACTGGTCCAATCATCTTCCTCTCTTGAGAAGGGCAATTGTTAGCAGTGGTTGCTAAAAAGAGAGGACACTGAGAAAGAGTTGTGAAGTTGAGCAGCAGCATCAAATATCACAGCAAATAAATTATGCATAAGCAGAAGACAGACTAGAGAGAGAGGAAGTGACTGTGGGTGAAACAGAGTAGAGCCTGGCGACAGGCTAATGGGACACTCAGGTGAAAGTCCATGAGGCTGCCACTGCCACTTGGGTACAAAAGATAGGTGATGTTCTTCAGTCTCCATATCTTTCCCTATGACTAGAGAATATCTGTGCTCCTGGTTCATTCTGATATTCCTGTTAGAAAACAGAAGAAGCCTTTGTCACAATGTCCCGAATAGAATGAAAAATTATATTCAGGTGTTATCACTGTCAATCATATCAGGTATAAAAGAGGAAGCAGGTCACGGAAGCAGGTCACCTCACAGGTGGAAAAACAGTGACCAGGTCAGGTCCACGAAGCTTGGCTGTGGACAGGCCTCTTTCTCCACTTCTCCTAAAAAGGAAAGCAGGGTTAGGTCTCTAGTTCTGCTCAGACTTTATAAACAATTCAAGAAAGAGACCTGATGAGCATAGGGCTGAAAGCCAATGGGGGTGATACCTGATTAGCACTCTATTCAGCAGAAATAAAAAGAATATCATTGAGAAGCTCCTTTGACTTTTCTCTAGAATTCTGAAACTTTCACAAAAAATTACCTATTAATTAGGTTGGTGTCTGAAACAGAAAACAGAGGCTACTCAACTCTTTGGCTAGAAATCCCCCTGGAACATGTCGTTCTTGTGCACCCTGAGGCCTGGTTGTGAGATTCCCTTGTGTTTCCATGCACGTGTATCCTTATAATAAATGTCCCACTGTCAAATAACATTGTGCCCAGTAAAAAGGCCTGCCCAGAACTCGATTTATTTATTAATCCATTAGATCCAGAATATTGCCTCTGGCAGTGGAGCCCAAAACAGATATTTTGTGACACAATTTTTGCATTCCCATCACCACCACCACATTATTCATTGGAGGTATTTCCAAATAACCCAATCCTTCGACCCATGAGTTAACGGGCTAATTATTACAATATGTTTACTTCAATTATGCATCTGTTAGAATTCTGTCACTGCAAATAAAGACAATCAATCCTACTCCAGTCACTTAAAGAAATAGAGACCTATCTTTTTTTTTTTTTTATCAAGGTAAGAAGATTTTTTTTGAAAAAAATCAATCAGAGTCTCAACAGTATCAATGCTTCAGTGATGGTCTTGGCCTTTCCCTCATACATGCAATTACTACACTGCTACTATGGCATTCTTTAATTGATGGCATTCTTCCATCTTCATACAGAATGAGTGGACCAATCCTAGGGTCCCCAATCCTAGGGTCTGGTAGAGCTCTTTTCTTGTGTGGGTTTTGAGTGATGGTTTGTGGGTAGCCCAGCTCTGAGAGTTCCATCAGTTTCAGCGCATGGGATACCAACAACAGTCATCATGAGCATCCCTCTTCCTTTCATTCTCCTCCTTCACCTTTCCTGCCCTTTCAAGCCCAGAAGTCCCATCTACAAAGGCTACTCTGCTAAAAGACAAGTGTGGCAAAGAACTCCCAAGCTGACTAAGAAGGTTTTTCCTTCTTCTCTATCTTGAGAACTATTTTCATTATCACAGATGCCAGAGTGGGAAGGTGCAGATAAAATGTGCTTAAGAAGTCCTCATTTGCTTTCAGTGGACTTTGGACATTCTTCAAGTGCTTTGCTTTTTGTATTTTCCATTCTTTCCTCACAGTTGTTTCTCAGGCTTCCACTGAAGTACTGTGATCTGGTTTTCATTTATTTGTTCATAGTTTTTCTAGTTTTCTCATTTTTCAAATACCAGGATATTATAATACCATCATTACGTGAAAACATATATAGAATGAGTCTGAAATATCTCAAGACATTAAGGAATAAATATTTCAAAATGTATAGATTTTGGGTCTGTCCTATAAATATCATAGGGAAGAATGGCACAATTTTAGGCGACAAATCTTGATCCTTTTTGATTAACTGTTACATTCCAGTCACAATAATAACATTGAAAAATACTCAGTTACATTTAAAGATTATTAAGTTGCTAGTGAATCACAACAGGACTTAATTTATTTAGGCAAGCAATGGATTGTGCCTATTTAAGTGATCTGATGTAGAGCAGCATTCCTGTGCTACTTATCAATGAACATTTCCTGAGAGCTTCTGTTGAAAACTTTATTTGGAAACTTTTTATCACCCATAAATATTCCAATAGTTAAAGTAATTAAACTTCCCTTGATGCACTTAACATAGGAAATAGGCTAACTGAAAAGGAAAATGTGGTTTTAATTTTTATGGATTGAATTGTCATGTGTTTCATATATAAGACAGTTCACTTGGAACTTAGCAGGTAAAGCAATCCAAGATCTATCTATTTTAATGTTGCATGATCATTTGGTATTTTTGAGAGGAAATGCCATGGACTGATTCAAGTAATAATGAAAATGCTAATTTCTTATTACACATTCCTGATTTTAGAATGAGCTATAATAATATAGTTTTTCACCAAGTAAAGATATGTGTTTCCGTCCTCTCAATGAATTTGTATAGTTGCTTAGCAAGAGGCTGGAATTTTATTAGTTATATTTATTATGACTTCATTTAACACTCTGCTTCCGATTGCTCACACACACATACATACACATATGCATGTGTACACACACACGTACCCTTCTGTACACTGTTCTCCGTATTCCTTCTAGGTTAAGAGAACATATTGAGAGTCACTGTCATGATCTTCACTTAGCAATGAATCCATGCCAAGATCCTGGTCCATCGAACACTCACTTGGCAATGACATCCTGGATTATAACCAGATCAGATGGTACTAATAAGGACAATTGCTGGCTATAAATCTCACTGAAAATTGAATTCTGAGTCTTTCTGCAATTGCTTGTTTCTTTTATCTCCAATCCTCACTACTTCTCATTTTGTTCTTTGTTCATTTCACAGTAATTTTAATTAAAAATAAACTCGGACCATATCTTTGACTTGGGAGAAGTCACCCTGGAGGTGAGCCAGGCTGAGATGATCATGAGGATGTTTTCCTTTTCCCAGCTCTCCAACTAGGTTCTTGATCTCATTGTGGGCTTGCTTGGAGAGGAGGAGTGAAGGGGGAGAGAGCAGGGGAAAAGGTAAAAGGGATTGGTAGACACTCTGAAAAGTATTAAGCATCTTTTCCCCCTATATGTTTGCCTATAATTATTTGGCAGAAAAATCAATATCTTACCCTGTTCTAGTCATTTCTTATACTTTCTTTCTGCTCATTTTCTCATCTTTTCTTTCTGTCTTTTGCATCTTAATGCATCTCCTTTCCCATATCCTTGCACTCCTTTGATACTGTAGAACCTCTGTGGTACTACACCAATCCACACTGAGACAGTTATCTTCACTGACATGGCCAGTGACCCCTTCCAAATATTTTGCCTGCACTCCTAGGTTTACTGAAAGGCAGGTGAATGGCCTTGCCTTGTCATTCGCATGCTATTTCAGTCACAGTGATGAATAGCCACTCCCATCTTTGCCACCTCTAATCCTTCTTTGTTCAGAGCAGTCATACTCAACTACTTAAATTACAAAACAAATCCTAAACCTCCCCTGACTAAGTATTCCATAGTTGTCCCACTACTCTCAAAACAAAACCCAAACTCCTGATCATGACGGCCCTCTGTAACCTGGTATCTCCTTAAGCCTCTGCCTTGATCTCCCCTTTACTCCCTCTTGTCTGCTCCCTGCTTTCTCAGATTCACATTTCAGTTCCTCAAATAAGCCAAATTCACACTCACTCTGGGGTGGGTCAGGGGAGGGAATGGAAAGGGGCTCCGTACATGCTCTTACCACCTAGACTCTTACTCTAGTTCTTTGCGTAGCTTTCTCATTTTGTCCTCCAGGCCTCTATTTAAATATCATCAACTTAAAGAGACCCTTCCTGGCTACTTTTTCTCAAATAATTTCTCTTTCTCTCTCTCTCTGTCTCTCATACACACTCATGCATGCACATGTGCACACACATGTGCAAGACACATGTGCACATGTGTAAACACGATTGCATATAATTGCACAAGATGATAAACATCATGCATACAGAAACACATATGCACATATACACACATACACATGCACACATGTACCACTGCTACCACTATCGTCACAGTTAGGTCTGGTGACTGTTTTTTTTCTTCTTTCTGTTTTTACTGATTTCAGAAAGAGAAGGGAGAGGGATAGAGAGATAGAAACATTAATGATAGAGAAATATCATTGATGGCTGCCTCCTGCACATCACCTACTGGGGATCCGAGCCCACAATCCCGGCATGTACCCTGACCTGGAACTGAACCAGTGCCCTCTTGGTTCACGGATCAACGCTCAACCACTGAGCCACACTGGCTGGGCATGACTGTTCATTTTCTTCATAGCACTTACTGAATGTTTTTGTCTTGTTTGTTTACACATGTAGTATTGGTCTCCTCCATTTGAGTGTAAACTCCAAGACAAGGGAGCTTGTTTACTCTCTCCATAGTTATATATGTAGCACCTAGCCCAGTGCTAAGCACATTGTAGGTGCTAAAAAAATGTGCTGAGCCTCAAATGAGCTGAGATCAGATTGATTTTATATTAAACTGTTAAACAGAAATCAGGCTTATTATTTAAATAGAGGGAAAAAACAAATAAGGACTTTTGAAAAGGAAGAGTTAACAGCTAGTTTTGTGTTATTTTGTTCTAGTCTTTGTTCAACCCTTACAATACTAATTCAAGGGATTACTATTCTAGCTTTAGAAGTGTGACTACGGAACCCAAGAGCAATGAGAATCCAGTTAAGGACTATGTACTGGGTGTCAAGCCCTGTCCTTCATGGCAAAGATTGCTTATCAAGCCCTGAGCAACCAGCATGGATGTCACAGAGCTCCCCTCCCCCACTCCATGCCCCACCCCCTGAGAACAGGCACACCAGAGGTGGCTGTGTGACTGGGTAGACACGTGCACTGGGTGCTATCTGGCAGGCAAAAAGCTAAAGCAGAAGCAGAGACCTTGGTTTTCCGGAGCGGGGCTTATTTCACATATTGCCTCTCTTGACTATGTGCATTCTGAGTGCAGATGACTTTCAAAGCTTAATTCTCCTTGGAAGTACCAGGCACTCAGAGGAAGTTTGAGGCCACATGCTTTCAACTATTAATGTATGGTTTTGGAAAATATTTCATCAGAACTCCTTAAAGATTAGAACGAGGGTCAACAAACTATAGCTTGCTGGCTAAATGTGGCCAGCTGTCTCTTTTTGTAAATAAGGTTTTATTGAAACACATTAATTTACATATTTGTCTTTGACTGCTTTTGCCCTGCAACTGAAGAGTAGCCTCGAAGGCCTAAATTATTTACTAGTTGAGTATTTATAGGAAAAGTTTCCCAACTCCTGAATTAGAGCATATAAATGAGACTCCATTTTATTTTAACAGTGAAACTGATACCATTGTAGTTAACTAGTAATTAATAACAGGAAAAAAGAAAACGGAAGGCCAGATCTTATAGGTATGTCATTCGCCAAGAAGCTATAACTTTACATTCCCCAGGGGTTCAACAAAGGGAAGACCGACGCATGCCCAGTAAAGGGGACTAACAAAGGTGCTTGCTGTCAATCACACCTGAGGACAGAAATGATTGGCCAGAAATAATTCTGAGGCCAGAATGCAAGCCTGAAGATATTTGGAATATTTAATTCCCTCAACAAAGGAATTTACACTCTTGTGCTTTGAGGACTTTTGGGACTCTCATTACTTGGTGAACGCTCTTCTGCACTTGTACACATGGACTACTGGGCTACAACTAGCCTGATGCTGTACTGGACCTGGCTCCAGCATGGAAAGGAAACTCTGGACACTAGCTTTGATTTTAGCTTTACTGAAACCCCAGCTATATTGTTTCTATGACTGGCCAAAGGGAAATGAGACTTTTGAAAACACAGCGATGAAATTCCACGTTAAAACAAAAAAATCCCTCATTCTACCATGTGAGTCACAGAAAATACTTTTTCTCAAGATAACATAAAAACTCCACCTCCAGCACCTAGCGGGGATAAGGACCTCCCACTCCATCTGATAACAAAATATCAATTATTAATCAATGTGAATTTACAAAATAGTGCTCAATGCAAACAGAATGCTACCAAGTTTTGCTTACATAAAATTCTATCAGCCTCCTGTTAGTCTTCTCTCAAAAAAAATGCTTGCCTGCATATTACACTCTGGTCATTCTACTTACAGTTTGTCATCACTATTAAACTATTGACAGCTTATTTATATCTCCCACCCTGCTGCTCCCAGCATAGTGTATGCCATTGCCATAGTTGTATGCTGTGATATTTTAAAAATGCTTCTGTTTTTAAGACTCCACAGGAATCACCACTGCTCCCTCAGGAAAGTTGTTTTGGAATTGTTTACATTCTTTACCATTTACATCTTTTTTAGAATTGTACATATTCTTGAAAATGTTTCAGTCACCAGAGACTTTGGGGAAACTTTTTAAAAATACTAATATTAGACATTCATTTAAATGATATGTACACAGAGAAGAAAATAATCCCTAATAAGGTACAATTTACAAACAAATTTTTCTTAAAAATAATATATAAAATTCTAAAGTAAATTGAAAAATACAACAGAAACAAATAATACTTTACATTCTTGGGCTCAAAAGAAATAGATATTTTGTGACAATGATGGCAAACTTGGAAAGCCTAAGGAAATGTTTCTCTGTAGTAAACATTTGAGTATTAATAATTTTCTCTCAATTCATAGGAATGCATGAAGCATTTTATCAGGTGCTTATTTTACCAGGCATAGATTTTTTTTCTCTGTAATTGTGAAAAACACATTGCTAAGTAGGCAATAGAATAGAGATAATAAACAATGTTTCCTTGCAGAAATTATGAGCCAAGAAATTTTATCTTTTCTTCCTTCCTTGTCTAGAACAATGTCTGGCATATAGCAGACACTCAGTAGAGGAATGAATGAATGAATGAATGAATGAATGAATGAATGAAAATTAAGTTCAAGTCACATCCTATGTAATAACAGCCTAATATGCAAATCGACCGAATGGTGGAACAATTGGTAGAACAACCAGTCACTATGATGCCCACTGACCATCAGGGGACAGATGCTCAATGGAGGAGCTGCCCCCAGCCTGCAAGCTCCAGGCCAGCCAAGGTGGGTGTCAGTGGGGGCTCCTCAATCGCCCCACCAGTCACTACGCAGAAGGAGGCGACTGGAGGCGGGGGTGCAGAGGGGCAGGGCCGGCCAGTGAGCAGGTGGTGGCAAGGGGTGGGGTCGGTGAACGGGCAGCGCCAGGCCAGCCAAGGCAGGTGTCAGTGGAGGCCCCTGATTGCCCTGCTGGTCGCCCCACAGATTGGCCCTGATCGCCCGCCAGGCCAAACCCTACCTGTGCATGAATTTTGTGCACCAGGCCTCTAGTTCTGCATAAACGGGTTTAAAAAATACATCTCTTTTTCTGGAATTATCATTCTTGAATAAATTTATCACTTTATATTTCTGGTTTTTGCTGAGTATAGAATCACTTAAAATCAAATTATAGTAGTCTCCCCTTATCTTAGGTTTTGCTTTCTGTGGATTCAGTTACTGCCATCAGTTGTGTTCTGAAAATATGAAGTGGAAAATTCCAGAAATAAACAATTCTTAAGTTTTAAATATGTGCCATTCTGAGCAGCATTCTCACACCATTCCTCTGTCCCACCCCAGATGTGATTCATGTCTTTGTCCAGAATATCTATGCTGTTTCCACTCCCCACCCATTAGTCATTTAGTAGCGCTACTGTCATGGTATCACAGTGCTTGTGTTCATGTAACCCCTATTTTACTTAATGCCTAAAAGTGCAAGAGTACTGATGCTGGCAATTCAGATATGACAAAAGAGAAGCCATAAAATGCTTCCTTTAAGTGAAAAGAGGAGTACAATAAGATATTTTGAGAGCAAGACCACATCCACATAACTTTTATTGCAGTATATTATTATAATTGCTCTATTTTATTATTAGTTATTATTGTTAATCTCTTACTGTGATTAATCTCTTACTGTGACTAATCTATAAATTGAAGTTTATCATAGTTATGCTCGTATAGGGAAAACATAGTATATAGATAAATGGTTTGGTACCATTCTTGATTTCAGGCATCCAATGGAGGCCGGGGATACTTTGAATGTATCCTCCTTGGAGGGGGGAAACTACTGTATGGCCTAGAGAAAATCTGGATAATGTGCAAGAAAAAACTGCCCAGCCCTCGCCAGTTTTGCTCTGTGGATAGAGTATCAGCCCACAGACTAAAGGGTCGCAGGTTTGATTCTAGTCAAGAGCACATACCTCGGTTGCAGGCTCAGTCCCTGGCCCCTGTAGGAGCATGTGCGGGAGGCAACCAATCGGTGTGTCTCTCTCACATTGATGTTTCTCTCTCTGTGTGTCTCACCCCTGCCCTTCCACTCTCTCTAAAAATCAGTGGAAAAAATATCCTTGGGTGAAGACTAACAAGCAAAGAAACAAACAGCAACAAAAAAACTTGCCCAACCTTATTCAAACTCTTGTGTATGGTTCCACTGGGAAGCAGTCATGGAAGCAGTCTCTTTGTTTTTAATAATTGCTTCACTACTTAAAAGCCAAGATAAGCTGGTTTTTAAAAATTTAATGATGCCAATAAAGATAGATAAGTGGATTCATGTAACAGAATAGAGTCCAGAAATATATGGTCAAGTCACGTATGTGGTCAGTTTATTTTTGACAAAGATGCCAAGGCAATTCAATGGAGAGAGGAGAATCTTTTTAAAAAAATGATGGTGAAACAACTGGATACATTTAAGGGAAAAATTAATATCAACTCTCTACTTTGACCACACACAAATATTGACTCAACATGGATCCTAGAACTAAATATATAAGCTATATAAAATATATAAATAAATAAATATAAAAAGTACAAAGCTTCTAGAAGAAAGCATAGGAGAATATCTTTATGACCTTAATATTTGTAAAGATTTCTTAGGCAAACTATGAAAATCACTAAACTTAAAAGAAAAAGAATTAAAAATTTGCCTTCATATAAATTAGAAACTTATGCTCTTTAAAAAACACCACTAAGAATTAAAAGGCAGGATTTATATCAATCATATATATACATATATATATATATATGGCCTGGTGCACAAAATTCCAAAATTCGTGCACGGGGGGGGGGGGGGGGGCGGTTTCCTCAGCCCAGCCTGCACCCTCTCCAATCCAGGATCCCTCTCACAATCCAGGACCACTGGCTCCTAACTGCTCACCTGCCTGCCTGACCAATCACACCTAACTGCACTCCCAATGGCCTGGTCACCCCCAACTGCCCCCCCCCAGCATGGTCACCCCCAGCGCCCTCCCCCTTCTGCTGGCCTGGTTGCCCCTACCCCCCCCCCCACCGGCCTGGTCACCTGCAACTGCCCACCCCACAAGCCTGTTCGGCCCTCACTGGTCCCCCTGCTGGCCTGGTTGACTCCAACTGACCCCCGCCAGCCTGGTCACCCCTAACTCCCCCCACCCACCAGCCTGGTCACCTGCAACTGCCCCCCCGCCAGCCTGGTCACCCTTCACTGCCCCCCTCTGCTGGCCTGGTCACTCCTAACTGCCCCTCCGCCAGCCTGGTTGCCCCACGCAGCCTGCTGTTCAGTCGTTTGGTCGCCTCTCACGGCCCCCCCTGCTGGCCTGGTTGCCCCACACAGCCTGCTGCTCAGTTGTTTGGTTGCCCCTCACTAACCCCCCTGCTGGCCTGGTTGCCCCACACAGCCTGTTCGGTCGTCCTGGTTGCGATGGTCATATATATATATATAGTCATATATCAAGCAACCTAGTTTATTTTTAATGGGCAAAAGCTCTGAATAGATTACTCACAATAGAAAGTCTATGAATAGTCAATAAAGTCATGAATTAAAACTCAATATCATTAGTTGTTAGTCATTAGAAAAATGCAAATTAAAACCAGATATACCACTATACATACACTAGAATGGCTAAAATTAAAAAGATTGCCAATCCCAAGTATTAGTGAGGATGTGGAAAAACTGGGACTCCCTTACATGCCTGGTGGGAGTATGAAATATTACAACCACTCTGGAGAAATGCTTGTCAGTTTCTCAAAAGTTAAATCTACACCTGCCTGATAACATAGGTATTCTATCCCTAAAAAATTAAGCGAGAAAAGTGAAAATATAAGTTCACAAAAAGACATATATAAATGTTTATATTAGCTTTTACTCTTAGTGGAAAACTGAAAACAACATAAGTACACATCAACAGGTAAAGGAATAAACAAGTACTGACATATTCATGCAATAGAATATTACTCCACAATAAAAATGAACAAACTACTGATACACACAAGGACATGGACCCTTCTCAAAAATATTATGCTGAACTAAAGAAATCAGATACAAAAGAGTATATACTGAATTACTTCACATATAAAACCAATAAAACAAGCAGAGCTAAAAAGGTGAATCACAGAAAGATCCGTGATTGCTTGTTGGGTAGATGAGTGAGTGAGGAATGGACTACACAGGTTATTGGACATGTTCTTATACTGATATTATTGGTGGTTACATAAATGTAATCATTTGTCAAAACTCATCAAATTGTGTACTTAAAATGGGTGCATTTTATTGTATGTGAATTATACATCAGTAAAGATGATATAAAAAGAGAAAATATAAATAGTCTAAAATGTGAACAGAAACTTAATAAAAGAGACAGACAAACCTCCAATGGCTCATGTAAAAATGCTCAACTTCATTAGTCACCAGGGAAATACAAATGAAACTACAGTGACATATAATTTCATACCCATTATAAAGTTGAACATACACCTGCCTTGTCATCCATCAATTTCAATCCAAGGTCTAAACCCAAGATAAATGAAAACATATGTCCACCAAAAGATATGTGCAAGAATATTTATAGCAACTTTACTTATAGGAGACCCAAACTGGAAATAAACCAAATACCAATCAATAGAATAGATAAACAAATGTGGGGAAATCCTGTAATGTGATAATACTCATCTCTAAAAAGAATTGAACTAGTGATGTACACAGCAACTTGGAAAATTATAAACAAAGAGGGGTTGGAGAATATATACTGTATTATGCTATTTACATAAAGTTCATCAACAGCCAAATTATTCTCTAGTGATAGAAATAGGAACAGTGGTTGCTATGGAGGGAAGATTGACTGGAAGGGAAGTGATGAAACTTTCTGGGTAATAGAAATGTCCTTTATCTTGATTAAAGTGGTAGGTTACACAGTGTATATATTTATCAAACTCATTGATTTTAGGAACTTGAATTTAAGTTCCTAAGATCAGTTCAATTTCAAACCATGTAAATTTTATTTCAATTAATTAAAAAAATCCACCATGTCAATTGAGTATCTATAGACTTTATCACCCTTTTCTTTCAACAATAATTTGGCTAATAAACATATATTCTTGGATTAATATTCAAAACATATTTTATCTACTTTTCTTTGAAAAAATATTTTAAAAATCATCCCTTCAAAAGAAATTTGATTCTTTTAGCTAGTAGAACATTTAATCCATATTGCCAGCATCATGCAATGAAATAAAATATTTGCTATTTTGTTTGGTAGTACTTGAAGATTTTTTTTACAATATACTGGTAAGAAAGAAGTGGAAAAGATCAAGATTATCTAAAATAAGTATCCCTTATTAGTTCAAAGGTAAGATTTGAGCCTGACTAGACAATAGAGAAAGAGCATACCTTCTGAGAGCCTTGCCTTGTAACATTTGTTCTTTGTCTTTCTGTTTTGGCTATTATGGTGGGCTGCTGGTGGAAAAAGGAGCAAAATAGCTGAGAGCTCCTGGGTTCACATGCCCTCTTGCAGGAGTCCCTGTAGTATGCGAGGCTGCAGGAACAGGAACCCTAGCCTTTGTCGCCTGGATGTATCCTGGCAACCTGTCAACAAAAGGGACAGGACTGAGTTCTCTAGTAACAGATTGGAAAAATCCAAAACAAGAGGTGAAGAAACTCAGAAATAGAGAGCAAAATGGCCTCAGCTTTCTTTGAAGTGGACTTCATGAACTTTACCAATGGAATGAGCATCGAACAAAGAGAATCTGGTGAATTGATGTCACAAGGATCATCTTGGCGTGGCAACAACTTTCTTCTTTTCTAAGGAAGAAAAAGAAGCAAAAAATACTAAATGTCTAATTGATCTTTTCTAGACTCTTCAGAAAAGATCATCTATTTAGGAGAGCTGGGCCTCTTCTAAAAGAGAGAGATGGATATTCTCCATGACTCCCAATGGATGTCTGTGCTTTGGTCTAAAGTGTAAGAAAATAAAAGATGTAGAAGCTATGGTTAGTTTATTTTCTAATGTGCCCTAAGAGAGCAAACATTTTTTAAAAATAAGGTCAACTTTTTAAAATGTATCTAAAATAATTTTTTGAACCTCATATTTAAAAATACTCTGAGACATTACGCTAATTGTGGTGAATGAAATACTCTGCAAGCATTAAAGCTCATAAATAAAAAACAGTCTATTTCCATGGCAAAAAGTCCACAATACTGTATATTTCTAAAAAGAGAAGCTACAAAACAGAATAAACAGTATGATATCATTAAATTCTCTCTCTCTCTCTCTCTCTCTCTCTCTCTCTCTCTCTTTCTGTGTGTGTGTGTGTGTGTGTGTGTGCGTGCACACATGTGCTCAAGTCTATGTGTGTGATCTTAACTCAAAGAACATTCACCAAAATGTTAACAGTAGTAACTGATGGATGATGATATTAAAACATCTTATTGAATGCTTCTTAGAGTTAGCAGTTGGAGAGGAGAAGACCCTAATCTTGAGGATTCCAAAACTGTTACCTCATCCCCAGATAAATGAATTGGGATACAGGTGATTCACAGAACTGTTAGCTGTTGAAGTGATTTCGGACCACACTCTAAAGTCCCTGTTGGATAATGAAGTTCCACAACTTAATATTCTATACTGCTCAAACTATGGATACATACATCCTCTACAGAGCTTTACAGATACCTCAATTATACTATCACATAAAATAGTTCCAGTTTGAATCCCTCTTCTGAAACCTTTCATAATATGCCACATATAAATGCTGAGGCATGTCTACAATGACCTAATTGCTGCTGTAAGAGTGACTATCTATTGAGAGGGGGCAAGAAAACTTAGTTTTATATTTGGCTTTTTACCAACTTATGGGTCCCTGGCAACCTATTTCTTACTTTATACAGTATGCTTTCTCAGCCCGATTGTGAGCTAAAAGAGATACTTCTCTAAACAAATTGTCTAATAAATAAACACTATCCCAAATGCACACACAGTATCCAGGCCAGTGGCTGGCTATTTGGGTCAGATGGCAGAACAGATAGGAACTGCTGGCCTAGAAGAGGACAACCCCGGGAAAACATGGAGAGGGCAGGTATTTCCAGGCTAAAATAGGTCAAAGAGTTCTTCATCTGGACTTCTCTGGGATGCCTGGGAAACAGCCCCTGGAGCAGTGGGCACGTGTGCTGGCCGGGTAGTAAAGGTGTTGTTGCAGGCTGTGGGGTTGCAGGCTGCCAGCTGCCTTCCTCCAGTCACAGGAGCTGCTTCTGAAACTGGCTGCATGGGAGTCTTTGTTTTCTCTGTAATTTTGGGCTCATTTGAAATTCATGGGTTTGTAGTTTCATCTTAAATTGAACACCCTGCTGTTCAAATTTATTTCATCCTGGCAAAACAGGCCTTCCTGGGTGCCTGCGCCTCTCCGTCTCTAACTGTTCTCTCTCTCTCTCTCTCTCTCTCTCTCTCTCTCTCTCTCTCTCTCTCTCTCTCTCTCTCTTTCTCTCTCTCCCTCTCTCTTCACCTCCCTCCCTTTTTCTCTGCCTTTTAATAGGACCAACACTTTTAAGTGGCTTATTTTTTTTAAAATCAAATTCCAAAGGCATCTTGGACATTAAATAGCTCTTACAACACAACCTTTTGATGATTTAAGTGTAAATGAAGCAGAAACATATGGATTTCATTTCCCATAAATCACACAGTCCCTTAAAAAAAAATCAAGGGAGAATGTGCTCAGCACGATGTATTCTGTTTGGTTGAACCCAAAACGTCTGAAAAATACTTGGAGGCTGATGAATCCAAAATATTTACCCACCCCTATTTATAACATGGTGGGGGAAAGCCCTTGATTCTTGGTGACAGCCAAACTGCTCACATCTGCCCAGTGGTCAACCAGCAACCAGCAAGAGCTTCAAGATAACTGTGTTCCTTCTTCTGTTCCCACTCCAGACACTTCACTCAACCTCAGATCAAAGACGCTGAAGCCCTTCCTTACACAGAGCTGGCCTGGTGTGGCATTGCTTGGGCTTCTCTCATCTAAAACAACTGCGAGTTGTTTCATGCTATTTGATGTCCGGTCATGTTTGTGTCACTGTGGGATGATGCCAGCCTCACCAATAATCCAGATCTGACCCCTTGTGACAACAGCCCCACCACAAGGAATTCTGGCTCATTTCCCCTTCGTAAAACCACAGCTGTTGTGCCTGCACACCCCCTGACGTTTTCATTAAAGGAATAAATCATGGTTTTTATGTAGCAGAAAAGAATGCTGCTCCCTGCCAGTATCACTGACGGTCCTGCTGTCTGTCTCTTCATTGATGCAAAGCCCAACTCTTACTCTGAAAACTACTGATAAGTTTATTTAAACTGGGCAGGGACTATGTGTGCAAGAATTTTTCTTTCTTATTTTTTTTAACAGCAGCAGCAGGAACTCAAACAGGATGTTTGTGAAGTTTGGGAAAGTAGGTCCACTGGGCGTCTTGTTCCCTTCTACCCAGTTGTTTACTTGGCCTTAACACTTAGCTCAGACACAGAGAGTGCCAGCCACCTGACATCCCTTATCTCAAATCCTTGAGCAACCCTACAAGGAGAAGCCTCAGTGCCCTTATTTTATGGATGATAAAATTAGGAGTGGAGGTTTTCAATGACTTGCCCCAATTGCAAAGTTAAATCTAGGTTTGAAATGTATGCCTTTCTGGTGCCCAGCGACTCCCCTTCCACTGCCTCTGGTGACCCCTTGTTGTCAGATTGCCACACAGAACAGTCTAACCTCAAAGGAGACTCATTTGTTAAGATATGCCTTTTGTCACAAGAAAAGTCAGACACAGACTGAGTTTAATATACTACATTGAACATTGCAAAATGTGTCCTGTGGGAGATTAGAAATAAAAGGGGAAGATAAACTTTAAATACAGACTTTTAAAACTCAAAAAAAAAAAAAGTACATTTGATGTATCAGAGTCCTGACCCGACACATCTTAAATTCCTGAGGACTCCTTTCAGGGGCATGTTTCTCAGCCTTTTTTTCATTATTGATTCCCTTTCCAAATATATATATATATATATATCTTTTCTAATCCCCCTTAACCATGAACTTTTAATAACACAGATATATCTTATATTAGCTTATATTTGATGGGCCACAAACCAATGTATTATCTAAAATTATGTCACCTCCAAAGCCAGTTTTTACTGTCTCTGTGGGAATGCAGGCCTAACAGATATGCATCCAAAGAGCTGACAATGTTGGCCTCAGATAATCTTATGGTCAAGCTGACATACAGAAAAAATGACCAAGAGGCCACAGAAACCATGGAAACCGTTCCTAAATTGTCAAAACAAAAAAGCACAGCATTAGTTTAAGAAGGGCAATAAGTGTATCATATTTTCTATGCACTCCAGTGGGTTTTATCATAAAAATGGAACTTTTGTAGCTGAAGTATACTTTAAAATAGCCTCTAGTCCAGCTAACTGTCTTCAGACAAAAAGCAGTACTGGCCTAACTTTTTTAAATTGATGAGGCATCTAAGCAGAGGACATTGTTATTTGTTTATGTGCCACAGATTTAAACTCAAACTCCAAAAAATTTTTTTCAAAACACTCTCTTGCTTTATCTTTGGTATAAATACAAACATTGCAAGAGCAGATAGAAGACTTTCTTTCTTTTGATCCCCCTTCCTATGGACAGGGAATATTTCTTCAGTCTTCTATCTTACACTCTATGGATAAAAAAATATTTTGTCTATACTGTGCTATAAAACCTCCTGTTCCAAGGAACTGAGATTTTAAGTATCTGTTGAGTCTAGATGATGCATCACACGTTCTGGCTTGCCAAACTGTCCCTGCACAGCTCTCCACCCTGCTGTCCCACTTCTTGTTCAACACCCACTAAACCAGTGGTCGGCAAACTGCAGCTCACGAGCCACATGTGGCTCTTTGGCCCCTTGAGTGTGGCTCTTCCACAAAATACCACGTGTGGATGTGCACGTACAGTGCGATTGAAACTTCATGGCCCATGCGCAGAAGTCGGTATTTTGTTGAAGAGCCACATTCAAGGGGCCAAAGAGCCACATGTGGCTTGTGAGCCGCAGTTTGCCGACCACTGGGTTGGACATATAGAGAGGATGAACGAAAGGAGATAGATGAAACAAGTATACAAGACGAGTGTGGATGGAAGAGTTGGAAGGGGTCGACCTCAGCGAATGTACCTCAATCAGATTGAGAACGTTTTTAGCAAAGGCCAGCTTAGGAGTACCCTAATTAAGTTAATAACAATGTACCTACCTATATAGCTTAAGTTTAAAAAATTTGGTTCTCAAAAGAAATTTCAGTCGTTGTACTGTTGATATTTGGCTCTGTTGACTAATGAGTTTGCCGACCACTGCACTAAACCAAAGCAAGCACAGTACTTGTACGTAGTAGGTGCTCAGTAAATATTTGCCTACTAAGCTGGGTACACACTTTGTTAAAAGTGATAGTAATAGTGACCAGCCTGGTTGAAGTTAACCAAAAATTACAAGATGTGAAGGCCAGATTAATACTTAAAGGTTTCTACTAAGTGTAATATAGACATTTTGAAATAATTCTGCCTTTCCGTTTAGAGAACTGGCAGCAGTCCAATGCCTTGTGGCATGTGAACAATAAATGTTTAATAAATACCTGGCCACTAGTTTATTACCCACAGATTTCCAAAGCTGGTTTAAATTAAGTGGTTCATGACTGATAATAGTCTAATATTTACCTTTTCATGTGCATTTTTTAAAAAGCATTTCAACTCTTAATTGAAAACAGTAAGTTATAAGGAATTCCCTCTTAGTCTCATTTTTTTCCGTACGTCTCACAGGGAGGGATGTTTCTTCTCTGGTATTTTGCTTCCCGGTTTGTCCTCCTCCCTGGCACCTTTAATTGCTGCTATTCTACTGGCTTCTCCCCCTCAATCCTCATTCAGTCTCAGGTGTCCTGTCTTAAAAACTTAATCTGCATTTGCTCTGGGCACCCACCCTCTTCTTGGTAAAGAGTGTTCTGTCACTGCCTCCATCCCCCTCACAGCTTCCCTCGTTTGTTCAAGCCTCTCTAGCCTATCATCTGGATTCTATTCTTTTCTCTCTCTTGAAGCATCTTCTAAGAACATCATTAGTGTCATTTCAATCAACTCATACAAGAGTTTTTCCAGTTTCCATTACCCACCATAATTTTGACGGATTTTATACTGTCAACCTCTCACCTACTAGAAATCCTCTCCTCTCTTAAATACCCATTGAATAGAAAGTACAAATTCTTCACACTGACTTCAAGACCTGATGAATAGAGAAGTATAATCTATCCAAGAAGTAACGCATTCAAACCCACAGTCCCAGCCTGCAGTTCCTTGTGTAGAGGCTATTGGTCACCACCCTGAGGGAGTGGGGAGAGAGATGGCCCTGGTTAGCAAGCAGTCTAGCCCTGTATTCTGAGACCTAGAAAGGAAGAAGAGAGGTTACTCTAGTCTTGTGCCAGGCAATTTGCTATTGAGTTCTCTCTTTGCTACTGTAGGATGAAGTTTTCTGTTTCTCCTCCCTCCCTGATTTCCTACGAGTTTTCGCTGAGATCAAAGCATGGCTAGAGAAATAACTTGTGCAAGCTTTACCAAAGCATTGGTCAATATCAGCAAGACCAAGTTTGTTTGCCTTGTAGAGGCCATCCCTGAACTCTGCAAGAAGCCTCGGGCTGACTCTTGTGGATGCTATTTCCCCGTCGTCCCAGGGAGCTGCGAAATGAAGCTAGACGGAGTACACATGGTAAGGGAAAGCAGCAGAAGACAAGATTTTCCAGACACCCACCCTAGTCTGACTCTGTTTGAACCAAAATGAAACTTGATAGGAAAATCACCCTCTGAATCAGTAATTCTCAACCAGAGATGATTGCTCCCTGTCTAGAGTTATTTCTGGTTGTCACATATGAGGTGGAGGGAATGTTACTGTCATCTAGTGGGTGGGAATAGAGGCCTGGGATGCTGCTGAACTTCCTACAATGCACAACCCAGCCCTGCACAGCAAAGAATTATCTTGTTGAAACGTCAACAGTGCCAAGGCTGAGTCTGCTGCTCTGGATTCTCCATGTGTTCAGATGAGAAGGCTTTCTTTCTAGAATAGGCTGTGTCCACTGGCTCTTTCCAGACTCATGGTACATAACTAAGGGGTTGCATTACAAATGAAGCAGCAGGCCCAGAGTCTAAATAGCTTAGTCATCCTTCTGTAGCCAATAAGGGAGGACACCTTTGAAATGTGAACACAGGCCCTGCCTGCCTGACCTCAGAGCCTATGTTCTTTTCCACATCACCTGCCCTGAGCAGCGAGGCGGCAGACACTCAGCTGTATGTGACTAAGGCTGAAATCACTCTGGTAATGCAAAAGACAGATAGAGAAAGTGTAAGGACAGAGAATTAAACCATCTTCCCCTGTGAAGGCTGTAATGGAATTAGAGTGGGTGGGAATAAAGCTAGGAGCTGTCTGAAGTGTGGGCCAGTACATACTCTGGGTATGAGGACAGAGCCCAGTTATGGGAAAATACTAAGACAAGGTCAGCTCAGCTACTTAAGGGCAGCCACACCAAAGTTTGCTCCTAGATAAAGCAAAGACAGGCAGAGACTCTTGTGAAGTGATAATCCCAGTCAGGCGAGCACTGTCTTGCTTGTGCCTTGTTTGTTATAGTCCCTGGGCCTTTAGCCACCCTGCTCTCCTGTCACCCACAGGAACTTCCACCCCAAGCAACTTCCCCCTTCCCGCCTTATGTCCCTAATGTTCTTTCTCAGAACAGCCACTCAATACACAGCCATTGAATTTTGAACTTTTTGACTAGGAAGATACTGATTTTGGTTCCTATTGTTATTATTCACAATACATTATGTCTCCATCAGACTCAGAATGAAAAATGTTGTTTTCTATAATTTTGGAGTTCCTACTTTAAAAACTATTAGCTAGGCCCTGGTTGGTGTGGCTCAATGATTAGAGCATTGGCCAGGGAGGGAGAGAGAGCTATTTCTGAAGTCTATATTCTATTCCACTTCATTTTAGAAAAGAGGCGTCTAACATCCAGAGGGAGTAAAATATCCATCCAGTTTAATGGAGAGCCAACACAAATATGGTCCTTCTCACTCTCTTGATATTACATTTATTTTCTTGAATGGAATCTACACTAATAAAAGAGAAACATGCAAATTTGTGTCACTCTGCTACTCCCACCAGCCAATCGGATGAGTATGCAAATTAACCCAACAGAGATGGTGGTTAATTTGCATATGCAGGCGCAGAGTGAACACTGAAGACTGAAGCCTTTGGCTGGACTGAAGACTGAAGACTGAAGACTAAAGACTGGGTCCCGGGCGCCAGAGGAACCGGTGCCAGCGGCCAGGGGAAGGAAGGCCTATTGTGCAAATCTTCGTGCAATGGGCTTCTAGTGTGTATATAAATGAAAACAGAGCATACATGAAAAAATAAATTCTTTTCCCACCCTTGACTCACTAGGTTCCCACTCTAGGACCTACCCCCTCGGTAACCTCTGTTACCAGCTTCTTATGCATCCTTCCCGGAGATCTGTGCATTTACAGATGTAAACTATGTGTGAGCATCACCTTATGACCTGCAGGCTGCTGCACTTCCCATTCCTCTCTGCGACAACTGTGGCTTCTATTGCTCAAGATGAGCCATGACAAAACAGATGACACATTCATGCTGCTGAAGGGAAACTCAGTGACTCAGACACAAATTGTTCCATACACCTTTCATCCTCATTACCAGGTAACTCTGCCAAGGTCAAGTGGTGACATTCTGATTTACCACTGAGCAGACTGGACACAATTCACATTTGACGAGAATCTGAAATTCAAATACCAAAAAGAGAAAAAAATATTTTCTTAAGGCCTCCGGTTTCGTAATTGAACTTGCTTTTTTGCTTTGTTGAAAACATTATTTTCCTTTTAGTTCAATGAACACCGTCTATCTGAAAGAATAAAAACAGGACTCTTCCTCAAGTCCCTAATTAACTACCAAATCTTTAAATTCAAGATCCAGTTTTACTACATTACTGAAATCTCCATTTAGCATCTCAGAGAACAAGGACCAAGGAGCCTCACTGTTTTGACTAGCCAGATTAGGTTGAGCCAAATCCAGGCTTCAGGTATGAAACCAAATTTGGCTAACTGTGGCTCTGCCATTTACAAGAACCTGCATTCAAATAAATCAGAGATACATTTCTCCTGGCTATAGAGAACTTTTTAAATAGTGACTTCAGCCCTCCTAAGGTTTTTGTCCGGGTTGCCTGAAAGTGGACAATTTTCACAAGTTTGCTTTGGCACCTGTGGCATGAATTTTTATTGAAAGTCACAGTTGTTTTAGTGGGCACCACCGTCTGCCAGCAGATCTCTGTAGGGGCCTCCCAGCCAACTTCATGAGAGCTATGTGCACCTAAAACATGCCAAGCTCTGTAAGGCGTGACCTGTCTTCCAATTCTTTGCTCCCCTGCACACGGCCACTGACTCATTTGCACTTTTGATCAGAGAGCACACTATTGAGTGTTTCTGCAGCATTTCTGAAATCAAACAGCCATCTCCCTATAGAAGACTCCTCTGCTTCTTCCCTGCAAAGATTCCTTTTTCTCTAAAGTTATACTAATTTATTCTGTCAAATCAAACAGGCGAGGCAACAAGAGAGAGATAGGTTCATTGGAAACATACATTTTCCATGGAATTAAACAAAATAAAGATGTGGTTGGGAAGAGATGGGAATGTAGTTTAAAACCCATTCTCAAAATGCCCTTTAAATAAACTGTGGGAAAGATACCGGATTTAAGAAGTTTCAAATAAATCTGCAGGGGTATTTTGAGACCAGAGGTATGTTGTGTCCAGGTATTTGATGATGGCAAAAAAAAAAAAAAAAAGACATCTGTTATAATAATGGAGAAAATAAAATGCAGTAAGCATTGCTGAGAGAGTCCCTTGAAATAGTTGGTAGGCCACTGAGGAAGTAGGACCTATGCACTTCTTGGAACTATTGTTAAGTTGCTAAATTCAGCCCAAAGCAGAACAACAAACATTCTGGATCCATGATTGCTACGTGGACTTTATTTCCTACTCATCATGATGACCAGACCATCTGCATACTTTACATTGAAAGGAACCAATTTTGACAACTAGCATCCTCCATTTACATAACAGACCTAACCAATCCCAACTGACCTAGCTAGCATCCTCCATTTACACGGAGGTTTGAGAACATAAATGAGAATATCTCCTATGACTTTGCCCTTTATTAATCCTGCCTTTCTTTGTTTCCTTTGCAAAACAATTTAGATTGCTACTTGAATCTGTGCTCCACATTGCAATCCCTCCTTTGCTCAAATAACCCTTTTTATTCTTTACTAGAGGCCCGGTGCACAAAATTTGTGCACTCGGGAGGGGGGGGGGTCCCTCAGCCTAGCCTGTGCCCTCTCGCAGTCTGGGACCCCTCGGGAGATAACGACCTGCTGGCTTAGGACTGCTCCCGGGTGGCAGAGGGCAGGCCCAATCCCTAGGTGCAGCCCCTGGTCGGGCTCAGAGCAGGGCTGATTGGGGAGTTGGGGCACCACCCCGTCATGCACAGAGCAGGGAGGATCGGGAGGTTGCAATGCCACCCTCAGTCACGCTCAGGGTAGGGCCGATTGGGGGGTTGGGGCACCGCCCCCTGTCACACTCAAGGCAGGGTCGATGGGGAGGTTGCGGCGCCACCCCCTGTCACACACAGAGCAGGGCCCATCAGGGGGGTTTGGGGCTCCATACCCTGTCACGCACAGAGCAGGGCTGATGGGGAGGTTATGGCTCTACCACGTCACACACAGAGCAGGGACCGTGGGGGGCAGTTGGGGTGCCACCCTCTATCACCCACAGAGCAAGGCCGATCAGGGGGTTGGGGCGCTGCCACTGTCACACTCAGGGCAGGGCCGATCAGGGGGTTGGGGAGCTACCCCTATCAGGCACAGAGCAGGGCCTATCAGGGGGTTGGGGTGCCACACCCTGTCACACACAGAGCCACAGGGCGATCAGGGGGTTGGGGAGCTCCCCCCTATCAGGCACAGAGCAGGGCTGATCAGGGGGCTGGGGTGCCTTCCCCTGTCACAAACAGAGCAGGGCGGATAGGGAGGTTATGGCCCCGCCCTCTGTCACAGAGTCGCAGGGCGATCAGGGGGTTTGGGCAATGCCCCCTGTCACGCTGATCCCGGTGCCGGGAGGCATATTACCCTTTTACTATATAGGATAGAGACCTGGTGCATGGGTGGGGGCCGGCTGGTTTGCCCTGAAGGGTGTCCTGGATCAGGGTGGGGGGCCCAACTGGGGTGCCTGGTCAGCCTGGATGAGGCAATGATGGCTGTTTGCATCTGGTCACATCCCTTTCAGGGTGGGGGTCCCCACTGGGATGCCTGGCCAGTCTGGGTGAGGGGCTGAGGGTCGTTTTCAGGCTGGCAGGTGACTGAACCTCCCAACCACTCTTTTTTTCTTTTTTTTTTTTTATTCTTGGATTTATGGCTGTCAGTGGAGCTGAGAGCCCACTTTAGCTGTGAGACCTCGCTGCTGAAAGCAGGTTTCTGGCTTTGTTTACTTTCTGTATTTGAAACTTTGTTGCGATTCCAGCTCTGAGATCCTGGCTGACTGAAAACAGGTTTCTGGGGTTTTGTTTAGCTTCTATATTTGTAACAATGTTTCTTAGCAGCTCAGAGCCCAGCAGCGGCAGGCGGGGAACGTTGGAGTCCTCCGTCACTGAAGCAAGCAAGCCTCATGTTCGTGTCAGTAGCCTGGCTGCCGGCCACCATCTTGGCTGGCAGTTAATTTGCATATCGCCCTGATTAGCCAATGGGAAGGTTAGCAGACATACAGCTAATTACCATGTTTCTCTTTTATTAGATAGGATAACAGCCTAAACTTTTGTTGTTGTTATTTTTATGTTTCCACACATAAATCATCACATAATCACCAGGAAGTTAAACCAAAATTGGTTTAAATTCAAGTTTACAAGGTCTTTGCCTCAAGAATGAGAATTCTCCTTTTTTTTCCTTTATTTTCTTATTATTTTCTGTATGCTATTTTATCATTGTGTTTTGTTACTTTGTATGATTGGCAAGCTCATTAGAATTTTACTTTATAGAACACTTAAGAAGACTTAGCTTATTAATGGCTCAACCTTGAAACAACACAATTTTCATTTAAAAATCAGGCTAAAGGCTGTACAACCCCCCCACTCCCCAAGCAGATTGGGGACCCTGATTCTCTGCTCAAGAGGCAGCACTGAGCACCAGTGACTTGACTCTTGGTGCGCACATGTGGGAACTCTGTTTCTCATCATGAGCACACGGGATCCCTGATTCTCAGTGCACTCACACTTATCGCCTGTGACTCCAATTCTCAGCACATACCCACACAGGGACCCTGATTCAATGTGCAAGGCCATACCAAGTGACAGAGACTCCAACACTCGATTCTCAGCACGTGCACACAGGGGACTCCAATTTTTGGCGTACGCCCACAGGGACTTTTTTTTTTTTTTTTAGTGTGGCGCATGCAGGGTTCCTGATTCTAGGTGTGTGCACGAGGCTGCACTGAACACTAGTGACTGATTCTCTGCATGCATGGCTCCCACCAACCCACAGCAGCAACACATCTCGGTGTCAGAGATCTTCAGTGACACTTGGGTGATGCAACACTACCACACTGCACATGGCTCAGGACCCTGCAACTCAGCATTTGAACCTTCTGGTGACAGTTAGAATGGGGAGACAATGAAACAATCCTCAGAGGAAAGAAAAAGAGAAATCGCCAAGAAAGGAAATAAGTGAAACTGAGTCATGCAATATGACAGAAAAAGAATTCAGAGTAATGATCATACAGTTCATAAACCAGATGGACGAGCAAACCAACAACCTATGCAAAAATCAAGAAGAAATCAAAAGTGACATAGCTACAATCAAAAATGCTATGGAAGGTTTCAACAGTAGACTAGAAGAAGCAGAGAACTGAATTAGTAAGTTAGAAGATAAAGTAGAGAAACAAGTCCAATCTGAACACCAACTGGAGAAAAAAATTAAAAAGCAGGAGGAGAGCCAAAGGAGCTCTTGGACAACACAAAATGAAGTAATATATGTATATATGTATAATAGGGGTGCCAGAAGGACAAGAAGAACAGCAAGGATTAGAGAATCTATTTGAAGAAATAATGACAGAAAACTTCCTCGATATGGGGAAGAAAAAAGTCACACAAGTACAGAGAGTTCCAAGCAAGATGAATCCCAAACGATCCACACCAAGACACATCATAATTACAATGGCAAATGTTAATGACAAAGACAGAATCTTAAAGGCTGCAAGAGAGAGACAGAGTTACCTACAAAGGATCCCCCATCAGATTATCAAATGATTTCTCAACAGAAACACACCAAGTTAGAAGGTAATGGGATGAAGTACACAAAGTGATGCAAAGAAAAGGACTGAATCCAAGAATACTCTATCTAGCAAGGCTATCAATCAATATTGGAGATATCAGGAGCTTTGCAGACAAAAAAATGCTAAGGGAGTTTATCACTACCAAGCTAGCAATGCAAGAAATGCTAAAGGGACTGCTGTAAAAAGAAGAAATAGAAAGAGAGGAAGGAACACAGACATAAAGCACAGAAATGGCTATGAACAAGTACCTATCAATAATAACATTAAATGGCCCTAATTGGTTTGGCTCAGTGGATAGAGTGTTGGCCGCAGACTGAAGGGTCCCAGGTTCGATTCCGGTCAAGGGCATGTGCCTTGGTTGCGGGCACATCCCTAATTGGGGGTGTGCAGGAGGCAGCTGATCAATGTTTCTCTCTAATTGATGTTTCTAACTCTCTACCCTCTCCCTTCCTTTCTGTAAAATATCAATAAAATATATTTTAAAAATAATAATAATAACATTAAATGTAAATGGATTAAATGCTCCAATAAAAAGACATCAAGTGACTAAATGGATAAGAAAACATGACCCATATATATGCTGTCTACAGGAGACCCACCTCAGAACAAGGGATTCACACAGACTGAAAGTGAAGGGATGGAAAAATATCTATCAGGCAAATGGAAATGAAAAACAAAAAAAAGCTGGGGTAGCAATACTTATATCTGACAAAATAGACCTCAAAGTTAAGACCATAACAAGAGACAAGGAATACCACTTTGTAATTCCAAAGGGATCGATACAACAAGAGGCTATAACTCTGGTAAACATATATGCACCCAATGCAGGAGCACCCAAATAGATAAAAAAAAACTTCTGGAAGATATCAGGGGAGAGATTGACAGCAATACAATCATAGTAGGAGACTTTAATACCCCATTAACATCACTGGATAAATCCTCTAGACCAGTGGTTCTCAACCTTCCTAATGCCGTGACCCTTTAATACAGTTCCTCATGTTGTGGTGACCCCTGATTTCATTGTTACAAATTGAACATAATTAAAGCATAGTGATTAATCACAAAAACAATATGTAATTATATATGTGTTTTCTGATGGTCTTAGGCGACCCCTGTGAAAGGGTTGTTCGACCCCCAAAGGGGTCGCGACCCACAGGTTGAGAACCGCTGCTCTAGACAAAAGAAATTAGCAAGAAACAGCAATCCTAAACGACTCACTAGATCAGATGGACTTAATCAACATCTTTAGAACATTCCACCCCAAAACTACAGAATACATATTCTTCTCAAGCACACATGGGACATTTTCAAAGATAGACCACATATTGGGTCACAGGCAAAATCTCTACAAATTCAAGAAGATTGACATCATATCAAGCATCTTCTCAGATCACAATGGCATAAAATTAGAAATCAACTACAATAAAAACAATCACAAAAATTCAAACACTTGGAGGCTGAATAGCATACTATTAAACAATGAGTGGGTTACCAAAGAGATCAAAGAAGAAATTAAAAACATCCTGGAAATAAATGACAATGAAAACACAACAATCCAAAATCTTTGGGACACAGTGAAAGCAGTCCTGAGAGGAAAGCTCATATCATTACAGGCCTACCTCAAAAAAAACAAGAAAAACTGGTAATAAACCATCTAAATCTGCAACTTGAAGAATTAGAAAGAGAGCAATAAGAAAAGCCCAGAATGGGCAGAAGGAAGGAAATAATAAAGATGAGAGTGGAAATAAATGACATAGAGACAAAAAAATAAAATACAAAAGATCAATGAAACCAAGAGCTGATTCTTTGAAAGGATAAACAAGATTGATGAACCTCTAGTTAGGCTCACCAAGAAGCAGAGAGAGAGGACCCAAATAAACAAAATCAGAAATGAAAGAGGCAAAATAACAACAGACCTCACAGAAATATGAAGAATTGTTAAAAAAAAAAAAAAAATACTGTGAGCAACTCTATTCCAACAAACTGGTCAACCTAGAAGAAATGGATATATTCCTAGAAAAATACGACCTTCCAAAACTCAACCAGGAGGAATCAAAAAATCTGAATAGGCTGATATCTATGGAAGAAATTGAAGCAGTAATTAAAAACTTCCAACAAACAAAAGCCCTGGACCAGACGGCTTCACAGCAGACTTTTATCAAACATTCAAAGAAGAAATAAAACCTATCTTCCTCAGACTATTCCAAAAAACTCAAGAGGAAGGAACACTTCCAAGCTCTTTCTACAAAGCCAGCATTACCCTAATCTCAAAACCAGATAAAGACACCACAAAAAAAAGAGAACTACAGGCCAATATCCCTCATGAACATAGACACCAAAATTCTCAACAAAATTCTAGCAACTCAAATCCAGCATTACATTAGAAAGATCATACACCATGACCAAGTAGGATTTATTCCAGGAATGCAAGGATGGTACAATATCTGCAAATTAATAAATATGATACATCACATAAACAAACTCAGAGATAAAAACCATATAATCACACCATTGATGCAGAAAAGGCATTTGAAAAAATCTAACACCCTTTCTTGATAAAAAAAACTCTCAGCAAGATGGGAATAGAAGAATCATACCTCAACATAATAAAAGCCCTATATGACAAACCCACAGCCAACTTCATACTCAATGGGCAAAAACTAAAACCATTTCTCCTAGGAACAGGAACAAGACAGGGAAGCCCACTCTCACCACTCCTGTTCGACATAGTACTGGAAGTACTGGCCATTGCAATCAGACAAGAAGAAGAAATAAAAGGCATCTGAATTGGAAAATAAGAAGTAAAACTGTCCTTACTTGCAGATGATATGATACTGTACATAGAAAACCTCAAAGACTCCATCAAAAAACTACTAGACTTAATAAATGAATTTGGCAATGTAGCAGGATACAAAATTAACATCCAGAAGTCTATGGCTTTTCTATACATCAATAATGAACTCACAGAAAGAGAAACTAAAAAAGCAATCTCATTTACCATTGCAACAAAAAATTAAGATACCTAGGAATAAACTTAACCAAGGAGATAAAGGACCTGTACTCAGAAAATTTCAGGATGCTGAAAAAAGAGATAGAAGAAGACATGAACAAATGGAAGAATATACTATGTTCATGGATTGGTAGAATCAACATCATTAAAATGTCCATACTACCCAAAGCAATCTATAAATTCAATGCAATCCCCATTAAAAAGACCCTGAATAGCTGCAGCAATCCTGAGAAAGAAGAACAAAGTTGGAGGGATCACAATACCAGATATCAAGCTACACTACAAAGCCACTGTTCTCAAAACTGCCTGGTACTGGCACAAGAACAGACATATATATAGACCAGTGGAACAGAACAGAGAACCCAGAAATCGACACAAGCCATTATGCTCAATTAATATTTGACAAAGGAGGCAAGAACATACATTGGAATCAAAACAGTCTCTTCAATAAATGGTGTTGAGATACTTACAAAAAAATGAAACTAGACCACCAACTTACACCATACACAAAAATAAACTCAAAATGGATAAAGGACTTAAACATAAGATGGGAAACCATAAAAATCTTAGAAGAAGCCATAGGCACCAAAATAGCAGACGTTTGTCGTAGCATTCTCTTTACCGATACAGTTCCTAGGAAAATGGAAACCAAGGAGAAAATAAACAAATGGGACTACATCAAAATAAAAAGCTTATGCACAGCAAAAGAAACCATCAACAAAACAACAAGAAAGCCCACTACATGGGAGAACATATTTGCTAATGTTATCTCTGATAAGGGTTCAATCTTCAACATTTACTGGGAACTCATACATCTCAACAAAAGGAAGATAAACAATCCAATCAAAAAATGGGCAAAGGACCTAAATAAGCACTTTTTGAAAGAGGACATACAGAGAGCCAAGAGACATATGAAAACATGTTCAAAGTCACTAATCATCCAAGAGATGCAAATCAAAACAACAATGAGGTACCATCTCACACCTGTCAGAATAGCTATCATCAACAAATTACCAAACACAAGTTCTGGAGAGGACACGGAGAAAAATGAGCCCTCCTTCACTGCTGGTGGAAATGCAGACTGGTGCAGCCACTGTGGAGAACAGTATGGAGTTTCCTCAAAAAACTAAAAATGAAACTCTCATTTGACCCAGTGATCCCACTTCTAGGAATATATCCCAAGAAAACAGAAACACCAATCAGAAAGGATATATGCACCCCTATGTTCATAGCAGCACAATTCACCATAGCTAAGATTTGGAAATAGCCTAAGTGCCCATCAATAGATGAGTGGATTAAAAAACAGTGGTACATCTTCACAATGGAATATTACACTGCTGTAAAAAAGAAGGAATTCTTACCATTTGCAACAGCATGGATGGAACTGGAGAGCATTATGCTAAGTGAAATAAGCTAGTCAGTGAAAGAAAAATACCACATGATCTCACTCATTTGTGGAATATAAAGAACATTATAAACTGATGAACAAAAATGATACAGAGGCAAAGAAGGATGGAACAGACTGTCAAACTACAGCGGGAAGGCTGGGGAGATTTGGGAGGGAGGGGTAAGAGATCAACCAAAGGACTTGTATGCATGCATATAAGCATAACCAATGGACGTAAGACACTGGGGGGGTGGGGGTGAGGGCAACTGTCAGGGGATAGGGGAGGCCGGGGGAAGGTCAATGGGGGGGAAAAAGGAGACATATGTACTACTATTTGTAATACTTTAAATAATAAAATAAAATTTTAAAAAATAAAATAAATAAAATAAAAATCAGGCTAAAATCTCCCAATGCTAGTTATTTCATATTTATAAACAACTTTCTTAGTTAATTTTCATTAAAGCCAGAAAATTAATGCATAGCAGAAAAAAGATATATATAAAATAGATTTTATTGGTGCTCTAGTGAAAAAATTTTTTCATAACAACTGAAAAGAAACCTGTTATTTTACAATTTTCACCTTCCTTTCAATTATACTAGCTTTAATGTTTTTCCTTTGACTTTCCCTGGGTTAGGCAGAGCTCTTAAACCTCAAGATTGTAAAAAACAAGAAGCCCTTCCAAAATCACGTGGGTAAAGTTTCAACCTGCTGTTAAAAATACCACTGGTGGGGCCAGTGCCTCATTCTCTGGGCAGGTTTCAAAGGCTCCATGAACTTAATGCCACCCCAGCAACACTGCACTGCAGGGAGTGTGGAGCTCTTCACACTCTGTCTCCAGAGAAATACGGGGGCACATCCTGGGAGCTGTCCCACCAATAGCCATTCTCTACCTCATTTGCCCTTTCTTGTTTCCCACTAAAGAGGCTAAAAAGAAAGGAATATTAATTTCCAATCTTTCCTTCCAGCAGGGATATTTGTGTTATCAAGCCCTGGCTAAAAAGATATAAGAAAAAGTCAGAGCGGTGCTTCTCAAAGGTTACTGTGCATTCAAATCACCCAGGATCTTGTTAAAATGCAGAATCTGGACCATTAATCAGGGTGGGGCTTGAACTATTATTTTTAATGAGTTCCCAGGTGATGAACTGTGTGATCTGAGGACCACAATTTTAGTACCAAGTTATTAAAGGTCATCTGGCAAGGACTTTCCTCCTTGATTTGGACTGAGATGTGCAGGGGAAAAGCTGCTTTCTGTCCTTTCCTCCAGCTTCTGGCTTTAGAATAGGATTGAAAAAGGATGCGAGTGTGGGCTGCATCAGCCATCTTCTGTCTAGGAGGGGTGGAAGCCAACATGCTGAGAATAGCAAAGTAGAAAAATGTCCAGGTATTTGATGATGTCATTATGCTAATGAAGTTAACTAATCTTGGGACCTCCTACCTGCAGGCTTTTTATTTTAATGGGATAATAAATATCATTATGGCTTAAATCACTATTTGTCATGTTTCCTATTGCATGCAACCAAACAATTCTTATTTATTGCCTGAACTAAGCTGATCCATTCAGGACTAGGCTTATAACCAATCAGCCATGGCCTACAGAATCACTGGGCCTGGACGATGGTAATTCTATGGTTGCGAATCTTCTTTGAGCAGAGGGCATTCAGTCATGTTGCTGGGAGAGAAATTAGTTAGGATGGTAGCAATTTGGTTTTTAATGACTGGCATAGAAGTGGGGAATAGAAGAATGGAGAGTTTCATTATTCTAATGATCCTTTTCTGAGGAATGAGAGAATAATTGTTTCCCATGATTGGGGTTATAGGGTGAAGTTAGCTGTTGAAACTCATTGGTGACATTCAAAAGCATTTTCCAATGTTTGATACTAAGGGTATGGATTACAGAATTAGAGTAAATTAACTAATGTGTATTATTTTGGAAAAATCTCACACTTGTTTCTCCTAGTAGTGAATAAACAATGAGTGGTATAACTTTGTCAACATGCATTTTTAATTTTTTGCTTTACCTTAAGTATCTTTTATTGCAAAAAGAACTCTGATCTTCCCAGTTTTGCCTAAATATTTGGTAGCTTTCTTTTTATGGTCTCAGTTTTCTCATTGTATCAATCAGTTAGGTTACAATCTTATCTGCTGTAAAAAAATAATAACAGTAAGTTAAATTAGAAATTTATTTATGTCTCATTTAATAGTCTGAGTGAAAACAGTCAAAGACTAAGAAGCAGTTTCATGGTCTCAGGGACTCAAGCTTCTTGTATCTTTGTTGCTCCACCATTATGGAGCTGCTGGCTCATGGTTTAAGGTAGCTGATCAAGCTCCCACAATATATCTCTGATCTAACCAGCTAGAAGGGGAAAGTAAGAAATGGAAGAGATGTCTCTCCCATTCAGAACCATCAAAGCCTTTAGGGAACAAGTGCCCAGATAAAACTCATATTTTATCACTAAATAAAGAAGTAAAAAATGCATTTGGGGGGACAAAGGGTCTCTGGCACACTCACTCATCAGATGGCTTAGAGCGATTATAGATATACTTGAACAATAGTGGTATTTTTTTTAAATAGCCTCAAATATTGCCCTTTAGAAACAACTGCAGGTGCTTAATTGCCAGTATGATTTTCTAATGAATGTACCTTTGAAAAGAAATTCTACAGTGGCTCTACATTGTAATTATCCTCTTTTCCTCTATTTCACTCAATTCAATTCTCTTTAGTTCACTATCTTCTTAGATGGATCCACGACATTCTTGCCAATACAATCAAAGGAACTCCACAAGCTCCCAAAGTATTTGTAGGTGAATACCCAGCTTGGGCCTAGCCAACAATCACCCTGGTGTACTGACAAGTCTGAAGAATGGATAAGTCTCCATCAAGTGCATCAAGTCTCTGTATGCAAAAGGGCCTGAGGCAACTCCTAGCAGTGAAATATTCTGAGGGGAAGAAGGAATGTTTTAGATACATTGGTTTATTTGGACAAAGGGTAAGGATGGTTCTAAGACTACCTCCATTTCTGTGTGTTTTTCTAGTCTAGCCACCATGACCTCATATTTTTACTTAGAGACAAAGAGTATTGTAATGAAACAAAAATGAATAAAAACTAATATAAATGAGATGTTTGAGAGTCCATGGCATTGGTATATTGATGGTAGAAGCTTCCATAGTAATATGAGGGGGCATTTGTATTAACTGCAATAGTCAGAGTTTTGGTTTCGGTGCCATTGCCCTTGGCATGTGGCATTGTATTTTGGCTCAGCAATTGCAGTATTGTAGCAGGGACACCTCTGATGTCACTATTGAAAGAACTGCTACTTTATTCATTACCACTGATAAGGGTTCTTTATTCATTACCACTGCCATAATAATTTGAAGAAAAAGAGATCACAAATGGCACATTGCAGTCACATGCTTAGGCTGTGGAGCACAGCAAGAGTTTCCTGCCTACTATAAGGACTACTTCAGAAGACTTTCTGGGTTTCTGGCTTTTACACAGAGTAGACAGAGTGTAGCCAGAGAAATACTAATTTGTAATTGTCCATTTTCCTTCTTGCTATGATTATTATGAAAATTTATTCTTCATTCAATACTTCTCACAATTCTACATTTCCTAATGATTATTTAATGGATATCATTCAAAGGAAGCCCATATGTTCTCATCTTTTGCTGGTTAATGCCCACATCACTTTCATTCCCATTCCATTAGCCAAAGCAAGACAAAGCTGTAAGGAGGTAGGGAATGAAAATGATTACCATATGCTCAGAAGGAGGACAATCAGAATGTTTATGATAGCCAAATGACTGTCATTGTATGTAAACAGTGAAGTGCAAATGACATATGATAGACTAGAAATCTTAGTTATGATGATTTCTATCACCAAACAAATGAAATTACTCCACCTAATTTTGATGCCAACAACTGCATTAATCACTACCCTCCCCATCTAATGCAACTCTGCATGGCTCCTAAGATATGGGGTATGCATGCATGGCCTAATAATTAAAGAGTAAGAAGAAAACCATGATTCTGTTGGCCTACATTACATTGAAAAATCATCCATGCAACAACAACAAAAAGTCCCACATTCATGTTTAAATTAAGTTTCATATCAAAGATATATTCTACTTTGCTCTAGAATGGCTACTGTGGACAGGGTCAGGACTAGGAAAATATGTGAACAGAACATGACTTGGAGTCATTTCATCATCTTTTGGGGGTAATATCTTTCCACTCCCCATCACTGCTTTCCAAGTCTTCCACAAGTCCAATGTGCCCGTATCAAAGTTTTCACGTTTTTAGGGATTGTTTCTATCTCTAAATTCATATTCAAAATTTAACTGTATTATGATCCATCCTTTGCTAACCAATATGAAAAAATAACTTTTTATAGTGTTCATGGCTGAAAGCAATCGAATATGTAATCCTTTCCACTAATAAATTTACAAATTAACAAGGACTTTCAATACTTGATGCCAAAACAGAGAAAAATAGGAATTTCAGTCTCCAGGAAAAGAATTATGGGAGATCTCTTTAAACAGGACTTCCTTTAGGGGTTTCCCTTAAATCACTCCATAAACCTTAAAATGATAGTTATAAACATAACGAATAACTTTTTATTCTCCTGCTATTAAAATAGCCTAAATGATACCATCTGATGCTGGCAAGGATGCAGTTTGACTGGTCCTTCACTACACTGCCTTGTATTCAATTAGGAATACTTTTGTTGGAAAGAAAGCCTTGTATTATCAACTCAATCGATAAATCAAGGCTTAAATCTTAACTGTTGATTAATGTTAAACAAAATGCAAAATAAATGTTCAAATATTCCTACACATGACCCCCTCTCCAGGCACACTACTTCTTTTAGTGCTTTGTCCACCACATGTGCTCCCTTGCTTCATGGTTTTTCATATGCCCTTAGCAGTGTCTTTAGTACCCTTAACCTCTTTTCTTATCCCACCTACTTGTTTGTTATTTCCTTATTTGTTAGGCATTACTTAACTGTTACTTCCTCTAGGAAGTCCTATAAGGTTCTAGAATTAGAGGGTTGAGCCCCATTTATGTGTTTTCATAAGACATCAATTTCCCCATTGGAAGTACTGGTCACTCTTGTAGCCTGGTCTGCATCACCCATAATAAGAAAAGCTTCATCAAGAGAGGGATGGTGCCTCCCTTGGTCATTGTTGTCTTCTTAGTATATCATGAACAGCACTTGATATAGTGCTCACAAAGGATATTTTGAGTAAATTAAGTAATATCCTTAATATTATAGGAAACTGTCTCTTCCTAACATATTGATTGTTCCCTTGCTTGATGTTGGGTTAAAATTTAACTATCCTAGTAAAGCATATAGTAAATAAATATGGACAGTATATTGCATTAGACTTAGATGAGGTGCATTAATAGATTACCCATAAATAGATAAATAATCCCACTACAAGGTTAAACAAAATATGTAAAAAACTATAAGCACAAAGATGCTTCCTAGAAGTATTGTTTATCAAACTTAACTTAAATATCAGAGGCATTCCAAATATTAATCAATGGGGGTTATTTAAATAAATTATGGTGTGACACCTGAATAGAATAATATGTAGCCATTAAAATGATGTTATAAAAAAGGAGGGTTGCCCTGACTGGTTAGGCTCAGTGGATAGAGCGTCGGCCTGCGGACTGAAGGGTCCGGGGTTCGATTCCGGTCAAGGGCATGTACCTTGTTTGGGGGCACATCCTCAGTAGGGAGTGTGCAGGAGGCAGCTGAATTGATGTTTCTCTCTCTCATCAATGTTTCTGACTCTCTATCCCTCTCCCTTTCTCTGTTAAAAAAAAAAATCAATAAAATATATTTTAAAAAGCAAAAAGGAGGGTTGAAGAGACTATGTCACACATGGGAAAACCTTATAATAAAATGTTAATTGATTGCAAAGCAAGACACTAAACTGTATAGACATCATTAATCTAACCATGTGAAAACATGCATCTTAAAATAAATAAGTTGATTGCATTAGAGTGGTGGATTGTGGGTTATTTTTGCCTTTTGTCCATATTTTAATTCTTGTAATTATGTTACTTTTTTTTTAAACTGAACTATGTTATAAAGATATTTGTGATTTTAAAAGCCAAATATTATACATTATGGGTGACAAAATAAAAGTCTGATTGACCATTATGATTGAAAGTTTAAAAGATAAAATGCTAAGACTGGAAACTACTAGTGACTAGACAAAAGTAGAGATGTTGTTCAGTGTGGTGAATTAACAGGAAATAAATTGCTAGTCCAATAATGAATGTCTCTTTTGCAGAACTCTCTTTACCCAAAAGAATGAAAGGTAAAGAGAGTTCGGCTCCCCAAGCAGGGAGGAAGGCACACCTGGCAGGTAGCAATGCTACTCCAGCCTGTGCCATTCTTTTCTGATCTGAGTAAATAGAAATGCTAAATTTTTATGTGAAATACCGGAATGATTGGGTGTCAAATGCAGAAGAAATGTAAAGGCAGAACAAGCAAATAGCTAACTAAGGGAGTGTTTCAGAAAGGAAATATCATGTCAGGCTTTGGCTTAAAGTAAATAGTTTTTTGTGAAGGGAGTGTTCACAGCATCTATGAAATGCACACTCTGTCCCCAAAACAAAACCCATCTGTTTAAGATTAAAATTTGTAATAAACATTTAAAAGAAGGAATGTAGAAGGCAAATATATATATTGTAAAACAAAATCTACACTCTTGGGATAAGTGAAACTTCCTCTAAAAGAATCCAAATGCTCCAGAGATTATACTTCATAGCAAAAGAAATAACAATTAGATGCAGCAACACCACCTTAGCAGAGTTACATTCAGTTCATTGAGAGGGAAGAATATTAAGCTGAAAATCAAGCATGTGATCCTACTGTATAGAATGACAAACTTCTCGAGAGGCAATTGACAAAAGAAAAAATGAGTATATATCTATCCTATCTAATAAAGACAAAAAGGGTAATTGACTGAACTTTCACTACGTTTCCCATTGGCTAATCAGGGCAATATGCAAATTAACCGCCAACAAAGATGGTGGTTAATTTGCATACTAGGCTCCAAGTGGTGGAGCGAAGCCAAACATACCAGAAGCCTGCTGAAAAGCGAGGCCTCATGGCCCCGGAATCAGCAGAGCCAGAGGCCTCATGCCCCCGGGATCAGCGGAGCCGGAGGCTTCAGGGCCCCGGGATCAGCGGAGCAGCGAAGCCTGACGGCTGAGGGCGGGTGGGCTCTGGCTGGAGCCCAGACAGAGTGAAGGCCTGGGTCCCGGGTGCCAGAGGAAAACTGGTGCCGGCAGCCAAGGGGAGGGAAGGCCTATTGCACGAATCTCTTCATGCAACAGGCCTCTAGTGTATATATAAAAAGCCAGCGGCCATAATGCCGTAACAACCAAAAGACCAGTCACCAGGAGGTGCATTGATGGGTCCCCCCCCCCCCTGCAGTGGCATGGTGGAGTCTGGGGTCTATCCCGTGGCACTGCGGTGGAGTCTGGGGTCTATCCCGTGGCACCGCGGTGGAGTCTGGGGTCTATCCCGTGGCACCGCGGTGGAGTCTGGGGTCTACCCCGTGGCACCGCGGTGGAGTCTGGGGTCTATCCCGTGGCACCGCGGTGGAGTCTGGGGTCCTGCCCACAGCAGCGTGGCAGGGTCTGGGTCCCGCAGCATGGGGTGTCTGGGTTTCGCGTGATTTCACATGATGGGCCTCTAGTATACATATAAAACTAAAATTTAGAAACAAAAAGTATATATTTTAAAACCATGACTTAGATATATTAAATTGGCTACTCTAAGAACTTACTTGTCAGGTACTTCAATATGGAATCATGGTTTACTAATTTGCATTTGGACAGTAGTATTACAAGCATACATTCAAAAGAAAGGATTTGAAAGAGCAAAGCTAGGGCAATAGAATACTGAAGGTTGTTTTTTTTCTCCCTTTTAAAAAGTTTTATGGCTAAGCTTCATGGACATGGACACATATTAGATATTTAGTAAGTGGAAAGAAATAAAACTATTCCTGTTTTTTATATTCCTGTTTTCACATATCTGTGTTGAGAAAAAGGTTTTAATAAGTCTGTCGGCTTGGAAAAAGTAGCCTCTTTCTTGGTCAATGTTGGATGGTTTGGAGTTGTGCTATCCAATATTATTACTAGACACATGTAGCTATTGAACGCAAATATAAATTAATTAAAAATAAGTGTGATGCCTGTGACTTCTAGCATTGTCATATCTCTTGCAAACAACCACCTGTCCTTTCCATTTCCACAACCAACACCCTTGTTCAGGTCTTTATTTCCTTACCTGAACTACTTCAAAAGTTTCCCACAGTCTTCCCTGTCTCCAGTTTCTCTACCTCCAATTCAAACTAAACACCTCAGCCAGATTAATCTTCCTAAATACATCTCTGAATCACAATATTTCTCTATGTAAACACCTTCAATGGTATCATAAATTCCTCAATCTGACATTTGTATGCCTAGTGTCTTGGATGCTGGGTGTGCCACCCAGATATCCCTTGAGTATTCATTCCCCAAATGCCATAATTGGCTTCCAACAGGTCATAGTTAAATTCTTCCCCAGAAAGTGCTCTGGCTAAAAGGAGCTATTTGGCCCAAATTTTGCTCCCTCTCCAGAGGCAACTCTCATCCAATAACTGATTGCTATGGGTATTTAATGGCCCAGCCCATTGTCTCAATTCAGGACAACTTTGTAGGGTTATGCTAGCTTCTGTATGCCATGTGGGATTAGCTGAGAGCCCTGTTGCAGCTTCGTTTCAGTCCAGCTTCTCTGTCTGCCACATCCCGCCTTCCTAAATCCCTTACAAGAGCATTCCCCAATTAACTTTCTGCACTAGAATCTTTATCTCAGAATTTGTGTTCAGGGAACCCAACCTGACACCTAACCATCTTTCTTTCATATCTTTCACTCCTATCCTTCATATATCCTAAATTCCAGTTAAACTACGTTATCTGCCATTCCTTAAAGATACCTCATGCATTACCACT
The DNA here is from genome assembly GCF_964212035.1 of Myotis nattereri. Taxonomy (NCBI): domain Eukaryota; kingdom Metazoa; phylum Chordata; class Mammalia; order Chiroptera; family Vespertilionidae; genus Myotis; species Myotis nattereri. Next base: position 73,067,593 of record NC_138079.1, on the reverse strand, counting down.
AACTCATACATTAAAAAAAATCTACTGAATATCTGAAATGTTCCTGACTGTATAAGAAGTATTTACTGACCTAAAGGGATTATAGACAATTAAACGGACTATTAGAATACAGTATGAAATAAAAAAAGTGTGACATTTCATTCATTTCAAGTGCTCAATGGCCACATGTGGGTACCACATTGTATAGTGCAGATTATAGAGCATTTCCATCATCACAGATAAGTTCTATTGTGCAGCACTGCTCTGGAGCAAGATAGAGAGGAACTGCTCTACGGGAATCTTGAATTTGGGGGCCAGTAGAACTTTTAAAAGGGGGCAAGGAGATCTGAAGGATGATATGAAAGCTGCAGAGTGGGGGGAAGCTAGGGCTTTTAGCAAAGATGGCCAGTTGGTTATAGAAATGTCTAGAGTATTGTCACAAAGAGGAATACCTAATATTCAGTGTGGAGTGCTCCACCCACCCACACCCTTTGTTGCAAATATTCAGGAAATTCTCCACACACAACCCTGGGTCAGTGGTATTTTATACTCCACACAGTATAGGTGGAAAGAAGAGTGGAGATAAGAAATTCAATACAAGTTAAGATCAAAGGTAACCAAGGATAAAAAGACACCCTCCCATAATTCCAAGCTATTTCCACGTAAAAATCTTTTGAGAGGACTTTGCACCAGCGTTTATTCAAACTCATCCAAGAATAGGTGACCCCAAATGAGACTAGAATTACTTCAACTTCAATTAACACAGGTTCCACATGTGTGGAGAAAATGATAAATTACCATTCCTCTGCCTGAATTTTCTGAGAGATAATAAACATTTTCATAGGCATTAAAAGGGGTAAAGAATTCAAATGCATTCTTCTCTATTTATCCAGATCAGAAAAGATTTACGTTAAAAAGAGAGATATTTTTTTGAGCTGGAAATTCCTTGACTGCCTGTGGAGGAGACATTGATTTTGGAAACTTCTTCTTAGCTTTATCTCTTTGCTACCAGTTTCAAAAACATTAGGAATAGAAAAGTCCTCCTGAAGAGCCTACTTTTTGAGGTAGATATTCAAACTCAGAAATAAGATATGGCTCCTGTTAGGAGATTTCTGGGTTACCAGAAAGGCCTCTAGCTCTTTGGGTGGGAACAAGAGTGACTGACTGTTCTTTTGTTTTTCAAATCCAGTAACCTCCACCATATTAAACAGGAATTTAATGTTTATTTGTGGATTTTTTTTAAAAAGGCTTTTGGTCAGCCCTGCAAATAATACAGACTTCCAAAATTAAAGGAATACCAAAATAACTATGGCATTTCCTCACTTGAGCATAATGGTTTCTTCAGAGCAGATTTGCTGCATAAACACTGAACATTTTCTTTCCCTCCAGTAACATCTGTGAACCAGTGCACCACCTGGGAAAACGAAGGATTAATAACCACGTCCAGACAAGGGCGGGCACAGGTGCTTCAACACAGTCCCGCAAACATATCCCAGTTCCGACAAGCGGGCTATTTCTGAGGGACTCCTTCAGACTTCAGTCACACTGTTTGGCCTGGGAGAAGCACAACCCCCTGGCAGAGCTGTCAACATCATCATCTAAAGGGACTGACTTTTTACTGGCAAAGTGCATTCTTTGAACATATTGACTCTCCGAACAGAGAACATCAGACCAACAATTTATTAAAAGCAATTGTGCGTTTCCTAGGTCTCGCCAAACATTTGGTGCATGTTACACAACCCTGCAAGACCAAACTCCAGTCTTATTTCTTTGAAGAAAAGCTTGCCCAACCAGCTCCGATGATGATGAGCCCCTGATTTCCCATGGCTACCAATGTCTGGAATGTTCCTTATTCACTTTGCCATGTACTGCCTTCTGAGAGGTGCCTCTTCCATATGTAATGAATAGTTATTTTATGTTTTTATTCTGTTTTTAATTTCTCTCATTTAAAGTGTTTTCTCCTTACCTCTAGCTACATTTCATACTCTTTGATGGCAAAGATGGTTTTTTATATTTGTTGGCCTACTAATATTTCGTATGATTATACCTAATAGGCCTTAATATGTGTTTATTGATTTGAAAACAGTTTTAAAATTGCAATTTAGAAATAAGCATACACTCCTAACTCCTTATAAAATCATCTTTGGTAGCAAGATGACACTTGTCTAGCATTCTTGTAGTATCAGAGAAAAAGAAATTAATTTTATTTTTATTAAATTTGGGGGTCTTGGTCAGTATATAAAGAGGAAAGGCAGGAGACACAATCTATGCATCAGAAGTTCCAGAATAATCATCCAATGTACTAGTTGAAGACTACTGAATCAATCAAGTACTTGCATGCACATTGCCCAGTTTCAAGCTTAAAATCAGATCCTCTACTCTGCTTCCTAACATTCATTATTTGGAGGCTGATAGTTTTATAATAGTAATGTTGGTCTGGTCAGAGACACATAGTATTTGGGTCTTCCCTGAAGGTGGCACTTTGCATTTAATTTTAAAAATTAAAATTACAAAGTATGGTCCACATAATTATTTAGCAATTTACTAAATCGTATGAGGTGGCTCATATATTAGCTACACTAGCTAAAATTTGTTCAATGTTTAACAAGTATGGTTTTCAAATTTGATGTTAGTAAATGACCTCATCTTTGAAAGACCTCTTACTTGGAAGAATAGAACTTAGAGAACAGTAAACACAGCCTATGTTTGAATCTGCTAAAGAAAAATCTGAAGAATTAGAGTTATTTGGCCTGTTTAATAGCAAGTTATAAGAAGGAATTAGCTGTTTTCAGTCTTATCAACAGAATAGAAAATGCATAAATAATTTTTTTTTCAGTATCAGAATAGTAATAGGGGATCTTTCTCTTCACTCTTGCAGGTGGGCAGCTTGGGGGATTTTAGTTAACCAGAGTCAAGAGGTAAGCTTTGTTATAATGATGAATCAAACGTGTGTGTGTACATGAAACCAATGCCTGGTCAAGATAGTAAATATGTTCATCACCTCTGAATATTTCTTTGTGCCCCTTTGTATCCCACTCTCCTGCCCACTTACCTGAACCCACCATCCCCAGACAACCACTACTAACCTCTGACACTATATATTAATCTTCATTTTCTAGAATTTTATATAAATGGAACCATACAGTACATACTCTTTTGTTTGGCTTCTTTCATTCAACATCATAATTTTGAGAATCACCCATGCTGATGTGTTCAATAGTTCAGTTGTTTTCATTGCTGAGGAGTATTCCATTTTATGTGTACACCAAATTTTGGTAATCCATTCATCTGTCTATTACAAATAAAACTAGTATAAACATTTGTCTATAAGTCTTTGCATAGACATATACATCCCTCTCTCTGAGTAAATGCCTATAAGAAAGGCTGGATTATATGGTAGGTCTGTATTTAACTGCTAAATTGCTTTCCAAAGTAGCTATGTCATTTTCTATTGCCAATAGCAATATATAAAAGTTAATGTGCACCCAGCTGGCGTGGCACAGTGGTTGACCATCGGCCTATGAAACAGGAGGTTATAGTTCGATTCCTGGTCAGGGCACATGCCTGGGTTTCAGCCTCTATCCCCAGGTGGGGGTGTGCAGGAGGCAGCCAACCAATGATTCTCTGTCATCATTGATGTTTTGATCTCTCTCTCCCTCTCCCTTCCTCTCTGAAATAAAAAATACATATATTTAAAAAAAATAAAAATAATAAAAGTTCCCCCACATTACTGCCAACACATGACAGGATTAATCCTTTAATTATAGCCACTCGGATAGGTATATAGTAGTATCTCAGCATGTTTTCCTTGCATTTCCCTAATGACTGATAATTTTTAACATCTAATGAGAATTGAAGAAATACTAGTTAAAGTGTTTACCCTAACAGAAATCCAGTTTTCCCCTTCGACTCTTGCCTTTCAGCAAATAATGCCAAACCCAGAGTTTTACTGTCCCAGAGCAGGAGTAGTAATAGATATTCCCTAGATCAGTGGTTCTCAACCTTCTGGCCCTTTAAATACAGTTCCTCATGTTGTGATCCAACCATAAAATTATTTTTGTTGCTACTTCATAACTATAATGTTGCTACTGTTATGAATCATAATGTAAATATCTGATATGCAGGATGACCTTAGGCGACCCCTGTGAAAGGGTCGTTCGACCGCCAAAGGGGTCGCGACCCACAGGTTGAGAACCGCTGCCCTAGATTAAAAATGCCATCGCTGAGGTTTGAGTCTAAAAGCAGACTCTTTTGATCTTTTGTGAAATAACAGCACTAAAATCCAGGTGTTGAAACAGAGTTTTAAAAATAAATCTAAACTTCCCTATGAAGAACAAAACATGAGGGCCTGAGTATATTTATTTTAAGCTAAGTACTGAGAAGAATGAAGATACGATGTAAGGGATGACTCCATCCAATAGAAATAGGAAAGATTCCTCCAATTGCTGTGGAGCAGAGCCAAGAAAGATGAGAGTTGGGCAAGTGGTCAGATGCAAGTATTCTAGCTCCTCTCTCAGGGTCAATGTCTCTGGGGTTAGTGGAGGACAGATATCAAACAAGTTGAGGGATGATTTGGAAGCACTAAAGCTAGTGGTCTATATCCACAAAACCAGTTAGGGCGACTACATTCCAGAGCAAAGCTCCAGATTCAGTTTGGTGTTGGAGTAATAGGGCTCATATGAGCAGAATAGCAGTGCCTGAGGGAGGAGCCTTGTGCCTTCTCACAAAACCCTGTACCCTGCAGCGAAGTGTGGAGAAAGCAAACAAAGGCTCTGGAGCTTCCCAGTGAGGCACTCACAGGACTAGCAGTTCCAGCAGACCAAGGAGGCCTGGGTCACAGGGGTCATTGGACATAAAAGCAATGGCTAACTCCATGATCATTGACTTGTAAATGCCAGCACAACACCACAGCACCACTTCAGACAAGACCAGCAGCAACTCAGCAACCCACCACAGCTCTCCCAGGAACAAGGCAAGATTAGGGAATCTCAGCAAAGGCTGGTGAGCAAGAAACTGCCTTTATCTAAAGCATTAGCTTCTCCTCACATCCATATTCCAGCTTGGACAGAAAGAAAAGGAGTAAAAATCTTGGAAGTGAAAATTAACCCCAATTAGAAATGTCCACCTTAAGAGAATAACTTGCCTTTAATTGGCAAGTGCAATTATGTTTGTGCCATCAGCGGGAATAGGGTTTCCAAGGCAAGATGATAGTTTTAAAGAACAAAGAAACTACATTTTGTTGTAGATTTGAATCATGGTGTATACTTTTCAAGTCCTCCCCTCACTGCGCTACACATTCCTACATGTTATCAGTTAGTCCTCAGGCAGAATTGTCCAGGGAAAGCCTGGTCCCTTAGGTGATGCAGATACCTCCAATCTCCAGGATTCAGAGCCCAGAGCACCAGGGTTATCCCCCTCTCTGAGCAACTGATGCTGCTGCCTTATGCACAACAAGAATGTTCTGGCACAGGGACCACAAACAATGATGCTTTGTTGGATCAGTTCACCTTTTTCCCATACTTTCCCTCACATAGGGAAGGACAAGAGAATTAGACTCTTATTCTGACTCCTCTTCAAAGATGAATATGTACATGAGAGAGGCATACAAGAAAAGTTTGTACAAATCTATTATTCCATTTTGTTAGTCTTATAAATAGTTCCATGTAGAGTATCTCTGAAAATAATTTAACTTAACTTTTAACTTCTAGTGAGTTCTAATTGTTCCATACAGTAGAAATTCTGATGCAATCAGGATCAATAGTTGGTCATTAATAAAAAATCTGTTAAATACTTATGCATAAAAAACTATACTTACCTTTAACTTTTATTTCAACTTAAAAATACACATTTATTTACCACTGTGGAAATGAATGCACATTTATTCTGTCTTCTGATGGAAAGCTAGTAGTCAAATGATTGGATACATACCGTTTTAAAAAAAATAAACCTTGTCATCATGCAGTACTTCTAATTTCTAATTTTTATTTCTTTAAGGTTGGTTGAGATTTTGAAGTTACTAGTAAAGCAATCTGAGTGTAAAATCCTTCTAGATTAAAATAATTCACCCCTCGGAGAAACTAAGATGGCGGCATAGGTAAACACCGGGAAATTGCTGCCTCCCACAACAAATTAAAAATACAACAAAAAGACAAAACAGACATCATCCAGAACTACAGGAAGGCTGGCTGAGTGTAAATTCTACAACTAGAAGAAAAGAGAAAAGCACACTGAGACTCAGAGGAGCTGCGGAAGTAAAGTGCAAAGGTACGGAGGCTTGAGCGCGCGCGCGCGCAGAAAGGAGCTGGTACCTGAGGATGCGGCTGTCTTTTTGAATCGGGAGGGAGTCACAAGCTCCCGACTGCTCTGAACTCCAGTTCCGGGAAGTCTCTGGGGACCCAGGATTCATATGGGGAGAAACTGGACTGTCTGGCAGCAGGCAGAACTCGGAACTCGAGGGCGGCTTTCCCTCAGAGGTGCTTGCAGCAATTATCGAGACACTGAGATGTGCTGCCCCTTAGGGCAGGGCTGAGGACCAGCCATAGCTGCTTGCTCCGCTCTTTGATTCCCTGAGACGCCGCCCCACCCAGGCTGCTGCGGAGGCTTTTGCATATGAATGCTCTGGCCCTTTGCAACGTGAAAATTACCTAACAAATTGCAGCTGGGCCAGACAAACCCAGAACTTCCAAGAGAAGGCCCAAGGCCCCGCAGCAGCTTGCATTGCTTCACAGCTGGGCCTTATCAGGGCACCTCCAAACTCCAAAAAAGGAAGGGGAATCTGCAGTTCTCTTCATAGCTCCTGCTGGTTAACCTCAGGCAGAGGCTAAATTAGCACCTCCTTAGATCCAAGAGCCAGTGTACCCAGTGGTCAGAGGGGGACCATCGGATTACAACTTCTCAGATCCATAAGGGACACAGGGCGCAGACTCAGTGAGCACCAAAGCCCCACTGAAGCAAGTCTTGCCCCAGAAGGGTGTCTTCAGCACAGAAGTTCTCCCACTGCAAACACAGTTGATTCTCACTGCCAATTGGCCTGGAGGTCAATTCCTCCCAGTGATGCCTACAACAATCAAGGCATAACTACAACAAGACTGTGCACAAAGCCCACAAGGGGGTGCACCAAGAGTGTCCACCTCAGGTAACTGGGGAGGCTGAGCCACTGGGCCCTACAGGACACCTAGCACACAAAACCACTCTACCAACACAGGGAAGCATAAAAAATGCAGAGACAAAGAAACAGGTCACAAATGACAGAAATGGAGAAAAGCAAATGACTGGATATAGAGTTCAACACCATGTTTATAAGGTTTTTCAAGAATTTTCTGGAAACCGCCGATAAATTTAGTGAGACCCTGGAGGATATGAAAAAAGACCAACTAGAAATTAAGCATACACTGACTGAAATAAAGAATAATATACAGAGATCCAACAGCAGACAAGAGGATCCCAAGAATCAAGTCAAAGATTTGAAATACAAAGAAACAAAAAATACCCAACCAAAAAAGAAAAAAGAAAAAAGATTCCAAAAATATGAAGATAGTGTAAGGAGCCTCTGGGACAACTTCAAGCGTACCAACATCAGAATTATAGGAGTACCAGAAGAAGAGAGAGAGCAAGATATTGAAAACCCATTTGAAGAAATAATGACAGAAAACTTCCCCTACCTGGTCAAAGAAATAGACTTACAAGTCCAGGAAGCGCAGAGAACCCCAAACAAAAGGAACCCAGAGAGGACCACACCAAGACACATCATAATTAAAATGCCAAGAGCAAAAGACAAAGAGAGAATCTTAAAAGCAGCAAGAGAAAAACAGTTACCTACAAGGAGTACCCATACGACTGTCAGCTGATTTCTCAACAGAAACCATGCAGGCCAGAAGAGAGTGGGAAGAAATATTCAAAGTGATGAATAGCAAGAAACTACAACCAAGATTACTTTATCCAGCAAAGCTATCATTCAGAATAGAAGGTCAGATAAAGAGCGTCACAGATAAGAAAAAGCTAAAGGAGTTCATCACCACCAAACCAGCATTATATGAAATACTGAAAGGTATTCTTTAAGAAGAGGAAGAAGAAAAAGGAACTCTTACCATTTGCCACAGCATGGATGGAACTGGAGAGCGGATAAATACCACATGATCTCACTCATTTGTGGAATATAATGAACAACATAAACTGATGAACAAGGACTGATCCAGAGATGGAGAGGCATTGATTGGGCTGTCGGGCCTTGGAGGGAAGGTAGGGGAGGGTGGGGGTAAGGGGGAAAGATCAACCAAAGGACTTATATGCAAGCATATAGGCCTAACCAATGGATACGGACAACAGGGGGGTGAGGGCATGAGCGGGGGGGGGGGGGGGGGGGTAGGTGGCAACGTGGGGATAAGGACACATATGTAATATCTTAATCAATAAAAAATATATTTAAAAAAATAAAAATAAAATAAAATAAAATAAAATAATTCACCCCTCTCCCAATTTTTTACACTAATTGTCTACATGTAATTCAGTAGCAATTTTAGGGATTTCTAGCAACTCAATTTTCATTGAAACAACAGTTTTCCCTTTTCTCCCCCAGATTTCATTAATTTATGTAATAATTTATACATTTAAAGTTGTAAGCACAACTAGCACAAACAGGTCTGGGAACAAACACAACTATTATGTAGGTAAACATATGCCTCACCTGGCAGCAGCTCAGCAGGCTGGAGAACAAGCAACCTGATGACCATGAACATGCACCAAGCTGTGGGAACCAATCACTGTGCTTTACAGAGAGGAATGGAAAATATTGGTTAGTTTGGCAAATTGTCATAACAATAGAGTTTCTTACAAAAATATTCCCAGGACACGCATACTGCAGCACATAGCAATGCTTTTACAGTGCCCACCAGCAGCATCCTTATTTTCCTTCCACTGTTTGTTCCAACTTTTATCTGCTTCCTGGTTCAATCCCATACCATCTTCTAAACCTAAGCAGTTTTTCAAATTTTTGTTGTTGTTGCTGTTGTTGTTATTCCTCACTTGAGAATATTTTTCCATTGATTTTTTTTTTTTTTTGAGAAAGTAGAAAGGAGGGAAAGAGACAGAGAGAAACACTGATATGAGAGAGGCAAATCAATTGGTTGCCTCCCACATGCACTCCGACCAGGGCCAGGGATCAAGCCTGCAACTGGTAGTGCCATTGATTAGAATCAAACCTGGGACCTTTCAGTCTACAGGCTGACACTCTATCCACTCAGCAAAACTGACTAAGGCTCAAAATATTTAACAATTAGTAAGATGGGGGCACTTACTTGTCTTTCTCTGATTGGCTTATATCACTTAGTAATGCTCCCCAGGTCCATCCATGCTGTTGCAAAGGGAAGATTTCCTTCCTTTTTACAGCTGAGTAGTATCCATCGTGTAAATGTACCAGAGCTCTATTATCCATTCACATAGGGAGGAGTGCTGCCTAATGATAGAACTGGTCATCCAGGCTCTCTGCTGTGATAAATTTTAACCATTTAGATGCTGGATCGTGGAACAATGCAGGCAGCCTAAACAGCTAAACCACAGTCAAGAAGCTTAGAACAGCAGCTCTTTACTGACCAGGATCTTATTATTCTAGAAAGGACAGCTAAGCCTGTGTGTGCTGACCGAATATAAGTCAAGGAACTGCAGGATTGTCTCACAATTCGAAGGCATTCCACTGTGTGTGTGTGCAAACACACAAATACGTACATATACTAACCTAACTCTCAAAATTGTTTACATTTAGGCCCCCTAGGAAGCTCCGGTGGTTAGAGCAGCGGTTCTCAACCTGTGGGTCGCGACCCCTTTGGCGGTCAAACAACCCTTTCACAGGGGTCGCCTAAGACCATCCTGCATATCAGATATTTACATTACGATTCATACCAGTAGCAACATTACAGTTATGAAGTAGCAACGAAAATAATTTTATGGTTGGGTCACAACATGAGGAACTGTATTTAAAGGACTAGAGAGAAGGTTGAGAACCACTGGGTTAGAGTATCATCCCAATATGCCAAGGTTGTGTGTTTGATTCCCCAGTCAGGTCACATACAAGAAGCAACCAATGAATGCATAAGTAGTGGAACAACAAATCAATGTGTGTGTCTCTCTCTCTCTCTCAAAAAAAGAATTGTTTTCATTCCCAAATTTTAACATCAGGAGTCATTTAAAATATAACTATTTTAATAGAGATAAATAATTATTTTTAGACTTCCCATCATACAAGTGAAGAATTAACAATTTTACTCTGAAAGTGGTGGTAACTAGAAAATATTCTTACTTCTAATGGAAAACTTTATATAAAGATAAAATGATTTTTGTTTCCATTATTAGCCTGGATCTAGTTAAATCAGCAATACATTTTAGACTCAACAACACAAATTAAAAGCAAAGGGAAAAAAATAAGATGAGAAGAGCTTTAAATTATGTGTCTGTTTCAGTGGAGGTGAGAGCTGACCCTGCCAAAGGTCTAAAAGTACTTTAAGGGAGAAATAGCACTGGCCATGTTTTACTTTGACTAGAAATATTAAGTTCATGACAATCATCTATTCTTCCTAGAAGTTTTTATTTTTTTATTAAAAATGTGCTTGTTCTCAAGTATTTACATATAAATAGAAATGCCTCATGAATTTGTTTGAAAAGAATTTAGCAGAGGAGTGGAGGAACAGGGGCTATAGATGAAATGAGATTGGCCATGTCTGGATGGTGGATACCTGGTGGCTTATTATATTATTCTCTCTACTGCCATTTATATTTGAAGTTGTCCATAATAAAAAACTTTTTTCTCTTCCATTTTCTGTTTATTACTTTAGGCATGTTATACTTATGATTCTATTTCATTTTTTAATAGGAAAGATCATTAGGACAGCATGTATAGCATTAAAATAAAACCAATCTTAAAATAATGAATACTTTCTTATAATCATTCCAGTAATTTTTTTGTGCAATTTACTCATGGTAGTCATTTTTATGGAGACATTATCTTGGCATCCACATCACATAGTTAACAAAATTTAGAGTATCTCTGTTCATTTATTCATTCAACAAGTATTAATTGCGCACCTCCTCTATCCAGGAACAGTATGGTACACACTAATGTGGTAAACGAATAGATACGTATTCAAAATCTTAGTTCAGGAAACAAACAGTTATAAAATCTATGCTGAATTTTAGCTATTTTCCTGTTTGAAAGAGCACAGTGTACAGAGTGCCTTATTAAAATTTTGCTTTCTGATAAGAAAAACAAAATTTGTAAGATTAACATATTTTCATATTGAGTATTTTTCTATTGATTCATTTTTATAAGTAGCTTATCATCAAAGCAGAATAGTTCAATAAGAAACATTAATTAACCCAAAGAAGCTAAAATATTAATTGTAGAACAGTACAATGAAAAAGTATTTACAACTTGATGGGGAAACTGCTCCCAGGTCTAGGATTTGATTTTACCCTCCTTACACACTAATAAACCAGTTCTTTCCTGAGCGCTGGCTGCAGACAGGAGACTCCCGAATCAGCAACACAGGAGCCTGCTGCCCACGGCTCAGCACGCGCAGGAGCAGCAGCATACTTACATTGGTTCTCCCTGTCCCCAAGTCCCACCTGCATGTTCAGATGGACTCGGCACATACTGTGGGTTGCATCACAGCTAAGGAACACTGAGCTTGGGGAAACCACTGCTTTTTAAACAAAGTGTAAGCAAGCCTGTCCTTTTTCAGGGGAAACACATTTACCTCATCCTCTCAGAAAAGATAGAAAATTCAAGTATATTCTAGACTAGAAACTGGACTAAGGGACATCTGCAGTCTCTCAACTCTGATACTCTAAGCTCCATGATTAACAATTGTTTTACTATTGAAATCATGAGGCATGGGAGTTCTTAATTCAATCCGTTTTTAAACAGGCTTATGAAGATATCATATATCAATAAAAAAAAATTGATGTATGTAACTTCTGGTTCTGAGGCCCCCATTCTACCTGGTGCCAAAAACTTAAGGTAAAATGAATAAAATTCAGTGATTTCACAGCAACTTAGGTGTAGCACTCAATCACACTGGGGTGCCCTGCTTTCCCCAGGCTAATGCTCCTGGGGGCGGGGGTGTGAGCCAGTGTGGGAGAGTTAGGAGATGTGCACGTACTGATCTGCTCAGGGCCTTGGCTGGCTTCCCTTCTGCACATCACTCCTGTCATGTACCAACAGGCCATATGCAGGATCTCCCTGGATGGATGGTGAAGTCACAAGAAAAAGAGATCAGCAGTTAAAGTATTATTCCATTATACAAGACTAATCAAACACTGCTTGACACTCGGAGAGGGAGGAAAATAAGAGGCCAACTCTTGTAAAGTTTAAAGTCACTTGTCTTCAGGTTTCTTTCCTCACAGAGGAAGCAGAGCATGGAGTTGCACATATTAAGTTCCCTAATACAGCAGAATCTTAGAATGAGTTCCTGAACAGTACTCACGGTGACCAGGAGAGGGCATCTAGCACAAGTGAATAAAATATTTGTGCCAACATTAGGTTTTAAAGATTACTCTTTGACTCTACTATCTACACTTTACAAATCGATTTATATGTTCAGTGCAAATTCCCTTTGATCCAAGGATAATTGCGGTTACACATTCTTAATCACAGTCTTGTACTGTATACTATCCCAAGTGGCTGAGATGCTGGTTTTTCCATACAGGACACAGGAACAAGTCCACATGAATATGAAATAGTTTCAGAGAGAAGTTATTTATGTGGACAATTTCCCAAAATGAACACTTGAGAGGAATCAAATGTGCTTAAGCAATTGTTCAGAAGAGGAGAAACTCATATATTTATTGAAACCTTCTTGTAAGGAAGGATTTTTGATTTGTTCTCTTTCCTCCATTTCTTACATAAATATGTGGTTTGGTTCAAATTGTGAGCTCCAAGAATTCAAGATCAAAGAATTCATGCTCCAAGAATTCATTTTTCAACACACTAGAACAGGAGAAAGAATATTATTCTATCATCAAACAAAATGGGTCACTATATTTCCCAGAAGAAGAAAAAAAACTTGAATTCTATGTATTTCCTTTCAGGCCTAGCACAGACATAAACAACAATAAATCGGCCAACCATATTCTTCAGGCATATAATTTTCTTTCTTTCCAAAGTGGACACTCCCTGGGAAAATACAAATCACTTCTAATTTCAAAGCCCTTCAACACAAAAAGAAAACAGGCCACCTTGACCAGAGCACGAAATAATCTTTTCCAAGAAGACTTGAATGAGCACTTCATCATCCAAGAAAAAAATAAATAGCAAGAGTTTTTACTACTTTATTTTGTTCATTTTAAATACTTTTATAGCCATGAAGAAAAATATATTGATGAGTCTATTTTTCCAAAATAAAACCGTTATGTCTTTTAATGTTAGCCCCAAAATGGCTCCCCATGCCCAGTATTTTAGAAATAATAACACTGTGGAGGAGTGTGGCCGAGAGGCTTGTTCAGGGACACACAATGTTTCTAACTTTGGGAGTAGTATTTCCACCCATGAGGCATTGATTTTCTACTATAAAGTCACCTACAAATTCCAAACTGTTTCTATCCTACTAGATATACAGCAATTTCTATAATTCAAAGAGATTATGGTTTAATTTACATTATAATAACTGTAATCAGCTTTAGTTCAGGAACCTAATTGTTCCCCATTAAGAGGAACTGCATTTTGCTCTTAGCTCAGAATTCATTTTCCATGTCATTCAGAATAATAAACAGTACCATTGTTGAATGATTTCTATGTGCTTTGACTCTTTCCACTATCTTCCCAGATAATTTTTGTTGTTGTTTCTGTTAATCTCACCTGAGGATATTATTTCCATTGATTTTTAGAAAGTGGAAGAGAGGGAGGGGGAGTGAGAGGGAGGAAGAGTGAGAAACATAGATTGGTTATCTCCTGCATGCTCCCCGACTGGGGCCTGGAATCGAACCTGTGACCCTTTGGTGAGTAGGCAGATGCGCTAACCCAGCGGTTCTCAACCTGTGGGTCGCAACCCCTTTGGAGGTCGAACGACCCTTTCACAGGGGTCGCCTAAGACCATCCTGCATATCAGATATTTACATTAAGATTCATAACAGTAGCAACATTACAGTTATGACGTAGCAACAAAAATAATTTTATGCTTGGGTCACAACATGAGGAACTGTATTTAAAGGGCCAGAAGGTTGAGAACCACTGCTAGTAACCACTGAGAAACACTGGCCAGGGCCTAGTTTTTATTATCCCCATTTTATAGAAGAAACAACCGAGAGGGCTCAGAGATGTTAAGTAACTATCTCTAAGCACACAGTAATTAGTGGTAGATGCAAAACTGGCCCCAGCTGGGTCTGACTCCTAAACCTTGCAGTCTGCACTATGACTCACTTTTCCTTAATTGCATAAATTATTTTACCAAATTGGAACACAAATGTCATTTCCTGTTAATAACAACTTTCCTAATTTTCTAATTTTCAGTTTGGGGCAGAAAGTGGTTGCAAAACAAATTAACTTTTTATTGCACTTGATAAGAATCCAGAAAATACCATGAATTTTTGCTATAAAAAATATAGTTGGATTATTAGGCTGAGTACACAATACTACATAATACTACATACATTTTCTAAGAGATCTTGTTACTAATCAATAGTAAAGCATTTTGTCTCCTTACGTAAATCTAGATAAAAATCTTAACGATCCAATAATCAAGTTTTTGAAACAACAATATTTAGTTATCTGTGATAAAATATAAATTTCAGGAATCTGAAGTAGATGCTTTCAAAAATATGTCCATGTATTTACACTCAGAGAACCACACAATTTTTAAAATTGCTTTCATGTACTTTATCAAGTTCAAACTACATGACATAACACGCTCTAAGTCTAGGGCTTATTTTAAAAGGTTAGGCACCTAAAATCTCAGGAGTGCATACAATCCTTTTGAACAGTTGCCATCTGAGAGCCACCAGTGTCAAAACAATAGGCAAGCCCTACAGGTTTGGCTCAGTGGACAGAACATCAGCCTGTAGACTAAAGGGTCCTGGGGTACCATTCTGGTCAAGGGCACATGTCCTGGCAGTGGGCTTGATCCCCAGTAGGGGGCGCGCAGGAGGCAGCCAATCAATGATTCTCTCTCATCATTGATGTTTCTCTCTCTCTCCTCTCTGAAATCAATAAAAATATATTTTAGAAAACAAACAAAAACAGTGAAGTTTTTTCACGTGGTCGCTGGCTGCCTGAGCCATTCGTTGGCAGGAGCACTCAAGACCAGCTGAGTCTTGGGGCAAATACCCAGAGGATGAATGGACAGAAGAGAGAATTCTGGAGGCTCCAAGCAGTCTCAGACTAGACCCTGCCCCTGGCTCCTACCCTCTCCATCAGGATGTAGCAGCGAGACCCCAGCCTGTTCCATGTGTCTGAAGGAGTCCATGTAGAGAGCTCTGTGCAGGTCAGAGCACTAGTGTGTCTAAGCAGATGCGAGGGTAGGCTCTCTGCTATGGCTCTCCCCTGTTGTGGACTTGGATGAAGCCCTGGTCTCCCAGCGGGAGCTGGCCCCAGACTGCTTAGCTGGTGGGAATGGTAAGATCTTGCAACCTGACTAGTCCGTCCACCTGTTCTCTTCAAATGAGCTACCCCAAAATCACCCAAAATAAAAGAAATGCAAATTAAAACTACATGAAAATAACCATTTCCATTTATCAGGTTTCAGTGGAAAGAGTAAGGAAATATTTCAGGTGCTTTCATAGATAGCTGATGGGAGTGCAAACTGAAATACTCCCTTCAGAAGGCAATTTGACAGTGATGAGCAAAAACACTAATACCCTTTATTCAAAAAATTCCATTCTAGGAATATATCCTGCATACACTCTTGAATATTAGCTAAAGCTATATATAAAAGAATATTCATTGCAGTTTTCATAATAGCAAGAGGTTGGAAAGAATTTAAGGATATATAAGTAAGGCTAGTTACACAAATAAAACTCTAGAGAGACAACACTGTGTAGATATTAGCAAAACCAATAAGGACACTCCACTTGTACTAATATCTAATGGTTGCCAAGACAGGTAAAATGAATATATTTTAAAAACATAAAATAATGTCTCAATATTATCTTTTTTCAATACTATCTTTTTAAAATTATTTATGCCTACTTGTATATGCGTATATACATACATATATGGGGTACACAAGAAATTGGTAACAGACACCCAGGTAAACTGATATCCGAGGGACAGTTATAAAAGAGAAATTTATTTTATAGCATTTGCATTATTTACGTACTCTTTTTTTCTTTTAAGAGTAGGAGCTTTGAGGTCAAAAGCTCTGTATCAAGTCCCATTTCTACCACTCTAGACAGGTTACTTAACCTCTCATCTTTACAATGAGGATAATACCCTAAGTAGAAAGTCTTTTCCATTTTTAAAAGTATAAACAACAGTAATGGTTTGCTTGTGGTAGATTTTTCAGGCATTTTGACGGTACATAGGCTACTTGGGGCAATGGCTTATCCTAGTGACATGACAGTTGTTGTTCTGCTACCCAGCATTCCTTTCCCTTCTGGCAATCCCAGTAAATATTCCTTTGTAAATGAAGTTGGTACAACTATAGGTAGAAGTTGCAAAAAGGTTAGTTATAGCATATGGGTTCTTCATACATGAGTTCATAAAATTTTCTCTCCTATTCTGGATACCTAGAAAATTCTATAATTTACTTTTTAAAAATATGTGTATTTCTTATTATTGACAGTATTACAGAATTCCCCCCTCTTTCAGTTCTTTACTTCTTTTAGTAAAATCTTGCAGTCTTTTGAAGTGAAAAGTATTTTCCTTTCTGATGTGGCTTTGTAATTGGTTTCCTGTGGTGTCTGGGATCAGATTTTACTTATGGGTCTGAAAGAAATGTAAGTAGGATGGAACATGAAGCAAATTAGCATTCCCTGGTAAGGTGACGATATCAGCAAAGCTCACTACAGGTTTTTAAAGCAAGGAAAGATTAGAATACTGGGTATAAGAGACCACTTCTCATGAGGTCAATGGGTATAGTTTGGGGGTAAGCAAAATTTTCCAAATCCACCCAAGGATCACCTCTCCAAATCTCAGAATCTGACTCTCCCAAGCAGTGCATTTTCACATAAGAAACCTGGCCAGTCTTTGAATTCAATCTATGTTGTAATTTAACAAGCCATAGGACCAGACTCTGTGATTGATTTTTGGCTACCAACAGCCACAAGAAAGGAGATTTTTTTAAGGCTAAAAATTCCCTGGTTCTCTAACCACATTCCATAGATAATTTAAAGCCTTGAATTTTTCTCATTTCTCTTTTTAATCTCTCCAGTGCAGTGCACAGCAGCCAGTTTACCTATCTGCCATCCTACTGTACCTTGATCCTTATCACTCAGTTACTAAAGCCACGTTTCTATATGCACTTCATCCTAGGTGATACACGTAATAACTGATGTAACCATTCACCAGCAGCTGCCATAGATTCTAACTAGACCATCATTTAACAGTAAGTTGATGCTCACTTCCTTCAAATCCAAGTTGGTTAAATACCTAACCTACTGATTAATCACTATTATCAATCAGGATTTACAGTTTTAAGGTGAAAGTAATTTAAATCAGGGAATTTGGTCCTTATAACATTATTTAAAAAGTTGGAGTCTTGGACTCTAGACTAGCCTTCCGAAATAATTCCAAAATAATTCTGTAACACTGGCCCACCCAGGGAGCTGCCACCTAAACCACGTTTAGGAAAATTGGGAATCTGGAAGCTCTCCCTAAAACTATTGCTCCGGGAACTTTTACCTTAGCTGCAGTCTAGGGTCTGGAAGGTGTAACTGTTAGTCGCAAGGCCATCCAGCACCACTGAGGCTCTGTACCACACCCGAGCCACGCCAAGCTATTCTAAATGACCTGGGGGCTCTTTTGCAGCAGGGAATCCCGATTCCTGAAGAATTAGAGGAAAAGCAGCAGAAACTGAAGGAGAACTTCAAATTTTGTGCACCACCATCTGAATGCAGAACGTAATTCTTGAACCCTAGAGTCAGAGGACTCTGAGAAGTGTAGATTTTAACTTTCCCACTTCTGTGGTTCAGAGGGTCATATGAGAGGGGACTACACCTCCATCAAATGCCAAAGGAAAATTCTAACAAACTTTAAACAAATGATCTCACTTATTCTTAGATTTGTAATAAATGTGGTTCTTGGATACTTCGTATTTATAAAATGCAAATAAGCTACATTCTGAGTCTAAAATCAGCTTAAGCACATGCTTGACCCAGCTGACTTCCAGTGAGTTGGGCGTGGACTAGTTCTGGAGCTTCTTTCTCTATGTGCTTAGTCAAGGGCTGATTCTATGCAAAGCAAATTACTTCTAGAGGTTTGTGATCTGAAAAGTTCTATAGATATCCCTTTAAGTAATGTTTAAGTTTATTTAAAGAAGTTTTGGGGTAAACTTTCATACGTTTC
Source organism: Myotis nattereri (assembly GCF_964212035.1). NCBI lineage: Eukaryota > Metazoa > Chordata > Mammalia > Chiroptera > Vespertilionidae > Myotis > Myotis nattereri. The sequence continues at coordinate 73,049,130 of NC_138079.1, read as the reverse complement.
AGTGGAAAGAATAAGGAAATATTTCAGATACTATAGACATAACAGAGGAATATTATCTACTCTGAGTAGTGTTTTTTTTTTTCCACCTGTTTTTTATACAAATGTACAGATCTTTTTATTTATAAATGACAAAGAAGGGAAATTACATCATGATTAGTAGAGTAATTTTCCAAAATGATGACTATTAAAGTGACTTACATGCCAAGGAATAATGGAATCGATGAGAGCCCCAAGGTGCACTGAAAACCTTATGCAGGCCCATTTGTAAATAAACTCATGGATCTGCAGGGTCTCAGATGAGATCTGCACAACCCTGTCTCATGGTTCAGTGTTTTTAAAGTATGGACCAATCAGAAAAGAGAAAAACTATACTTTTTAACCATTTATGTTAATGGTTTAACTTTCAAAAGCAAGCAGGAATTGTGCACAACTATGTTCAATGATTGAAATAAAAATGGGAAGGAAACCAAAGGTAGTGTAATCCCTTTCAGAGCCTAATAAATGTGCAGCAGTGAAGAACTATTTAAAATTTTAAATTGTTCTTCAATTGATTTCTACATTTGGGCACACCCCAACTAATACTTTGGAGAGAAACCAGCTTGTTTACAAATGAAGTTTTAAAAATTAACTTCTGACTGCAGACACAGCTGATTCTCACAGCCAGCTGGCCTGGAGGTCAAATCCCCCTAGTATTAACTACAACAATCAAGGCTTAACTACAACAAGACTGCACACAAAGACCACTAGGGGGTGCACCAAGAAAGCATAAAAAATGCAGAGACAAAGAAACAGGACAAAACTGTCAATGGAGGATATTGAGTTCAGAACCACACTTTTAAGGTCTCTCAAGAACTGTCTAGAAGCCGCTGATAAACTTAATGAGATCCTCAACAAATCTAATGAGACCCTCGATGTTATGATAAAGAACCAACGAGAAATTAAACATACACGGACTGAAATAACGAATATTATACAGACTCCCAACAGCAGACCAGAGGACCGCAAGAATCAAGGCAAAGATTTGAAATGAGAAGAAGCTAAAAACACCCAACCAGAAAAGCAAAATGAAAAAAGAATACGAAAATATGAAAATAGTGTAAGGAGCCTCTGGGACAGCTTCAAGCGTACCAACATCAGAATTATAGGGGTGCCAGAAGATGAGAGAGAGCAAGATATTGAAAACCTATTTGAAGAAATAATGACAGAAAACTTCCCCTACCTGGTCAAAGAAATAGACTTACAAGTCCAGGAAGCACAGAGAACCCCAAACAAAAGGAATCCAAAGAGGACCACACCAAGACACATCATAATTAAAATGCCAAGAGCAAAAGACAAAGAGAGACTCTTAAGAGCAGCAAGAGAAAGAAACTCAGTTACCTACAAGGGAGTACCCATACGACTGTCAGCTGATTTCTCAACAGAAACTTTGCAGGCCAGAAGGGAATGGCAAGAAATATTCAAAGTGATGAATACCAAGACCCTACAACCAAGATTACTTGATCCAGCAAAGCTATCATTCAGAACTGAAGGTCAGATAAAGAGCTTCACAGATAAGGAAAAGCTAAAGGAGTTCATCACCACCAAACCAGTATTATATGAAATGCTGAAAGGTATCCTTTAAGAAGAGGAAGAAGAAGAAAAAAGTAAAGATACAAATTATGAACAACAAACATGCATCTATCAACAAGTGAATCTAAGAATCAAGTGAATAAATAATCTGGTGATCATAATAGAATCAGGGACATAGAAAGGGAATGGACTGACTATTCTTGGGGGGGGAAAGGGGTGCGGGAGATGCGGGAAGAGACTGGACAAAAATCGTGCACCTATGGATGAGGACAGTGGGTGGGGAGTGAGGGCGGATGGTGGGGCGGGAACTGGGAGGAGGGGAGTTATGGGGGGAAAAAAGAGGAACAAATGTAATAATCTGAACAATAAAGATTTAATTTAAAAAAAAGAACTCTAAAAAAAATTAACTTCTGCGGTTAGGGAATACCATTTGCAATTATTTGCTTATATTTATGTTCTTCATTTTTATGAATTTGTTCCACACATTACCAAATGGGAAAGAACAACAAGGAAATTCAGTTTTAACTCCAATTCTCTAAGAGGAGAGTGTTAAAGTCCAGATCTGGACACTGTGGCTGAACACTGTGGGCTTGGTGTCCTTGACTAAGCAGTGACTGTGGCCCTGTGGTCTTTATTATCATCAGCTCAGCTCCTCATAGCCTTGTGGTTGTTTCCACTCCATGTGTGTTCTTAAATAACTAGCCTCATCTTCCTAATATGACCTGAGTATGGTCTTTTTACTTCTACAGTGGGGCCTTGACTTACGAGTTTAATTTGTTTCGTGATGGAGCTCGTAACTCAAATTACTCGTATGTCAAATCAAAAAGTGAACGAGTGAGACATGTGATGCTGGGCTGATGTTGTGGCGTTCACTGTGACGTTCGCTGCGCCAACTAGCGGTGGGGTATCTGAAGCTGGCTCGTAACCGAATTTTAGCTTGCAACTCAAAGCAAAAAATCGGCCGAGACGGCTCGTATCTCGAAAAACTCGTTAGTCGGGACACTTGTAAGTCAAGGCCCCACTGTATATCCAAAAGAATGTAATTTAACAAATGGTTCATTACAACAGTATAAAGAACAACAACAAAGCAAGAGGAAGAAGACAAAAGTCAATCTGATAGGAGAAAAGGGGACCCAACACTTTCTTCCATATTCAGTTTGAAGAAAACATATACCTCGTTTCTTAGATCTGCTGAGTGACTCCACTGAAAAATCTCTCCTTCCAGCATATGGCTTGAACTAACCCACCAACTTTCCAGCAGACTAATGTCTCCACCCAGCTTCTCATTCCAGAGTTAGAGCTATTGAGTCAAATGCTTTGGCCATTCTAAGAAAATTCCACAAGTAACAATTACTGTACTTGGCAGGAAGCCTAGTAATACCCGGCTAGAACTTTATTATTCTGCGGATTTAAAAATACATTTCTAAAATATTTTCAGATTTATTGTTACTTAGGAAAGTGTATGATCAAAATATAAAGTGAAGAAAAGAGCTCAAAGAAGTATTTTAGGTTAATAGATAATAATATTCTAAATCAGTATACTATTGAATTATAATCTAAACATAATTGAGTCCCTGTCCCCAAATGGCCTATTCCTGAATAACAAATAAATGTAATTGGGATCTTTACTAAGTCTCTTGGTGGGGAAAGATGCCTAAAGACAAATATTGTATTCTTAATATAAGCCACATGACTTAACATTCTTTTTTTAAAAAATAGTTTTCTTACTCCTCATCTCTTTACAATATTCGACTCAGTCCCTTAACATGGCCCTTCATTGCCATCCTTTCTCTCATCTACCTCCTTCTAGAAGAGAGACCCTCCTACTCATCCCTAACTAACAGCTCCAGCTGCCCACAGAGCCTTTCCGGGATGCGTGCAGCCCTATGTCAAGTTCATCCTCACTTTGTGCTTTGACTGCTTTTCTCATAGGAATTACCCCATCATCCAAAATCTGCATAGAAAATAGAGATCCAACCTGTAAGAATTTTATCTCCTTGGAAGAAATCAGAGGGGTGGGTGAAGGAAGCTATGGATATTTGCAAAGTAATTCTATTTCTCTGTTACCTTTACCCTGCTCGATTTTTAGGTGCCACTATCCAGAGAAGAATGCCTTATGTGTTGGTGTTACTCACCACTACCACTCATCACACTCCAAGTTGCTTTTTTTCTTCTTTGCTTGGGCTAGAGAGGCTTCCCACCAGGCAATCTGGAAAGTGGGCCATGCGTGTGCCCACCTAAATTTCTCCCAGAACACTGGAAAGGAAATGCATCAGCAGTGGGGTTTTAGAGCTCACCCACCCACCCAGGGTTCTTGTTTTCATAACATGCGGAGCAAGGTAATGCCACAGAATTCTTTCCACTTGAGCACTAGATGACCTGCATCAACGCAGCTGAGAGAGTATGGAACCAAGCCAAGCCATTGATGTTTGGGGAATCAGAAAAGGTTCAGGACCCCTCCCCCTCCCCATTCTGGGTGCTATAAAATATAGGGAGTTGCATAGCTGAAAAATCATACTGAAGTTAAATAAAGGGAAACACTCCCCATCTGGGCACTCCCTTGGGGCCCAAAGCCTCACTTAAAAGCATCCACTTGAAGAAGCTGAGTCAGCCTTGCCTCATCCCTTCTCAAGTCTTCTCCAGACCTGCGTATAGGCTCACTCATCTGCAGTGCAGGGCAGCTACAGTCATCTCTAGGTCTACTTCAGCCTGCCTAGCTTTACTAATCAGAAAAAAATTTAGGGGAACCTTGGGGGGCTATAATAAAGTTGGAACCTATTTAATGTTTTCTAAGATTTATAATAATTCTTTGTGATCAATCCTTCCCTGAGGAACTTGATCCAGTCAATTCTGAGCCTACATCATACTCTATTGCCCCCTAGAGGATGACTCATTTCAAGTGGTTTCTGTAGGAATGCAAAAGCAGTGTGTGTGTGTGTGTGTGTGTGTGTGTGTGTTTCCACCTTAGAGTTATGAACTTGACATATGAATTCCAGCAACTCTCCATCCTGCCACACAATCATTCTAAAGCCGTGAGGAGGTCCACTATGGAATGGAAAGTACTGTGTGGCTTTGAGCCCACTGAAACTATAGAGAACATTTTTCTGTCTCCGAGGAGGTCTACTAAAGCAGATTTCAGTCATTCACTAACCACACCTAAAATTCCGCTTCTTCAGCTCCTGGTAAGACATCTCCCTTGAATTTCTCAGATTCATAGTAGCAAGTAGTCTGTATCAGTACATCTAGGAACTGTTTGACTTCAAGTCTCCCAGTGGAAGTCATGTTCTGAGGGCAGAGGTTTGTGAAAGGGGAATAGATAAATTAAATGAGTTTCTTTCAGTTTAGGAATTATTTCAAGAAATTAAGATCTGTTGAGAATGAATTAAAAACCAAACTTCTAGATACCCTCACTACAATGCTTCATCAATCTAGTTCTGCATTTAGAGCATCCTGTCCACAAAGTGACATCCCACAACATAGCATGGCTTTTGGTATCACTCTAAAAACCATTGGCACTTATTCTGGGACCATTTCCTCCTTTATAACTATTCACTTAAGAGTCTGTCATGCATAGGGCATTTAGCCCTAGCGATTATTATACACTAGGCTCAAAATTCCAAAAACCTAGTCCCTAACATGTAACTCAAACAGAGCCTGAGCTCCATACTAACTCAGCAGGATGCCAATCAATTAACAATAGTCAATTATCCTAATTGTCATAAGGCAATTAGAAACTTTACTCAGCCATTTATTTATAAGAAAATGAGGACACGGTATCAATTTGTTCTCACTCATCACTTGTTTGTATAACTGATTATGAAAACAGGGTTATAGCATAGTAAAAGTACATTGATAAATACAACAGTAATTTCTGTCAATGTTTGTTCTTTATTCCTATAGCCAGTTGTAGGGGATATTTTTCCTTTTTGAAAGCAGCCTCCTTTAATGAAGACACTTAGAGAAAAGCCTATTTGATTGTGTACGTAAGTGTCAACACAAAGTCAGCTGTAGTAATTTGTGGCTTTCCTCCGTGGTTTGCTTGAAAGATCACTAAATGATCATTTAGCACTTCACGTATGAAAATATCACCATTTGTACTGCAGCTGGACCGCTCTTAGCAGGGGCTCTGTGAAGTCCCAGAACAAGTCACAGCATTTTTATGAGCCCTTAACATGTAACTCAAATGGAACCGAAACTCCACATTTAATGTTAGATCATCCTGAAGTATTTCTTTTCCTCATCGTTTTCACAATTCACCATGCAGTCATCGATGAGCTGCCCAAACACCATTCTTATCAAGAGGCAACTCATAAAATAACCAGTGCTAAGAAGACACGAATAACTGCTCAGTTAAACAAATTATTCAGTTTACAAATAAAAATTTAAACTGAATAACTCTAAAACTATTTAGTCTACAATAAAACTTCTTTGTTTACAATTAAGTTACCCTTACCCTTTCAAATTAAGAAACATGTATATTTGGGTACATGTAAATGTGAAAGCTAGTTTGGTGTGGTCAAGTCTTGGGCAAGATTCCCCATTCATCTCTGCCAAGACCCTGTTATTTTAGTGAGATTAAGGTTCCAGTTGCTTCAGCCCAAGACCTCTCTGGAGAAGACATTCTGCTATTCTGGTTAACTTAGGCCCATTTCTTTCCCAAGTGAGTAAATACTTAAGTTCCCATGCTGAGGCAGCTGAAGTGACTTTTCATTTGGCACACTGATTCTGGGAGTGTAATACATGTTTGTTGAAACTATGCTTTGGGCTGGGACAACGTATTTTTATGATTACAACTTACTAACATGTATTGAGAATAGATATTGTACTTGGTCCCCACACAATACATAAAGGATATCATCATTCCTACAGATGGAAATAAGCAGCTTGGATGATTATATTATTGATGACATTTATATCCCTCTGGAAATATAGTTGAGTTGGGAATACAGATATTGAACACATAGTTACAGGTGAGGCCAGCTTTATAAAAAAGTGCAGTACACTATGTATGGGCAAAGAGATGAGACGTTTCCACACTGAACATTACAAGAGATTGCTGAAAGAAATGAAAGACCTGAATAAGTAAAGTCCTATGCCATGTTTATGGATTGGGAAATTCATAGTTAAAATGTAAATTGTCCCCAAATTGATCTATAGATTCCATGCAGCCTAATCAGAATCTCAGCAGCTTTTTTAGATAGAGATTGACAAGCTGTTTCTAAATTGTATATGGAAATGCAAAGAGCCTAAAATAGTCAAAGCATTTAAAAAAATATTATAAAATTGGAGAACTTTCATTACCTGATTTCAGGACTTAAAGCTACAATAATCAAGACTGTGGTATTGGCATAAGAATAAGTTACCAGATCTGTGAAAAAGGATAGGAAGTGGAGTTAATTTTTGACAAAGGTGTCAAGGGGCATATTGGGTGGAGGGGGGGGGGGGATTGTCTTTTCAACAAATAGTGCTGAATCAACTAGATATCCCCATGTGGAAATAAATAAACCTCAACTCCTACCTCATACTATATACAAAAGTACTTTTAAAAGGACCATAGACCTAAACATATAGCTGAAATTACAAAGCTTCTAGAAGAAAACATGGAAGAAAATATTGTGGAGTTGGGTAGAGAAAGATTTCTTAGACAGGATACAAGAAAACACTAATCATAAAAGAAAAATAATTGATAAAATGGATTTTATCAAAATTATAAACTCCTGTTCTTCAAAAGACATCATTAAAAAATAAAAAGGTAAGCCCACAAAGAAATTATTTATTATATATGCCTCATATAAATCTTGCATCTAAAATGTATAAAAAACTCCTACACCTCAATAAGAATATAAAAAACTAAAAATTGGGCAAAAGATTAGAATATATATCTCACAAATGTGTAGCACTTGAAAAATAGCACATGAAAGAAAAACCATTAGTCATTAAGGAAATGGAAATTAAACAACAATGAGAAATCACTTCACACCTAATGGCTAAAATGGGAAAAGCCTGAAACATCAGAGGTTGGCAAGGATGTAGAACAATGGGAACACTATAGCTGGCTGGTATAAATGTAAAATAATACAAGTACTTATAGAAATATTTGAAAGCTTCTTATAAAATTAAATATCTACCTTCTCTAAATGTACAGCAATTCTATCTCAAAATATTTGCCTAAAAGAAAAAAAATACATCCATGGAATAATTTGTAGATGAATGCTCAATAGCCCCAATCTGGAAAACAAACAAACAAACATGTTCACAGCATGAAACAAATATGTATGTTCACAGCGTGAAATTCTACTTATTAAAAAAAATTAAAGAACTGCTAATTGAGTGATAGCATGGATGAATTCTTACAGACATGTTGGGCAAAAGAAGAGACACAATGGGTGTCTGCTGTATGAAGTTCTAGAGTAGATAAAACTAATTCAGCTGGGAAAAAATCAGAACTGTGGTTTCCTGGGGTAGGGGTGGAGTGGGCTCACAGGAACTTCATCATGGAAAGATGGAATTACTCTGGATCTTGATTGTGGTGTCATTTACAAAGCCATTTACACCCGTTAAAATACATCACACATACACTTGAAAGTTGTGCATTTTATTTTATATAAATTATACCCAACAGAGTTGATTTATTTTTCAAAGAATATTCCTCCCTCAAAGTAACATAATAGGCATTTTAAAAGTGAAAAAATGTCCTGTTTTCATTGATATAGAAAATGCCTTCCCGCATGACTATCTATCACAAACGGTCTTTCATGACTTTTAAATTCTAATGTCTAAGCAACAAGCAGTAACAACAGTTACCATCTATTTAGTGCCATCTATAAGCAAGATTCTCTGCCATACACTTACAAACATTTCATTCTCACAACAACCCTGCAAGATAGGTCTTATCTTCATCTTCGGATGAGAAATGCAAGTCTTAGAATAGTTAAGCAATTTGTCCAAGAACATCCTGTCAGTAGAAAGTTGAGGTAGCAGTTATCCAAAAACTGTCTCCATAACCCATATTCTTTCTACTATTTGTCACCTTCCAGTTAATTCATATGTCAGACTTATTCCAATGCCATTTAGCCATGGGCACTAGGTAAACAGCCATTTCTAGTCTATTCATTTAATTGGTCTGGTCACAATGTCCTCGTCATGTTACCTTTAATGAGTCACTCATTTAATAATTATCCAAATAATTAAAACAAAGAAAGAAAACCAAAGAAACAAATACTTAACCTTCTTTCGACTTCACATGGCAAGAGTTTAATATGGTGTTTATAACAGGATAGACCTAGCTTCAGTACCGGGAGCCGGTCCATGCTTGCTGTTTCAAGGGACCTGGCATATATGGCATACTGTTCTTAATATGTTTGCTCACCTTCTTGGCACTATGTGTTTTAACCAAGGTCTCTGAGAAAGGTTGTTTCCCCAGGTTGGGATTTTCCCCTGAAGTTAGGGAGGGAATAAAACCTCTTAACTAAGTGCCAGGCGGGTAATTAATCACTTTAACTACGAACAATCATGCTTAAGCTACATAATCTTTACTCCCTGGAATGGAGATAAGAAACACCCTAACCTTTGAAATAGAGATTGATAGGATTGGAATCAACTGGTATAAATACAGATGTAAGAAGACAGAACTGGGAGAGACAGAAATTGGCACAGAACCTACACAGAACGTTCTCTAGAGACAGAAGAACTTCACTGGAGAGAACATGGCAAAAGATCCTGGACAGAAACTGGCCTCAGAACCTAGAGACAGAACCTAGCGAGAGAACATAGCAAAAGATCCTGGACTGAACCTGACTACAGAAATTGGCAAGAGAACCTGACTAGAACCTGGTGACTGAACCTGGCTGAAGAACCTGGTGACTGAACCTGGCTGGAGAACCTGGACAGAACCTGGCTACAGAACCTGGCTGGAGAACCTGGAGAACCTAGCAAGAGAACATGGACACAGAACCTGGCTGGAGATCCTAAGCAGAACTTCTCTGGAGATCCAGACCAGAACTTGGCTGGAGATCCTGGCTAGGCTGCTGATCAACTGAACACTGTCTCCGTGTCCTTCCTTCTTCGCCGACTCCGTCCACGCCTTTGGGAACCCCTGGACCCGCTGGGGCAGGACCCCGGCACTTCGGCAGTTTTTAACTGAGCATATTGCTTAATCTCTCTAAGCTTCTATTTCCTACATGAAATGAAAGTACTAATGACCACCTCATAGGGTTGTTGTGAGGATAAAGTGAGGTAATACATCTAAGAACTTTGCATTAGGCTAAGAACACTGTAAATGACTAGAGATAAAAATGTTTGTTATTAATGAGAGAGCAGATATCATTTTTTAGAAAAGCTGATTAATTGCTTATTTTTCTTATTATTGCATATTTCCTTATTATTTCCTTTTACTAGGGACCATTTTAGCAAGCCTGGAAAGACCCTGTGTATTCAACTCAATTATCTGGACTTCAGAGATTCTTTAGCCAAAAATCATTCTAAGGTTGTATACATTTAGTTTCCACTTAATATTTATTTAATATTTTCACTCAAACAATTCATTTAATATTTTCCATATTCCATTGTATTATTTGCCCTTATATTACTTCCAATAACTTATATGGACAATTGAGAATAAAGTATACAAGATATGCCACTGTCTTGTTCTCTGTAAGTAGCCCAGAACGATGGTCGAACTGTCCAGTGCCATTATGTGACCTATAGGAACATGATTCCCACAACTATGAGCTTCAGTTTTTCCCTTTTTATTTTCCACCCTCTGGAAGAAATCCCTGAAACAGTGAAAATGTCAAAAAAGAAAATAGGTAGAAGCCAAATAAACCAATGTTTGTAACAATGTACTAACTATAACTAACTGGGCCTGCTTTAAAAGACTCTCCTGGCTTTAAAAGGCATTATATAAAATTCTTTGATTCTCTGCTTAGGGTGTTATATAATTGAGAGAAAGTAAGATGATACAATGAGTAGTGTTCTAATAATAACAGAAAAAGAAAGTATGATTCTCAAAACTGACCTTAAACCCAATCCGGGGAACAAGTTTTCATCTTTACAGCCCCATCACAATCTTCCCTCCACTCTGCCTCTATTCCAAACGTAAAACACCCTCAAATGTTCTCAGAACTATCATTTTTATAGGGAAGAGAGAAAAACAAACTCCATGAAATTTGCAATAGGTTATTAGTAATTTGTCGTCTTGCTCCTCCTGGGTCTCCAAAGAAAGCAGTGCACCTTGGGTTAAGTTAAAGCAGTGGGCTTACTAGTAATGGTGGATTGTAACTATTTGTGTGTGACAGGCAGATAAGAAAGATGGCCCAGTTAAACATCAATGTCCTTTCCACTTCTCTCCTACCATCTTAGAGGATCACATGCAGGTTATCTTGGATTAAATAACTTTTAGGGTTCTGGGACAGTGAAGCTGAATCCAGAAAGAGCTGAGGAGCAGCAAACAGGCCAGGATGTAGAGCCAGAGTGCACAGTACTCTATCAGTTAAAAACAGAAACGACCTAGTACACCCCACAGCATGAACAGTTGCCTCATTGTCATTGGACAGTCCGTCAGGCCTAATCAAATCACTTGGGCTTCACTTGTAGGCAGTTTTGCCAACTGGCTGATTCCTTATTTTTGTGGTCAATATAACCAAATTACTTTGAACTTTGTTTCATTGAATTTCAAAGACCCATTCTCCTACCATAACTTCACCTCTTCTCATTTCTTCCATTTTGTTCTAGTTACTAACATTATTTACTTAATCACATATGAATATGCGTTAAAGATACCAGAATGAAATACTTTTCCATTCCCTAGGGTTAAGCTCCACTTTTCCATTCCCTAGGTGGCCCAAGGGGATAGGTAACCAAACAAGATATATTTAAAATTCATTATTTCTGGAATTCTCCTACCCAGTCTGTTTACAGATTTTTTTTTCCAGTTCAGTCTTGACACACAGACAAGTGTGTACCAACTGTCTACTTTTTATATTTGGGTGAGTACCTGGAAGTGGTATGTGGTAAAAGACAAGAATGAGGAGAAGGGAACACAAGCACACTGTTAACTTCAAGACAACCTTACTCCTTGCCTTCATTTTACTCCAAGTGAAAAGATTCCTGGTTTTTTATTTCACTCTGTTACCCATTTTGAATTACCTTTTTAAATGTGTTCATGTCCTCATTCACCTCTCAGTTCATCCCCCTGGTGTTGGATGTCATATCTACCTCTTTTCTCAATAATTTTCCCCTTACAGATCTCCAGCTTCACACTTTCTTTATTCTACTTCCTCTGATGTTTTCGAACTACACAGCATCAAAGCACATATGAGCATTAGCCTTGACCAAAGAATAGGATTTATGAGCTTCCTGAGCCCCAAACAAAAGAATTTATGTTCCACCCGGAGTCCTTTGACAATGGCATTGGTGTTCTGGAATTGGTTGTTCAGAAACACTACTATATGGTTTGGGCTTTCTATGTAACACAACTTTCCATTTATATGGAAAATATTATTCCCAAAATATAAATACAGTTAAGTATCAGAAACATAGCTTTATGACCACTTCCCCTTTTATGACAACTTCCCCATTTTGGGCCAGATTTTGCAGTTTAACTCCTTAATATTGATACCTTAGAACCTTAAATAAAAATTTTTAAAAAGTGACATCAGCCTGACCAGTGTGGCTCAGCGGTTGAACATCAACCCAGAAACCAAGAGATTGTAGGTTCGATTTCTGGTCAGGGCACATGCTTGGGTTTTGTGGACTCGATCCCCAGTAGGGGCCATGCAAGAGGCAGCTAATTGATGATGTTTCTCTCTCATCAATGTTTCTGTCTCTCTGTCTGCCTCCCTTCCTCTCTTTCTAAAAATCAATAAAAACACTTTTTTTAAAAAAGTGACATCATTCCATCTCTCTTCCTCTTATGGTATACGCTGCAAAATTGTCCACAAAAAGAAAGTCTCAATATCAAAGTGAAAACATCTGTGGATTTTACCAAAACTAAAGGTATCTTGATATAGCTGCAGTTACCATTATTATTATTATTTCAGTGCTGAGTAGAAGGAATTGTGGTTTCTCCAATATTGTGAATAATCGTTTTGTCATTAAACAGAGAGTACAATATGTGTCTAGACTAACTCCCATAGGGCTCACAAACACTTTCAATTGTCCCCAATGTGGTAGCCACATGTTTGTTTTCAGCTGGCTGAGTCTTAAGCCAGAGTTTAGAGAAAGTGGAAGAGAGAGAAAACCAATTAAGCGTCTCTTTAGGATGTGTCACAAAGGGTAATGCGCTTCCCCCCATAAAGTAATGCTTTTAAAGAAAATAAATATTGCACACCATTACTGTTCTCATTAGTTACTTATATTCTGATAAGAGTATAAAGACATTTTTAAAACTGTTGGAGCAAATTCAAAAATTGGTGAACCTCATTCAGCTATAAATTCTGAGAATGCATGAACTCATTGATATTCATTGAGTGCTCATGTGTGCCAATTACCATTACGGTATACTACACTTCAGAGCATAAATGTGTTCAAAGTATTTGTAAAGGAAATAAATGGATATTGAATTTCACTGATGGGAAATAAGTAAAAAAGGAAAATGGCAGTCTGCAAACTCTAGCTCACACATAAAATACATCCAATGTTTTAAAGTCCAACTGAAGTAATTATTCAATTAAATATTAATAATCATAATGAAACACTATAGTGAATGAATTGAAAGTAGTTGCAAGTACTTAGACATACACAAAAATCAGAGATTTTAAAACTAGAAAAACTACTTTAGAAAAGATTTGGATAATTCTTGATTCCTACAGATAACTGAGAGCCAGGGAAAGTAAATCAACTGTTCAAAGATACACAGCTTTTTTGTGTGAGCACCAGGATTGGAAACAAGGCTATTTTATCTGAGATCCAGCATAAACTTTCTTCCCTCCATTAGGAGCTGCTGTGGTCAGCCGCTCTGACAATGACCTCCACAGCAGAGGTCTTCCCTTGGGAACATGTGGTCAAGCACTAGCAGTTACAGGCTTCTCTCTTCTGGGGAATACACTTCATGGGTGCACGCAGAATCTTTTTCAGATGAGAGGTAATTATACACTCTCCCTTCCTGCTACTCCTATAATTTGGCCTGTCCATTCAAATTATATACACCTGCTTCTTTTTACTCTATCTTCTCTTTGTGGGTTTGGAGAAATTGACTAGTTTAATTTTAACCACAGCATCAAGTCCATAAAATGACAGCTGGAGATGTCTCTGACCTTCGCAGAAAGAAATGACACCATTGACCTGTCATCAGTGGGATTTGCACTTGAAGTTTTATCTTCATCATATAAGCAATAGGTTTGCTAATCCACTGGCAAGGTTCCATCTGACACCTCTTTGTGACCAAAGACACTATGGGGTCATGGGCAGAGCAAATCCAACTGGACTTAAAAAGAGCCAAACCTATCATCTTGGACTCAAAACTGTGTGCTCGGAGTAGTTGAGAGAAGCGGCCACAATTCCCCCAGTGTCAGTCAGGGTTCTTTAGGTGGCAAATAACAGATATTGACTCTGAACAAAGGAACACACTGGGAAAAAAATGGAAGGACCAGGTGTTCAAAGATATTGGTGTAACACAGCTCAGGGGGAATCTGTGTAGCAAGACCCCACAGACACGTCTTCAGTAGTGGGGAGAGTGGACCCCAACATTGTTGACTTCTGTGTCTTTCTGCTTAAGAGTCAAATTCTAGGGAGACAGTGTGATGAGCCAAGCTTGGATATCATGACCACTACCTGAAGCGGGGGAAGTCTCATGAATGCTCAGTTAGTACCACAATTCAATGGGTAGAGGAAGTTTCCCAAAGGAAAATAGTTGTTCAGAACAACAAAAACAACAAAAGGGAAATGGATGCTGAGCAGTCCAATTAGCAGATGTCCACAACATCACCAATGTGGAGAGACAGCGCCTGGCTGGCGTGGCTCAGTGGATGAGCATCGACCTATGAACCAGGAGGTCAGGGTTCAATTCCTGTCAGGGCACATGCCCGGGGTTGCAGGCTCGATCCCCAAAGTGGGCATGCAGGAGGCAGCTGATGGATGATTCTCTCTCATCATTGATGTTTCTATCTCTCTTTCCCTCTCCCTTTCTCCCTGAAATAACTAAAAATATATTTTAAAAAAACACGTGGAGTGGCAGAGACTAACAGAGATAGCTGAATATTTAAGTATTCAGCTCAAGGATGACACTAGCTCAGACAACAGCTCAAGGATGACACCAACAAAAGGTTATTAAAATCTGGTGTTGAGTCATAGTTTTAAGTCAAGCTGTTTAGCAGCAATTTTCCTTTGAAATGTCTCCAGCACTGCCCAAAACCTGTGTGGTATGTGAATATCTGGTCCATTAAGCATCTCTTTCCAACCTCCCACCCTATCCTCCTGCCCATTCTCCTCTGACCACTCCTACACCCTTCTCTTTACCAAAATCTGAAACCCAGCTGTTTCTTTAGCAACATTTTTGTTTAAGTTGGAAGATCAATCAAACATCATAGGACTTTTCGATATTTAACAAATGGTGACTGACATTTTTAAAATCCAAAGTGAAACCTAATTATTAGATGTAAAAGAGAGAGGGGAAAAAAGTCAGATAAAATGCTTATTTGTCCTGAGTGCTCTCTCAGGCAGTCTCACCCCAGCCCCTGCTCAATGAAACTTCCTGGTAGACACTGTTGAGGTGAAAGACGGTTCTTTACTTCCACTCAAAGTACAGATCAGGCCAGCATTCTGAAAAAGAGGCAGGTTTCAGTGTTACTGGCTTTTGTTCCCTGCAAAATTTCACTTTTAGTTATTATTCACTGTAGGAAACAAATTTGTAACCCATTTCTCATGTTACCAACACACAAAAAACAAAATTTGATATCCTGGGGTTTATTTGCTGAGGGCACTTCCCATAAAAGTGAGTGAGTATGCATTGGAAAATGTGTCTGGGTAACTCCTTAAGGATAAATGTTAGTCACAATCGTTCCACCTCCAACCCCCAACTCTCGCCCCTAGCACCCTCCCCACCTCCTGACTTCCCGCCTCTCCAGGGCTGGTGACCTAATAGCATTTTTCTTCATGCATATTTTGGCTTCGCCCCATGGCCTGGCTGCCTTCGTCTGTCTGAGTCTTTTGAAATTCCTGCATGTTCGCCCCAGATTAAACCGAGTGTGTCTCAGGATGTGTGTTCCGTTTGGTTCTTTTCCCTTAACGTTCCCTGTGCAACGTGTCTGGGGGGAGCGGGAGGGGGGGGGAGGACGGGACGGGGAGGCGGGAGGGGCAGAGGCGAGGAGCTGTCCCCTTGCACGTTTCCAATCGCATTACGTGAACAAATAGCGGAGGGGTGGCCAGGCCAGAACGGCTTGTGTAACTTTGCAAACGTGCCAGAAAGTTTAAAATCTCTCCTCCTTCCTTCACTCCAGACACTGCCGGCTCGCCGGGCCGCCGCGCCGCTCCCCATCGCCTTCCAGAGCGCTGGGAAAGAGCAGAGGCGGGTGCCACGTCCCAGCAGCCGCCTGGGCTGGAGAAGGGTCTGCAGCCCAACCTTGGCACTGCTGGCTGGGGACTACGATACCCGCGCTCCGCTGCCTTCCTGGTGGAAGAGGTCTCCCTCCCTCACGTGATTTCTGTCCAGTTTTCCTTTTCTCTGAGCTACGTCCTCCCAGAGTGGGGGCAATCGGAGAAGGGGAGAGATGCGCTTCGCCTGGACCGCGCTCCTGCTGGGGCCGCTGCAGCTCTGCACGGTCCTGCGCTGCGCCCCGCCGGCCGCCGGCCAGCAGCAGCCCCCTCGCGACTCCCCGGCGGCTCCCCCTCGCGACCCCCCGGCGGCTCCGGGCGCCTGGAGCCAGAAGATCCAATGGGAGAACAACGGGCAGGTGTTCAGCCTGCTGAGCCTGGGCTCCCAGTACCAGCCGCAGCGCCGACGGGACCCGAGCGCCACCGGCCCGGGCGCCGCCAACGCTGCCGCCCAGCAGCCGCGCACGCCGATCCTGCTGCTCCGCAACAACCGCACGGCGGCCACTCGGGCGCGGACCGCTGCCCCGTCGGGTGCCGCCGGCGGCCGCCCCAGGCCCGCCGCCCGCCACTGGTTCCAGGCTGGCTACTCGTCGTCCGGGACCCGCGACGCTGGCCCCGCGCGCGCGAGTAACCGGACCGCGTCCGCAGAGCGCCCGGCACTCAGTAACTTGCGGCTGCCTAGCCGCGTGGACGGCATGGTGGGAGACGACCCATACAACCCTTACAAGTACTCCGACGACAACCCCTATTACAACTACTACGACACGTATGAAAGGCCCCGGCCTGGGAGCAGGTACCGACCCGGCTATGGCACCGGCTACTTCCAGTACGGTAAGCACCCAAGTCTCAGGAACCACCCGGACACCCCTTCCCCAACGTGGCTGGTGGCTCCCCGACGTGGCTGCCAGGGCGCGGCAGGCCCGAGCCCCCGCAGATCCGACCCCTCCCCCTGCGCCTACAGAGGCAGCCCTGGAATCTGGTGCAAACCGCGCGCCTGGCCCCTCCTGCTTCCTTTCCACATTGCTCTGCATCCCCAGGCATCCCCCATTCTCCTGCTACCCGCAGCCCCACACTAAAACAGCAGTCCGGCTGGGTAGAGGTTGAGGAGTAAGGGACACGGAGGGACCAGTGGCCAGGGCAGGGGGCGCAGGGTTGTCTCACTATGCCCATCACCTGCTGACGTTTAGGTCTCCCGGACCTGGTGCCAGATCCCTACTACATCCAGGCGTCCACTTACGTGCAAAAGATGTCCATGTACAACCTGAGATGCGCTGCGGAGGAAAACTGCTTGGCCAGGTACGAGCTGGGATATCAGCGGCCTGGCTCCCCTCTTGGCTCCAGGGACTCATCAGGTTCCTGGTTCTGACTACTCTTGTTCCTAACAGACAAGAGTTGGGAAATGGTACAAGAGCTGGAAGTAGGACTTGAACTCCTGGGCACCGTGACCTGGATGGAGAGAGAAAAATTTTAAGATGTCTGTGGGTTCTGCCTTTCAAACTGCAGCACAAATCAAGGAGATGGAGCAAATCCTTCTCCCAAGTGTGTTTGTGTGTGTGTGTGTATGGGGAGGAGGGGTGTGGATCTGTCTGTTTTCTAAGATCCTTCAACTTTAAAGCCAACTGTTTCCAATAACTTTTTATTAAACAACTAACTGTACAATAACATGGAAAATATTGTAATCAAAGAGCTTGTTAATATACCCTTAAAAGACTGGGGGTTAATTTGGCACTGAGGAACCCCTTATTGGCAAAGGTTAAGTTTTCTCCTTTTGTTTGAAGCCATAATTAACTTAGCTATTTGGGTGTCACTACAGCCAGAATAAGACTATGAACAAGAACTTTGTTTTTCCATCAGTCCTAAAATAAAATCATAGTAATAGATTTCTCTGAAGTTGCAGCTGGGAAACCAGCGGAGGGAGCTAGAGGACGTTTTGATAGGTCTCAAAAATTTTTACACTGTAAAATAAGGTCATTAGTCATCAGTAGTATTTGAATGCATAGTCACACAAAATAGTATATTAGAAGGAACCCAGTAATGTTTATTCATATATTTCTTCCACTGTGACCCTTTATAATTTTCAGGCTAAAGGAAGAGAAGAAAATCGAAGCTCATCATTTTCATTCTTGAGTCTTGCATCACTAACACCATTGCACTCCCTATACTATTACAGTAATGCTGTTGTTTTGAAGACAGTGAAGTTACAAAATTATTTGTCTAAAATTATTTGTTTACTTTTTAGAGTGATTTCCCCACTTTACATCATAGTTATTTGTTCAAGAAATGTATTATTTAATTCAAAGTTCTTAACAGGTAAATATGGATGATTTTTTTTTTTTTAATTTGGGATAATTTCCACCTCAGTTTCACTCATTCATATGGTTAAAGTTGACATGATTATAAATATAAAGTTTACTTATCACTTGTTATCTTAAAATATTTTTCAAATTATTGATTTCAGAGAGAAGAAGGGAGAGGGAGAGATAGAAACATCAATGATGAGAGAGAATCATTGATTGGCTGCCCCCTGCATGCCCCCTACTGGGGATCGAGCCCAAAACCCTGGCATGTGCCCTGACCAGGAATCGAACTGTGACCTCCTGGTTCATAGGTTGATGCTCAACCACTGAGCCACGCCAGCAAGACTATAATACTAATTTTATTGTTTTTATATTTATACTGAGGATTTCCATAGTTGTCATTCACTCACCCATTCAACATATATTCACAGAGCTCTGACTACTTGCCAGGCACTCTTCTAAAATCTGGAGATTCCACAATAATCAGCAAAATGCCCTAACTCTTGAACCCATAGTCTAGTTGGTTGAGTGGAAGAGTTACCATTATATACTGAAAAGGTTTTGCTTGTAATTGTCTCTTTAGTTAATAGTCTGTGAAAATAATAATGTTTCTTTTTTTAAAATGACAGCTCAGCATATAGAGCAGATGTCAGAGATTATGATCACAGGGTGCTGCTAAGATTTCCCCAAAGAGTGAAAAATCAAGGGACATCAGATTTCTTACCAAGCCGACCAAGATATTCCTGGGAATGGCACAGCTGTCACCAGTAAGTGGATGGGCCTCCTGGGTACTTTTGAGTTGGTTTTGTATTTTTCAAATGATTTTTACACAAAGGGAGAAAATTGCTGTCTTTCACATTTAGAATTTTTCTCTATGTAGTCTGACATAATCAATGGAATCTGTCTTTAAAGTAATACATCAATTATTAGATCCTGTTATCTTTTAAATTAGAAACTCTAAGTCCAGTTTATTAAAACTGTTGATAGGGTTCAGTGATTGGATTCACTAGAATTTTACTTCAATCTATTTCAAGTAGATTTATAAAAAAGCCCATTGTAGCCAAGATCATCTGTAGTTAGCATTTAACAGTATTTAATAAAGACCACAAGTTGTTATTAAAAGGGTTCAGATACCTTTCTCAAAGAAAGGTGTATATGATATACTCCATGAGCTGAGAAGACCTATCTCCATCTTTCAAAAGACCTGTATCAATACAACTTTGCCTGTTCTGTCCTAAATTTAAAGATTTCCACATTAGGTTATTCTGTAATTAGCCTAGATAAATTGCTCAGGTGTTTATTGCCAGAAAATCCTGATATGTGCCCTTAAACTTTCTTCAGTTCGAACCATTTCCTTTTGTTCTCTTCCTAATGGGAGCAGATGAATAACTCAGCATGTTCTCTTTCATGAAATGATAACAATAGACATGAGCACCTAATGTGCTGATAAAATAGAATTATTCATTTCCAAGTAAAAGTTTATACTCATTAAAATAATAATGGTGGATAAAACATACCATTTTCTCTTTTGCATTTCAGTAATGATTTTAAATCTATGGGAACTCAAATTTCTAAAATCTCACAGAAACCTCCCAAGGGTCATGTGCTCTTCTTTTTTGGAATGAAACATCAGTATGGCAGCCAAGGGAGATATACTAGAAAACACATAGCAAGTTTCACTTAAACACAGAAATTTACTGTCTATTTCTATTAAATATTCAAAGATAAAACAGGGTATAATAGAAAAGCAAAACACTCAAAATATGTCTTTTTCTTCCAAGTAGCAAAGTTGAAAACTTCGTTTTTATAGACTTCTGACCCTGGGTAGAGGCAGGGGGGCGGGGGGGGGGGAAGGGGGGGTGAAGGGAGATAATGCATGAATCTGGCTTTAAAAAGATAAACATTATCTTAACTTTAATGTGCAAACAGACGGGTGGGGCAGCGGGAAGTCATCTGAAGTTCTCACTGCTTTTTCTCTCTGCCACTGCCCACTGTCTGTGTGTTGTGGGGCACACCAGACATTACCACAGCATGGATGAGTTCAGCCACTATGACCTGCTTGATGCCAACACCCAGAGGAGAGTGGCTGAGGGCCACAAAGCAAGTTTCTGCCTGGAGGACACATCCTGTGACTATGGCTACCACAGGCGGTTTGCATGTACTGCACACACACAGGTAGGCTGGCATCATCAAATCGGGCATCTGCAGGCTTCAGAGAGAAAACAAAGGGGTCTTCTATTTCTTTCCTCCCGCCTGTCTTTTACAAACTGCCTCATTTAGGGGTTATCTAGTCAAGATAGAAGATAATTGAGGAAACAAACGTGAAGGCTTGATGATCCAAATTATTTTGAAAGTATTTTATCATCACAGAAGGTCACTGCAGACTCATTATGTTCCACAATCAAAAGCAGCACTTTACTCTCTGAAAAAGTCTGAATGGTTTCCATATCTGCGCTCATTCTGTATTCTTTCACTGGCTTGGTAAGGAACTGTAGAAAGGATACCTGTTTTCCTACCTGCAAAACCTAGTATGCTAAAAATAGGATACCCGGTGATTATGGTTAGCAAAAGGAGAGAAAGTAGGCTTCTTAAAAAGCACTTTAAAAAAACTGTCTCTTTTAATCATGTAAATAAAAGCAGAAGGATACAGTTTCTTTCTTTACACATATATATTTAAGACTACAGTATAATTGATGTCAGATGTTCTTTGGATGAATTTTTAAAAATCATGCTGAACTAAGCAATTTGTGTGTCCTATAATGGGAAAATCTGTGTCAGTTCAAAGCCATGCCAGTATTTCCATAAGAAACTCTAATTTGTAAAAGGACATTATAATTTTACTCCTGCCGAAATCTTGGCAAGGAGTAGTGAGTGTATATGTCTCGGAGCAAGGGGAAGCAAATTCCAGGGCTGTGGCAGGAAGCCTTTGGTGACCTAAATGTTACTGCTGCTTCTTTCTCTAAGCTTAGAATATGAGAGCAATTGGAGGGGGTAGGGTTCAATTCCATGTGCCCTGAAGCAACACTTATTCTTTAAGCAAAAGAAGATATAAACTACCCATACCTTACAGATGTGCATCTACAGAAATTCCTTTTTCACTCTGAGAGGCCCACAGGACCTGCCTGTGAAGGGACCTAGTTTATTGTTTGTATTCAGAAAGAGACACTGTGAATAGCTCACTGCTGAAATACATGAATCTAGGACTACAGGTATTTATAGCACTTCTAATCTCTTAATTCTTGGGGTCACCCCACTTCATTTTGTATGGTAGCTTTCCCCTTAACCATCTCATTTATGTCCTATTAACTGCTATTCACCAGGTCTTGCATTACAGGCAATTTGTGTTTTTCAATTAGACTGGAATATCATTTAAAGGAAAAAATAATTCTCTCAAAGCCCCAATAGTGACTTAGAATAGTTGTATTATAATGTTGATTAAATGTATCTAATTATAAAACTAGATATAACTTCCTTATATTTATACTTTCATAAAAAAATTATATGTTAAATATATACAAAACTAGAAACTGTCAGATTAACTTACTGTATCAGTTGTGTTTTGCTAAAACCAAAACAGCTAATTTAGACAGCCTCAGGTAAGGTTCTACATTTAATCTGGTTTTAAAGCATGACTTTGAATATATGAAATACCTGTTTCCTTAATAGCCTTAAAAACTCCCATATTTGTTTGCTAGTTCAAATAACCAAAGCTCATACTTAACTTCTGCCAGCTGAGTCATGCTAGAGTACCAGTTTCAGCATTCTTTAAAGCTCTTTTATTTATTTGAAAGTAATATTAACATTGTAGCACTATTTAACCCTGGATTAAATAGATATCTATTCCAATGACATCCTTGTAATGCCATAAATTTAGTAGTAGCAACAGCAACAACAATAAGAGCTAGCGCTTATTAAGTATTTATTATGGGATAAGAAAGCAAAAATTATTCTATTACATATTTATTCCTCAACATACTGTTAATGCATTGGTATGAGCAAAGGTGGGTACATGGTTCTCACTGCTGTGGCACAGGTACTTCTGAGTGTGGCCTGTCCATGCTACATTGTGTGTGGTATGAGAGCACAATTCTTCCTCTTTCTCCCCAAATCAGGTTATCATCAAACCAGCACTGGTAGGACATGCTTAGATGATTTTGCCATATCTTTGGCGACCAAGGTGATATTAAGCACCAAAGCAATTTGGGGTGCTGAAATTAAATTGCAGTATTGAGTTAAAATGACTCTAGCATATGCTTTTTAATTTACTTTAGATTACCATTAGAATGAAAATACAACAGTAAAAATTCTTGTGAAGAACTAATAGATTTGAGACTGAACCTACAGACTTCAGTATGAACAAACTTCTTCAGACTATAACTTTCTGGAGAGCAAGGACTGTATCTCATTGGTATTCTTCTCCTCGCAGCCTGTAGAAGTCACTCATTTACTTGCTGACATGAATACCTTAGCAAGTGAAGTGAGGTGGGATGTGTACATTGAGACATACATTCATCCCTTTAATTCAACAGGATATTTCAGTGACTATATGAGAAAGGGTACAGTGTGGTGGGGAACATCAGAGACTCTGGATCCAAATGCCTAAACTCAAAACCAACTCAGCCACTTATAAGCTACATATCTTCCACGAGTTATTTGATCTTACTGTGCCTCAGATTCCTTATTTATAAAATGGGGATAATAATAGCACCTGCTTCATGTAGTTCTGGGAACTGAATTTATGTTTAAAATGATTCCTGGTATGTAATATATAATTACTGTTAGCTATTCAAAAATGCAATCATAGACCTTACCCTTAGGGAGCTTACAACCTTTAGTTAGATGTTTTTATATAGTATGACTAGAGGCCCAGTGCACGAATTCGTGCATGGGTGGGGTCCCTCAGGGTGACCTGCGGGGATCAGCAAAACCCACAGTCCAACACTGCCTGCAGCTTCTACCTGCCGCTCCCTCTCATCCCGGCCCCACTATGCCTGCCTAGGGCTTGCGCTCAATCAGTCCCGATTGGGAGAGGTTTGCACCACCATTGCAGTGCTAGTCATCTGTGAGCCCTGTGTCTGGCACTCTCCAGAGGGGAGTGGTCTGTGGGATGAGGCCGAAACTGGCTCTCCAACATCCCCCAAGGGTTCCTGGATTGCGAGAGGGCACAGATCAGGCTGCGGGACCCCACCAGTACACGATCGGGGCCAGGGAGGGACTGCAGGAGGGCTCCAGGGCGTGTCTGGCCCATCTCACTCAGTCCCTATCAGCCGGACCACATCAGCAAGCTAATCTACCAGTCAGAGCATCTGCCCCCAGAGGTCAGTGCACATCATAGCGAGCAGTTGAGCGACTTTAGCATATCATTAGCATATTACACTTTGATTGGTTGAACAGTCGACTGGTCACCAAACGACCAGACACTTAGCATATTAGGCTTTTATTATATAAGACTAGAGGCCCAGTGCACAAAAATGTGTGCACTCGGGGGGGCGGGGTCCCTCAGCCCGGCCTGTGCCCTCTCGCAGTCTGGGACCCCTCGGGAGATAACGACCTGCTGGCTTAGGCCTGCTCCCAGGTGGCAGAGGGCAGGCCCAATCCTGAGGTGCAGCCCCTGGTCGGGCTCAGAGCAGGGCCGATTGGGGAGTTGGGGCGCAGCCCCCCGTCATGCACAGAGCAGGGCAGATTGGGAGGTTGCGATGCCACCCTCAGTCACGCTAAGGGTAGGGCTGATTGGGGGGTTGGGGCACCGCCCCCTGTCACACTCAAGGCAGGGTCGATGGGGAGGTTGCGGCGCCACCCCGTCACGCACAGAGCAGGGCCAATCAGGGGGGTTGGGGCTCCATACCCTGTCACGCACAGAGCAGGGTCGATCAGGGGTTGAGGAGCTCCCCCTTGTCACTCACAGAGTAGGGCCGATAGGGGAGTTGGGACACCACCCCCTGTCACACACAGAGCAGGGCGGATCAGGGGGTTGGGGAGCTCCCCCCTATCAGGCACAGAGCAGGGCTGATCAGGGGGTTGGGGCGCCTTCCCCTGTCAGGAACAGAGCAGGGCCGATAGGGAGGTTGTGGCCCCGCCCCCTGTCACACACAGAGCCGCAGGGCGATCAGGGGGTTTGGGCGCTGCCCCCTGTCACGCTGATCCCAGTGCCAGGAGGCCTCTCGGCTCCACTGATCCCGGTGCTGGGAGGCATATTACCCTTTTACTATATAGAATAGAGGCATGGTGCATGGGTGGGGGCTGGCTGGTTTGCCCTGAAGGGTGTCCTGGATCAGGGTGGGGGTCCCCACTGGGGTGCCTGGCCAGCCTGGATGAGGGGATGATGGCTGTTTGCAGCTGGCTGCACACCCTTCAGGGTGGGGGTCCCCACTGGGGTGCCTGGCCAGTCTGGGTGAGGGGCTGAGGGCTGTTTTCAGGCTGGCAGTGACTGAAGCTCCCAACCGCTCCTTTTTGTCTTTTCTTTTTTTTATTCTGGGCCAGCTTTAGCTCTGGCTCCAGCTCTGAGGCCTCTGCTGCTGAAAGCAGGTATCTGGTTTGTTTGGGTTCTATAATCTTGAGACACTGTATCAACTCCAGCTCTGAGATCCCGGCCGGCTGAAAGCTGGTTTCTGGGGTTTTGTTTAGCTTCTATATTTGTTACAATGTTTCAAACTGTAAGCTCAGAGGCCGGCAAGGCAGGCGGGGAACGTTGGAGTCCTCCGTCACTGAAGCAAGCAAGCCTCATGTTCAGTTTAAGCTGCCTGGCTGCCGGCCGCCATCTTGGCTGGCAGTTAATTTGCATATCACTCTGATTAACCAATGGGAAGGGTAGCAGTCGTATGCTAATTACCATGTTTCTCTTTTATTAGATAGGATTATAATTCAGAGCAGAAAAGGATAAATACTATAAAAGCTATATACGCAAGAAAGTATCATGGGCAGAGTACAGGAAGTAATTTCCAAAGGTCGAAATTGGGGAAGGTTGTACTGAGAAGAGAATATTTTAGCTAAATTGATTAGTATGTGGCCTTTATTCTTGAGCTGGTGATAGTCTAGAATTTTGGTGGAGGTCTATTTTTTCACTTAAGAGTATACTTATCACTGGTGATTTATGACACTTCTATGAAGCTAGATATACTACTACTTATATTAGGCAGGTTTTTTGTTTGTTTTTGGCTGGAGGTGCTATAAGGCTGAGTAAAATATATTTCTCCAGGGAGATGCAATATAAATATAGTTGTACTTACAAACTCTTGTAAGTACTAACTTAAAATCTGATTTACAAATAATATGCATTCTCTCTCTCTCTCTCTCTCTCTCTCTCTCTCTCTCTCTTTTTTAATCCTTCATCCGAGGATATTTTCTCATTGATTTTTAGGGAGAGTGGAAGAGAGAGGGAAAGACAGAGAGAAACATCGATGTGAGAGAAACACATCAATTGGTTGCCTCCTGCACGAGCCCCAACCAGGGCCTGTGCCAGGGAGAAGCCTGCAACCAAGGTACGTGCCCTTGACCAGAATCAAATCCAGGACCCTTTAGTCCACAGGCTGACGCTCTATCCACTGAGCCAAACTGGCTAGGGTTAATATGCATATTCTTTAGCATATCTAACCATACACCATCTTTTTAAATTTTTTATTTTATTTGTTTTAGGGGTTGAGTCCTGGCTGCTATGATACTTATAATGCAGACATAGACTGCCAGTGGATTGACATCACAGATGTAGCACCTGGAAACTACATCCTAAAGGTAGAGGCCTTTGAGAATATATAGCTGTAACTTATTTCCACTGCAATTTGATAGATCCCTTTCTCTGGATTCAAATGTTACATAATCATGACCCTGAAAGCAATTATACATTTTCTATAACTATTTCTAAATGATCCCAGACATATGATGTTTTATTTTATATAAATATATATATCTCAACAGATAGTATTACAGATATCTCCCAAAATGTCTTATTTTAAAAAACTTGAGGGGAAAATATATAACCTCTCCAGAGTTTAATAACCATTTGCCTAAAACTTCACCCACCCTGCCTCTATGAGTTGAAGCATGGTAGCCCTATGAAAA
The DNA here is from genome assembly GCF_964212035.1 of Myotis nattereri. Lineage (NCBI taxonomy): Eukaryota > Metazoa > Chordata > Mammalia > Chiroptera > Vespertilionidae > Myotis > Myotis nattereri. The sequence continues at coordinate 73,022,680 of NC_138079.1, read as the reverse complement.
CAGGAAGAAATTAACCAGAAAACACTGCTAATAAAATCTAAAATTCAGATGATGTTTGTGTTGCCTAGGTCAGTGTGAACCCCAGCTACTTGGTGCCTGAATCGGACTATTCCAACAATGTCGTGCGCTGTGACATTCGCTACACAGGACATCATGCGTATGCCTCGGGCTGCACAATTTCACCGTGAGTCTGACTTCCCTAACTAAGTGATACTCTTTCCCAAGCATTTTAGCTCATCAACAGGCATTAAACAAATGATATTTGTTTCTATCATCAGTATAGCCTCCTTGCAAACTAGGCCGAAGGTAGAAAATGGTCTGCACTATCACATAATTGGAGCTGATCTTTTTTTGGCAATGCTAGAGAAAGAAGGGTGTACTCAGCTTTTTAGCATCTTAAAACTTAGTTCTGAAGCACACACCCACACACAGAGAACACACTGTTTGCCCAGAAAGCATGTGTGGAGGCCGAATATGTGAAATATGCAATACACAGTGTGGGTGACCTTGTGGGAGCCCAAACGGTTGGGTTTCCTGCTGCTGCCAGAGTCCATGACGGAGTTCTGGAGAAATTCCTAGAGTTCCTCAAAGTACATTCTGAAAAATCACTGCCTTAAAGAATGCAGCTGAAGGGATCAGACTGCCTGCTCTGTGAAAATCAAGAGTTCACATATCTGAGTTCTAGAACAAATACTAGGGAAATATTCCACAAAAGAAGGGATGTGTGGAGGTACCTTCATCATTTTCTTAGTACTGAAATCCTTCTCCAAATGACATCTTAGATAGAATCCCAGCACATTAATATTAACAGGAGTGGTGTGTTGATGACAGTACTTAGCGAAAGCTGGGCAGGTTTCCTGCTTGTCTGCCCATCTCACCCTAATGCAGTGGTTCTCAACCTCCCTAATGCCGCGACCCTTTAATACAGTCCCTCATGTTGTGGTGACCCCCAACCATAAAATTATTTTTGTTGCTACTTCATAACTGTAATGTTGCTACTGTTATGAATCATAATGTAAATATCTGATCTGCAGGATGTATTTTCATTGTTACAAATTGAACATAATTAAAGCATAGTGATTAATCACAAAAACAATATGTAATTATATATGTGTTTTCTGATGGCCTTAGGCAACCCCTGTGAAAGGGTTGTTCGACCCCCAAAGGTGTCGCCACCCACAGGTTGGCGACCCACAGGTTGAGAACCACTGCCCTAATGCCTTAAGCACTGCCTGCTTTAGTGTTGCTGGGTTAGAGAGTCTAAGAGTCTAACTACACATGCCACCTGTGAGCGGCACCTTCTGAACAATGAGCACACCATGAGAGTGATACTGACAACGCATCAGGTTTGCTTTGACGCTGGAGAGGCACCGGTGCCTCTGGGTCACACAGAAAGGTGTAACAGGTACACTAGAAACTCACAATTAATAGTAATTTCTCCCTGATGTACCAACCAGGACAGTGGTTCACCACACATGCACCAGTAGTTGTAGGTTTCCCCAAGACCACCTAAACCGGTTGTGCAGGTTCTGCCTTAGACCTGGGCTCCTGTCCCATGCTCCACTCACAGAGCCACCTCCTGTGGCTTGGGCTGCATTCACCTTACAGGGGCGCCTTTTCCTCATTCCCATGAATGAGCAAAGGCTGTGCTTTACAAGTGTCATCACGTGCCACTTTCCATCACATGCCATTCAAGGTCAATGAAGCTTGTAACTGCAAAAGGACAGCACTGAAAAAATGATGATTAAACATATTCTTCTGAACATGCCAACAACACAGGAAACCTGGATGGGTTTATGACCCATATAGTACAGAGTGATCACAGTGTAACTGCAAATCCCCAGAACAGCAATGGAATTTGAGCTAAAATAAATGGGTTATCTTAATTTTTATAATTCCTTCATTCTCTAATCCTTGGTACTCTCACACGTGCATTATGTATTTATTGAGGTCCTGTACTGGGTATTAGAGAGCAATGCAAGGATAAATAAGATTCCTGACCCTGTATAGCAATAATTCCAATTAATTACTTGTGAATCTTTGTTCAATGTTTGTCTCTTGTCCTACTGTCATAGCCGGGACCTCGCTTCTTGTCTACTGTAAACCCCTTACCAGGTATAGGTCTGCCAACATGTAGCCTCTTAGTCAATATTTGATTAATAGATAATTACCCTCTCTTTAGGGAATTGAGAGGATGAGAGAAATACACAACTGTAATAAACAAACAATGAGGAGTTCCACGAGAGGTAAAATAAAATGTAGTGGGGCCAAGACCTCTGTTATAATAAGCTAAGTGACTCCCAGGTACAACTGCTAGCTTTGCTCCAGGATGAGGTCTGGAGAGAAGACTCTGTTGTTTCACAGAATGTGTCTTGCTTTTCATCCAGTAGAATCCATTGAATTGGATGTTGCCAGACATTTCCTTTTTCTTTTTTTAAAATGTGTTTTTATTGATGTCAGAGAGGAAGGGAGGAGAGAGAGAAACATCAATGATGAGAGAGAATCATTGATTGGCTGCCTCCTGCATGCCCCTATTGGGGATCAAACCCACAACCTGGGCATGTGCCCTGACCAGGAATTGAACCTTGATGTCTTGGTTCATAGGTTGATGCTCAATCACCACTGAGCCACGCCAGCCAGGCTGCCAGATATTTTGAGCAAATAAAAATTGTTTCAGCCTAGAGTTGCCTTTTCTTTTTTTAACCAGTTGCCACTGACTGTAACTAAACTGCGAGAGTGGTTGAGATAGAATTTTGATAATGAATATTGATCAGATGAAAATGTGAGTTTAATAACCCATAGTTAGTGAATCATAAATAAGATCATACTTATCCATGAATGGAAAATAATGGGAGAAGTGCAGAAACCTCACCTTCAGCTGACTGCCTCTTACACTTTCACTTCCAGCCTCCCTTGCTAGGGATCAGAGTTCAGAGGAGGGGGAGATGTCCTCTGGCTGAGAATCAGGAGAGGCTTTAGGACAGCATTTGAATTGGGCCTTGAAGGCTGAAGAGGACTGCACTGGAGAGAGTTTGGCAAGAGCATGCTCTGAATGTCAGAGGGAAGGTGGGGTGAGGGAACTGGGGGGGGGGGGGAGAAGATTAACCAGGGAACTTATATGCATATATGCATAGCCAATGGCCACAGGTAATAGTGTGGAGAAGACCTGGAAAGGGTAGGTGCAGAGAGAAGGGGGTCAATGGGAAAAAAGGAGGAGGGACATCTGTAATAATATCAACAATAAAGATAATTTTTTTAAAAAAAGAGCATGCTGGGAGGAATCAACATCACTGACACCTACATGGCAGGAAGAAATTGCAGGATATGTTTGGAAAAGCAAGTGTTCCGGTTTGGCTAAAACATGTTTTATGGAGTGAAGAGTTAGGTAAAAAGGGTGGAGCAGTAAAATGGGACCAGATCAAAGAGAGCACTGAAGAGCAAGACAGAAAGTTAGAACTTCATTTTGGAGGCCATGCAGAGTCTTTACGGTTCTTGGGCGGGGAGCATACGTAACCTAAAGTTATGTGGTCAGTCTGGTGACTGTAAGTAGCAGTGGGTGTGATTCCCTTGGTAGCATTATTGTACTTTTTTAACTCTTAAAGACATATTACCTCTCAGTTTACTGATGTTTTTCACATGAATGAAATATTTGAGAGCATTCATTGGTGCGAACAAAGCACCCCGTTAGAAAGTGTGTGCCTTTAATGTATCCTCTTCTCCCTCATTTTCCTTATTGTATACAAAACATATAGACCAAGTGACTTTGCGGTCCAGTTCAGTTCTATGATGATACAATTAAGTTCTCTTCTCACAGGCATTACTGTTGGGAAATTTATGGTTTATGATTTGGACTAAGTGCATTCTTATTTCCTTTACATGGGGAATCTGTGATCATAATGTCAACACACTAATATTGATGTATTGGCTTTGATCCAGTGTCTTGCACATTAATGCCTCACTACACATCCCAAATCATGCTGGGAAAGGACTGATACAGGACAGTGAGAGGCCATGGCCCTGCTTCTTGGTGCACATGCCACACTTGCTCCATGGAGTGAACTCACCCAGGCAGAGCTGCTGTTCTGATGAGTCCTGCTTTACTTTTGGTTGTTTCAGTAGATTTTTTTTTAACCATAAATATCAGGCATATACTTTCTGCTGCTGACATAGTTACTTTCTTTAAATCAGTGTTAAAATCAAGTATTGGCCCTAACTGCATTATCCTGATATGCCAATGTTGCAGGTTCAATCCCCTGTCAGGGCATATATAAGAATTAACCAATGAATGCATAAATAAGTGGAAAAAGAAATTTATATTTCTCTCTCTCTCTCTCTCTCTCTCTCAAATAAAAAAATATTTTTTCTCAATCAAGTATTAATGGATAATTTCATAAGGTAACTGCTGCTTAGGTGGAGGAAAAATGAGATCTCAATTTTTTAAAAGGTTGACTTCAAACTTGTCTACTGTATTCATTCATAATATTATCAGGTTAATAACTTATCTTTTGTTTTTTAATATAGGTATTAAAAAGCAAGCCAAGACTCCCAATGGATAAATCAGTGCCTGGTGTTCTGAAGTGGGAAAAATAGATTAACTTCAGTAGGATTTATGTATTTTGAAAAAGAGAACAGAAAACAACAAATTAATTTTTGTTTGGACTTTTTTATAACTAAGCACATAACTGGATTTTGAACATTTAAATTGGCATTGTTTGGAAAAATTGTAATATTATTATCCACATTATTTTGTGAATTAACATGTTTCAATTCTGTAGTTGCACCCTTGGCTCTTTCAAAGAAATCCAAATTTATGCTTTTTTTGAAATTATAATACAGAAGAGAAAGTAATATTGCAATGAATGAGCCAAAATTACTTTGAACTGGGAATTTTCTAAAGTGCTGTAACTTCAGTGAACTACGGTAATCATTGGCTTATATATGTCCTGGCTCCTACTGTTTAAATAGGTATGGACACATTTGGTGCTGAGAAAGGAACAAATGTATTACCATTGGTCTCAAAAAATATTACTATATAGCAGAGAAATGGCAGTATATGTATTCAGATAGCTACATCCCTATATAAAATTTATGTTTACATTTTTTAATTAGTAGATAAACTTTCTTTCTGTCAAGTGTACAATTTCATTCTGACATACGTCAGTTTTTATTTTGGGACAAATTAAGTAATTGAGCTGCCCAACTCTCCCTGACATTTTTTGATGCTCCACTCTACTCTTTAATTTTCCTATGGGCAGAGACCTTTTAAGTGGCATCTTAAAATTACCCTTCTGGGAACTGGTATACATAGGACAACTGTGTCAGTGGGAAGTTATTCTGATGACAAACGTGATATATCCAAAGATAATGCACAATTAAGTATATTGAAGTACTAGCCAAAATTTTTTTCTTACAGACATAAAATAAAAAGCAAAATGAACTAGTCCCTCAAACTACAACTGTCTCTCAAATAATTTTTAAAAAGTAATGAAAACCATCTTAGAATTTTCCAATTTCCTACATTTAAAAAAATGTTCAGCTTTAAAAAGAGGAAGGCTAGACAGTTTTAAGTTATCCAGAATAGATGACATAATGTGTGTGGGTACAGGAACCATATCCTATGTCATCCAGGGAATCAGTCGTGTGTGTGTGTGTGTGTGTGTGTGTGTGTGTGTGTGTGTGAAATATAATCCAGATTAGCAAAGCACACAGCATTATGTACTTGAGGGGTTAGTGAATAAGGGTAAAAAAAAAAAATACTTTCGGCAAAACCAAAGGCTGTGCTGCATAATGAGACAGCTGTGCTTTTATTTTAAACTGTGAAGTCATGTGCCACAACAGAATTGGGAGACTTCCTTTTTTTCTTAGATTCAAAAGGTGCAGAAAGAAGTCAAATTACACTTTCAAGTTAGTGGTGCTTAAGCAGAAGTTTTTCTATATTAACCAGTATTAAAATCTCAAGCAAGGTACTTCAAGTGCCAGGACACACAGGTAGAATTTAAAAATGAGTTGGCCTCCGTGTATTACATGCCATGGAGTTGTAAAGTCAACACCATTCAGCATTCACTCAGTGCCTACAGCGGTGAGAGGTGCTAGAGATGGACAGTCATTGAGGGGTGGATAATGGAGGGCCACAGATCTACATCCGCCAGGGCATACTTCCCAACAGAGAACACAGACAGCTTAGTAGAGACCAGAGCTTTCACTGAGCTAGTATCTGAGCTATGGTATAGCTTCTTTGATGTACCTCTTTGCCTTAAATTGCTTTTTAGTTATAAGATTGCAGAAAGATACTTTCTTTTAGATTATAATATTTTCAAATATTTTAACATACTTACTTTTTAGAAAAACGAAAAACTACTGTCAGTATTAATACTGAGCCAGACTGGCATCTACAGATTTAAGATCTATTAGTACAAGATTCTTACCCCTGTATTAAAAGCTAGCCAATATCATGGCCTTTGGATACACGAGATGATACATTTACTATCATTCATTAGGCCCTCCATTTGTCTGTCCATCCATCATCATTTGAGGGCCTAATATATCCAGGCACTGACATGCTAGGCATTAGGATATAAAAAAGATTTTCTCTAACCTCAATTAAGTATTAAAAATGTCATTATTATCCTTTAGGTTCACTTTATTTCATTTTTAACAATTATAAGTACATGTCTAAAAATTTTTATTTTAAGCTCTATTGTTTTTCATGACCATATTTTATTTTAAAAATAAGTTAAAAATTAATAGTTATATGCATGTATGTGTTACTAATAATTAAAAATATGTTTCCAATCCCTGAACTGTCTGCTTTTTAAGTATAAAATGTATTATTTGATTGATTTTGAAAAAAAAAAGTTTCGATTAGGAAGTAAAGATTCTTACTTAATCCTTATGCATTCTTCCCTCTCAGTCATTCCTCAACACTCCCTTAACACTCAATATTTTTGAACCTCAAGGGATCTCTTCTTTGAATAACCACAAAAACTCATAGAAAATGACTAGCTGGTAAAAGTTATCCATTAGTAAAATAAGCAATCCAGCTTTATAAACCCTAAATTAAAAAAATTAAACAGAAAGTAGAAATAATACAAAGAATGTTGAGTAGTGAAAAGAGACTGGCTTTTAAACTAATAAAGACTGTGAAAAAAATGGGCTAAACAGGGAAATAATTTAATGAGTCTTCCACACACCATATTAATGGCCTCATAATTATTCAGACCACAGTCTGGACTAAAGATGTCTTGACCTTGGGGGTGAGGATTCAGTTTCCCAGCAGTACCGGAACATATGAATCTATAACTTGCCTATTTCTAGGAAATCTTTACACTTTTACATAATAAATTTATTCACAATTTCAATCACTAGGCATTATTTGTAATAATGAACAATAATTGTTTTTTATTTGAAACCTCATAGAATAATCACATTTAAACATTCCAAATATTCAGATTTCAGAGGACATGCCATGCATTACGATGATCATGGCACTGAGAAATCAGCTTTAGCAAACTGTGTGAAATATACAATTTCTGGTCAGAAGATGTCTTATTTTAAAAATAGCTTTTTTGACACTAACAGTATAGTAACTGATAAGTAAAAAGTTACCCCTTTCCTACATTTTTTATATTTAGAATCCATATTCACAAATAATACATTCAAACAACAGCTATATTTCATTTTCAGCTACCAAAAGTCCTGGGCCACTTTTAAACACTTCAAGCATTTCATTTATCTTTTAAACTAAAATGGTGCTGAATTATTTCAACTTGAATGTAAAAATGTGTTGTCTTAGTTCAAAGGATATATAAACATTTAATTAATATATAACTGCTTGCTACTAACTACATGTCATTTGATATTGTAATACTTTCAATGAAATTTTAGTTTCTTCCAAAATTTCCAGGAATCCTATTTGTAAAACATCTGTAAGTTTTTTGAGGAGCTCTTAATTTACATGCCCTGACACTGGTTTTATAGTCTTTTTTTACACTCTCACATTCTTTCATTGTATGCTATACTACGAGTGCAAAAATGCCTTGAATAAATGATTTCAAGTATCCATACTGGTCATTTGTTGTTACATATAAATAAATGATATGAACTTCATTTTAGGTTAAAATCTAAAAGCCCATGTATATGGTTTGTGGTTTTGCTTAGTTGCCTTTTGTATTAACAAACTGTTTAATAAGCTCACACGACTTGAAATTTGTCTATGATGGATAAAAAGAAATCTAGTTGATGTTTTAAAAAAGAAACTATCATATATGAATGGATCCTAACTTTCATCACCATTACCAGTCACTTCAAGGACACAGAGCAGGCATTGAGAGAACGACCACATTCTGTTTTAATTGGGATTTATAAGAAATATGCATAAGCATACATACACTCAGGGGACACATTCAACTCAAGCTACAAACTAGCCATAAAAAGAGAAACATATGGAACATTGCTATCATAGAAATCCTTATTTAAATGTTTACCAGATTAGCCTGGAAGCTGATAATCTGAGAAAACAACCTGCCTCAAACTGTGGACAAATGTTTTTTTGGGGGGAGGGAAATTCACAAAACTAACCCACAAAACAATTCACCTTTAAAGAGCTCTTACAGGTAAAACAGATGTAGGCTTGTGGTTGGCAGTTTGGAGATTTAAGTTGTAGAATATCTGGTGATACTCTGAACGAACAATTTTCTGCTTCCCTAGCCTACTCAAGGTAAAGTATCTGAATACACTTTCCTTATTAATGCAAAAGATAATTTTCTTTGTCCCATCAATGTTCAGTATTTCTCACACTGTTCAATATTAGCTCATTAACCAAGATGGGGAGGGCAGATCATTCACTTTTGTCAGAAAACTTGACTGACTTATGCTACTCATTTATTATTTGTAATCCTTGCCACAGATATTAGTAGAGGATTATTAACCCACAGGTTGAATATATCACTTGTGTTGCAGTAATCTGTAGCTTACATTTAAACAAAGCTCTTGCATCATACCTCTTTTTAATTTGAAAAAGTAAAATATTTATTACAGAATTAGGAAAATATTGATTTCCTCAAGCATGTATTGAGGGAGTCTCATTTCACAAGACAATCTACAAAAAAAGAACCAATATAAAATAAGAAAAATGTTACCTGTGGCAGATATTCACAATACATATTACCATATTCAATAATTCTAAGAAGTCCTGTAGTAAAGAAACCACTTTATAACTTTATTATCTAGTGTTTCTCAAATTTGTTTTTCCATAAATTTTGTTTTTAAGATAGCATATACTATGCTGTCAAATGTTGTTTTTTCATGGAAAACTCTGGGATATGCCATATTAATTAATTATCAGCTCATAAAAATGAGATTATTTGAAAATTACTTAAAACATTATATGACAGTAGCAGCATTAAAGAGATAGGAAACAGGAATATCTGAAACCCACCAATTCACTGCCTGCCTAGAGGTATGATATTAGGGAAAATAACTTTTATAACAATTGATAGTTGGGATGCTGCTGGGGCTAAGATTCATAGATAAACAGTCTGGTAGTTGTGATCACGTCACTTTTATTTTAGGACTCTTTGATTTCTGGTAATAGAAATATACTTAAACTTGTTTAGTCCAAAGAGGAATTTATAGGTTCATGTAATCAGACAGAAAAAAGGCAAAGGTAGGTGCCGGGAGCCAGTCCATGCTTGCTGTTTCAAGGGACCTGGCATATATGACATACTGTTCTTAATATGTTTGCTCACCTTCTTGGCACTGTGTGTTTTAACCAAGGTCTCTGAGAAAGGTTGTTTCCCCAGGTAGGGATTTTCCCCTGAAGTTAGGGAGGGAATAAAACCTCTTAACTAAGTGCCAGGTGGGTAATTAATCACTTTAACTATGAACAATCATGCTTAAGCTACATAATCTTTACTCCCGGGAATGGAGATAAGAAACACCCTAACCTTTGAAATAGAGATTGATAGGATTGGAATCAACTGGTATAAATACAGATGTAAGAAGACAGAACCGACAGAGACAGAAGCTAGGCACAGAACCTACACAGAACATTCTCTAGAGACAGAAGAACTTTGCTGGAGAGAACATGGCAAAAGATCCTGGACAGAAACTGGCCTCAGAACCTAGAGACAGAACCTAGCAAGAGAACATGGCAAAAGATCCTGGACTGAACCTGACTACAGAAATTGGCAAGAGAACCTGACTAGAACCTGGTGACTGAACCTGGCTGGAGAAGCCGGACAGAACCTGGCTGGAGAACCTAGCGAGGGAACTTGGCTACAGAACCTGGCTGGAGAACCTGGAGAACCTGGCTGGAGAACCTAGCAAGAGACCATGGACACAGACCCTGGCAGGAGATCCTAAGCAGAACCTCTCCGGAGATCGAGACCAGAACTTGGTTGGAGATCCTGGCTGGAGATCCTGGCTAGGCTGCTGATCAACTGAACACTGTCTCCGTGTCCTTCCTTCTTCGCCGACTCCGTCCACACCTTTGGGGACCCCTGGACCCGCTGGGGTTGGACCCCAGCAGGTAGGGTTGTCCCTAGAGTAGATGGAACCAGGAAATCAAACACCATCAATGTTCTCGCTATTTTCTCTCTGGGTGTTCACTTCATTATTTTGGTTTAGTTTCTCCATGACGATAGAAACTTTGTTGTCTGCAGATCTCATTACACATTTACACAGCTTATTGAGCAGAAAAAAAATGGCATTAACCTATAGCTCAAATTTGATAAATTCAAGGGAAGGTATTTCGTAGGATCAGGCTGAATCATGTGTCAATCCCAGATCCAATCACTGTGGAGACCATGAGAGGTCCCAAAGGAGTCAAGTGCTCTTCTTATTCCATTATAAATGTCAAGAAGACAGGGTCAAGTAAGAGAATGGCTGCTTACAGACAAATTACATGACTGCATTTTTGCTCTATGTGTAGGTGTGAGGGGAAGGTGGGGGAAAGAAAAAGGATTCCCCAGAGAAAGGGGTGAGTTATTAAGGGTATTTTCAATGAGAAGTTTACTGGGAACCAACAATCCACCTACTTATGCCAGCAAAAAGATTAATAAAATCAACATATATATATAATTCAACTCAGAACCTTTCTTTCCAAGCTGTTCATCCACCCTATTTCTGTTAAGAGAACCCCATATTCTCAGAATCCAAGGGCTGACTTTTTCACAAGAAGGACATAAAGTCACCTTCCTCTCCCTTTCAACATGATTTCCCTCCCCTACTGGCAGGTCTAAGCAGTCTTCTCCCTCCCACCTCACCGTCAGTGTTTCATAAAGTCTTAGTAGATTAGCATTTCAGAAGGGAAGCTCATTCTTATAGGTGAGAGAAGATCCCAGTTCCTTCTAATTCAACCAGTCACACTGGAGTTGCAACAGGTGGGTCATTCAAAAAAGAAAAAGGGAAAAGAACAAGAGAAAGAACCATTTTTTTAAGGTTTTGTTTCTCCAATTGCTACCCATTCCCACTGAACCCTCTACCATCCATCTACCCTGTTGTTTGTCTTTGACCATCAGTGAGAGACTCCATCTAGAAGGAGTACCTTAGGGGAGGCGGGTATTGCACTCTTTATTTCTATTAGTTACACTGTGCTTTTAACACATTACAGTCCCTATAGAGTGGGTGCAGTCAATGGTGAAGTAAAGGGGCAGGGAAAACTTCAGAGAAAAGCACAGTAAAATACTAGTGTTCTGGAAGAACTGCAATAATAAATTAGAGATTAGGATGAGATAATAAATAGTCAATATACCCATAGCTCTCCCAATATTCTCTCTTGATATTCTCACCATCTTTTAATCTAGATAAACATGTACACATGGTTATGCTAGGGTGAGGTGAGAGTAGTATACAGGTGTGACAACTCACCCGAGAGGTTTTTGAGCCTGAGTCTGAGATACAACTGTTAAATTGGCTTTGCGGAGAAGAAATCTAAGAGGATGAGGTCAGTGGAATGGGATGGAAAACATACACATGGTGCAACTTCTTCACTAATTTAGGCAACCTGCTCTCTGGAAAAGGACTATTAAGCCAAGACTTTCTTCAAGACCGAGGCTGACCAGAGATGCATTTTAGTCCACAGGGAATTATCCTGTTACTCTTTCAGAGTTTGAGAAGGCTTATCAGGAGCTAGGCACACATAACCTTATTCCCTGTCTCCCCAATTTTCTCAGGGGAATATTTCTGAATATTAGAGACATGGAAAAAAATGACATATTCTCCTTTTCTCTCTCCTCATGTAGGGATTTCACAATTTAACTACAGGGGCCCTCTAGAATTCTTTCTCTCTCAGTGATCAACAAGAGGTAAATGTGAGCGCTTTAACCTCAACAACTGGTCTCAGTTGAATCTACCAGGGGAAAAAGAAAAAAAAAAAAAGGTGTAAGAGTGAACTTTGCCCTATCACAATAATTTGGATCTTCACCCAAAACCAATACTTCCATCCTTGGAACACATCATAATTCCCGAACTTGTACACTATTTCAAGCCTCTGGGGTCTTACCTGGACTGCTCTGTGTCCAAGTAGAGTTGTTTTTCCCTCCTTTTGGTACAGATTCAAAACCCTCTGCCTTTCCACTTTCCTTCTTCCAGGGAAAAAGAGGAGAGGAGAAGAGTGCAGATTGGTTTGGCTCAGTGGATAGAGCTTTAGCTTGCAGATTGAAGGGTCACACGTTCAATTCCAGTCAAGTGGGGGGAGACAGATATGAGGGGGAGAGATGAGGGGAAGAGGAAGATGAGAGCCTTTCCTAAAAAAAAAAAAAAAGTGCATTTTATTAAGAACCTTCAATGCTTGGGCTCATGGGAATTCTGGGTTCTCTTGACTGAGCAGAGGAGACAAACAGTTCAGGGCAAAGGGGCCTTAAGTATCTGGGGAGTTACATCATCTCCAGGGGGTCCCTCAGTCTGGCCTATGGGGATCAGGCCAAAACTGGCTCTCTGACATCCAGAGGGGTCCAGGATTGCACGAGGGCAGTTCTTGGGTGATGCACCCCAGAATCAGGCTCCCTCCTCTTTAGTTGAGGGTGTGTCACCCGAGAACCGTTGCTGCCAAGTCACCACAGCTCGGCAGCTCCTGCGTTGAACGTCTGCCCCCTGGTGGTCAGTGCGCGTCGTATCTACTGGTTAGAGCATCTGACCCTGGTGGTCATTGTGTGCCATAGCTACTGGTTGGAAGGTCGGACAGTTGCTTAGCCTTTTATAGATATAGACTAGAGGCCCTGTGCACAAAAATTTGTGCACTCAGGGAAGGGGGTCCCTCAGCCTGGCCTGTGCCCTCTCGCAGTCTGGGACCCCTCAGGGAATGACCACCTGCTGGCTTAGGCCTGCTCCCCTGGGGATTGGGCCTAAGCAGGCAATCAGACATCCCTCTGGCAGCCCGGCAGCCCTCAGGGGATGTCCACTTGCCAGTGGGGAGCAGGCCTAAGTTGCAGTCGGACATCCTTAACACTGCTGAGGAGGCAGGAGAGGCTCCCACCACCACCGCTGTACTGGCAGCCATCAGCCTGGCTTGAGGCTGAGCAGAGCTCCCCCATGTGGGAGTGCACTGACCACCAGAGGGTAGCTCCTGCATTGAGCGTCTGCCCCCTGGTGGTCAGTGTGTGTCATAGTGACGAGTCATTCCCAGTCTTTCTGCTGTCAGGGTCAGTTTGCATATTGCCCTTTTACTATATAGGATAGAGGCCTGGTGCATGGGTGGGGGCTGGCTGGTTTGCCCTGAAGGGTGTCCCAAATCAGGGTGGGGGTCCTGCTTGGGTGCCTGGCCAGCCTGGATGAGGGGCTGATGGCTGTTTTCAGGCTGGCCACACCCCCTTTAGGGTGGGGCTCCCCACTGGGGTGCCTAGCCAGTCTGGGTGAGGGGCTGAGGGCTGTTTTCAGGCTGGCCGGCGACTGAAGCTCCCAGCCTCTCCTTTTTTTCTTTTTCTTTTTTTATTCTGGCATATATTTACCTTCTATAATTGAAACCTTGTTGCTGTCACTGGAGCTGAGAGCCGGCTCCAGCTCCGTGGCCACGGCCAGCTGAAAGCAGGTATCTGGGGTTTGTTTAGCTTCTATAATTGAAACTTTGTTGCTTTTGGAGCTCAGAGCCAGGCCGCGGCAGGCGGGGAACCTTGGTTTCCTCCATCACTGGAGCAAGCAAGCCTCCTGCTTGCTTCAGCTGCGTGGCTGCTGGCCGCCATCTTTGTTGGTGGTTAATTTGAATATCTTCCTGATTAGCCAATGGGAAGTGTAGCAAAGGTACCATCAATTACCCTTTTTGTCTTTTATTAGATAGGATGGCTTATTTAAAGATGCCAGTTCACTGGTGATCTCAACCTCTATCTCTGCAGATTGAGTTTATCTGCTTCAGATTCTTCTCTGTCATGGAGAAAGTTCTTCTTCAGGCTTCGTAATGATCACCTTTTAAGTCACTAAACCAAATTTATATTTTCTGATTAGTCCATTCAAATGGACATTGTTGGCCTCCATGCAGGTAAAATAGAAAGGTGACTAGATGATGTAACTCCCCAGATACTTAAGGCCCCTTTGCCCTGAACTGTTTGTCTCCTCTGCTCAGTCAAGAGAACCCAGAATTCCCACTAGCCCAAGCATTGAAGGTTCCTAATAAAATGTATCTTTTTTTTTTTTTTTTTTTTTTTTTAGGAAGGGCTCATTCATTTTCTTTTAATGGTCATTGATATCTTTGGTTGAAATAGTTTCTCAGATTTTTAGCCAATCACCTATTTGGGACTTTTAAAAATATATATTTTTTTTATTGATTTCAGAAAGGAAGAGAGAGGGAGAGAGAGATAAAAACATCAATGATGAGAGAGAATCATTAGTTGGATAGTCTCCTGCATGCGCCATAATGGGGATTGAGCCTGCAACCCGGGCATGTGCCCTGGCCAGGAATCAAACCATGACCTCCTGGTTCGCAGGTCGATGCTCAACCACTGAGCCACCACAGCTGGGTGATAATGAGCAGTTTTGACCTCAAGGTAGGAGACATGAAATATCAAGAATATGGATCATTTTATAGGACAGGCCTAGCAGTATACGAACTTGGACAAACTAGGCAAAAGCAGGATTGATCGGAAAGGAGGCTGATGGCCCTTTAGACATACTTCCACTTTGTATTCTTTTCCTAGGACAAGAAGCGTTTGTTTAGGATGGCTGCCTTTCCTATTTGTTGTAATGAATGTTTATATTCAGCTAAAGAGTGCTACATACAGTTTTTATATGTTGAAAGCTTTTCAGCTAAGAAGTAGTCTTTAGGTATCAATTATTATTTTAATGCTAAAATTTAAGAAACCAATAATTTTATAGGGAAGCATGCCCCATTAGCATGTTGATTAAAAAGTATCTGTGAAGATTGGATCAGGAACAGAATAAAGCTTTGTGCATGGGTCATATGTATATTTTTTTTCTGGTTAGAATTGGGAAGTATTCTTCAATTGGTCATTTATAAAAGTTTAGAGAATTTCAAAGAGCCTTCCTTGCTGTAATTCTGTATGTGCTTTTGTATGCCCAGGTGGGCAGGTGCTTGAAGTTGTTTTTCTCTATAAAGCTGCAAAAACAAAATAAAACAAAACAAAACCTTCCCCAGATCTGCCTGTCTTTTAATGTTGTACAGCCTTCATTTTAGTTTGAGTTAAATTCTTTGTACATGTGCCAGGGGTTATTATTGTCAACCTTCTTCAACCTTGGCCATACTATACTTTGTAAGGTTTGGATTTTTTCCCTTTGCACTTGGGCACTGGAATTATAATCATACTAGGGGCCCAGTGCACGAATTTGTGCACCTTGAAAGGAACTGTGGGCCACAAGGCTGAGGTGGGCACAGGAGCAGGTCTCAGCCCATCCTTCACGTCCCTGCCTGGCCCCTCCCACCATGGCCCTGGTCCCCTGTCCGCTGGCAGCCCCACTCCTGCTGCTGCTGCTCCCATATACTGACGGCGCTGGCCCCCCTCGCACCCACTAATGACGCAGAGGAGAAGAGAGAAGAGGAGAGGAGAGGAGAGAAATAATACTCATTTAATTGAGCTAACTAACTACTAAGGTAACTGTTTCTTATATCTAGTTTGTATTCAAATTTCACCAATTGTCTTATAACCTTTTTCCTTTTTTTAAAGTTGGTTTGTTTGAATCAGGATCAAACAAGGACCACACACTGAATTTGGTTATTAATGTGTTTTAAGTCTTTGAAAATAATATATATTTCCCTTTTATCATTTTTTGTCTTGCTATTAATATGTATGAAAAAATAGGTATTTTTATAGAATACCATTTGTCTTATAGAATTTTTCACTTTCTGGATTTGCAGATTTTATACTGGTAGTGTTATTTAATACATTTAATGATCACTGCTAGATCCATTACTGATGATCAAAAGTGATTTTTTTAAAAAAGAACTGAGACTATTTCATAATGCTTTTTCATTTGAACTGAACTATTTGTTTCTTTCATTAATGTACTTTATTAAATAACATTTAATGTGAAACTTGATAATTGACCTTTTTTCCCCCCTTTAGTAATCTGAGATAGTTCTGGAACTTTATGAAAGATATTCAAGGTGCTGTGCTCTTTCATAAGAAAAGCCAAAGTGTTGTTTTTGGAGCTGTTTTTGTCCTGTGCGTGTGTATTTTTCTCCCATTATTGTCGAATGTAATTATAATCTTACACAAATGATCTGTTGATTTGAAATATCATGGGAACACTTTGACCTAGAACATTTTCAAAGAGGTTAGTTACTGGATATACAAGCTAAGGACAATTTACACAAGTATAACTTACTTTTTCCTCAGATTTTTGTATTTTAAATATGGTTTCTCAATTTCTTGTAGATTTTAAGAAGCCTAACTGACATTCAAGGCTTCCTTTATCAGGCCCCAATTCCCATTTCATGGTTTCATATCCTACCATTGTATATTCTCACCTATGGTCCAGCCAGACAACTGACTGCTTTCCTTATGTCTCTCATATCCCCAGGGATAAAGTACTTCCTTTAAACACATAGGGCCTTTATCTCTCTGTCTCTTAGGTACTTGTTTATTTTTTATAGATTCACATATAGTGTGTCCTCCCAAAGTGTATACACACAACTTTAATAATTATAAAGGTAGTATTTATTAAAATATATTTCATTTTCAAATCGGAGCTATCAGCTGTTCAAGTGTGTATACATTTTGCGGGGGACACCCTGTGTATACATGTTGTCCTAGTAGACTTCTAGTGTACAACTACTGCTTCCTAGCTAATACCCTTGTGTTTTTATTGGGATGAAAAATTTTTTTTTACTGATCTTACTGGGAAACTTTGAAAAATATGGAGAATACAGTATTATTTAACATTTTCACATCCACATTTATAAATGATTTTGCTCCTCCAACCCCACCCTCTATCGTCTTTATGAGGTTTAGTGTGAACATTATCCAAGCTTCAGTAAAAATGGCAGTATGATATAGTTGCTAACAACAAAGGTTATCTAAGTTCACATCCTAGCTTCACCGCTTAACAGGTACATGACCTTCAATAAGTCACCTAGCCGCCAAAGACTAGGGTGATAAAACAGAATGTAAAAGCTATAAACATTCATAAGGCAGAAATAGAATAACTAACAAACATTGAGAGAGGGGAAAAAAAGAAAATGGAAGTGTGCTACTTCATACTTTTATAGCTAGAGTCAAAATCTGCACTTTGACTCCAGATATAAATAAAGCAGATAAACATATACATCTGTCTATTCTTAGATTAATTAATACAAAGACAACCTTAAGAAAAAATAATACCACCGATTAATATTCAGTAGTGGAGGAAAACATCCTGAGAGAAAGAATATGTTAATTTAATCATCATCAGAATAAGCAGTAAATAGATACTGTCCAAAGCAGGGCTTGACAAATATGGACTATTAGCTAAATTACCACTAGTTGTTGTAGATCAAGGTTATCTAAATATAGCCAAGCCAATTTGTTTACAATACCACAATCAAGTAGCTGCCAAACAGACCTTATGAACTGCAGAGCCTAGAATGACCTGCTACAGAAAATGTTTGCTGACCCCTCTCCTAAAGTAATAGGGTATTTAGTATATTAAATCTATACTAATAATAGAGAAATATGCAGATTATCCATTACAGTGTCACGTCGCGACCAGATCAGCTACAAGGCCCAGGGTAGGATAGGATACAATAGGAGGGGATAGGAAAGGAGAGGGAGAGGAAGGCAGGCCTGCATGCAGACAGACCAAGAGGAGAAACAGACATACAGCATGGGAACAAGAAAAAGACGCAGGAATGGAAAAGGGAAGGAAATGCAGGGCTGCACACGGGAGGGGGTGGTGACCGCAGGGAGGGTTGGGGGGAGAGGGAAGCAGGTGCACCCAGCGAGGGGTAGGGCAGGAGCCCCACCCAGACACAGGAGGAGGGCGGTGGCCCCCTGCACGGGCCATTGGCGGGGAGGCGTCCACAGGTCCAGGACGGAGTGGTGGATAGTCCGAGGCCTTCTGGGTGAAGGCGCTCCCACTTCGCAGCAGCAGCAGCACCCGGGCCGCGCAGGCCTCGGCCACCCTCACTGGACTGGGCGTCCCGGGCAGGGAATGGGAGCAGGATGGCGGCAGGGAGGCCAGGGAAGGGGAGGGCAGCGAACACCTGGTGGGAGCTGAGCCCTGGGCTGGGGGTTAACGCCACCCCTCCCCCAAAACGGAAGCTTTAAGAAGGGAAGGAGGGAGAGAAGAACTTTATAAAGGAATCAGTAGAGAGCAGAGTTAAAGAAGGAAAGAGGATGTATGAGTGAACTGTAGGAGCTATAATGAAAATCAAGTATAGTTGTGTACTGGGGACAGATTTTAAAAGTAGGAGTCAGAAAAGAAAAAAGATAAATGATAGTGAATAATTAGGCAGGTAGATAGATAGATATTAAAACAGTGGAAGTAAGTGGAGAAGAATACATGGCAAAGGTAGGACAAGAGAGAAAAAGAGAGGGGAAAAAAGTTTTAAAGGGGAGCTGGTAGAACTTAAAAGGAGAATGGGAAGAAGGAAGAAATGGGGAAGGGAGCAAAGCAGGTCTGAGGGAGGAAGTGAAGAAAAAAATTAAGGTGGGAAGGAAGGAAAAGGGGAGGGAGGAGGGATAAAGATAAAGGAAAGAAGGAATGTGGTGGGGAGGGTAAGAGAAAGATGGGAAGAAGGATGATGGAAGAGAAGTAGGAAATAAGGAGGAAAGAAAAGTTTATAAATGATGAGTCAGTAGGAAAAAGGAGAGAGGGAGAAGCCAATAAGGAAGTCAAATACAATTGTGTATGAAGGGGATAAGATTTAAACAAAAAGTTAATAGGGGCAACCAGGCTGGCAGGGGAGGGCAGTTAGGGGGATCAAGCAGGCATGCAGAGTGGTTAGGGCAGGCAGGCAGATGAGCTGTTAGGAGCCAGATGTCCTGGATTGCGAGAGGATGCAGGTTGGGCTGAGAGACCCCTTCCTCCCCATGCATGAATTTTGTGTACCGGGCCTCTAGTATAATTATAAAGAAAGCCTCTATTAAAAGATATAAATATTTCATATTATAAAAAAAATCACTGACACAAAAGTTATCTAAAATGTATGATAATGTAACTGACAACTGTGTTAATGTAAGAAAATATTCAAACCTGCAAAGAATTTTTGTTGAGTTTATTTGAGCCAAACTGTTGACAATTGCTGGTAAGCAGAATCTCAGTGTACTGGAATATTGAGATAATGCTCCAGAGAATGGCAGTTTTCACATTATTTTATACATTACAATAAAAGGGGGAGACATAAGTGGGTTACATGAAATCCACTGGTGATAGATTAGGAAGGTTAGGGAGGTAGGAGAAAGCAAAGTGGGGAAACCTCTGAAATTGGATAAAAAGTAAAATGATAGACACCTACTTCTTTTACATAGGTGGGTACAGGACAGTCAACAGTCAAAAATTAATAGGATAACAATAACAATGAGGGAATTTGTGGTCTCGCCCTAGCACACTGGTGTGTTGGTTGTGCCCTGAGGGGTCTGGAAAAAGGGAAGTTACAGGTTACCCTGACATTCCAATGGTATGTTATCAAAGATGCAAAAGACAACAGACAGGCTTAGTTAAGGTAAAGATTGTCCTTTGTCAGGGAAGAATCTAGCCCAGGACATGACTACTGCTTTTAGTTAAAAAGCTTTAATTTCAGACAATCCTTTGTGGTTATTATTAGGCATATTCTTGTGCTCCATTATGCCCCACTTGGGGCTCTTGCTCCTCTTTCTGTGACCCTAACATTTGGTGCTGAAACCCAGGAGGGTCCCATGGGGAGGAGGAGCCATCGCCCCAGCTTCAGTCACCCCGAGTTTGCTACTCAGAAAGCAGCAGACAGTGGCAGCTCAACCTGGGCTTACCTCCGAATCCTACTCCAGTGACATGATTGCCGGCCTCAATTAGGCCTTCCTCCCTAATGAGCCCTCCTGAACCAGTGAAAGAGGAACACATAAGGCCAAAAGGAGTAAAGAATTATAAATTTGTTATTACATCTGCTAGCAGAAGGGCTGAGACCAAAATGGCATCAGTGGGGCAGAGTAGGGGGAGCAGGATATTTATGCCTCTTATAAAGGTCAGAGTAACCAGTCAAACCAGGTGCAGGTGGGGGCCAGGTGTAGGTGGACCACTGGAAACTGGGTGAGACGGTTCACTAGAAACCAAAGGCCGTTAATCATGAAATCTATGAGAATAACAGAAAAATCGCCAGGAGGGGCACAATGGAGCACAAGAATGTACCTAGCATTCCAGAAAGGCCTAAGAGCTTCAAACAGGGCATAATGGAGTGCAAGAATGTGCAAACCTTCTCCTCCTCTTATTGTGTATGCAGGTCTACTACATATCTCTCAAAACCTCCTAAGTCCTTACTATCGCTCTCAAACCCTCACCTTAACACATCACCTCCTCCACACCACCAAGTCTCGCACAGGACTGCTGGCTCTGTCTTCCCCTCTCACCAACTGGCTACCTCAGGCATGTCAAACTCAAAGGCTAACACTGGCCAAATAAACAAGGTTTAAGTTTATGTGGGCCGCAAAAAAACAAAAGCTTTAATTTTCACAGAATGAGGGTTTATTTTGATAGAGACATGCTGAATACAAAGGGCTGAAATAAATGTGTAATAGAATATTTTAATAAAAATTAATATTTTTTCTTGAACATTAACTTACTGGACACTGAATAACTGCACAAATAAGCATAACGCAAATAAACCTATTTTTCTTGTTCTCCGAAAGTGAAATATTTCCTGTTGCACACACCAAACAAATTAGTCCAAGACTAATGATGTGGCAATCAGCTGCTAAAATATTCGCTGGTAGTATTAGTCCAGAGAAATGATGTGCCTGCGCGTAAGGTGCGTAAGGGAAATTAATGCAACACGATTATAGTAATCAGTCATTACCGAACATTGTAGTTCATTATTAATAATTATGTATAACAGGATATTGTAAAAATTAAGTTACGAAATTTTTATTAAAATGTTTCTTACGCCGAAACCGGTTTGGCTCAGTGGATGGAGCGTCGGCTTGCGACTGGAAGGTCCCAGGTTCGATTCCAGTCGGGGGCATGTGCCTGGGTTGCAGCACATCCCCAGTGGGAGATGTGCAGGAGGCAGCTGATCGATGTTTCTCTCTCATCAATGTTTCTAGCTCTCTATCTCTCTCCCTTCTTCTCTGTAAAAAAATCAATAAAATATATTTTAAAAAAAATGTTTCTTACATACTGTTATATTGGCTGGGCCGTAAAAATATTCGTTGTGGGCCACATTCGGGCCGTGGGCTGAGAGTTTGACATGCTTGAGCTACACAGTGGCCAACCTGGTTGGCTCTGATGCAGTCCCTTGATCTGACCCGAGATGGGACTATCAGGTCAGTTCTCCAGGGCACTAGCTCATATGATCACCTGTCTCATTGCCAGGTTCAAAAAGACTGCCCATTAGGCATTCAACTATGACAAACTTAATGAAAGCAGCTCAGGACCATGCCGATGCCCTCCGTGGACAGGCCTGGCAACCTTCCTTTCCTACTATCAGAGCCTATCCAAAGACCTTTCAGTTTAGAGGAAATTGCCTGAAGTATTGTCACAGTACAGGCCCAGATAGATTTACTGGCAGCAGATAACCCTCCAAAATCGGAGAGGACTTGACCTCCTTCCTCACAGCTGAGAAAAGGGAGTTACGCCTATTCTTAGAGGAAGAATGCTGTTTTTATACCAATCAGTCTGGCATAGTAAAGGATGGGGCCAAGAAACTAGTTGATAGGGCTTCAAAAGCCTGACAACAACTTTCAAAATCTTGGGCACCTCGCTACAGAATCTTAATTGGCTTTTACCTCTAGTTCAGTGGTTCTAAACCTTGGCTGCACATTAGAATCACCTGGGAATCTTTCTAAAATCCTGATTTCTGGGCCTCACCCTCTGGAAATTCTGTTTCTTTGTTACTAATGTTATGGCCCCACCCCATAACAAAGAAACAGAATTTCCGGAGGATGAGGCCCAGAAATCAGGATTTTAGAAAGATTCCCAGGTGATTCTAATGTGCAGCCAATGTTGAGAACCACTGCTCTAGTTGGACCTCTTAATGCTCTTCCTGGCACTCATCTTTGGCCCATGCATCCTAACTGCCCTTTCCTCCTGCCTTCAAAACCACATTCAGACAATCATCCAATAGATCCATAGGGGAAATGATGTTATTCAGACCTAGAGTAGATATCATCCACTCCCTTAATCACTGACTAATTAGGGACATCTCTACACCCCACCTAAGCATGAAGAAGTTACAGAAAAGTGAGATCAGCATCCCTCATCAACCCCAACTTACAGAGAGAGAGAGAGAGAGAGAGAGAGAGAGAGAGAGAGAGAGACAGACTCTGAAATGTTAGGTCCTTTTTGTACTCCATTATGTCCTGCTTGGGGCTCTTGATTAACAGCCTTTGGTTTCCAGTAAACCTCCTCACCCAGTAGTTTCCAGTGGACTGCCTATACTTGGCCCTTACCTGCACCAGGTCTGACCTGTTACTCTGACTGCCCTTTACAAGAGACATAAATATCCTGCTCCCCCTACTCTGCCCTGCTGATGCCATTTTTGTTTCAGCCTTTCTACTAGCAGATGTAATAATAAATTTATAATTCTTTACCTTTTGGCCTCATGCATTCTCTCTCCTTCAGAGACCCAAACAGTTACTTTAGGTCTCTAGTTATTGCAAGCCTCCGCGTAGGCCTTCCCTGGGCTAGTCAGGTTAGAATGTGTCCCCTTTTCATCCACGGCCTACCTCAACGAAACAGTCAGAAAGCAATGAGGTATCTTCATATAATGGGAGAAAATAATTGCTAACCAAGATCAGTTACCCTATTAGACTGTCATTTGAGAATAAAGACATTACTCTGACAGACAAAATCTAAAAAGGCTTACCAGTAATAGATCTTCACTAGACAATGATGAAAAATATGTCCTTAAGGAAGTAGGACAATGATACTAGAAAGAAGATTGGAGACATAGCAAGACTGATAAAGAAACTGGAAAAGATGTATGTAAATTTATATAAATATTGACCACAAAGTAATAATGATCATGTATAACTTGGAGAAAAAGTTAAAAGGCAGAACTAAAATACTTGACCTAAATGCATAAGAGCCCAGCCCATGTGGCTTAGTGGTTGAGCAATGACCTATGAACCAGGAGGTCATGGCTTGATTCCTGGTCAGGACACATGTTTGGTTGTGGGCTGGATCCCCAGTAGGGAGAGTGCAGGAGGCAGCCGATCAATAATTCTCATCATTGATGTTTCTATCTCTCTCCCTCTCCCTTCCTCTCTGAAATCAATACTAAAAAAAACGATGCACATAAAATAAGAAAGAGATCAAAGAGTTATGAAGCCTATGTTTTGCTGGTAGGCTGGTAGAGTTACTGAGATTAATTTAGATTTTAAGAAAATATTCACTTAAAAATTTAAAGCATAGTTTTGAAGAAATACCAAAATAGCAGAGAGAGAAAATGGGGCTGGGGGGTGGCGGAATTGAAATTGAATAAAAGTAGGGAGAAAACCAGTAGTCTAGAAATCACAAAGTATCAGATCCTTTTGGACATGGCTAAAGTGCACACTAAGAAAGCACTGTATACCTTTACCTAAACTAATCTAGAAAAAAAAGTACAAAAATGTAAAATAAGACAAAAGAGTAAACTAATCCAAACTTGTAGAGGTAATTTTAAAAATCAAGAGATTATACTGTTTGGTTCTGCAAATAAAACATATATCATGGATGAAATGGTTACATTTAAAAATATGTAAATTGAATTTAGGTGAAAATCTAAACAGATAAATTAACATAGAAAAAAAAAAATCTGTCAAAATGCACCAGGCAGAGATTGGTGTTTTTTGTTTGTTTGGGTTTTTTTTGTTCAGTTATTCCACCAAATCTTTAAAAAAGAAAAATCATATAGTCATTTTCATAAATGCTTCAAAGACATTTGATAAAACTCAGCATCTATTCTTAATTAATAAAAAATACACCTCATTAAGAAGAATAAATCTTAACGACATAAAACATATCTAAATCTAAAAGTCAATTTCATGCATACGGGGAAAGACTAAAAGCATCCCCATTAATGCCAAGAAAGGATAAGGAGGTCCACTTTTAGTGCTATTATACAATGTTGTACTAGAGTTACTAGCCAGTCCAATAAGCTAAGAATTTTTATATTAGGTGCAGGTAAAATGATCATTTTCTTAAAATGATGAAATTCAGAACTTGCAAGAATGCAAGAGAAACAATGGAGTAACTATTAAAAGTTTTATCAGGTGGCTGAGAAAACTGTCAGTATACAGAAGTTAAGAGCTTTCATATACAGCAACAATAACCAGTTAGAAGGTTAAAGAGCAAATATCATTTATAACATGAATAAAATAAAATATTCTGTTTGGAAACAAAGTCAAAAGACTAATGAAAAATGGGCATTCTTTGCAAATCATAATAAGTAAAAGGCTTATTTCTCTAAAATATGAAGAGCTCCTAAAAACCAATAACAAAAAGATTAAGAGTCTAAAAAAAAAAGCTAGTAAAAAAACAGGTCATAGAAATGAAAATACAAATGGCTAGGTTGATTGGGCTCACTTTAAATCAGCGGTTCTCAACCTGTGGGTCGCGACCCCTTTGGGGGTCGAACGACTCTTTCACAGGGGTCGCCTAAGACCATTGGAAAACACATATATAATTACATATTGTTTTTGTGATTAATCACTATGCTTTAATTATGTTCAATTTGTAACAATGAAAATATATCCTGCAGATCAGATATTTACATTATGATTCATAACAGTAGCAACATTACAGTTATGAAGTAGCAACGAAAATAATTTTATGGTTGGGGGTCACCACAACATGAGGAACTGTATTAAAGGGTCGTGGCATTAGGAAGGTTGAGAATCACTGCTTTAAACTAATGACAACATACTTCAAGTGGGCTCCTAATGCTGCCCACTAATCACACTGCTTCTTATTTCAATTATTCTCATTTTTTTCCTAGAGGAAAACATTACCTTCTCTCCCATTCTCATTCTGTACTGTTACTCACCAAGTTTGAGCCATCCCATCTCTCACCTGGATTATTCTAATAGCTCCTACCTGGTATCTGCAGCTATTCAACTATAGGAATCATCAATAAACTGAAGGGAAAAAAACCTTGTATATATCCATGATTATTTATTCAAAATAACAATATTTATTCAAATATCAATAGAATATGTGTTCAAAAAGTAAATATTTAACTGAGCACCTACTATTACTGAGCATTGTTCATGTTTGGGGCATGGCAGAAAACAAACAAGCAAAAAAAACAAAAAAAAAACAAAGTCTGTGCACTCACAAAACATATTCCAGATAGGGAGACTGACACCCATATAAATATATGTGTCAGATGATGAATGTCATAGAAGAAAAATCAAGCAAGGAGAAAGCAACTGTCACCACTTAATGTTTTTCTAAGGGCAGTCAAAGAAGCTCTCCCAAATAAGATGACATTTGCACAGAGACCTGTGAAACTTAGGGACAGAG
Source organism: Myotis nattereri (assembly GCF_964212035.1). Classification (NCBI taxonomy): domain Eukaryota; kingdom Metazoa; phylum Chordata; class Mammalia; order Chiroptera; family Vespertilionidae; genus Myotis; species Myotis nattereri. The sequence goes on along the minus strand of NC_138079.1, from coordinate 72,996,625 downwards.
CCTTGCAGATATCAAAGTAGAGAACAAATTCAAGCACTAAAGAAAGTAAATTCTAGGCATTAATAATGTAATTATAGTGCTTAAAAATCTTCAAAAATTTGATGAACCTGAAAAATCTCTCCTTTATCACCTATGATAAAAATAAAAATTCGAAAGTAGTTCACACCTATTTCAGGTATGAGCTAAGTTGGTTGTTGTTAGTACATGTGAAAATGATTAACTTCTGTCCACAACAGAGAGGCCTACACACTGAGTATTCACACCATGTTTAGTTTAAAAATAAATACAAATAACCTTCTTCCCTTCAATGACCCTCTAAATTTTGGCTGTTTTTACTGAAAAACATCCTTTTAATTTTATCCTGAAAACAACATGGAGAATGACTTTCTTTCAAAACAAGTTCTCTCTTGAAGAGAAACACATGTTCAAAGAACAAACAACATTCCAGTATCTGACTTAAGGCTACTTAATTTTGGCAGGATGATGTCATACTTAGGCTACTAAACATATTCCTGTACATGGTTCTCAACCTTCTGGCCCTTTAAATACAGCTCCTAATGTTGTGTCCCAACCATAAAATTATTTTCGTTGCTACTTCATAACTGTAATGTTGCTACTGTTATGAATCGTAATGTAAATATCTGATATGCAGGATGGTCTTAGGCGACCCCTGTGAAAGGGTCGTTCGACCTCCAAAGGGGTCGCGACCCACAGATTGAGAACCGCTGCCTGTACATACTATTTCTTCTGCAATTCTATAAGTCAGGCCTATTCATGGAAGCAGACCCATCATTTTATGCAATTAGAGAACAATAAAGAGAACATGTTTGAAGTACAAATACATTCCCAGTAATAAATAATTTCTAAGAGAAATTGAAGAGAGAAATATCCATGCGAGAGAAACACATCAATTGGTTGCCTCCTGCATGAGCCCTGACCAGGGCCTGGGCCAAGGAGGAGCCTGCAACCAAGGTACATGCCCTTGACCGGAATTGAATTCGGGACCCTTCAGTCCCCAGGCCAATGCTCTATCCACTGAGCCAAACTGGAGAGATCCAAGGGCATCACTTCTTATCCTGCCACTCAGCCTGGGCTCCAGTGACCAGGTCCCAGGGAGCACGGCAGGCCTCAAGCCCAGGAAGTAGCAGAAGTGGTGCTGAACACAATGAGTGACCAGAAAGTAACAACAGCAGCTGAAGTAATAACAGTAATTGCTATACTCCCATTGCTAAATACCAGTGAGAGTACAGCAGCAAGGAGAGAAGTGGAACACTGGTATAGGTATTTACTTACTTAAACTTATCCAGAGCTTACCAGGAACCAAGCACTCTCCTAAGTGCTTTATAGTTATTAACACCTTTAATCCCCACAATAATCTTATTGTTGGTCACAATTTTTATTACACCCATTTTACAGATGAGCCACAGATTAAATAATTTGCCAAAAGCCACATGGTTAGTAAGGGATAGGGTCAGAATTTAAACTTGGCTCCTACAACTTCCAAAGTACCAGTAGTAGAAGCAAAAGTAACAGAGGCAGACGCTGAATGCTAACGATCGGAGCAGCAACAATGGTGGTAATAGTGTGGGCAATGGTGGCAGAAGTAGTCATGGTAATAGCACCACTAGTAATGGTAGTTGCGGTAGTGATATCAGAGAGCGGTAACAACAGTAATCGTGGTGGCAACAATAACAATACTGGTAATGAGATGACAGTATTAATAGCAGCAGTAACAGTTACAATAACTGTCTTTGAACACCTACTATGTTCCAGGCATCAGAGTGAGGTGCTTCCACATCATTAATCCTCACCAAAAGCTATGAGGAAGGAGTTCTGACAGCTTACAGCCAGGGTGACTAAGGCTTGCAGTGGTTCAATGATTCCCTGGTGTCACACAGCTGGGAAGAGACAGAGCCAGGCCCTTCTACCCCCAAGGTTTGGTTCTCTCTCCTTCTGGGGTCCTGTGTCCACCCCCTTCCCTGAGGCTGCCTAAGAAAGCACAGCCCCTGCTTGTACGCCTTCACCTGGCACCATTAGAAGGACAGTCTATCAACCCACACCCCCTACTCCTTGTTCCCAAACCTACCCCTCAGCCCGCTCCAAACACATCCACTCCCTTTGCCATGACAGCTTGTAGAGGTTGAAGGCAAAGATCTTATCCTAATCCACTGATTTTTTTTCAAATCTTCTTGCTTATAACATGGGTTCCTGACCTCTCTCCACCCTGCTTGCCCTTCCCCAGGCATGATGTCTAGAACAGGGCCAATTCTGGAAATGGGAGAGTAGTAGAAGAGTCACCTTCTTCCCTCTGGCATGACCTCTTTTAAAACAGCTTGAGATTACATAAGCTTCTCACTCTGGTGATGTTCTAAGTTGACAAACCCTTGGTCACTCCTGGGTCTGCTTCTCTTTGACCTGCCTGACCCTGGGCCCTTTCTGTGGTTCTCTGAGATCCTCTAGCTCAGTGGTTCTCAACCTTCCTAATGCCGTGACCCTTTAATACAGTTCCTCATGTTGTGGTGACCCCCGATTTCATTGTTACAAATTGAACATAATTAAAGCATAGTGATTAATCACAAAAACAATATGTAATTATATATGTGTTTTCCAATGGTCTTAGGCGACCCCTGTGAAAGGGTCGTTCGACCCCCAAAGGGGTCGCCACCCACAGGTTGAGAACCGCTGCCTTGTCACCAATGGGAAGTAGAGAGTTTTCTCCCACAAGTTTTTGGTTGTCCTCTCTGAGCATCAGATTTAAGGGATTCTATAGTCAACCACTCATTGTTCCCCTCCTGAAGGACACTGGTTCAGTGGTAACTTAGTAAATGTTCCTCAGGGAAAGGGTTCCCAGGTCAAATCAGTTTGTGAAACTCTGAGCAAAACAGGCTCCTTCCCTGGAGAAGTCAGGGCCTTTGTGAATCTTTGCAATGGGCCTGGGGCTCTCCCAGAAAAGGGTATACTTCCCAGTGTTTCCCAAATCTGGTTCTTTAAATGACTGTTTTTCTAAGTATGTGACACACAAATACATTCCCCTTGAAAAGAAAAGTCTCAAATTACAGTTAAAGCTAAAAAAAAGTAATATCATAATATATATTTAAATAAAATTTAAAAGCTATAGTTAAATAAAATGTAAAAGTTATATTTAAAATTTCTTTGTAAAAAGAAAAGAAATAAAAATATCCAAGAAAACTTTGAGAAGAAAAAAAAAGATAAGAGTGAAACAAACTACTAAGTATCTAAAGAAAATACAAGGCTATAATAATTTAAAATATAACACTGGATCAGAGAAATGGATAAGTGAAAAAGAGAAAGAGCATAGAAGCACTTCGTGATTATACAGTGACATTTCAAATCAGTAGAGAAAGGATAACCCAACTACTCAGAAATAGCATTAGAACAATATTCATTTCAAAAAACATAGAATAGTTAGATCCTCACCACATAGCATACATGTATTAAAATAACCCTAGCTGCAGAAACAGATAAATACCCTAAATCTGTCACTTAATCAAGTACTCACTGATTTCTTGCTCATGTAAAGTTCAATAGGTGGTTGTATAGGGTTGGGGGATCTTCTCAATGTAACCATGGTTTATAGAAATGTCACCATCTTCAAAATCTCTCTTTCAAGGTTGCCCAAGATGTCAACATTTAGCTGGAAAACAAGGAAAGAAATATGGGAGAATGCTAGGAAAGTTTTGTGGGACAGGTGAAAATCATGTAATCATCTTTACCCATATTCCATTGGCTAGCATTTGCCTACCTTTAAGGAGGCTGGGGAATGTAATTTAGCCAGTTACTTAAGAAAAAGAAAAGTAAGATTCAGTGAAAAAATATATATATATATATATGAAAGTTTTTAATGCAGTATGCCCTTCTGGTTACTAAGTATCCTACCAAATCTAGAGCACATTTCCTCTTTCCCCAAGTGAGACAATCTAAAATTCTACCTAGTTATTGCAACCAGCTCCAAGTCCAAGAGCTCTGAATGACGCATGGTTTTTTTTTTTCTGTCAGTTCTGAATTTGGCCCATTAAGGTTCAGTGACACTTGCACTAAACACACAACTTATAGAAATCTCTCTACTGCCACCTGGCCCAACCTACTATGTTGAAGAAGTACAGGAGACACACAGAGGCACTGGTTGATCTGGCAGGCATTTTGAGGTCCCTATGATATAGCAGTGGGGACATCTTCTTAATTTGAACTTTGCTAGGTGGAAGAAACTACTTATTTAAATGTTCTTCCTGGATTTACCCTTATGCAGGTTCTCTTTTGTCCATTGTCACATTCAAAATAAATGAGGGGGACTGTGCCTTCATTGGGGTCCTTTACAGTTTTCGTAAACTTTACAGTTTTCGTAAACTTCCCTGAGCAAGTTTGGGAGCCCCCAAATACCTTTAATGACAGAGCATCTTTAGGCTGCTGAAACACAGGCTTGGAATTTCATTGCCATTACAAATAGGCAGATTATTGTTTTTTGAGGGAAAGTTCTCTCTATTCAGTGACATATGCTAGTAGCATTTCCCAAAGTTCTTTCTTAAATGTAAATCTCAAGCCTGTCTTATTTTTCTCTTCCTTTGCCCCATACCATCAGGTTTAGGAGAAAAGACCACACCTTTACTCAGGTGTGTAATGGTGGAGCCAGAAGTCTTCATGGACCTTTGTGTATATCTACTATCATCTGGGACTAGATGCTTTTCTATCATTTTACATTTTGTTTTTTCATGCTGCCAAAGTAACAAATTATTGCCACATCCCATATCTTTTTTTTCTAGCACCTTGATAAATGCAGGTAATAACAATCAACATTCATTACCAACATTCCATTTTCTAACCTCATTCCCTAGAGCAAAGTGTTCCCTAGACATGTGATCCACATTCTAATTGCAAATGACCATTGAACAATCATTTTATCACTGCATGACACAAATTTGTTTTCTCACTCTGGATATTAGCTTTTATCTTAACTATCTGTTGGACTAATGCCATGTGTTTTGAATTTTTTTAATAATGGAATTCTTGTAGCAACAACTTCTGCATCAGAGTAATGATACCTGTCCTATTAAAAAAAAAAAAATCCCCAATTTTCTGATTTAACAGAGTGTTTTTCTTTTGTTTGTTTTTTTAAATATATATTTTTATTGATTTTTTACAGAGAGGGAGGGAGAGGGATAGAGAGTTAGAAACATCGATGAGAGAGAAACATTGATCAGCTGCCTCCTGCACACCCCCACTGGGGATGTGCCCGCAACCAAGGTACATGCACTTGACCGGAATCGAACCTGGGACCTTTCAGTCTGCAGGCCGACACTCTATCCACTGAGCCAAATCAGTCAGGGCACAGTGTTTTGTTTTTTGTTTTTTGTTTTTTAAATAACAAATCCAATTGGCTTAAGTGGAGGAAAGGGTTGATGATCATGATTCTCAGTCACTTAGGTTCCCAGACTGATGGCTGTTTTTTCATTTTAAAAATAGGGTCTTCTAATGTCTTCCTAGGAACGCACATCCATCTGAGGGATAAAAGAAGATTGGAGGATAGAAGAGGATTTTATGGGCCAGACCTGGAAATGTTTTATAAAGTTTTCACCCATATTCCAGTCAAGCAATTCTTAAGTCACAAGACCCCAACCTAACTTTAAGAGAGGCTGAGAGATGTTGATTACTTGTGTACTAATTGACTTGATTATGCAGTTTGCCAATCTCTGCCAGGATACACAGGGGTATATTCCAGATGGTTAAGAAAGGTGAACATAAACCTATAAAAAGTACTAGTGGAACTACAGAATTATTTAGGGATGTCAAGAACTCTTCGGGGCATGGGAGTTCCATTGACCTACTACAGAGAGCACTCAGAGGATGGGGGCAGAGCAAAGATTAAACTGTCCTTGATGGTGAAAGAAAAGGCTGCTGTTCAGCAGGGAGGAAATACCCACCAGGATCCTTCTTCCCTGCTGAGGAAAAAGCCTTAAGCTACTGTAAGATCATCAGATACTGTCAATCAGGACACAAGTAAAGACTCACTCTAGCATGGGTAAAAGGAAATACACTCTGCCCGTGGGAAGAGTCAGGAGGCCATCCTGCAGCCAGACTTGGGGAGGGGCAAGAAACAGTCCAAGCAAGATTCACCAAACATACAGTGAAGAGTTTAGCTGCCACAAAGAAGAGGGGTAGGAACATTGAGAAAGCCATAATCCTAAAATCTACTCACAATCTAAGTATAAAAACCATGAAAAGTATTTTAAAGATCAAGGGCTCAAAGAATTCCCATGGTTCTTTTCAGAGGAATTTACTAGAAACTGAACTTCATCCAAACAAAAAAGAGTGGGAAAACTTTAGCAATTTAGTTTTAATATAACTTAATTGCAAAAATAAGATTAAAACTAAGAACAATCCTATATAATAAAAGCCTAATATGCTAAGTGTCCAGTTTTCTGATCGTCTATTCAACCAAAGCGTAATATGCTAGTGATATGCTAAGGACGCTCAACAGCTCCCTATGATGTGCACTGACCACCAGGGGGAAGACGCTCCGACTGGTAGGTTAGCTTGCTGCTGGGGTTCAGCTGATGGGGACTGGAGCCCTCCCGTGGTCCCTCCCTGGCTGGCCAACCTCCCGTGTCCCTCCCGGCCCTGATGGTGCACCAGTGGGGTCTCTCCCCTGGCCTGCGCCCTCTCGCAATCCAGGACCCCTAGGGGATGCCTGAGAGCCAGTTTCCGCCCAGTCCTGCAGACCAGGCCTAGGGACCCCACTGGTACACGAATTTGTGCACTGGGCTTATAATGTTATGTAACAGTGCTCTATGCCTTGTGTTGTATGTTCTAATAAAATAAAAACAATGCACCTAAAAATAGGAGAATGGAGATGAAACAAGGAAAGTAGAATAAACTCATTAACTGTGATTTAGATAAGTAAAATTTAAGAAATGTTATTAAAAATTGACACTACAAATTATAGATAAAAGAAATAAGGAACTAAGGGCACTAAACAAGTTGTAAGCACAGATAACTACTAAAACAAAAATGTTAACCTCCCTAAATACCAAATTTAGGGATTTTTTAAAATATAAAACATAGCAAGCACATTATAAAGAGAAACAATGAATTATTACAGCATAAGTCTGATAATTGAAAGCAAGCACATTCATGTTATCAACAATTTTGGAAGGGTTTAATGTGTTTATCAAAAGGAAAGATTTTCAACTTTCATAAAGACCCAACTATATAGTATGCTCTATTCAAGAGACATGCATAAAACAGAAAGGCTAAAAATAAAAGGATAGTCAAAGGTATTCCAGGGAAATGGCAACACTAAGAAAGCAGGAGCAGCAACACTGATATCAGATAAAGTAAAAGTCAAACAATGGTAGAGGAAGATTTTCTAACTGTGATTCCAAATCCATATGCAAAAATGAAACAGAAGAAAATGAAAAGAGAAATGATATATCTAACTACATATTAGTAAGTGGCAGACAAGCATGATAAAAAGGAAATCTAAGACAACTGACAAATTTGGAAAAAATATTTGTAATATATATAACAGATAAAGGGCTAGTATTTATTTTAATATAAAAATAAATCTTAAAAATCAGGGGGAAAACACAAAAACAAAAAACAACTCACTAGCCCTGGCCAGTGCAGCTCAGTTGTTAGAGCATCAGCCTGCACACTGAAGAGTAGTGGGTTTGATTTGTCAAGAGCATGTACCTGGGTTATGGGTTTGCTCCCCGCCCTTGGTCAGAGTGCGTGTTGTAGGCAATCAATCGATGTGTCTCTCTCAAATCAATGTTTCTCTGTTTCTCCCTTCCCTCCTCTGTCCCTTCCACTCTCTCTCTGAAAAGCAATGGAAAATATCCTTGGGTGAGGATTAACAAAAACCCAAAACAAAACAAAACGAAGTAACTCCTCACCAATGAAAAAAAGGGCAAGACAATAAATTCACAAAAATTGACTCAAACTTAAAATTAAAAAGTATTCAACTGTACCCATAAGAAAAGTACACAGTAAAACTATATTTCACTCATCCAACTGGTGAAAATAAAAATGTAAAAACACCAAACTCTGTTGGAGAGCTTGTGAGGAAACAAGCCTCTCATCCACTTCTGGTAGAAATACAAATTGGTACAACCTTCACGGAGAAAAATTTGGCAATTTTAAAAATGCATTTACCTTCCAACATAACATTCTTAGCTCTAGGAACATACCCACAATATGAAAATGCATCTGTTTTTCATATTTTCTTTGCAACATTGTAAATGTAAACTATGAAAAATAATCTATATACCCATACATTGATGTATGGTTGAATAAACTGATAAGATTACCCAAATGAAATACTATAAAGTTTGTTTTGTTTTAAATGAATATTTTAATGAACAGATTTTCAGTGATTTCCAGGATATATTTTTAATGAAAAATAGCAAAGTTCATGAAAGCATCTAGGGAATGCTAAATTTTGTATAAAAAAGAGGAAATAACAAAATGTACATACATGTGTTTGTGCAAGTGAACACAGCAAAGATACACCAGGGACTAATGAGATTGATTATCTAAAGGGAATGTATGGGGATGAGGTGGAAAGTAGGGAGTTGCCAATTCTCTGAGAATAGTGCATTGTGTGGCTTTGACTTGTAGAAAATGTTAATGTTTTACATACATAAAGAAAAAAATGAGTCAAATTAGCAAGAAAGAAGGACGAATACTTAAAATTATATACCATCAGAAACATATGACCAAAATTACATTTCAAATGAAGTACTACATAGAAAAAAGGAGGGAGAAAGCACAAACCCAGATAACTTTATTATTTTTTTTAAATTGAGATACAATTCACATACCATAATATTCACATTTTAAAGTGCACAATGCAGTGGGGTTTTGTATGCTGAGAAAACTGAGCCACCACCACCATCCAATTCCAGCACACATTCATCAATCCAAAAAAAAAAAATCAGTTCCAGAATCCCTTCTTCTCCATGGATACCAAAATTCACAGATCCTCTATATAAAATGGCATACATAGATCAATGCAGGCGGCCCTCCACATCCACAGACTCCCAACTACAAATAAAAAATGCAGGTATTCATTAAAAAGATCTGCATATTGAGTGGATCCATGCAATTCAAACCGGTGCTGTTCAAGAAGCAACTATATTTACTTTCGTTTATTCAATCATATGTTGGGTACTTGTTTCCTCTTTTAGCTATTACGAATAATGTTACCATGAATATTCATGTTCAAGTTTTTGTTTGAACATGTTTCCAAAGTTCATCCATTGCCAATGTATATATCAATACTTCTATCCTTTATATGGCTGAATAACTCCATTTATGTACAGTTGACCCTTGAACAATTCTCTTAAGGTATACAGCTATGAGTGGAAATGTGGCATCATATGAGACTCTCATTATGCCTATGTTGGCACACTTGGTGGTATCCCACAAGTCTTTGTGAATCTGTTCATTTTAGGGTTTTTTCCTGTTCCTCAGACTGGATCACCTTAATTGGCATAAATGTAGGTTCACCTTATCGTTCTTTTGCCTGCACAAGTCTGCTGTGGAGCCCTTCTGCTAATTTTTGCTTCACTTACTGTGTTTTTCAGCTGCTGCTTCTTTTTGTCTCATTATCATTTCTATCTCATCATTGATATTCTTTAGTTGGTGAGACACTGTTCTCCGACTTTCTTTAGCTCTTTAGACATGGTTTCCTTTGGTTCTCAGAACATATTTAAAATAGCTTATTTAATGTCATTGTTGAATAAATACAGAGTATGGGTCTCCTCAAGAAGTTTCTATTGATTGCCTTTTTTCCCTCTGTATATGAGCCAGACTTTGCTTCTGTATATCTTGTTTTCTTGAAAACTGAACATTTTAAATATAATATTGCAACTCCAGAAATTACAGTCCCTTTCCCCACATCGTTGTTACTGGCTTTTGTTGTTTAGTGACTTTTAAAACTATTTTTGTGATGTCTGTATTCTTTGTTATGTATGCCACTGACGCCTCTACTTCATTAACTTAGTAGTATACTAATAACTGGACAGAAATTTCCTTAAATTCTTGGAATCAATACTTCCCTGATTTTGTTGACAGGGCTCTGTGTGCTGGGACACACCTTCAACACTTGGCCAAAAAGTTGACAATTCCACCTGAGCCTTCATTTCCTGCTTGTGCAAGCTATCTACTGTGTCCTTTCGACATATAAGTCCTTTCTCTAGCAGTGAAAAATATGTATTGTGTAAGCCAACCAGAGATGAGAGTTTAGGGCAGGGGTGGGCAACCCCTGGCACGCGTGCCAAACATGGCACGCCAGTAACTTTTGCTGGCACGCAAAACCCTCTCTTATAATCTTCCATTTACAATTTTCTTCTTAATATCGACTTTTTTATTTTTCAGATAAATTCAGTGTAGGTGCATCTTAGATAAATAATTTTACATAACAAGTTACCTTAAAGACCATAGACATGGATTGACGAGAGAGGGGAAGAGCAATTTCTATGCCTCTGCCTTAACTCTCCCTGCCTTCCTAGATCCAACCAATGTTTTGGTTTCATCCACATACGCTTGTGAATCTTTGTTCTCAGTGATGAATTTTGTTATGTCTCGTAATAGGAGCAGCCTGACGGATGAAAGTAGTAGTTCGTGCATATCTCTGAAGGTCACGAAATATAAACCTGATGTAAAATCTCTGTCATCAGTGATGCACCAGCAAAAGTCCCACTGATAATATCAAATGGAGTCATGAAATTTTCTGTCCGACTATCAGTGTACATGTATACATTAAAAAATAAACATATTTTTCATCATCATATACTGTGTTTTTGTCGCTCGAATGAATTTTATTATTTCTTCAAGGTTCTTCACATACGTACAGCTTAAGAGATATCAAGTAGGCGTAACGTATTCTCAAAAAATTAGGGTTGGCACACAGAAGAATTTTGAGTCAGAGATTTTGCTGGTTTTGGCAAGCGCTCACAAAAAGGTTGCCCACCCCTGGTTTAGGGCATCTTCAGCTTTCTCCTGAACATGCACAGTGTTAAGCATGTGACTTCCTTAATTCCAAGAAATATGTCAGAACTTATCAGATTTCCCAAGGATATTAAATTCTTCATATTTCTTTTTAAGCTTTTTGATGAAATTTTTGTTTGCCCCAAGAGTTATTCACTGTCTCAGGCAGCTATGATGTTGAACAATTGCCTCTCTTTGTTTTCTAAGTGATCTCAGGAAATGGCTTTATGCACTGGGCAAGCTCTTTGACACAAGACAAATTTGCAAGAGGAGCCTTCCAGTGAACTACCAAAGTAGTCAAATAATAACAATTCTGATAATATATCTATGAAGCTGACCCCCAGTGGCTGTCAGCTGCTGGTTTTCAAGACTACCAGGTTATATGAGAAGTGGGGGACGAGAGTAGGGCAAGTTAAAATGTCACAAAGGTCACTATTCTTATGAACATTAAGCCATTTTTCTTGAAAATACTCCCTGGATTGCTGTAAGCCTTTGGTTAATTCCATAGCTCTGAAAAAGTTGATTCTGACGATATGGACAGTTTTCTCATTGCTTCTGACAGTGAGAAAAGTTTCTGGATGCTCTTACTCCACCATTTTTGCTGACATCATCCCAGATAACTTCCAAACTTAGTTTTGAGACCATATGCCCTCAGGCTAAAGAAAAAAGCATTCTGAACATATACTGAAGTTTGGTTAATGGACTTCTGTTTTACAGAGGCATTATTAGCAATTCTGAAACTAACTTCTGTGTATTCTCCTGTTGAGAAAATAAGTAAATATATTGTGAAAGGCTCCCAGTGGTCAAATTAAGGACAATTTGAGTATCAAAATAAATAAGGGGTTTTTATTTCTGACTGTTACATAATAACTGAAACCAGATTTGCCCTTCTACATTAAGCAACTAGAAAACTTAATAAAATTTATAAAACAAAGGCTTTGGGATAATGGACAAAAAAAGCTGTACAGGATAAAAAACCAAATAAGTTGAGTGCTTCAGCTCACTACCTGGTAGTTCAGTGTTTAGATAAGCTAATTTGACTAGATTGTGGGAGGAAAAATACAGAAGAGGAAGATGCACAGAAAGGGTCCTAGATGTACAGAAGGGTTCCTTCAAGTTGATCATATAAGACTGATCTATACAATGCATATGAAGAATCTACCAACGCCAGGGGAAAAAATCACTAGAAAATAGAGGAACAATACCAAGAACTTACAGTCCCAGGAATAGTTTGTGTTCTCACCAGACACAACAGAAAGATTTCCTTACAGACAAAGCATAAGATAGTGACTTAGTAATGGGGCCAAATGAGCCCTACACTAAGGTTTCCCAACCTTAGCATTGTTGACATTCTGACCTTGATAATTTTTTGTTGTATATACTATAGAATGTTTAGCAGCATTCCCGGCCTATTATCAGCAAAAACAATAACAATGTATAATAGGGTTACAAGCAGAAGCAAAATGTATGTAAATAACAAAACAAAGGCTGGGAGGAAGAAAATTAAAGTGTACTGCCCTGCCAGTATGGCTCATTAGTTGAATGTCAACCTATGAACCAGGAGGTCATGGTTTGATTCCTGATCAGGGCACATGCCTGGAGTTTTAGGCTCGATCCCCAGCAGGGGGTGTGCAGGAGGCAGCCAATCAATGATTCTCTCCCATCATTGATGTTTCTCTCTCTCCCTCTCCCTTCCTCTCTCTGAAATCAATTTTTAAAAAAAGTGTACTGTAGATCAGACTGTGATAAAGATGTATATTCTAAACCTTATAAGCCAATATTAGACACAACCAAATAAAAAATAACCAATAAAAATAGAGCTATCCATGAGATCACAATGAAATAAATTTAAAAACTGAATAGTTCTTCCTTAATATAAAAAGCCAGCTAGTATTTGTAGAAACAAGAAACGTTTTTCTTTTACTCTAGCAGTAATTGTTTCAGTTAAGAATTACGGCTGAATGGTAGAACTAGTCAGTGAAAGTTTTAGAATAGTCTATAGTCTAAAAGTACCTCCCTAAAAATAATTATTCATTACAAAGAGGAAAATACTAACTTTCCAGTGGGGAAATCTCAGACACTACCTGAAACAAGAAAATTAACATCACCAGTAATAGGTCACATCAACATCACCACCTGCCTCTTAATACGCACTAGGATAAATACAACATCCCTCCTGTGATATTCCTGCCCAAAGTGCCTAACTTGAATTTAATAATGGGGACATCAGACAAACCCAAATAAAGGGACAATGCTCAGTACTTCTGAAAAATGTCAATGTCATAAAATACTAAAACAGACTCAAACTATTATCAACTAAAGAGATATGGCAACTGAATGTAAGGTATGATGTTGGCTTTTCTGTTGTAAAAAGACATGGGGACAATTGGAAAAATCTGAGCATTTGATAATTGGACTGTGGTAATACAAGAGAATAGAGAATGACTGTTTATAAAGAGAGAATATAAAGGGTGGAGGGGAGAGAAGGAAACAAGAAAAATGAAATGGGAAAAGGATGAGAACAAGAAAGCAGTTGGAGAGGGAGAAAGAGTGGAGGACAGAAAGAGAGGGGGATAAATAGGAGGAGAAGGAGTAGGAGGAAAATGAGAGGGAGGTGAAAGATGAAAAGTACATGTAAAGAAAATGCAGTAAAATGTTAATGCAATAAAAGTTTACGGAATTTGGGTGCAGGATAGAGTGTGGTAAAAACCTCGGCCTTGCTGAAGAAAATAATTGTCTTTGCCTTCACCTTCTTGAAGGTAATCTGTCATACCTGATTGGACTATCTTTGATTAGGGTAGGAGCTGGCTACACTAAAAAAAGACAAACCATGTGATTTACCACAGGGGCTTGGGTCATGTAGTATCAGTCCCTTTGGAACAATTATGTAAGCAATCAATCAATCATCCCTAAATATTGAAGGCACAGTAAAAATCCTGGATACAAAACCTTGAGAAAGCTCCTCAGATTGGCAATCTGCATTTGATGGCACAATGATAATATGTCCTGAGGACAAGAGAAGCTTTGCATTTAGAACCCTCATAGATATTGCTTTATGCTTCTCTTCCTATGGCTGTTTATAACTTGTGTGCTTTCCCTGTGATAGGTAAACTTTGTGAATAGGTTTCAGCGAGCTCTACAAGTTTTTCTAGCGAAATTATTGAACCTCAGTGTATGGGGAAACCTCCATCCATCCCCCTCCCCACATACCACCTCCGAACCTGCAATTGGTGTCAGAAGTAAGAGTGGTCTTGTGTGGGCTCTTCTCTCTAACTTTGTAGTTGGCCCCTAACTCCTTGCAATTGGGGTAAAGTCTTTTTCTTTTTAAAATATATTTTATTGATTTTTTACAGAGAAGAAGGGAGAGAGATAAAGAGTTAGAAACATTGATGAGAGAGAAACATCGATCAGCTGCCTCCTGCACACTCCCTACTGGGTATGTGGCCACAACCAAGGTACATGCCCTTGACTGGAATCGAACCTGGGACCCTGAGTCTGCAGGCCGATGCTCTATCCACTGAGCCAATCCGGTTAGGGCTTGGGGTAAAGTCTTAAGCAGACTTGGCAGTCTGGAAAATAGTATTCTCAACTTAGTAGCTTGGCTAAATCTGGGTAGACACAGAGACATTTTTCTTTCACTTTTTTACTGTAATAAATTTTCATAATTGAAATTAATTTCAATCTAACATAACTGAAATTATGTCAAAATAAAATTTGAAAGAAAAAAAAACAAATTTTGCATTCAACACAGAAATAATTTTCTTTCCACACAATATCTTGAATTCCATTGCTCAAGTTATCTAAATTTTTAAGCTCATGGAAAATGTAGAAATGACTCTCTAGAGCTTGTGAATTCCTGCTAATCAGAAGGCTTTCCCTGACATTAACTTTTGAAGAGATTTTATTATTTATGTATATATATGTGTGTGCGTGCACACACACACATAAACATTTTTATTGCTTTCAGAGAGGAAGGGAGAGGGGAGAGATAGAAATATCAATAATGAGAATCACTGATGGGCTACTTCCTGCACGCCCTCTACTGGATGTGCCTGCATTTTGCTGAAAAACAGGATGTGCCTTGTCCAGGAATTGAACCATGTCCTCCTGGTTCATAGGTTGATGCTCAACCACTGAGCAATGCCAGTCGGGCTTGAAAGGATTTTTAAAATCTTAATTTTTCTTTTAATAGAAATACTATGATGTACAGAGTAGCCCCCTCCTCAGTGAGTCATCTTATAATCTTTCTGTTCAGCTACTGTAGAAATGCTCTTTTAATCATAACTCCTTCAATCTATGATTCCTCAAAAATGTTTCTATAAGAGCACATGGCCACGTAATTAGGTGTCAAACATTTTGAATTTAACAGAAATATTTATATGCAGTGAAATAGAAAACTAATTTTTGGTTGTGTTGCTACATTTAAACAATATGTTACTTAAATAATTAGAATATTCAGAAATCTAAAATTATCCTGGGAAACTAAAACAATCAAAAAGTACAAGATCATTACTAGTTAAAGCTATAATATTAATATTTTTTGTATAACAATATTAATATTTTTTGTATAATTTATTACCTGTGTACCCCAAATGAACATTACTCTCTCTTTTTTTTATTGATATTAGAGAAAGAAACATCAATTTATTGTTCCATCTATTCATGTATTCATTGGTTAATTCTTGTATGTGCCCTGACCAGGGACTGAAACCACAACCTTGGTTGTACTGGGAAGATGCTCTAACCAACTGAGCTACCCGGCCAGGGCCAAACATTACTATCTTAATCTTAGTTTTACTAACAAGAATAACTTTTAGCAGAGGTTATCTACTTTAAATAGCTGTAATTTCCTCATAGTTTTCAATTATTATTTTAAATATATCTCAACTTTTATTCTCAAGGCAAAGAAACACAGACCTAATCCAGTGAAATATACTTCATGATAAGCACAACTGAGGAAATCTGACTAATAATCTCAAAATTCTTTTCTAAAGGGAACGTTCTGGGCATATTTTTAAAAACCAACTAATGCAGTAGATTTGTGCAAGATTTATGTAAACATAACTTGAACATACTTAAAAAAGAGAAATAAACACAACAAACTGATTTCTATACCTCCTCCAAAAAGACTTATCCAAATACGAGTTTAAATAATGGGATGGTAAAAAATAAAAAGAAGGAAAACAATTTTTTAGATGGAAAAGTTCACAAAAAGAGGTACTAATTAATCATCAAACGTAATTTTTTTCCCCTGAAACACAGCAATTTTAGATTGCTGCTCTTTTCGCCTCCTGCTTGCTTCCCATGAAGGATGAAGAGGCAGCTGTGTCTGCTGTTTTGTATTTTCTGGTCCTCTTGGTGCATTCTTAATAAACTGATTTTTGAGTTGAGGGTCATTTTGCTGAAAACCTGGGAGAAGGAAGCAAAAATAATGAAAACTAAGTATATACCCAAAAAACATGCACAAAATATATATTTTATCTTCTCAAATCAGTACTTAAGAAGAAATTTAGTTTTACTGAAATGGAATACCTCATTTTAAACCTAAGTCCAATAGAGCACAGTTTGAAGTTGAAATATACATTAGCAGTAAATGTTGGGACACATGCTTCCTATCCTTGCAAGTGGATGTATATTCCTTGCCTCTTAATATATGCTGTGATATCTTAAGAAATATCATTTGCTTATGAAATCTGTGTGTGAATCAGATGTAGCCAGAAAGCACACGTCTTTACTAAGATACTGCATCTGACAATGTTGATAGGAGAGATTTATTTTTAAAAGAGATTTATTGATTTCACTCCCTTCTGTTACTGAACAAAGTTATTACTACAAGGTAAATTACTAAATCTACTCCAATACAAGACAAAGTTTTGTCTTAATCATGAAGCTACAAAAGATATGAGATTGACAACTTATATTCTAGCCCAGGGGTCCTCAAACTTTTTAAACAGGGGGCCAGTTCACTGTCGCTCAGACTGTTGGAGGGCCGGACTATAGTTTAAGAAAAAACTATGAACAAATTCTTATGCACACTGCACATATTTTATTTTGAAGTAAAAAAAACAAAATGGGAACAAATAACAGTATTTGTATTTGCATGTGGCCCGCGGGCCGTAGTTTGAGGACCCCTGTTCTAATCCTTATGGCATCTTATATTATGAGGCACTTCAATTACATTACCTTGAACCAACTACTGTTTGGGAGAGATATACTAGCTTGAAAAGACCTGAATCAATGCATGTTTATAGAATCAGAAAGAAATGGGGGGGGGGGGGACAAAAAAAAAATTAAGAAACAGGGAGGCAAAAAGTTTAATATAGATAGATGTATTAAGTTTAACATAGGATGCATAATTTCTCCACTTCAATTTAGACATCACTATCAAAAGCCTTTTAAAGATCTCCTTTAAAAGCAAATGGGATAATCTACATATATAAAAGCCTAAGCTGCCATTCGACTATTAACTATGATGCACACTGACTACCAGGGGGCAGACACTCTGACCGGTAGTTTAGCTTGCTGCTGGGGTCTGGCGGATCCAGACTGGGCGAGATGGGCTGGACACGCCCTGGAGCCCTCCTGCAGTCCCTCCCCGGCCCCAATCATGCACTGGTGGGGTCCCTCGGCCTGGCCTGTGCCCTCTCGCAATCCAAGACCCCTCGGGGAATGTCGGAGAGCGGGTTTCGGCCTGATCCCCACAGGCCAGGCCAAGGGACCCCACCGGTGCACAAATCCATGCACTGGGTCTCTGGTGTTTTATAAATAACTAGAGGCCCGGTGCACAAAAATTTGTGCACTCGGGGGGAGGAGGGTTCCTCAGCCCGGCCTGTGCCCTCTCGCAGTCTGGGACCCCTCGGGAGATAATGACCTGCTGGCTTAGGCCTGCTCCCGGGTGGCAGAGGGCAGGCCCAATCCTAGGTGCAGCCACTGGTCGGGCTCAGAGCAGGGCCGATTGGGGAGTTGGGGCGCCGCCCCCTGTCATGCACAGAGCAGGGCGGATCGGGAGGTTGCGATGCCACCCTCAGTCACGCTCAGGGTAGGGCCGATTGGGGGGTTGGGGCACCGTCCCCTGTCACACTTAAGGCAGGGTCGATGGGGAGGTTGCGGCGCCACCCCCTGTCATGCACAGAGCAGGGTCAATCAGGGGGTTGGGGCACTGCCCCGTCACTCACAGAGCAGGGCCAATCAGGGGGTTGGGGCGCTGCCCCCTGTCACGCACAGAACAGGGCCCATCAGGGGGTTGGGGCGCCGCCCTCTATCACCCACAGAGCAGGGCCGATCAGGGGGTTGGGGCGCTGCCACTCTCACACTCTGGGCAGGGCCGATGGGGAGGTTATGGCTCTACCCCGTCACACATACAGGAGGGCCCATGGGGGCGGGGGGGGGGGAGGGTTGGGGCGCTGCACCCTGCCACACACAGAGCCGCAGGGTGATCAGGGGGTTGGGGAGCTCCCCCCATCAGGCACAAAGCAGAGCTGATCAGGGAGTTGGGGTGCCTTCCCCTGTCACGAACAGAGCAGGGCGGATAGGGAAGTTATGGCCCCGCCCCCTGTCACACACAGAGCTGCAGGGCAATCAGGGGGTTTGGGCACTACCCCCTGTCATGCTGATTCCAGTGCCGGGAGGCCTCACAGCTCCGCTGATCCCGTGCTGGGAGGTATATTACCCTTTTACTATATAGGATAGAGGCCTGGTGCATGGGTGGGGCTGGCTGGTTTGCCCTGAAGGGTGTCCTGGATCAGGGTGGGGGTCCCCACTGGGGTGCCTGGCCGCCTGGGTGAGGGTCTGAGGGCTGTTTTCAGGCTGGTGGGTGACGGAAGCTCCCAACCACTCCTTTTTTTCTTTTTTCTTTTTTTAATTCTGGGCCAGCTTTAGCTTTGAGGCTTGGCTCCAGCTCTTAGGCCTCCGCTGCTGAAAGTGGTTTCTGGCCTTTGTTTACAATGTTGCGATCCTGCTGGCTGAAGCCCGGCGAACTAAAGCAGGTTTCTGGGGTTTTGTTTAGCTTCTATATTTGTTATATAGCTGCTTAGAGTTGCAGGTCAGAGGCCTGCAGCGGCAGGCGGGGAACGTTGGAGTC
This sequence comes from Myotis nattereri, assembly GCF_964212035.1. Lineage (NCBI taxonomy): Eukaryota > Metazoa > Chordata > Mammalia > Chiroptera > Vespertilionidae > Myotis > Myotis nattereri. The sequence continues at coordinate 72,977,538 of NC_138079.1, read as the reverse complement.
CTCCGTCACTGAAGCAAGCAATCCTCATTTTAGTTTCAAGCTGCCTGGCTGCCGGCCGCCATCTTGGCTGGCAGTTAATTTGCATATTGCCCTGATTAGCCAATGGGAAGGGTAGATGTCATACGCTAATTACCATGTTTCTCTTTTATTAGATAGGATTGCATACAGTTTCCAAAATATCATGTACACATTCATATTTTATACAAATCACCATGTGCTCCAGAAATTTATAATACTCAGAGTGGCTCTAGTGATGAAGAATGAAGAGTTTAAATGTTAAGTGGAACTGTTTCATGATAACAGATTTGAATGAGACAGTATTTCTAAACTAATATTTTTTATAATTATGCAAAGTAAATTTGCACATGTGAGTAAATTGGTAAGTATTATGAATTAAAAAGTTAAGCAAAAATAAACAAAAAAAATCTCTTTCACATGGGTCTCCTCAGGGAAAAAATGGGTGTGGCTTTAGTTTAGTTATCCTATGTTTGTGAAAATAAGGTAAATGAGGCAGATGGCCTCGTGTTTACCAAACTTGGTCTTCTTTTCCTTCTAGGTGCACAACCATAATGTATTTCCCGTCACACAACAGTTAACTGAGGCCATGTAACTTGAGTTACAGCCAATGAAAGCTTCTATTGTCTCTCCTTTATTTTTTGTAGTATAATGCCAAAGAGCCATCAGTATACTTATCTTTTATAATTTCTAATCACTTACCCCCCAAACTCCAAAAACATGAAGCCTGCTTCCTAAGTTTTCATTGCCAACTGTTTTATCTATCTTTAGCACACAAATGCTCATTTTCAGTCTCAGATATCTATTTTCTTACCATCTATCAATGAACTGCTAAGCTAGTGCCAAATTTTTATGTTTTATTAAAAAATATTTTTATTTATTTTTAGAGGGAGGGAGGGAGAGGAAGAGAGAGGAAAAAAAGAAACATTAATGTGAGAGTGCAAGATCAATCGGCTGCCTACTGCATACCCCCTACTGGGGACAGAGCCTGAAACTTAGGCATTTGCCTTGACTGGGAATCAAACCAGTGAACCCTTGGTACACTGGACAACATTCAACCAATTGAGCCAGTGGCCAGGGCCAGGGCCAGTTTGTTTTTTTCATGTACAGGTCACTAAACTCAGAGCAGTCACATCCATGACTATTCTGTGGATGCTGCTGCACCACAGCATCACTGAATAATCCTGGGCTGAGCTGGATGAGCTTTTGGGTTGGCTTTGTTGGGAAGGAGGTCAGTGTGCTCTACGTGTGGGAGGAAAAAAAAGGGCATCTGGTGATCAAAAGGATGGTGATTATGTGATTATCTGTTCAAGAAATTCCACTTTATTTTTTTTTCCTAGCCACAGAGTCAGTCTGCATTTCTTAACTCCCATGTGGCTAGATATGGGGTCATATAAATGAATTTTGGCTAATGAAATGATAACAGAACTGATTTCTGCCACTTAAGGCCTGGCCCATGATAACCTTCTGCAAAATTTTCCATGTACTTTATTCCCTTCTGTTGGCCAAATGGAGAATATCTGGGAACTGCAAGAGGAAGAATCCAAATGAAACTTTATCCTTGAATGACTATGCCCCTCTGCTGATTCATGCTGGACTGTGATGTGAGTGAGAAACAAATTTTTATTGTTTTTAAATCAGTGAGAGTTTGGAATATGCACAGAAGTCAGCCGACCCAAATATATTAAACTTGATTTGTTATAAATTAATTTAAAAACACTTTGAGCTGGCCAGAGTGGCTCAGCTGGGTGAGTATCGTGCTGTACACTAAAAGTTTGCTGGTTTGATTCCTGGTCAGAGCCCATCTCTGGGTTGTGGGTTAGGTCCCCAGTTGGGACATATACAGAAGGCAACAGATCAAAGTTTCTCTCTCTCTCTCTCTCCCTCCTTCCTTTCCTCTCTCTAAGCATGTCCTCAGGTGAGGATTAAAAAAGAAAAAAACACACCAAAAACTTTGATTTTACTCTCAACCCAGAAAGTAACATACTTGTTACTGAATGTTTAACAGCACAGTGTTGACTAAGATAGAGCTCATATAATAATTTACTTAAAGAATGCATTAATTTAGTTCAAGATAAATTAAATACACCCAATATTTCCTAATAAGATTTGTCTATATCTTTCCCAATGACAGGACATAGGGAAATAAAACAACTTAAATTATAAGATGGTAATTATAAGATGCTCTAGTTCCATTTCTGTGGGTACATAATTCATTGAGGCTATTGAACAATGAGAATTTTTCATCCTTCCACTTTGACAAAGCATTGCTTTATTGCATATGGAGGTTAACCAGCCATTAATAACATACCTGGGGTGTTGCTTTTTGGAGCCTGTTCTCTGTAATTCCTAAAAGAAGAAAAACATCATTAGGATTTTTAAAAGATAAGTAAACCTTCTGATTTAACAGTCAGAGAAAGATAAATACCATATGATTTCACTTACATGTGAATCTAAAGAACAAACACAGAGATATAGAGAACAGACTGATGACTGCCAGAGGGGACAGGTTTGGGTGACTGGATGAAAAAAATGAAGGGATTAAAAAGTACAGATTGGTGGTTATAAAGCAGTCACAGACATATAAAGTATAGCAGAGGAAATACTATGCATGGTGTCAAGTGGGTAGTAGAAATATTGGGGGCAACACTCTGTAAAGCATATGATTGTCTAACCACTATGCTGTATACCTGAAATGAATAATGTTGAATATAAACTGTAATTGAAAAATAAAATTTAAAAAGAAAAAATCTTCTAACTTAATATCCTATGGTTACCTTGTGTCTATTTTTGAGGTCTATCTAGACAAAGAATTCAAAAAATCTTTTCACAGGGGGAATGAGTCATTATAACAAAAATTAAGACTTACATTTAGTAGGAAAGAAAAGGGATAGTGATATGTTATTTTCAAGTGAGAAAAAAAATGTTGACTTTCGAGGCAGGTTTGGGAGATGTTAATTATTTTCAAGGCTCCAAAGATGGTTGTGTGTCTTTTCTATACTCTTTATATTTATTTATTGATTGATTGATTTCATAGAGGAAGAGAGAGAGAGAGATAGAAACATCAATGATGAGAGAGAATCATTGATTGGCTGCCTCCTGCATACAACCTGCTGGGGGTGGGGGGAATCGAACCGGCAACCTGGGCATGTGGCCTTTGGCCGGAATGGAGCCTGGGACCCTTTAGTTCCCAGGCTGACACTCTATCCTCTGAGCCAAACCGGCTACAGCTTCCATACTCTTCTTAAACTTCTTTCAATATCAGTTTTCTATTGTATTAAAATGATCCCTGACCTCTAAATATATAGAAAAACAGTTCACTGAAGAAAATAGCTAATAATGAAGAAATAAGCTTGCCATGTGTAAAGATACCCCTACCTGATTAAAATTACAAATGAAAATAAACTTATTGATTTAAAACAGAACAGCTGTGAAAAGTGGTATTTAATAGCAGAGACAGAGACAGCAGCATCAACAAACATAAAAAAGCATTCTGGAAAAACTCCGGTGTTAGTGCAAGCAGCTGTACTGAAATAGAAATACATAATAAAATGATGGATGGTTACAATAATGGCCATAGGTTAACAGAAACAAAACAACAAAAAAACCCACCACATTTTTATTCATTTTGTTTAAAGAGTGAACTATGTGAGACATTTTCAAAAGTTATTTATCAAAAGCTAATTCAAATTTTTAAAACTTTGATAATTGAAGGGATAAACTTAAATTAGCTTGAAAAATTATTTGGCTATAACATCTCATTTTCTTATGAAGCTGGATATAAATGTGTCATTGACATTTGTGTTTTTGTATATATTATCCTAATATAAAGTGGGAGAGATCCAAGTCACAGGATGTAGTTTGAATAAACTAGAATTATGGAGGGGAGGTAGTCTCTTCTTTCACTATTAGGATGTATAAATATGTAATATTTTTAAAAATTAAAAACTAATAATTATTTCAGAATACAAAAATATAATTACCTTCTAGAGCTTTTAGATCCAGATAAAGAATGGAAAAACACTGATTCAAACTTCCTTGCTTCTGTACTTGGCTTGTTTCTGTCATTTCTTATACTCTCACGGGTTTCAAGTATATCTTCTTCAGGGAACACTTTTTTGGGAGATTTTTGTTCCAAAACTGAAGAAGGACAATTACTTTCCTTCTTTCGTGTCCGTCTGACTTTCCCAATGAAGAAGTCATCTCCACTATCACTATCCTCAGACACGGAAGACTGTTTGTAAAACCTTTCCTCTGTGCTATCATCAAAATATTCCTTCTCTTCTTCATGTGATTCTTCTCCATCACTGTTATCACCAAGTGAACTATCAAAGGCTTTCTTTTCTTGGTTTTGACTTAATGTTTTCATTCTGGGGTCAGCAGGCATCTTCTGCTGTCCAGAGGGAACTACAGGATCCTTTTCAGAAGGCTGTGATGGAGAATTTGGAATATCCACTGTTTTGAGTCCATGTTCCATCTTGACTACTTTTTCTTTTGAACTATTTATTGGTTTCTTTGCTAATATTTTGGCTTCCTTGTCTTTTTGCTCACTGATAATAGCACTTTCATGCTGCAACTTAATGGCATTATCATTTGAACATGAAGTGTCCTTGGAATGATTTTCTTCTGAAGCATTCCTTGATGACTTAACTTCAGCATCATTCTGTCTTGCATCTTTGAAGGCTTTGACGGCAGCTGCAAGAAAAATAGCACACAACTTGTTTCAACACTGAAACAACACAAAATATCAATGTTTAGTTTAATATTCCTTATATTATTTAGGAACACTTGGGCTAATTTATATATTATATTAAATACAATCACGCTCCACATAATGACATTTCCATCAACAATGGACGCCATATATGACAGTGGTTACATGACATTATAATGGAGTCTAGGTGTGTAGGAGGCCATACCATCTAATTGTGTAAGTACCCTGAATGGTGTTTGCATAATTATGAAATCGCCTAATGATGCATTTCTCAGAATGTTATTCCTGTTGTTAAGTGGTGCATGAGTATATATATATATAACAAACAGTCTGAATTTATAAAGAAAGCTACTGACTTTTTAAAAACCAAACTTCGAGTAAGAAAGCTCAGGAGTATCCATTTAAAACATAAAATGAGAAAAACCCATCATTTTATGCCTTGGAGTCTCGAAGAACAGTAAAAACTTTACTGAATGCAAATAAATAAAACAAAATGATAACTTTAATTTCTATAGGAATAATGCATTGATATAATTGTAGAGCATTATGAATTGGCTTTCAGACATAAAAATATTCAGACATAAAAATATCTTCCAATCTGTGACAAAAGCATTTAATTCTTTCAATACATTTTATAATACACATGCACATAAATGAAAATCATATGGCTAAGTAGCAGACACATCAAAAATAATATGAATTACATCAATAATTAGAAAATCAATTGTATTCAATATAATCATGAATATAAATTACATATATTCAAATATTAGAATTTAGAAAAAAATATGAATTAACTTGGGCTACAGACCACCTTCTTGATAGTTAGATAATACTTTAGGTATCAGATACCTTCCATATTTTCAAGCCTCTACTCATACATATGGAAATATTTGAAAGAGATATTTATAACAGAAAAGGTCCATGAAAGGCAAAAGAACCAAAAACACAAATAAATCAATAGCCATTTTTCAAAATAATATGCACAAATGCATTAATAAGTACATGGCTTTAATTCATACCTTTAAGCATATCTATTTTCTTCTTCAGAAGAGGGTGCATTGCTAATCTGGCAATTGCTCTTTCAGTCGCAGTAGATTCAGGCTGCAAATTGAAACAATAAAATTCACGCTGATAAAAATACCACTGTCCTTAGATAATTATAATTATTGTGTAATCAATGAATAAATATTGTTTGGGTACTTAATGTCTTTCTAAAATTGTGGTAGGCATCACATGTGATTTTTAAAAAGTATAAAAAAATATATCGCTCTAGCTGGTTTGGCTCAGTGGGTAGAACGTCAGCCTGCAGACCAAAAGGTCCCGAGTTCGGTTGTAGTCAAGGGCTCATGCCCTGGTTGTGGGCTTGATCCCCCATAAGAGGTGTGCAGGAGGCAGTCAATTAATGATTCTCTCTCATTAATGATGTTTCTATCTCTCTCCCTCTTCCTTCCTCTCTGAAATCAATAAAAAATATATATTTTTTAAAAAGTATAATATAGCTCCTGCTTTCAAAGAACTGAAAAGATCAAGTTAAGACTAAATTAATATGAAGGAATCAAATGATATATAGTATTAAGCTCGGTGATATAACTTATGACTATATAATGTTTGAACTTTCATTTAATATACACCTAGAAATTATCTAATCCTCTATATACTTTGAATGTCCAATATCACTATTGCATTCTCAGAACCTTCCACTACAGTGCCTGGCTTACAGCCAAAACTTTATAAATATTTGATGATGACTGAACAGGAACAGATTACACATCATATTTAATGTATTTAAGAATTTAGAAAATTCATAATGCGGGTTAACTGCTTTAAATATCATCTGTAGGCTAACACCTTCCAAATTTCTACTTCCAGTTTTAATTTGGGCTACAGACTCATATATCCAACCACCTCCTTGATAGTTGTATAATTCTTTGATTTTCTTCTCAAGCCCACTTTTACTATAGACTTTCCCATCTCATTTCTTTTTCTTTTTATTTTTTTAAATATATTTTATTGATTTTTTTACAGAGAGGAAGGGAGAGAGATAGAGAGTCAGAAACATCAATGAGAGAGAAACATCGATCAGCCGCCTCCTGCACATCCCCACCGGGGATGTGCCCGCAACCCAGGTACATGCCCTTGACCGGAATCGAACCTGGGACCTTTCAGTCCGCAGGCCGACGCTCTATCCACTGAGTCAAACCGGTTTCGGCTTCTTTTTAAATATTTTATTGATTTTTTACAGAGAGGAAGGGAGGATAGAAAGTTAGAAACATCGATGAGAGAGAAACATCGATCAGCTGCCTCCTGCACGCCCCCTACTGAGGATGTGCCCGTAGCCAAGGTACATGCCCTTGACTGGAATCGAACCTGGGACCCTTGAGACCGCAGGCTGACGCTCTATCCACTAAGCCAAACCAGTTAGGGCTTTCCCATCTTATTGTAAGTAATTTTAACTTTTCTGGTTACACAAGCCTAAAACTCTAAGGATTCTTCTACTGTATTTTTCTTTCCTTTACATCTCATAATTAGTCCTTCAGCAAATCGTATGGTTCCAACTGCAAAATATACTCACTTCTTACCATTTCTACTCTTACTACCTTTCACCAACTCACCAACGGTCTTCTCACTTGGACAAATGCAATAATTTCATACCTGGTCACTCTCTTTAGCATTTTGTTCCCCTACAGCCAATTTTCCCTCTAACAGTCACAGTGAGCTTTTAAAATATAACCAGATCATGTTATCTGTTCTTGATACTTAGGCTTTTCCATTGCAAGATCTTCCCTACCTGGAATACTCTACTCCCAAATATATATATATATATGGTTGATCATCTCACTGTATTCAGGTCTCTGCTAAAGTGTTGCCTAAACTAACACAATGCTTTCCACCATTCCTCATTTATTTCATATCACCTAATACTTCATGCCAGTGCAGATATTTGCATATCAGTAAGGCAGACACTTTATGTTCTTCATTGCTGTAGACCAGGTTCAGGGAACCTTTTATTTTCCTGCCAAGGGCCATTTGGATATATATAACATTTTCGAGGGCCATCCAAAATTATCAGCTTAAAAATTAGCCTGCTATATTTGGTCAAACATTTAATTAACTCATCCCTAATGCCTTGGCAGGGCCAGACCAAATGATTTTGCAGGCCTTATATGGCCCGTGGGCCAGACATTCTCCACCCCTGCTTAGACCCAGTGCTGAACAATAACGGTTAATAGTTGGCATTCAGTAAACATTCCATAAAGCAAGTGAATAAATTTCACTAGTGTGTGAAAGAAGAGCTACCAGCTTCAAACATCTTTATTTTAAATTTATCCTACAATGTTAAATAACCCAATATAAGGTTTTTTCCCTTGCAAGTAATATAAACTTTTGAATATCTAAGTAAAAGCAAGATGGTGGCAGTTTGAAATCTACTGTTTAGAAGACTAATCTAGGTAATGTCACCCAGAATAATGTCTTCAGATTATACCTGGTGAAAATCCTCTGCCAGGACTTCCTGCTACTATCTAATTACCTTGCGTACTGCGCTGCATAATCTTCCCCTAAAATTTATGTTCAACTAGAAACTCAGAATGTGACCTTATTTAGAAGCAGGATCTTTGCAGATTTAATTTAAGAGATCACAATGGATTAGGGTGGGCCCTAACATTTGGTTACAGAGGCACAGAGAGACAGAGAATGAAGAAGGCTGAGGCAGAGATTAGAGTTAAACTGCCACAAGCCGAGGAAGGCCTAGGGACACTAGAGGTTGGAAGCAGCAAGGAAGGGTTCTTTCCTAGGACCTTCTAAGGAAGTATATAGCCTTACTGACACCTTGACTTCATATTTTAGCCTCCTGAATCATGAGAGAATAAATTTCTGTTGTTTTAAACCATCTAATTTGTGGCATTTTGTTATAGCAACCTTAGGGTAACTAATATACCTTGATTGTGACTCTTACACATCTCTGTTCAACCTTCTCTAAGAAATGTAGTCCACTGGGAGACCATTCATTACATACAGTATCAAATCAGTCTTCTGTTTCTTCAGTACATTTCTAGGTTTCCTGATGCAACACTGGACTTCTTACCCATTTTATCCACCTTAAAGAGATATGAGAGAATCTGGGAAGAAAGCCTTTTGCTGGTATCCTGAGTCACTCAGTGACAAGCTCGAATGCTGAAGTTTATGGGTCAAACATGCTTGCTTGAACTTTACAGAAAGCATATTAAAAACTGTAGCACAGCTTTTATGTCCAATGAAGGACATAATTTTTCAGGTTGAAAAGGCTCAACACAATATATGAAAATAGTCACATCAGAATACTGACTTTACAAGCTTTCAGAAGAAAAAAGCAAACAAACACAGCAAATCACACACACAAAAATAATAATTATATCACATACACTCACATACACAAATTTAGGAATCAGGATCAGAGGTTAAAAGACAATAAAGCAATGCTTCTAAATTGCTGTAGGAAAATAATTTTCAAACTAGGTAAGAATAAAAATACTTTGAGACATACAAGGTTTAAAAAAGTTCACATCCATTGAATCATTCTCCCACGACGTAGCCAATGCCTCACCACTAATATGAAGGATCCAGCAAATGAGGAAGGCATGGGATATAACAAAGAAGAGATCCAGGCAAAAGAAATGCCCAGTATAGTGACAGAAGATTTAGAATTAGAACACCTTGTGTATTAAATATTTTTAGAGGAGATTTCAGTAAGTGTTGAGGGGTTTGGTGCTATGCTAGAGAGAACACAGAAAACTAACAAAACAAACATAACAATGATAAACGATAGGAAATAGAAATATTATGGAAAGGGTAAAGTAATCACTCACTACATGACAAAGTTAAAATAACAATCACAAAATGTTCGTTTAATCTAAATTTGTATGTAATCCTATTAGTCCTATATAATAAAGAGGTAATATGCAAATTAACCATCATGCTGTCACAAATGACTCCGCCCACAGTGGAGGCGGGGTTCCCATAACGAGCGATCAGCAGGGAACTGAGGCTGCGTGGAGCCGGGCCAGAGGACCTGAGGCTGCGCCCCAGCCTAGCGGGGCTTGGTGGGGGACTTCAGTGCTGGCCTGGGGGACCTCAGGCCGCACCCCCCACCCGGCGGAGCTTGACAGGAGACCTCAAGGAGCGCCCCTTGCCCTGGCCTGGGGAACCTCAGGCCACACGCCCTGCCCCAGTGCCGGAACAGGGGACCTCAGGCCGCGCTCTTTGCCCTGGGCTGGGGAACCTGAGGCTGCACCCCCACACCTGGCGGGGCTTCACGGGAGACCTAAGACTAAGCCCCCCGTCTGGCACCGGAACATGGGACCTGATGCTGTGCCCCCCCAGCCCGGCGCCAGGTCAGTGGACCTGAGGTTGCGCCCCCCAACCCGGCGGGGCTTGACAGGGGTGGGGCTGGCCAGGTCTGGGTCTTACACAATTTCAAGGCACACGCGGGAGGGTTGGCACTTCACTCTGGGTCCCACGGCGCACCCCAGACTCTAACAGGAGGAAGATTTTCATATACATTTTGCTAATTTTCTTTCATCTCTTGACACTTTTATTATAGAGAAAGGACAAATAGCAATATTAAAATATTTCCTCTAATTATTCCCTTTTAATGTGCACAAATTTCATGCACCGGGCCACTAATATATATTAAAAGGCTAATATGCAAATCGACCGAACTGTGGAATGACCTGTCGCTATAACACACACTGACCACCAGGGGGCAAACGCTCAATGCAGGAGCTGCCCCTTGGTGGTCAGTGCACTCCCACAGGGGGAGTACTGCTCAGCTGGCTCATAGCTGAAAAGCACAGTGGCGGTGACAGGAGCCTCTCCCGCCTCTACTGCAGGTGAGCAGTAAGGAGAGAGGGGTCCTGGACTGCGAGAGCCCTGGATTGTGAGAGCGATGTCTGACTGCTGGCTTAGACATCCCCTGAAGGGTCCCGGACTGCGAGAGGGCACAGGCCAGGTTGAGGGGACCCCCCACCTGCAGTGCATGAATTTCATGCACCGGGCCTCTAGTCTACATATATTACGTTAGAGGCCCGGTGCACAAAATTCGTGCATGGGGGGAGGGGTCCCCTCAGCCCAGCCTGTACCCTCTCCAATACAGGATCCCTTAGGGGATGTCTGACAGCCGGTTTACCCCCCTGCCGGCTGGTTGCCCCATGCAGCCTGCTGCTCAGTCATTTGGTCGCCCCTCACTAACCCCACTGCCGGCCAGGTCGCCTCACACAGCCTGTTCAGTCGCGATGGTTGCTTAGGCTTTTATATAGATAGATATGACATGGAGGAGGAACGAGATAGAAATCCTTACAGACCACACAAGAAGTCAACAGCTAATGCTTAAAGAGTAATCAACTTAATTTGAAAGTGGGGAAAAACTAATAAAGACCTGTCATTTTCACAAAAAATCTTGTAGAAGTATTTGACTCTTATATCCGGTGGTAGGCAAGCTGGCCAGCTGTCACCTGTTGCCTATCTTTTAAAATAAAGTTTTATGGGAATGCAGCCCCATACATTCATTATACAACCAACCATATGCACTCTAGAGTCCTGCCCTTCTTTCAGGTTCCACGAGAAAAGAACATACTGCAGCAACAACTATTTATCTGTAACTGCTTTCTTCAGTATATAGCAACAAAATATTTGTTTCAAATATAATCTCCAACATATGAACATCTGTATTTGTAAAATAGGCAAATTAGAAAGTGACTATTCTCATCACATGGGTTAATTTCACATGCTTTTAGATAAAAAATTCTGGGAATTCTAATAGATTTTGACTAAATGTATTCACGTAGAATTGCTCAAAACATCTACCACTGTTCTCAAATCCCTGCTTTGACAACTTGCTAAAAGCTTTGATGAATTGGGTATTTTTCTTTCCAGAGTTAGCTACAACTTTCCATCTTAGTTATAAAAAGTTTTAGAAGAGTAGTGGTAATACCTGCACATCTAGTGTTGACTCTAGGTAAATACTGTTTTGTTAAGAATCATTTTATCGCCGAGTTCATTTACCAATGTTATTTCTCTGCCCTGAAAAATATCCTAGAGTGACTTAATGATCCAAATTCTGGAAATTCTATGTTTTTTAAAGGCTCTAGAACAGTGCTTACCAACTAGTGGTCCACAGACCAGTGGTGGTCCGTGAGGTCCAAAAGGTTGGCAACCGCTGGTTTAAGGACACCTTCGGAGCAGTGGTGGCCAACTGGTGGTCCATGGACCACTGGTGGTCGGTGAGGTCCAAAAGGTTGGCGACTGCTGCTCTAGAGTAAGTTTTAAATTTTACAATTATGTATTAATTTAATAAATGAAGATGTTATTCTTATTTATGTCTTCCTCTCTAACTATATTTTTATGTTGCAACCTTTGAGGAGGACTTATTTGGGGGAAAATACCAGGTTAATAAGAAGTTAAATTGATTCAAAAAGAGCCATTGCATTGCATAATCCAGGACTGCCATTCACATAATTAGAGTTGTGCAGTATATAGTTTATGCAGCCATATATAACAGCAGAGAGTTTAAAAGAAAAAGGTCTGAGTTAGGAAACTGATAGGTAATATTGAAATCAAGTCAAGACAGTATAATTGTTAAATAAAATCTTTGGTCTGTGTTCCCCTTACAAATTCTTAAAATTTATATTTAAACAATTAAATAAATGATTTTTAATTGCTTTTTGAAGAATAAACTTAAAGAAAAGTTTAAAGTATTAATTTCACATTTTTTTTTACTTAAGAGAAATGTTTACTTAAATGACTGCTGAAATTATAAAATTGGTATTTTTAACTAACTTTCTTTAAATAAACAATTTAAGAACTACATGTATCAAAGTAAGGTTTCTGAATTCAGTCTAGAATGAGAAGTTGTTGAGAAACAAGTTTTCTTCCAAATTATTTGAGATAACTTTCATTTTGTGACCCAACTTCAAGGCCCTTTCAAACCTTTTGGGAAAGAGATCAAATATAAACATTTAAAAAAAGAGGCTTGTGAAGCAAGCGGGCTCAGGCTCACACCTTTGGTCGTGCTTTGGGACTCTGCTGCAATTTGTTTAAAGCACTAGGCTAAGTGTAGGAGCTCACAAGAATAAGCAGGCAGGCCCTGCCATGAGACCTTCTTTCTCTCTCTTTAATTTCTCTCCAGTCCATCCTCTTTCCTCACTTACATCTCCCTCTTTATATTTACTCATGCTTATATTTGCATTTATATAACATGACTTATGATGTGAAGGTATGGTCTTGAAGACAAACACCATCTTTTGAGGTTTATGATCTTGCACTAATTTAAAAGGTTAAGACAAATGCACAAATAACGATTCCAAGGCAGAGTGTGATAAACTTCATAGAGAGACAGAAAATGCTATGGAAGTTTACAGAAAATTTTCAAATAGAGTCATACATCTTAAATTTAAATAAATTTATTTTGAAGCTAAAAGACTAAGTAGTCTCTGTGAGCAAATAGTTTTTACACCTGCATGAAAGTCCTCACAATATTGTGGGGTATGAAAGAAACCACAGGTTTCCTTATTTAAAGTTGACACAATGTTTGCCATGGAAAATTCTCAGGAAACTGTGGTTTAACACACCTCCAGTTTCTTCCATTTCAAATAAATTAAATAAAAAAGGGAAAACACCTAATTTTTTAATGGAAAATTTTTATTTTGGCATATGGGTATTTATTGTGAGCACAAAGCATTTGGTGTTCAATTTTGAAAACCATTTTGAGAATGTACATAGAAATATAAACAACAATCTAAAAATGCAAAAGCTCTTTTTTTAATATATTTTTATTGATTTCAGAGAGGAAGGAAGAGGGAGAGAGAGATAGAAACATCCATAATGAGAGAGAATCATGGATTGGCTGCCTCCTCCAAGTCCCCCACTGGGGATCAAGTCCATAACCCGGTCATGTGCCCAACCGGAATCAAACCTGGGACCTTTCCGTTTGCAGGCCGATGCTCTATCCACTGAGCCAAACCGGCCAGGGCAGCTAAAGCTCTCTTACATGCAATGTTCATTCCTTTGAAAATATGCCTAAAACAAAGTGATTTTAAATGAACTTGTAAAGGTACACTGCTAGTAGCAGTGCTTTTAATTGGACTTAATTTCAATTCTGTGTTTTACCTAAAGATATAAATCAGTCCATTTAGATGGATTCAAAGAACTATGGCAAACTAAGGTTTAGAATTCACATTTAAGAGCACAGGAGACCTTTCTGCATTTGTTGAATTCATAATCCCTATGATACTATGATTCAAAAATACAGTCTTACACATATGGAAACTTATTCCATCCTTTTATCCAAAACTTTCAATCTGTAGGCCAAAAACCGAGAAACCTGGGTTTAGACCTTGGACCTGCCATTTCCTACTATCTGACTGTAGGAATATTTTTTACCTTTCTGGGCCCATGGCCTCATCTATTAAATGGGATTATCATCATCTTCCCTGAGAAAGCTAGCATATATAAAGCACCTAATAAGCCAGGCAACTGGTATTCATGTTAACAAGTATTACTTTGCTTCCTCTTATCCTACAGTTGTTTACTATAACTGTCTTTTATTTCTACTGGATTACATCATCCTTTAGAAAAACTGTTGTACATATATACAATGGAATACTATATGGCTGTAAAAAGGAAAGACCTCTTACCCTTTGAGATGGCATAGACAGACCTGGAGCTTATTTTGCTAAGTGAAATGAGTCAGTCAGAGAAAGACAAATGCTATAGGATCTCCCTTACATGTGGCAGCTAAGGAACAAAGTAAATTGGCAAACAAAATAGATCCAGAGGTATGGATACACAGAACAGACTGACAGATCTCTGAGGGGAGGGGTTGTTGGAATGGATAAAATAAGGTGAAGAGATTAGTCACAGAATGTATATGCAGAGCCCATGGACACAGACAACAGTGTGATGAAGGCCAGGGGGTGGGGAGGGCTGGGTACTGGTGGGCAAAGCAGAGCAAGGAGGGGCAGAATGGAGGACATCTGTAATAGTGTCAATAAAAAAAAATATTACCTCTATTCCCTTCATATCTTTCACAGTGCCAATTGCTATGCATGCAACAGATGTTTTGAATTGAGACACTCCTGAAATTCTGGCAACAGCTGTCTGGAAATGTCAGCGCTCCAGTCCCTAAACTCTCTAGCTTTAAACTCTCATCACATACATATTAACTGGCTACTTAACCTTTGTACCCCGTTTCCTTGATTTGAAAAATAAAGACATTACTATTATTACTCCCTCCACCCTCCTCACATATGAATACTTTCTCTATGAGATCACTGTTTTACAGTGTTTTAAGATCAATTGAGATAAGAATACATAAGGAGAAATTGTGCAAGCTGTAAGATATTCCACAAATTAGTTTGTTCTGGTCTATTCTGATGGTCACATAACCTCAAATGTACAGAGCTCTATGTAACAGACTTATTTCCTATTTGGTCATCTTCCACTGAGCTCCCTTCCTGCGGCAAATCTATATATATAAAAGCCTAAGCAACCGGCTGACCTGACACACACTGACAACCAGGGAGCAGAGCTCACTGCAGGAGCGAAAGAATAGGCAGGGAAACATGGAACAGAGGGATGAATCTCAGTGGGAAGGGGGTAGAGGGGAGGGCAGGAAGAGATTAACCAAAGATCTTATATGCATACTAGAGGCCCAGTGCACAAATTCATGCACCGGTGGGGTCCCTCAGCCTGTCCTGCAGGGATTGAGCCGAAATCGGCTCTCCGACATCCCCCTATCTGAATTACTATTACAAATCTCAGGACTATATATACAAATGAATTTACTATTAGAAATAATGATAAGGTAATACTGATGTTTGTTTTTCCATTTTCAATTTAAATATTTTAAACACTGGAAGGTTGAACAAAGGGATGTAAATGGAAGACAGATGATAATCTAAAAAACTGATTTTACACATATTACACATATGTTAACTGATGTTAACCTTCCAAAGGAAAAACAATCTGGTTGAGAAGTCAAAAAGAAAAGACACAGGATATTTTATTTTGGATATTTTCCAGTTCAAGTTAAGTAATAAATATTGCCAAGTGTTACTGTTAGAGTTTAGATAAAAACATAATATTATTAAGGAACTAAAAATAAATTGCTTTTTACTCTTACCACAAATTAAACATTAATGAAATACCTTTAGAACTTAGAGACCAAAAAGTTTAAAAAATGTATTCTGGTAAAAATCTTAAATTACATATTTTTTTAAAAACTCTCAAGAGAAAGCAAAAATATATCCTGCCATATTTTTATACAATTACCACTATTCTATTTAAGATGTCATTATTTAGCTATAACAAAACTTAGTTTTTCCTGCTCTTTTATAAATGACTCCTATGAAATAATATTTACTGAAAAATCATAGTAGTATAAAATAAAGAGGCTATTGTAAAATCATGCTCAATACTTTGGTGTTGCTTCTATGACAAGGACAATGATGGCAAGAACAAGTCCTCATGCTCCTCAAACAAATAAAAACATTTTCTATTCTGGCCCTCTTCCAATAAAATGCTTTTAACATTTAACATATCTAATGCCAATTAATTGTAGAGAAGTCCGTGCAAGTCTACATAAATGTAGAACAAGAGTATATTTTTCCTTAAGGCTAGAATAGACAACCTGACATTTATAGTTGGTGATTCCAACATACTTCTCTCAGTAATCAATAAAACAGGAAGAAAATCAGTAAATATATAAATCACCTGAACAACATCATCACTCAATTTGACCTAAGACACTTATAGGACACTGATCCCAATAGAATACATATTGCTTTCAAGTGCACATAAAACAGTCACCAAGATAACAAATAATCAAGTTAAAATAATAAAAACCATAAAAAGTATGCTCATGTATCATAAAGAAAACAGTAACAAAGATATATCTGGAAAAATCAACCAAAGATCTTGTATGCATATATGCATACATAACCCATGGAAGCAGACAGTGGGGTGGTAAGGGCCTGGGGCGGGGAGTGGAGGGGGTTGATGAGGGGAAAAAGGGGATATACGTAATATTTTCAACAATAAAAATTTAAAAAAAGATATACCTGGAAAATCCCCTATTTACTCAGAGATTAAAGAATATAGTTCTAATTAAACCATCATTTAAAGATAAAATTTCAGGGGAAATTCAAAACATTTTGAACTATAAAATGAAAATATGTCAAATATATGAGATGTAGCTAAAGTGGTGCTTCGATGGAAACTTATAGCATTAAATGCTTACATTAGAAAATAAGGTACAAAATCAGTAATTTAAGCTTCCATATTCAGAAACTAGAAAAAGAGCAAAGTACAAATGCAAGAAAAAACAAATAATATAAAGTAGAGCAAAAGTCAATGAAAGCAAAAACAGAAAAATAATGTAGAAAATCAATCAACCCAAAATCTGTTTTCAGGTAGAAATTCTCTTAATTGTAGGCATTAGCAAAATGAGTGGAAATATAAAAAGGCAAATAGTAAAGAAGCAGGAGTTGCAAATACAAGAAGCAGAACAACTGGGTAAAAGTCCTAACTGTACAGCATAACAGTGGTATAACCTTAATTGTCTCACTTCATTTTCTCAGTTCTTCTCATTTGTAAAAGGGAATTTAAAAAAGTCATTCACAGGGTGAATGGCAGGGGTTAAGGGAAATATTCATGGAAATTATTTGGAAAGAATAAAAATAACAATTGTTTGAATTAGTAAGATTGACAAACTGTTATCTAACACATAAATATCATATTATGTCAACATTTAACATATCTAACATCAATTAACTGTAGAGAAGTCAGTGCCTTTAAGGACCTTGAAGGTGTGATAACACAGCAAAGGAAATTCATAAATTACTATAAAATATTTTTTTGGGCCCTGACAGGTTTGGCTCAGTGGATAGAGTCGGCCTGCGGACTGAAGGGTCCCAGGTTTGATTCCGGTCAAGGGCATGTACCTTGGTTGCTGGCACATCCCCAGTAGGAGGTGTGCAGGAGGCAGCTGATCGATGTTTCTCTCTTATCAATGCTTCTAACTGTCTATTCTTTCCCCTCCACTCTGTAAAATATCAATAAAATATATTTTTAAAAAATATTTTTTTGGTGGCAAAATTGAAGGTCAAGTGGGGAAAATTCATTATATACTAATAATACCTGGCTTCTTCATAAGTTTTCTCATTAAGGAAAAAAGTAAAAAATATAAATAAGGAACTTTAAAAAAAAATACAACCCACTGCAGATATACCTTTTTGCAGATTTTTTCAAAATTGATATCATCACCAAGAGCAGATTTAGTTACTATATCAGGTTTCAACTCCTGTAAAAAAATAAAACAAAATAATTTTAGTTATGAGTCTAATTTTAAACTCATTATTATTATGAGATAAACTTCTTCCTCTGTTTTGCTCTTAAGAATCTGATGTTAAGTGAATTTTCAACTTTTAGAAGATAACAATTTCTATCACACAGTAAGAAATGACCATGCTTAGAAAAAAGTCACAGCCAAATGAATTTAAAAGCTAATCACCCCACAACAGTTATATTCTATGAAAGCTAGAACATTCAATGTGCTATAAAATTCCAGGATAAAAACATTTCCTTAATAAAAATAAGATTAAAGTAATTCAAAATGTTAATTTAAGAATTACATTTACAGAAATTTTTAATTATTTTAATGACATTGGCAATTTCATCAATTTATAGAGACTGATGTTCCAAGTGACTGATACCCCAGTAAATACCTGAAACCGTGCATAGTGCCAAATCCTATATACATACTATGTTTTTTCCTATACATACACTAGAGGCCTAGAGTACAAATTCGTGGATGGGTGGGGTCCCTTGGCCTGGCCGGAGATTGGAGCCGATTGGGGCTGTCTTGCCCAGTCCCAATCGGGGTCAATCAGGGCCAGCTGGCTGGGGGGAGGTACCATGGGAGGTTGGCTGTGGGAGTGCACTGAGCATCTGTCCCCTGATGGTCAGTGTGCATCACAGTGGCCGGTCTACCAATCATTTGGTCTACTGGTCATAACAGTCACTTAGGCTTATACACACACACACACCTCTGATAAAAATTAATTTATAAATAAGGCATAATAAGAGATTAACAACAACTAGAGTACAACAATGATAAAACTGAATTATAACAATGTACTGTAATGAAAGTTATGTGACTATGGTCTCTCTCTCAAAATACCTTGCTGGACTGTACTTACATTTTCACTTAAAATAAGCACTTTATGACCTCTTTGGCATGTTTGAATTGCCAGCATCACTACTCTTGCACTTTTGGGCCATTATTTAGTAAAATAAGGGTCACTTGAATACAAGCACTGTGATAGCATGGCAATCAATCTGATAAACCCAGATGGCTACCAAATGACTAACAGGTGGGTAGCACATACAATGTGGATACACTGGACAAAGAGATGGTTCACATCCTGGGGGGACACAGCAGGACAAGGTGGGATTGCACCATCTGCTACTCATAGAGGTGCACAATTTAAAACTTATGAACTGTTTATTTCTGGAACTTTCCACTTAATATTTTCAGACTGCAACTGACTGGGTAACAGAAGCTGAGGATAAGGGAAGACTACTATACACTAATTCTTAACTATATCACCAGTGGTGTTGGGGAAAGTTATGTTTCCAACCAAACTATTTTATATCAGGCTATGGAGAGGGACACTGTATCAAAACAAAAAGTAACTTGAAGGCAGTGACCACGTAGACATTTTAAATTCCAACAGGTTCTCATTAAGGTTGGGCTTTTAATTTAATAAAATATAAAACCTACTTGTATTTTCCAAAATGTGATGAAACTAAAATATGACGTTTAGATTAGGAGGGGTTAATTCCCAATACAAAGAATTATAAGGTGCCAAGAAAAGTCTGGATTCTTGGAGATTTTTCTTTTTTTTGTCTATTGGAAAACGAGGCAAGAAACGCATTTCTCTGAAATAAGAAATCTGAAATAACTTGTGAGAGAGTACTGACATACAAATCTTCATACTTTTTCACAGATGGGAATTGCATTATGGTTATTCTTTAGTAACAATAAAAACCTTATTTCCTAAATATTGTTCTACTGTTTGTTAAATACACTTCTACCAGATGGAAATTCAATAGGTTACACTCTGTCATCATAGTCCCAAGAAATTAAAAAACAACAAAAACCCGCAATAACCTTTGTCTTCTTCCTTCATCATTCTTGTAAAAAAATGTCACCAACAATTTCCATGTTGCAAAATCTAATGAACAGATCTCAGTCCTCTTCTTATTCAACACTAAAGGCCCAGTGCATGAAATTTCTGCGCTTGGGGTGGGGGGTGGGGGTGGGGTGGGGGAAGGGTCCCTCAGTCTGGCCTGCACCCTCTCGCAGTCCAGGAGCCCTCAGGGAGTATCCGACTGCTGTGGAGGCAGGAGAGGCTCCCACCACCGCCGCTGCACTCACCAGCCGTGTGCCTGGTTTAGGGCTTCTGGCTGAGCGGCACTCCCCCTCAGCCAGTGGGAGCACACTGACCACCAGGGGGAAGCTCCTGCATTGAGCGTCTGCCCCCTGGTGGTCAGTGCACATCATAGCCACCAGTTGTTCTGCCATTCGGCTGATTTGCATATTAGCCTTTTATTATATTCAACATAGCAGCAGCATCTTCCCTTCCTTGGCCTGTTATCACCTTTTCATAAGTTAATTCCTTTTTCCTATTTGATATACTTGCTTTGTATGACTTTCAGGACCCATACTCTTGGTTTTTCTTCCTTAGCCTCCTTTGCTAGTTTTTCCTCTTCTTTATAGCTTAATAGTGGACCAGAATTCTGTCCTTGGTACTCTCACCATTATCTAATACTACCTTAGTGATTTCATTTAGTCTCATAATTTTAAATATCACGTACAAGTTAACAACTCCCCAAAGTCTCTTATCTCTAGCCCATTACTGTCTTCTGCACTCCTTCACATCATCACTCCTAACCCTTCCTACTCCGCTCTAATTTTTCATAGCATATCATCTACTAACATACTAATCTATAATAAAAGGGTAATATGCTAATTAAACTGGACATCCTTCCGGGCATCATTCTGGACGCAGCCAGGGCCGGAGGGAAGCAGCTTGGTCCCGGTGCCTGCCAGCGGCCGGAAGGAAGACTGGGTCCCAGGTGCCAGAAGGAAGCCGATGCTGGCAGCCAGGGGAAGGAAGGCCTACTCTTGCACGAATTTTCATGCATGGGACCTCTAGTTACTCTACTGTCTTCCCCAATTCCTCCCAAATAACAACACTGTCAATTTTTGTTTCTCAGGTTTATTTTAAGTACCTAGTAAAGCTCATGACATTTGATAAATGGTTAAAGAACACTTGTTGAAAGAATGGATACTGCAGTTATTTTCATTTGTTAGGTAGTATAAATTGGTAAATTGAATACTTCAGCTATCTCATAATAGTAGAGCATAAGCTAGGCCTGCTAGTAAACACTGCCCCTGTTCAAGAACTATTACAAATAGTACATTTAATAACTATGTCTTTCACTCATTTAATTTTCTAAATTAAAACAAAAAAACCCTACAATTGTTAATATTGTCATGCTGAGATATGAATCTAAATCACTATCAAACCTAATGCAACACTTCATGTAGGGAAAACTGGTAAAATAATCTAAAAATGTTTTGTATTTTTTAATTTTTTAAGTACTTCCTTTATAACTTCTCTAAAACAAATACAATAAAGTATTATAAATTTAAGTCTCCCATTCTACAACTTGGGAAGTTATGGTCACTTTTTAAGAGTCAGCTTCATTTAACAGGAAGCCTTCCATGAATCTCCAAAGAAGTACTAAATGGCCCTCCTCAATAGAGCTATAGGTGTTTTACCCACTATTCAAATTCTCTGTTCACGTGTCCATCTCATTCATCAGACTCTAAGCTTCTCAAAGAAAGCATCATATTAGTTTCTAAATTTCTATAAACAGAGTACTTGGTAAACAAAGTACAGACCTAATAAATTTTTGTTGAGCTGAAATAAAGTGCTTTGGATGGCTCCAAGATGACATGATAAAAGTATGTGAACTTTTCTGGCAAATTACAGGACTAAATAACATCTGGCAAAACTTTTGTTTTTTGAAACCTACAATACTAACTAAAATAGTAAGAATGATTTCAGCTCTGGTCTAAAGTTACAATGTAACACAGACAATGATGGTGGACTGGGGTGTATAGTAAATCATCAAAAGACCTCTATTCAGAATTTCTCCATATTGAATAGTTTTGACATTATTTTTCAAAATGGTATTGAAGGCAATTGCTATCTTAAGTAATATTTCATCTATGCCAGTTACATGGAGTAAAAGACTAAAGAGATTCAAAATCTTTTTAAAAATTATTAAACCAGTACCATGCTAAGAACAATGATATTGCATTTTAGTGGTACAAAAACAGTATCAACCCAACTTCTTAAAATTTTCAGAAAACGACAGAAGTGGCTTTATTCTTCTTTGCTTTTATAATTATAACCTTCTACATCTTAATGCTAATTTTACTTCAAAAAATTCATTTCAGGTGGTATTTCAAAAACATGGTTTTGATCTGCACAGGTTCATCTACAAGCAATTTTTCAATAAATATAGTCAGCTCTCCACATCCCAGGGTTTTGCATCCACAGAATCAACCAACCATGGATCAAAATTGATCGCAGTTTGGAATCTGCAAATGCAGAGGGCCAACTGTATGCATTGCTCTATGCCATTTTATATAACAAACCTGAGCATCCACAGATTTTGGTATTTGGCAGGTGAGTGTGTTGTGTATGTGTGTGTGTGTGTGTGTGTGTGGCAGGTGAGTGTGTGTGTGTGTGTGTGTCCTGGAACTAATCCTGAGGGACAGCTGTAGTTCAGCTTTTGGGGGAGTCAAAAGTTACCCTGCTTTTCCACTGAGCAGGGTGACGAAGATGTTGTTCAAGAGTCAATTGTATTTAAAATTCAAATTCTTAAACCTAAAATGGAAACTTAATAGAATCTCAAGCATTATTATTAAATGATGCATAGGAAAAAAGAAACTAAGAAATTTGCAAACAATTGACAGAAATTTATCTTTACTTTGATTAGCAAAATTTAATGTGAGGCATGTTACTAAATAGCCTTCTAAAATGCAGAACACTGGGCACTGTATAAAAAGACAACCAAAAAGAGTAGAGTTTATAATGTGCAAATGACCTGACATCATAACACAAAGGAAGATATAATACAGTAGATTGTTAAAAACTGATTACCTAAGTACTATATATATGTATGAAGATAAAATATGCAAGGTAGTTTCTGTTTAGTTCTCAATAGTGGGAATAATAAAAAGATAACCCAAATACTGGGGTTCCCTTCTCAATTTGCACAAACCTTGCACCCATGTGATATTTGTCACTAGGTATGAATTCTCATGCGTCTCTCCCTGCCAACAAAAGCTCTGTTTTAGAGGTTGATAAAGGGTTTGACAATGATCCATTCTGGTTTTGTAAGAATATGTGTGAGATGATGGTGAAAGCCGTGTGGTTACCAGAGAAAGTTAGAGAAACTTAAAAACAGGAATGTACAAAGTATGTGTAGGGATATAAAGTTGACTGTATTATGCAGAAAAATGGGGATGAGAGATAAAGTTGATCAGGATGAGAAGAACCAACTGATGAATTAGCTTTTACTACCCATGAGGAATTAGACCCCATCTAGTAGACAATAGAAAGGTAACTTAGTTTCTTGAACAAAAGAGTAATATATAAAACAAAGTAGGTTTACTATTAGGAAATTTTACTAGTGTCAGGTTTTGCTGGCAGCCAGTTAAAGAATTACTAAATGTCTACAAACAGTACTGTCTCACTTTAGTTCCAAGTTGACTTTCATATTTAAAGCTGAATCTTCATATTCTAAAAACTAAACTGTAATGCATCTTTCTACTATAAATTATTTTCATCAAGCTATGAAATTACTGATGTGAGCAAAAACTAAAAAATATGTGAAATTCAAATAGTCCAAAGATGTGCATTACATTTAAAAGTAGATATAAGCTAAGGAGAAACATAATCGAATAATTTCATCAAATGAAGCTGCAAAACCCTCTTGGAATTAAATAGTCCTATCTCTCACAGTAGAAATACCTTTTAGAAAATAGGACAAAACAAAAATAGTTTAACTCAAGTGATTAAACACGATCACATTTTTTTATGCCAAATAAAAACATCTAAACTGTTCTTGGAACTTCATGAAATTACCCACTTCTGAATATTCAAGGAGGCAAGCAGAGAAATGAGATGCAGAAATTACATCAGCCTGAAGGTTCTACTTAGAGCACTTCTGCAATTTAAAGGAATAAATCAGGGTAGACAGCTTTTTCTTTTCATTTTAGAGATTGTCTTCTTTCTAACAAAATGCCTGGCCTCGGGAAGAAAAGTTTACTATTGTGTAAATATATAGACAGTAAATAAAATACTTAAAACTATTTTATTTTTGTCTTCCCAATAACATGTTAAGAATCAAATAGAAGAGGTGAGATCTGTACAGTTATTATTTTTGTTATTATTCAGTATATCAAATAAAAAGAGGACACAAATATAGCTTTATTTGAATATTTTTATTTTTTAATCCTAAATATATCTATATATATTTGCAAGTTTAGTTTTCCTTGCCCAGCACCAAAGAGTTAAAGGGGGGGGGGGGGGAAGCACCTCAAACTTAATAAACAATTACATAAGCCCATAGAACATTTTTTCCCCTTCAGTAAATGACCTAGGAAATTCATCAAAAGGCCTTAGGAAAATTATATTAGGTGACTGAGGCAGTCTTTCCCTATAATATTGGAATTAGTCAACTAAGATATAGGGATGTGCTAAACAGGATTTAGGAATGTGTTAAAAGACAGTGGTTTTTAACTGAAAAATAAAGGATAATCTTTAAAATCTCAAGGAAGTCAAAACTATTTAATTACAGCTCTAATTCCTTTAAGCAGTTTCTCTAGAACTTCAAATGTCCAGTAACCTTTCTCAAGGACACAATAAAATCTATACTTGTTTCTTTCTAAAAATTTATTTTTATTGTTGCGGGTATTACAGATGTACCCCATTTCCCCACCCTTTCTTCCCCTTCATCCAGCTTCCACTCTACCCTATGCCTTCTCTCTCTCTCTCTCTCTCTCTCTCTCTCTCTCTCTCTCTCTCCCCTATACCTTCTCTCTCTCTCTCTCTCTCTCTCTCTCTCTCTCTCTCTCTCTCTCTCTCTCTCATTTCAGAGAGGAAGGGAGAGGGAGAGATAAAAACATCAATGATAAGGGAGAATCATTGATTGGCTGACTCCTGCATGCCATGCCCCACACTGGGGATTGAGCCTGGAACCTGGTATGTGCCCTGACCAGGAATCAAACTGTTAACCTCCTGGTTCATAGGCCAACGCTCAACCTCTGAGCCACACCAGGCAGACTACCAAAGCTTTTTATTCTACTCATCTACTGATGGGCATTTGGGCCATTTCAAGATCTTAGGTATTGTAAATAACCCTGCTATGAACATAGAGGTACATTTATTCTTTCTGATTGATGTTGCAGGATTCTTAGGATATATTCCCAGAAGTAGGATGGCTGTTCCATTTATTATTTTTTGAAGGCTCCCAATGCTGTTTTCTACAGTGGCTGCACGAGGCTGAATTTCCAACAGCAGTGTACTAGGGCACCCTTTTCCCCACATCCTCACCAGCACTTCTTTATTTATTGATGGTAGCCATTCTGGGAAGTGTGAGGTAGCACCCCATTGTAGTTTTAATTTGCATCTTTCTGATGATTAGTGACGTTGCGCATTTGTTCATATGTCTCTTGGCCATTTGTATGTCCTCTCTGGAGAAGTGTCTATTCAGATCTTGTACCCATTTTTAAATTAGATTGTTTGTCTTTCTTTTGTTGAGTTGTATGAGTATTTTATATATTTTGGAAATTATCCCTTATCAGATGTATCATTGGCGAATATGTTCTCCCATACAGTGGGCTCCCTTTCATTTTGTGGATGGTTTCTTTTGCTGTGCAGAAACCTTTTAGCTTGATGTAGTCCCATTTGTTTATTTTTTTTCCTGTTGTTTCTCTTGCCCTAAGAGATGTATTGGCGAAAATTCTGCTTCGTGAGAAATCTGAGATTTTACTGCCTCTGTTTTCTTCTAAGATTTTTATGGTCTCACGTCTTACATTTAAGTTTTTACCTATTTTGAGTTTATTCTTGTATATGGTAAGTTCATGGTCTAGTTTCATTTTTTTTGTATGTAGCTATCCAGTTTTTCCAACACCATTTTTTGAAGAGACTGTGTTTACTCCATTGTATGCTCTTGCTTCCTCTGTCAAACAATAATTGACCACATTGACATGGGTCAATTTCTGGAGTCTCTATTCTGTTCCATTGATTTATATGCCTGTTCTTGTGCTAGTGCCAGGCTGTTTTGATTACAATGGCTTTGTAGTATAGTTTGATATCCAGTATTATGATTTTTCTAACTTTGTTCTTCTTTCTCAAGATAGCTGGTGGAGTCTCTTTTGGTTCCATATAAATTTTTGGAATATTTGTTCTAGATCTGTGAAATATGCTAATGATATTTTAATAGAAATTGTGCTGAATCTATAGATTGCTTTGGATAATATGGACCTCTTAATGATAATTCTTCCAAACCGTGAACACAGTATAAGCATCCACTTATTTTGTATCTTCCTCTATTTCATTTTTCAATGTCCTACAGTTTTCTAAGCACAAGTCTTTTACATCCTTGCTTAAGTTTATTTGTAGGTATCTTTTTTTTTCTTTTTGCAATAGTAAATGCTTTTTTTTAAAGTTATTTTTACTTTCTCTTTCTGAGAGTTCATTATTGTTTTATAAAAGTGACATCAATTTCCAGATATTAATTTTGTATCCTGCTACTTTGCCGAATTCATTAATTAACTTTAGTAGCTTCTTGGTGGCATCTTTAGGGTTTTCTATGTACAATATCAGTTCATCTGCGAATAATGACAGTTTAACTTCCTCCTTTTCAATTTGGATGCCTTTTATTTTTTCTTCTTGTCTTATCCCTGTGGCTAGGACTTCCAGTACTATCCTATCTAATAAAGAGGCAATATGCAAATTGACCATCACCCCAACACACAAGATGGCTGCCTCCCTGTGGACACAAGATGGCCAGCAGGGGAGGGCAGTTGTGGGCGATCAGGCCCCAGGGGGGGGCAGTTGGGAGGGACCAGGCCTGCAGGGGAGGGCAGTTGCAGGGGACCAGCCCTGCATGGGAGGGCAGTTGGGGGAAATCCGGCCAGCAGGGGAATAGTTAGGCATTGATCAGGCTGGCAGGGGAGTGGTTAGGGGGTGATCAGGCTGGCAGGGGAGTGGTTAGGGGGAGATCAGGCTGGCAAGCAGAAGCAGTTAGGGGCAATCAGGCAGGCAGGCAGGCAGGCAGGCAGGCAGGTGAGTGGTTTGGAGCCAGCAGTCCTGGATTGTGAGAGGGATGTCCAGTGGGATTGGGCCTAAATGGGCAGTCGGACATCCCTCAAGGGGTCCAGATTGGAGAGGGTGCAGGTTGGGCTGAGGGACACACACACCCCCCTACATGAATTTCGTGCACTTGGCCTCTACTGTTGAGTAAGAATGGCGAAAGCAGACAACTCTATCTTATTCCTTATTTTAAAGGAAATTACTTTTAGTTCTTGCCAGTGAATATATCTCCACGTGCTAATAGCTTAAAGAGCCTATATCAATTAATACTAGAATAACGTTACAATCAAATTTGTTTAAAATATTATGACAAATGCAGCAAGGAATGAAAATGCTCAGAAACCTAATCATAGCTACTAATTCATGGTACTTCGGGAATTGATAATTTTGATATTTAGCTTCCAGATATTGTTTTTAAATGTTAAATGCACAAACAAAATCCTTTATAGATAACCAGGTGTTCTATCTTTAGGAAGGCCCAACTATTCTAATTATGTCAAATTATAAACAAATTCAATTTTGTCCCCAAGAGGCAATGATGATAAATCATTTCATTATTTTTACTTTTCATTTAATAATGAGCATTAATATTATAATGCAAAAGCACATTTCTTTTTCTTCTTTTAGAAACAGCACATTTCTTTATAATACCTAACTATTCTTGATAAAATTGTGCACTTAATACTTAAAGTAAGAGATGTTAGGTTTGTAGAGTATTAAGAATATAAGCTACTTATTCAGACAAATTTGTACTGCATCCTGGCTTTAGCTACACTCTAGTAGTGTAACTTCGGGCAGAGCAATTCGTTTGTAAATCCCTAGTTTACACATCAGTAAAATGAGGCTAAATAGGAGTTTTGGAAAAATACTATGAAGATTACAAATAATACAAAGTAGGTGTACAGTTGTATGTGAAACAGTTTATTCTTTTTTTCTTTTTAAATATGTTTTATTGATTTTTTTACAAAGAGGAAGGGAGAGGGATAGAGAGTTAGAAACATTGATGAGAGAGAAACATCGATCAGCTGCCTCCTGCACACCCGCTACTGGGGATGTGCCTGCAACCAAGGTACATGCCCTTGACTGGAATTGAATCTGGGATCCTTCTGTCCGCAGGCCGACACTCTATCCACTGAGCCAAACTAGCTAGGGCCAGTTTATTCTTGTATTACTATTTATTCTTGTATTATTTTCCATGTGAACAATTGTAAACCTACTGTCGCCCACTCCTGTATATTTATGCTGTAGCAAAGAGCCTGGCACAGAGTAGGTGCTCAGTAATTAATAACTAAAATTACTATTAAATTATTAATTAGCAGTGCTTTTACATCTGAAGTTGAGCTTCCTAGTGCTATAAATAACATATAAGTCTGGGATGTGAAGCTGTTGCATTAAATGATATCCTTGCTATCTAACTGGGATTCACTTAAAGATTATCAAGGAACTCATATTAATTTGGTAAATCAGTAACATTAATATTTTTCATTTAACTGTCTCCTTTTCCAGGAAACCATCCCTGATTATTAGCTAGCAGCAACCTCTTTTTTAAAATTTTCAAAGCACCTCTCATAACTTAGTCTGCTCTTAAAAGTATGCATACCAGCCCAACAAAATGGCAAAGGCAACAAAATCTCAGACATATGCCGAAGCAATTTCTTCACCGATACAGCTCCTAGGGCATTGGAAACGAAAGAGAAAATAAACAAATGGGACTACATAAAAATAAAAAGCTTCTGCACAGCAAAAGAAACCATCAACAAAACAACAAGAAAGCCCACTGCATGGGAGAACATATTTGCCAATGTTATCACCAATAAGGGTTTAATCTCCAACATTTATAGGGAACAAAATACTTCAAAATCACCCGGAATTTTGTTGTGAAATCTTTCCTGCAGAAAATCAAGAACCCATACTCCATAGAGAAAAATGGCTATTAGGAAGATAAACAATACAATCAAAAAATGGGCAAAGGACCTAAATAGGCACTTTTTGAAAGAGGACATTCAGAAAACCAAGAGACATATGAAAACATGCTCAAAGTCACTAATCATCCAAGAGATGCAAATCAAAACAACAATGAGGTACCATCTCACACCTGTCAGAATGGCTATCATCAACAAATCAACAAATGACAAGTGCTGGAGAGGATGTGGAGAAAAAGGAACCCTTCTGCACTGCTGGTGGGAATGAAGATTGGTGCAGCCACTGTGGAGAACAGTTTGGAGTTTCCTCAAAAAACTAAAAATGGAACTCCCATTTGACCCTGTGATCCCACTTCTAGGAATATATCCCAAGAAAACAGAAACACCAATCAGAAAGGATATATGCACCCCTATGTTCATAGCAGCACAATTCACCATAGCTAAGATCTGGAAACAGCCTAAGTGCCCATCAGCAGATGAACGGATTAGAAAACTGTGGTACATCTACACGATGGAATACTATGCTGCTGTAAAAAGGAAGGAACTCTTACCATTTGCAACGTCATGGATGGAACTGGAGAGCATTATGCTAAGTGAAATAAGCCTGTCAATGAAGGAAAAATACCACATGATCTCACTCATTTATGGATAATAAAGACCATTATAAACTTATGAACAAAAATAGATACAGAGGCAGAGCAGCCTCGAACAGACTGTCAAACTACAGCGGGAAGGCCAGGTAGGGTTGGGGGGCAGGAGGAGGGTGGTAAGAGATCAACCGAAGGACTTGTATGCATGCATATAAGCATAACCAATGGATATAAGGCACGGGGGAGTAGGGGTGGCCAGGGGATTGTCAAGGGTGGGGAAAAAAGGAGACATATGTAATACTCTTGTAATACTTTAAGCAATAAAACCATTTTTTTAAAAAGTATGTATACCAGCCCTTCTCTGATAGTATAATACTTTTGCAGAGCAAGAACAATGAATTACATTGCATATTACATTCCATAAAGATAGGCTTAATGGATGTCTCCTTAGTGCATGGAAAAAGTAATTCAGTCATTGCTTCCTAATCAGTTATCTCCCCTACAATCAATCCTCCACTCTCCTTCAAATTTGTCTTTCTAGAAAATACATATGACTACTTAAAAACCTTTCATCATCCATATTTCCTAAAGGCTTTAAATGATAATCTCATCTACCATTAAGCCACTATCTTTAACCTTTTGGTCCTCTATCCATTTCATATTCCAGCCATGACACTGACTACTGAAGAAATACTTGCTAAATGGCTGCTTTATGCCAATTAGTACACTAAGCACTGGAGATAAAAAGACAACATTCTACCCTCAAAAGAGGAGACATTTAAAGAAATAAATATATTTCAATGTGCTAAATATTGTAAAAGAAGTTTAAGTACTGAGCAGCTCTTCCAAATCACACCAAGTACTTTCAGATCTATATACTTTGTTCTCAGTGTGCTCTATTTACCAGGACTGCCTTTTCCAAAGCAGAATCATATGTATTTTTCAAGTTCCAACCCAGTGCTTCCCATTCTGTAAGGTCTCCCCTAAATCCTGTCAATTAACTAATCCCTTCTCTAGGTTCCTGAAACTCTGATTATAATATAATATAGTATATATCACAGAGAGATTCATATGCTTATTTCCCACAGAATAGTATGTTCCCTGGCAGCAGAAATCTATTCATCTATAAACATAGGAGGTTCTAAATTAAAATTTATTTAACTAGCCTGAACTTATAACATGGAATTTGTAATAGCTATTCTTGAAATTCCTAGTCTTTTTTTAAATTTTTAGTTTTTCTTTTTCTTTTCTGGTTGCAAATTTTATGAATCTTAAGAGATATATGATCATTAATAAACTGTCATGCTATCTTAGACAGTGAACAACAGAATTATTAATGACAACTAAAACCCACACATTCTATTTTAATATATTGAGTTTCACCAGAAATTAAGAATTAAAAAAGTGAAGATCTTTCCTTACTTTCTTACCTTAATATACCTTTTGAAGAGTTTGGTTAGTTTTTATACAGAAGAAGGGCAAGAATATTAGTAAAGTATACATTTTCACTGTAAACTGCCAAAGAACCATTTTTATAATTTAATAGCAGGTAGAGAAAACAGAATAAACTTCATATTTAAGGAAAAAAATAGAACACTACTGAGTTTCTCTTGTTGTCACAAGATATTAACACTTTGAGTAGCAAAATACTAACATTAGCTACTCTAACATATCGGGGGAAAAGAATGCATGGTTCCCATTACAACAGAAATCTAACAATGTAAAATATGTGGGCATGTTAGTGAGTATAAATGTTTATTTATTTATATTTTTAATTTGTTTGAGAGAGAGAAAATGACAGGGAGAGATTGAAACATTGATGGAAAAGAAACCAATTGGCTGCCCCTGCATACCCTTTCCTGGGGATGGAATCCAAAGCCTGGGCATGTGTCCTGACCAGAAATCGGACTGGTGACCTCCTGGTGCATGGGCCAATGCTCAACCAACTGAGCCATACAGGCTGGGTATGAGTATAAACGTTTAAAAATAATGTGTCTCTGTTTAATCCCAAATTCAGGTGACATCCCAGTTGAATAAAAAAGAAAAGCCCATTTTCTAGACTAGTTATTTATTGTTCTTATTACTGCCTTCTCTAGGACTCTATGTCTCCCATTGTGTGTTTCAAACAAACTATGTTGTAATATTTGCCTCTTTTCTCAATCACCATATTATTTCATGCTAACATTATGATAGTAGTATTGGTTGTCCAAATTTGTTAAATTAACAGTTGAAAAGGGCTTTGGGTACTTGCACAATTAGGAGGAACATTCTGCCAAGGTTCTAAGTTCAAATTTGCAGAATTACAAAACTTAAAAAAAAAATCAAAATAAAACAAAAAGAGATAAAAAACATTTTTGACCAAAACCTCGTGATAATCCTTTCTTACTTCCTGTTCCCACACTAATTCCTATTCACATACTCAGAAGCCTCTGAAGTTTATCTGAACTGAAACAATTCCAAAATCAGTTTATTATTTTAAAATTAAGTGTGTATAATGACTGAGTAAATGGTAATAACATTTTCATCACTTTTGTCAACAAGGATCTATAACTTTTCCTGTTTCCAAATAGAATCAAGTAGTTTCAAAACCAGGGGTGCATACCATTTTTATTTGTCACAACTGCTCTTAATTTAAAATATAAAAATATTTTAAGGCCACCATATGCTTGATATAACATCTTTATATCAACACAGCCTACAGTGAAAATCATGACCCCTACATATTAAAAATGTAACACTGCTAAAGGTTAGAGGACTTATTCAAAATACTGGCTTAAAGCTGTAGAAACCACATGCCAGGAAGCAAACTGGGATTCCAACATGATGATCTGTTTCTAAATGTTGTTTCATGTGTGTGAGGAGCGCAGTATATATATAATGATCTTTTAAAACACCACTATGACTTCCTGTTGATCATTTCAAATGTCACAAGCTGAGTACAAAAGAATATTAAATCAGGGCATCTTGTTCTGCCTTAAGAAGCAATAAAAGTTGTTCCTTTAAAAAAAACTGAATGAGAAATTAAATGGCCTTAGAGAACTGGCCAAAGGTGACTATAAAATGAAGAGCCTATCCATTTTTCTATTTCTGACACTTAACATTAAACCAACTAAAACACAAAAACAACTCTGGTTAGAGACTCTTCTTAGTAATAGTTTAGTAATATTCTACTTATATATTGAGACTCAGAGCAACCTCAACGTTCTACATATGACAATAAAAATAAGAAATTTTACATTAAATGTCACTCAGTCTGCTAGCCAGGCAGCATCATTTATCACACACCTGACACGTTACCAGGTGTTGGGGACAAAGAACTGAGTAAAACAATGTATTTTCTAAAGGTCTCTGTAAGTAGGAGGAATGGCATGAAAGCAGATTCATTCAATATGATAGAAATATATGAAGGATAAGGATCTGTATAGAAGACGTGGTGAATAATTCTTTTCAGGGCAGAGTGATTGTGTCAGGGGAGGTTTCCTAGAGCAAGTAACATAAGAAGTGAAGTAAAGCAGCTGAAGTAAAGAGTAAGTCTTTATTCAGATGGGAGAGGTGTGCTATGTGTAAAAATGCAAGTAGGCATGAAATAGATTGATATGCTTGGGGTTCATAAATTATAGTTGGTACAAAAAGTACAGGATAGGTAGATGGTATAATTGGAGAAAAAAGGTATCTGGAGTATAGATCACAAAGGGCCTTGTATGCCACGCAGGACAGAATCTTGATCAAATCTGCATTTTAGAAAGGTCACTGGTTACAGTGCAGAAAGTGATTTGAAGTGTGGTAATACCTAAGGCAGGAAGTACAAGTGAGAAATAAGAACCTGAACTAAGAAGTGGTTACATATTTAGAAGATAAAAATAACAGATCTTAGTGAAGGACAAGATATGAGAATAGAAAGTAGCTAAGGTAGAAGGGAATTCAAAACAATTCCTAGACTTCTGGCTTAGGAAACTAGATGAATGACAGCGTTAAAACCAAAGTCAGGAATAGAAGAGAAGAACATCTGATTAGAGTGTGGGTGGTGAGGAACAAAATGTTAGAATCTATATTCAGGTACTGACTTCTTTTGGAATATCTCCTTATCCATCTTCTTTTCTTTACAACCCATCACCCTATCCCCTAATACTCCAATGCCACAGCTGATTAGACTCAGACCAGTGATAGACATCTAACCCAAGATGGCCCAAGAACTTGAGTCAGTGTGGGCTGAGGTTGCCACTATCCCATGACCTTAGAAATACCTAAGGAATGAGAGCTGTTTGGAAAGTCAGAGAGAAGGGGAGTGAAAGAGAACAGAATGGGCAGGATAGGGAGAAGATGAGGAAAAGCAGAGATGAAGCACAAAATGGAGGAAAAAGGAGCAGGAAAGAAACACACAAACAGAACTACCTGAGTTTCTGAGAATCTCCAGATCCTGATTTTCATCCCTGCTGAGGTTAAAATTCAGTGCCTGCCCTTAGGCTTCATAAGAAACCCCACCTTAACCATGCTTTTTAACTTAGCTCAGTGAATCATGTAAAATGTTGAGTTTTGGGTGCACCTAAAAGCACTAAGTAGAGTTGAATATAAGAGTGCAGACTGCCCTAGCTGGTTTGACTCAGTGGATAGAAGGGTCTTGGGTTCGATTCCGGTCAAGGGCATGTATCTCGGTTGCAGGCTCCTCACCAGCCTGGGCCCTGGTGTTTCCCTCACATCAATATTTCTATCTTTCCCTCTCTCTTCCATTCGCTCTAAAAGTCAATGGGAAAAATATCCTCCGGTGAAAATTAAAAGAATGCAGACCTTCAAAAATGCAAGTAGCCATGTTAACCCTTTGCGGTCCAATGTTATTTTTGGAATTCAAACAGTCTGGTCCAAATTAATTGACGGGATTGAATGTTGAACTTTTTAATGTTCTTATTGCTCGATGTTGGACCTGCTCCTAGCGCCTGGTCTGTCGAGCCAGCCTCGAGGTTGGACCGAAAAGGGTTAAAGAGTGTAAAATGAGAAGATAAAGAAAGAACTTTGGGGGGACAACAGCATCTAAGAGTCAGTATGAATCTTATTCAAGGACACTGATAAATAGGCAGGTAGATAAATTAAGTGAGTTGCTGAGGAAATGGGAAGTGAGGAGGCCCAGTTCCCAGTGGTTATGCTATTGGAGGTGAAGATGCTATTCTAATAAGGGGAAAGGAAGAAACTGAGAGGAGTTTAAAGAATGATGATGGGTTTTAAGGCATAAACTAGTTTATTAGCTAACTAATACCCACCCAGTTAGGGGCAAAGTTTGAAGCTACAGGTGAAATAAGGAATAAGTAATAAAAGAAGAAAAAGAAAGAGACATAGCACATTAACAGGTTTTGGCCCTGAATAGGAAAAGAAGAAAGCATGGGACCAATAAGAACCAACTATCAGTCTGGGATGACTTTGTGAAGAAACACAGACCTATAAAAATTTTTAGAAAGTTTCATTACATGTTTTTTATTTTTTATTTATATTTTAAATACATTTTATTGATTTTTTACAGAGAGGAAGGGAGAAGGATAGAGAGTTAGAAACATCGATGAGAGAGAAACATCGATCAGCTGCCTCCTGCACACCCCCTACTGGGGATGTGCCCGCAACCAAGGTACATGCCCTTGACTGGAATCGAACCTGGGACCCTTCAGTCCACAGGCCGACGCTCCATCCACTGAGCCAAACCTGTCAGGACTACATGTTATTTTTTAAATACCAAAAATGCATGTCTCCTCATTAAGGCAAAGAAGATTTTCATATCTAAAGAAAATCATCATCATTATAAAAAGTTAGATGTTTCAAAGGGTAAACATCTAGAAAGGTCCTTACCCTGTCAACTAGATAAAATGAATAAGAAATTGCTGATTTAGTAAATTAGAATTTAAGTGGTATAAGTCCTACAATGATATGTAAAAACATGTCAACCACTGCTTTGTAAATAAAATTAAATTTCAATTAAACTACTTCAAAACAAAAATATTGTTTCACTGAGAAGCTATAAAACCTACATTTTTTGCTCATTATTGTAAGAGCAGGTAGCAAAGGTAGTAAACTCCAATCTAGTTGAGATTAAAGAATAGGACATGGGAGCAAATGACTTAAAAAAAATCTACGCAATCATCTTAATTTTGTGGATGAAGAAACTAAAGCCTACAGAGGTCAAAGTTTATAACCTGAATTCCAAGACTTAGAATTCAGTTTTGTACTTTTCAATTCATACTCATTCCACTTTTTTGTTTGTTTTTCTTCTTTCGGCCTATGCACAGAAGTGTTAGACAAAAAGATTTTATATGTTCTGACAAAAACGTAGGCAAACATATCTAAAGAACACTGCTCTGTTCCAACTGCTCTGAAGACTGTTGCAAACAATTAATCCAGTTCATAACTATAGTCACATAGCTGAAAACTTCAAACTGTCAAGTACTAAAACAGCTTTATTCAATTTTCAGACTATTAGCTATTCTCTTACTATCTTTGTGGATTAACAATATCATTCATTCCTCTCACAATGTTCACAAAGAAGAGGTTTGTAATTGCTATACAAAGTTTTCTCTCATTTTTACATTCAACTACATCATAATCCTCCAGAAATACACAATAAAAAGATTAACATTATTAAAAAATTATTGTAAAAAATTAAATTTACTCACCAAATAAAATACAAGAATGGCAACAATCACAGAAAAAGATGTTGAATTATTAGTTATTAGTGGTCTACAAGTTAAAAAATATTGCTATCACATCTTATCATGTGATAGGAGTAACTGGAATTCTCACACATGATTGCAAGAATGAAAAATGGTATATGGAAAAGTATTTGGAAATTTTTAAAAAATTAAATG
The DNA here is from genome assembly GCF_964212035.1 of Myotis nattereri. NCBI lineage: Eukaryota > Metazoa > Chordata > Mammalia > Chiroptera > Vespertilionidae > Myotis > Myotis nattereri. The sequence goes on along the minus strand of NC_138079.1, from coordinate 72,940,956 downwards.
TAAACTTGTCATATAAAATCCAGTATACTACTTCTAGGTATTTACCCAAATAAATAAAAACTTATGTTGAAAGAAAAAAAAAAATTAAATCGCAACATACATTAAGATTACCAAAACTTGTGTGCGCTCCCTCCTAGGAACACGCCCGCACCTTTCTCTTCCCCCACAGGCCTGCATCTCCTTAACTCTAAGGGACCCCATGAGACTTGCAACCAGGGGAGCAATGGACAGTGGCTGCATATCCTGGGCTAACCCCCGACCCTGTCCCTAAGGCCTCCTGTTCTCTGACTCTCCAGTGAGCTAGCAGCAGCACCTCCTTGGCTCACTTCTTTCCCATAATGTTTCTGGAGAGCCAAAGCAGCCCCGGCGCCTAGTCTCTCTCCTGTTGCTTCTTCTATCCTGAGCCCCTCCTCAGTTTCACTGTCTCCAGCTTTATTAACATACTTCAAAATCACCCGGAATCTTGTTGTGAAATCTTTCCTGCAGGAAGTCAAGAACCCATACTCCATAGAGAAAAATGGCTATTAGCACTATCTTCAATATTGTAAAAAAAAAAATAAATAAAAATAAAAAATTAAAATCTTATTAGAGAAATAAAAAATAAAAAATTCCAGCAGAAAAGGAGAAACAATTAACTGATTAAGTCACAAAGTATCAGTCACTACTGGGTGAAAGACTACAGAATATTCAGTTTCAAAATTATCACCTCACAGATCTATATATATAAAAGCCTAAGCAACCGTTATGATGGAACGACTGAAACAACCAGATTGGTCGCTATGACGCACACTGACCACCAGAGGGCAGACGCTCAACACAGGAGCTGTCCCCAGGCCCCTGGCCCTAGTCGCCAATGGAGACTGCTGGCCAACCTCCTGATTTTTCCCTGCCGGCCAGCAGGCCCAGATCGCCTGATCTGGGCTGGGGCCCTGGGCTGGGATGGGAAACCAGGGGTGGGTGGTGGCAGACGTGGCCCCTTTCTCAGGGAGACCAAGGGTTGGCACACTCCTTGGAGCTGGTGGCCCACCTCCTGGGTCCCTCCAACCGGCTGGTAGGCCCCAACTGGCCTGCCACCCACCCACCGTGGTTGCGGTTGGCCCTTCCCCCCCGCCGGCGGGCCCCGATCACCTGATCAGGGCCTGTAGGCCAACCTCCCGGTCCCCCCCCGGCCAGCAGGTCCCAATGGCCCGATCGGGGCCAAGGAACTGGGGATGGGTGGTGGCAGACATGGGTGGTGAGTGAAGGAGGAGGCAGAAAGACAGGGAACCTGATCGGCCCTGATCGCTGGTCAGGCCTAAGGACCCCACTCATGCTGAATTTCATGCACCGGGCCTCTAGTTACTTAATAATTGCAAACAGGAAAAAGGAGAAATCTGGCAGATAACATCTAACCAGGGGTGAGGAACTGCTGGCCTGAGGGCTGAGCCATATAAAGCCCACAAAATCATTTATTCTGGCCCTTTCAAGGCATTAGGGGTGAGTTAATTAAATGTTTGACCAAATATAGCAGGCTGATTTTTAAGTTGATAATTTTGTATGGCCCACAAATGATGTTACAAATACCCAAATGGCCCTTAGCAGCAAAAAGGTTCCACACCCCTGCTCTATACCAAGTGATTGGAACTAAGCATCACCAGTAAAGGGACAAACTAGATGTGATACAATGTATTACTACTCTATATTGTAGCATTATAATTTTTCTCTAGGTTTAAAATAGTTTCCAAAACATTGCAAGGAGATATAAACAAAAGAAGGGGGAAAAGTCAAAGGAAGACTTACAAATCAGAGAATGAAGAATTAAAACAGATGCTGGGCAATCACTTCTTTACTGGGAGGAAACTCAAGTATAAGTAGGTGATGGAGTTTAATCTATTTGTTAATATGCTGATAACTGGTCCTCCTGGTAAACAAACTAATGACTTTTGTTAGAAGGAAAGGCCTTATCTGAAGAATGTTCCTTTCCCTAGTTAAGGATGTTTACAGTACACAAACCTAGAATCTAAGGATTTCTAAGGTATGGCACACTGAGCTACACAACCTTGGGGTGCAGAATGGGAAAGCTTCCAAATCTAAACTCCCTCTGTGATGAGATCATAACTAGACTTCCTACTTAGAGATTTCATCTACCCTGGGCAAGAAAGTGCATGTCTGATGTAGAATGGAAGGACCTGTGGAATCACTCCGAGTCCCAGATCTACCCTTGCTTTACCTTTGCCTCCTGATTGCATGTATCCTTGAAATGATCAGTAAAGGTGGATTCTAGGTAATATCTCTAACATATGAATCTGATTTGACAAAATGACTTTTGTATTAGCTTACAAATAAAAGATAAAACTCAAAAATAATTCTAATCTGCCCTTGTCAGTGTGACCCAGTGGTTAGAGTGCCAGCCTATCCACTGAAGGGTCATGGGTTCAATTCCAGTCATGGGCACATACCTAGATTTCAGGTTTCTCTCACATTGATGCTTCTCTTCCCCCCTCTCCCCCACCCTTGTCCTCCCTCTTCCTTCTTACACTCTCTCTAAAAACCAATGGAAAAAATATCCTCAGGAGAGGATTAACAACAACAAATTATAATCTTAGATGAAGAATACCTCTTAATACTATTATTTTAATAGAATAAATGAATTAAATGTTAATTTGACACAATTAAAATGGTATACTTGCAAGATAAATAAGGCATGTTTTACCATATGGCAAACTTTTTTGTTTGTTTTTTAATCCTCACCTTGAGGATATGTTTTCTTATTGATTTTTAGAGGGGGATAGAACCTGCAACCTAGGTATGTGCCCTGACCGAGAATCAAACCTTTTGGTGTACAGGATGACACTCCAACCAACTAAGCTACCTGGCCAGGGCCATATGGCAAACTTCTTTTTAAGAATACATATGAGCCGAAACCGGTTTGGCTCAGTGGATAGAGCGTCGGCCTGCGGACTGAAAGGTCCCAGGTTCGATTCCGGTCAAGGGCATGTACCTGGGTTGCAGGCACATCCCCAGTGGGAGATGTGTAGGAGGCAGCTGATCGATGTTTCTCTCTCATCAATGTTTCTAACTCTCTATCTTTCTCCCTTCCTCTCTGTGAAAAATCAATAAAATATATTTTAAAAAAAAGAAAAAAAAAAGAATCCATATGAAAAAAAAAAACTAACAAAATCATAGCATGTAAAATTACAGAGAAGAAAACTCAATACATTTTTAAAACATATATAGAACCAGAAATATCACAAAATTCTAATTAATATATGACATATATGATAAACATACAATTCAAGGGCAAACAGGCTAATGATTTTGTTAGAAGGAAAGGCCTTATCTGAAGAATGTTCACAATAGAACCCTTCTAAATATGTCCTTTGAAATAAGATTCTGCTCATTTTATAGCTGTGGTGAAATGAAATGCAAAAGATGTGATATGTTATTTTGTTTACGTATTATTTTATTTGACTTTGCATAATAGCGACAGATCATAATCTACAACTCTTTTCCCATCTGTGATCCACCAATGACAATCACTTAGAAACAGGCCATGAAGAGCATAAGCAAAGGTGCTTTAAAGATGCGTTTAATAACAGAGATTTGAGCATGTAAACTTAAAAAAGAATGAAACAAAAGGAGTTTTAAAATAAAGAGTAGCAGGCAGAGCCAAGTCTTACAGAATAACATTCGAGTTCTCACTCTACAGGAATACTCAGTATAGGAAAAGTCATGGTCTCAGAGAGAAGGAAGTTAAAAAAACACACACAGAAACCAGCGTGAGGTAACTGGGCATATGCATGTAGTTCTGAGGAATTAAAGAATCTGGACACGTGTTGAACACCTCCTTTGGGTCTTTTTTTCTTAGAGGGCAGCTGTCATGGTTATTACATTATCTCATCTGGCCTTGAGGAAAGTAGAGTGTATTTCAGAAGTCCTGATTTACTGAAGAAGCACAGTAAAACTGCCCAGGCCATTAGCTTTTAGTTAGGAAGTCCAACAACTACTTGACCTTGGGCAAGTTGCTTAAATTCTGTAGGCCTTGGTTTCCTATTCTGTAAGATAGTAAGAAAAATGACATCTATCTCATGAGATACTCAATATAAAACAGAGGACAAATAAGGCATCTTATACCTTATGGAAAATTTCTTTTTAAGCTTTCATACAAAAAAATTAACACAGTGTCATGCACATAGTAAATAGTCACAGAAGAAGCTAGTTATATTACCTTTATTATTAAGGAAGGGATTTCTTGTATACTTATATTAATTTCATTGTCTGCCTTAATTTTACTATTTTTTTCTTCAGCTAAATAACTTTGGGATCTATAAAAGCTGATCAGCTACTTTAATTTCCAAGAAAAAGAAATTGTTTCAGAAGCCAGAATTTACACTAGTATCAGAGTTAAAAGTAGGAATACTATTAGAAAAGGCAAGAGTTGGTATTCATATATTATATCTACAAAATTGGAACCTATGATTTCATAATATCATAAAGATCAGGCCCTCCACCCTAGCCGGTTTGGCTCAGTGGATAGAGTGTTGGCATGAGGACCGAAGGGTCCCAGATTTGATTCCAATCAAGGGCACATGCCTGGGTTGCGGCCTCAGTTTGACGTGCAGGAGGCAGCCAATCAATGATTCCCTCTTATCATTGATGTTTCTATCTCTCTTTTCCTCTCCCTTCCTCTCTGAAATCAATAAAAATACATTAAAAAAAAAAAAAAAAGATCAGGCCCCCCTTTTTTTCTCTTGGCCAGAAATAAACAAACTCCCATTTCTAAAAATATTTTAGGTTTTCTCCTTGAGGAAGTCATCTTGCAACAAAATACCCTATTATCATAGAAAGCAAGTATAGGACAGTATGTCATGAACAAGACTATAAAAATGTAGTGGTATATGAGCCAAGGAAAAAATTCATCTGGAAAAATGAATAAGTAGAGGTTTTTCTTCAAATTTAATTGAGACTGTGAGTTTCCTGTTTTGTGACTATTTCTTTGATACTCCCATGTATATGATAAACTGTTCTTTAAGAAATTTCAAATGACCATTCACTTAAAAAATGCTCTATATATTTGTTTCTTTTAGAAAAGTAGACCATTAAAAGAATCATAAATGAGGAGTAAAATTAGACGTGTAAGAAAAGCAAACATAGTCTTACTCTTTTTTTCTGTTTTTTATATTTAAATTTAATCCAACTTTTAAAAAGCATTACAAAAAAAAAGTTTAATTCATAGCATCCAATTCAGACCATCCTAACCCACTGCCACGAATACAAGGGGACAATATGTATATACTATTAATTTTATGAATTCCAAGACGATACAGGCTATGCATTTTAGCTTTTTATGAGGCAACAATTCCATAGTGGTCTTATACAATCACATATACACACAAAATAAAACTATGAATGTGGTACAGTAATGTTGCAAACCTAAGAACTTTCTCACTGAGTCTGATTTGCTATTCCTGATGAGGTTTAAGAATAAAAGAAAACAAGTTGCACATATAGATAAATTAAGACAACTTGTTTTTCTGATTAACTTAATTAAATTCATTATTGAGAGTTACAGAAGGAAAGTACTCTGAAGATTAATGAATATCTTTTGTTTTCAGAGTCTCACATACTACACATAGGCCTATTATAATGTATCCTTTCCATTAAAAATAAAATCAGCAATTATATAGTAGCTCAAAGCCTTTGAATAATTAAGGACTACAAAAATGACAATTCAGAAGAAATTACGGGAAAAAATATAGGTAAGGAATGTAATAATTCAGTAAGGACCTTGATTAAGAGAAACTGAAAGACACAATGGGATACACAATAACTTCTTATCTTAGAATTATCCTCAAAACAAGAGTATCCAAACATTTTATCTCTCATTTGAATTTCATGATAAATAAAAGGTATATGAAAAGGCCTAAATGATGTATCATTCAAAATGACAATTAGGAGGCAAACATAGAGTATGTTGACTGAATAACTGGGGGGAAAAAGAGGGATTAAAACATTAGAGAGGATAAATCAAATGTATTTCATAAATTTTGTAGTCCTGCGATTAAAAATAATGCCACACTCACACAAAAATGAAAAAATAAAAACACCTCACCCCGAAAAGAAATGATGTCCTATATCTGTTTCTACTCAGATTAACTGTGAAAAATAACTGACCTATAAAATACTTTACTATCCCTTCAAAAGGAAAAAAAAATGGTGAGAAACTTTGATAATTTAACTCAATTAAAACAGTTTTAGAGAGTTCAATCATTCTTTTATCTATCTCAAAACTTGGAAGTGCCCAGCCAGTGTTGCTCAGTGGTTGAACATCAATCTATGAACCAGGAGGTCACAGCTTAATCCCCAATGGGGGTGTGCAGGAGGCAGCCAATGAATGATTTTCTCTCATCATTGATGTTTCTCTCTCTCTCTCTCTCTCTCTCTCTCCTTTCCTCTCGAAATCAGTAAAATTAAAAAAACAAAACAAAAAAACCCTCCTCTTGGAAGTTATACCAAAATGTAATAGTCAAACACACATGCAAAACGACCCTACAATTAAGATAATTGCTAGTACCAAATGTTGTTTTTAAGTTCTGCAATAAAAAAGTCTCCCAGACATTTAATAGTATGTCATTTGGTAAATGAAAGTTTCCACAAAGTAAGAGCAGTGAGAAGACCTAAAAATTATGCTAGTGAAGAGTCTGGCTGAAAGAAACAAAAATATGGATCATTTTGGTCCAATACTAATTTTATTTCGAGTTACTACAGAGCTGAATAAAATGCTGACACCATCACACAAAAATTTATTGAGTTGGCAATAGGCAAAGCATGATGTCAGCCACCAATATCCCCATCCACATTACCAAATAGCATGAACACTTCAATTCTTGAACTCAACTTAGACTACATGCCTAAAGTTACAGTAAAAAAAAAAACCTTAGGCATGAGGCATTATTAAACACAGATGAGTTTATTTTGGCAGTATTTTGATGCAAATTAGTCAAGTACTTTAACAAATTCAGTAAAAAAGAAAATGCAAGCTTCAACATATTACAATTTTCTAAATGTGCTACATTCTTCACCAAACAGACCCATAAAATAAGTCTTGGTCAACATACAATAATATTCAAATAAGTAACCCAACACACACACAAAATGCACACTGAGAGGAGAGACAGAAACACACGCATACACACAGCTGCACAAGTCCTTACCTTCATGGCATGAATTTCTTCAAGCAATCGTTGTGCCCGCCTTTGGTTTTTTAACAGCGCATCTTCAGTACCCCTGCAAAAATACATTACAATATGTAGACAGGAAAAGCATTTATTACAGACTCATATCATAATGAAAAGTCTCATTTCTTTTAGAAAAATATCATAAATCTCTAAATAACAAGCAAAGTCATCCTGCACTGCTTTCTCCCCTTCCAACATATATCCCAATTCTATTAAAAAACTCAAGTTCTTGGCAATACCAGGCATTATCCTGGCATAATATTAAAAATTATTGCTGCTGTTTGCCTTCTAATTCCTTAATGGGAAGGCCAAATAATACTTTTTAATTAATCAGTTAACAGCACATTGTATTTAATATAAGGTCCATAACTACAGTTAAAGGTTAGATATAATTTTATTAAATAAAAATTTGTCCTCTGGAATTAAAAGAATATACAAAGATGTCAAATATCTGATTATATCAGAGAGGAAACCCATCTTCTGCAACATTTATGAAAGAAAGCACTAAAAATTAATCAGGAGCAAAACACATTTGAAGACTTTAAATAACATACTTTTTCTCTAATACCAGTAACACTGAAAATACAAAATGCTATTTTTTCAAAAAATTAGATGGAACACAATGTCTTGATAAACACTTCCACAAGGTACTGAAGATTTTAAATTAATTAGCAATTCAAGAAAAAAAGTGATATAAATTTTTACAACTGATTCACAAAAGGTATTACTAGATTTGCTCAACTATACCATATCTTAAGATAACTTCTAACAACATAAAACACATACATAACCCCAAAGGACTTTCATTTTGAAAAGGTCAAAGAGATTTTTGAAAAAAATAGAAGCAGAATTCATCATGTATTTTAAGCAAATATGATTCAAATCATGTAACATGCTGACAAAGCACATTTATCTCACTCAGATCCTCTCTAAATATTTTTTTTTTTAAAGTGCTGCATGAGTAAGATATTTAATTATCCCTCTTAGGTCCCACCCTCAAATTTTGTAAATATTGAATTAAAACAATTTTTGACATTTTATCAGTCAGAAGGCCATAACTTGAAATGACTCACTTTTTTGACTTCAGTCTGCTAACACTTCTGACAAGTTTTCGGATAACCAAAACTCGGATTCTCTTCACTTCTTTTCTCATCTTCACAACCTTTGAAGAATAAAGCCAAAATTTGAAAGGTTATTAATTCAAAAAGAAACATACTTTATTTTGAGTCTTTATATTATAGGCAAAGTCTACCACTTTATCCAAATTTTTGGTTAACTATATTTCTAGTTGGATGAAATCAAACATTTTTCACTAAGAGTGAATAAAGGAATACATCAACATTTTAAAATGTGTCTGAGGACTCAAGAGAAAGAAGTTATCTTACAAAAAAGTCACAGCATTCCCAATGATTAGTATTTTAATATTACTAGGGGCCCAGTGCACAAATTCGTGCACCTTGCAAGGAACTGTGGGCTGCGAGGCTGCAGTATGCATAGGAGCCCATCCTCGGTCTGTATGCCGGCAGCACTGCTCCCACCGCCCCTCAGGAGCAGGGGGAGGTGGAGAAGCCCTCGGGGCGACCAGCGCTGGCAGCCGCCACTCACAGCCACTGATGGTGCCAAGTGATTGGGACTGGTGCACCGGCACAGGTAGCAGGTGGGAGTGGCAGCTCTGGCACGGGCTGCAGGTGTGAGTGGGGCCGGCGCTGGCAGTGGGTGCGAGTGGTGGCTCTGGCGGCTGCTGGCCCCAATCTCGCCTCAGAAGCAGGGGGAGGTGGAGAAGCCCTGAGGGGCGATCAGGGCCAGCAGCCGCCGCTTGCACCAGCTGACAGCGCCAAGCTATCAGGGCCAGTGCCGGGTGCCAGCAGTAGGTGTGAGCAGTGGCTCCGGCGCCAGCAGTGGGTGCAAGCGGGCAGGCGCTGGCCCTGGGCAGGACTGCGGCATTCGCAGGAGCAAAGGATTTTCAGTAACCACCAGAGGCTCACCCCGATAACAGCAACCGGCAGCCTGCCTTGGTCTAGTGCTCCCACTCACCTGCTCCACCATCCCACCACGGCCGACACCCACAATGTTCCACGCATGTCCCCTGGTGGTCAGCGCAAGTCACAGCGACCGGTTCGGTTGTTCCGGTTCCGCCGTTTGGTCTATTTGCATATTAGCCTTTTATTATATAGGATACTTATTATAGCTTATTGGGCTTGGAACATAATAAACTGAGTTTTCTGAGATCAGAGATCATCATATCAATCTTTGTATCCTTGTGGCTTAAAGTAGAGCTTCAACCATCATGATGGAAATTTAATTTATTGAATGAGTGTGTTAACAAAAGCAAATGCATGAAAGTGATCATATTTACTTACTTATTACCCCTTGCATTTATTTTTAGCAATAATTTATTTGAGGCATAACTTTAAAAGAATTGCCAAAAACACAAGGGCACATTGTGTGTACTCACACACATACACAGCACATGCTTTAAATCATCCCATTAAAGAACAATACTGAATTCCAAGAACAAAAACACAAAAACAAAAAAAATTGTATTGGCCAAGAGATGGGAATATTCTAATGATAAAGAACTACATGTTATAACAGCACTTAGTACAATGGGATGCTATCATTTTGAATTTATGTTTGTCTGTCATTAGGAGCCATACATCTTGTAATTCCTCCTGTATTGTCTTTATCCCCTCCTCCACGTTAGGAACTTCATCAAATTCATTTCAGATATCATCTTTCTCATAAACGTTCAATGACTTCTTCAGTTAGAGAAAACCACTCCATCCTTGGGATTCCAAATATACTTTGTAGGTAGATTCTATTTCACCATACTGTCATTAATCACTGTGGCTGTTTTTAGTGTTTTGTTTTGTTTTGTTTGTTTTTCCTATAGTTTTTGAGCTCCTAGAAGACAGGGAATTTGCAATATTTACATAGTAATTTCTGTGCCTTTCCAGAGTACCTGGCATACACAATCCTACAAATTCCCTTGCCAAAATAGCAATATCAAGGCTCTTGCATTTGGCTGTAATAGCTTCTTTTACCTTTCATGAATATCATTCACGCTCTGTATTACATTGAAGATACTGACAACCAACTTATAATTTCTCTCCACCCTAAGTTTTGACATCATTCTTAGTGACAGAAATGCCCACTTAATAACTCACCCAATATATCCTCACTTCTTGACGTGCTCTTTTCTAATTAGCTAATCTATTCCATCTCAGTGACCCACTTCCAAGGTCACACTGTAGTCCTTATCACTTATAACCATTCTATTTCTAAAATGATTAGTTGAAATATTCCACAAGATTACAATTTTTTAAAAATATATTTTTATTGACTTCAGAGAGAAAGGGAGGAGGGTGTAATAGAAACATCAATGACGAGAGAGATTCATTGATCGGCTGTCTCCTGCACACCCCACATGCCCCACACTGGGGATCGAGCCCACAACCCAGGCATGTGCCCTTGACCAGAATCGAACCTGGGACCCCGCAGTCCACAGGCTGATGCTCTATCCACTGAGCCAAACCAGCTAGTGCAAGATTACAATTTTCATCTGCTTGCTTATTCAACTCCACCCACCACAATCGTCTCTGACTTCACTGGATCAGCAATTCACTTACCCCTGTACTTTCTCTCAAACAGTTAGTCCTCTGCTTTTGATTTTCCTCCTTTAGGTACATGATCAACATTGTACCTCCAATTTGATCAACATGATCAACATGTACCTCCAATTTAGGTACATGATCAACATTTGCCAATACCTTAAATTCCCCTATGGTTAGCAATCCCTTTAGTAATCTTGAATAAAAAGAACATTCTGAGTTCTTTATCACAGCATCCCAATAGCCAGGAAATAGTTAATACATTCTATCTGCTATAAATTCACCATAATTAACCTCAAACAGGCTTTTACTTCCTAGCAATCCTACGTATTTTTTTTTGGTCAATTCACTCTACAATAACTAGTTTAAATCTGTCTGCTTTCCTAAAATATCTAACATTCCTTTTCATCTCTCTTTTAATTTCATTGAGAAAATAAACATTAGATGGGAGCTATCACCTTTCTACTACCATTAATACAAATTTATTTGCATCATTCACCCTATTCTATTAATAAAGTTGTATTATCCTATATAATAAAAGGCTAATATGCAAATCGACCAAATGGTGGAAGGACTGGTTGCTATGATGCAGACTGACCACCAGGGGGCAGATGCTCAATGCAGGAGCTGCCCCCTGGTGGTCAGTATGCTCCCACAGGGGGAGCGCAGCTCAGCCAGAAGCCGGACTCACAGCTGGTGAGTGCAGAGGTGGTGGCGGGAGCCCTCCCACCCCCAGGTGCACAAATTTTATGGACTGGGCCTCTAGTAAGAAATAATCGCACACGTATCTCATGTTAATCTTTTAACTGTTTTGAATCTCATCCTTTCTGCCATCCTAGAACCCTCACTATACATTATTCCTTTCTAGCATTGTCAATCTCTGGATTATTCCCATTGATTTTTATCATGCTTGAGTCATTTTCATTAAAAATAAGACAAACAAAACATCGTCACTACAAAGTTCACAAGGAGCACCCTGTCTTCAACTGCCTCAGAGCCAAGCTTTGAGAGATGTTCAAAGTCATAATCATCATTTTCATGCCACATAATTCCAGTCTGTGGTGTCTAAGACATCAATGATTTCTAAATGACCCTGAATACAACAGGAAATTTTCAGACTTCATTTTACTTGAAATCTCAAAAGCATCTAACACTGTTCACCACTTCCTCCTTCTTGAAACACTTTTCCAAGTGTTTACATGACCCATGACAGAATACTCCCCTGATTTTCCTTCTGCCCCTCTAGCTTCTCCCTTTTGGTCTTCTTTGAAGGCTCATCCACCATTTCCTGTCACGAAGTGTTCCAAGTTCAAAGGTCAGTCCTAAGCCAGCTGTACTTTTCACCATCCATTTTTGGCCTTAAGTGATCTTATTGTGTGAATATTTTTTTTTCAATTTGCCACCTAAACAAAGATGACTCAAAAATTTATACCTTCAACTGAGATATATCTTTCAGCTCCAGACCCAAGTGTGCAACTGCCTACTCAACAGCTCCTTTGGAGTAGCTTAAAATCACTTCCACCTCACACTGGAATCCATGTTCTTCATCCCCAACTGGATCCCTTTTTTGGTGTTTCATGTTTCAAGGAACAGAACAATCTTTTCGTTATAAACCTAGGGCTCACTATACATAGCTCTCACTTCTAAATCTCTCACAATAAATCTATTACCAAGTCCTGTTAATTTTATCTCCTAATTATCTCTCAAATTGTACCACTTTTTCTATCTTGACCTCACCTAGCTATCCCGGTTGAGTTTGGTAACTCGTTTCCCCACTCTTGCCCCTCTCCAGTTTCCGAAACTCAGTGAGAATACATTATTAGCCCTAGCCGGCTTGGCTCAGTGGATGGAGCGTCAGCCTGCGGACTGAAGGGTCCCAGGTTCGATTCTGGCCAGGGGCACATGCCTGGGTTGCGGGCTCGATCTCCAGTGGGGTGCGTGCAGGAGGCAGCCGATCAGTGATTCTCTCTCATCATTGACGTTTCTATCTCTCTCCCTCTCCTTTCCTCTCTGAAACCAATAAATATATATTTTTTAAAAAAAGAATACATTATTAACACAGAGATGTCATGCCATACCTTCCTTTCACTCTCTTCAATGGTTTCCAATTGCTTAAGATGGCCACATGGGCTCTTTTTGAGTTCTTTGTCTTTACCATGCTCACATCTACCAGCAAGTCTTCACATTCACTGTTTCCTCTGGTAGATATGCTCTTCCTCCCCATGTCAGCTTGTTAACATCTGATCCTTCTGATTTTTGGCCTATTTGTCATTTCCCAGTAAAGTCATTTTTTGGGCTCCCTGAGTCGAAATTCCCAATTATAAGTACTTAAAGTACATATAAAACTTACCATGAATATATAATTTAATTTTAATACTTTATTTTTAATCTGATGATATTTAATGTGTCGTTCTCCCAGTAAGTTATCAATTGAATGAAGGTCAAGTATCTTGTTTTACTCAACATTATATCTTAACACCTAAAATAGTGGGTGACATACAGTTAAGTGTGTTCAATAAATATTTGTTAAATAAATGACCAGAAAGGTAGAAACAGTCGCTTGTTCATTCACCATTTCAAAAGAATACTATAGTAACAGAATGCAGAGCAATCAGGTTTCTTTTCCACTAGATAGATAGGTTAACCTCTTTGGAATCTGTTTCAAAGTTAGGTCTATTTAGAAAAAAGTCATCCTATATAATAAAGAGCTAATATGCAAATGGTCATCACGCCCTCATGCCCTCGCGCCGGAACTGCTCAGACACTCAACACTGGGGAGAGAGGAATGGGACCAGCCAGGCACAAATGAGCTTGCAAGAGAAGAATAGGGACCAGCCAGGCACAAATGAGCTCACAAGAGAGGAATGGGGACCATCCAGGCTGTGGCCTGGGAGAGGGACAAGCCTCCTGCCCCACAGTCCCGGGTGCCTGTGGCTGCGGACCGGATGAAGCCACCCACTCACAGTCCCCTGCGGCTGCAGCCGGCCCGGGTCCTGGGTGCCTGCAGCCAGCTAGAGGGAGGAAAGCCTGGGTCCCGGGTGCCTGCGACTGGCCAGAGGAGGGAATTCTGGGTCCCAGGTGTGGGGCAAGGCAGAGGCAGTTAGGGACGATCAGGCCAGCAGGAGAGCAGGCCTAAGGATAAGGATATCCGACTGCTGGATTGGGAGCAGGTCTAAGCCATCAGTCAGACATCCCTCCGAGGGCTCCTGGAGAGCGAGAGGGCGCAGGCTGGGCTAAGGGACCCACCCCACCAGAGTGCACGAATTTCATGCACCGGGCCTCTAGTACTTACATAAATGAAAAGCCATTTTGACTAGGTTTAAGTGGGGAAAAAAAAGCACAGCATAATAGGGTTAGTAATACATTTTTTGAAAGTTAAGTCATTCATAAATAAATAACAAGTGATAAATTTTGCCTTAAAATATATTAGCAAATGTTTCTAATTGCTGTACCCTGCAGGTGCATGAGATTATATACCATTTACTAACCACTGTTAGCCAAACTTAACTAATAAGCAGTGGGCTGAGTTGGTCCTCGGTTACATTCCAATCATGGGAAAGCTAGACTCCAATTTTAAAATTCCAATTTAAGAAGTACTATGTTTGTCATTACTACATAAGGGAATCTAAAAGCAAAGGGAATGCTTCATGTACTTAGTTTCATGCCAATGTCAAAAAATATTTTTCTAGGTTAACTTCCTCAGCATTCATGTACAATAGGAAGAATATTTAACAGGTTTATTTTTTTTACAGAAAGCACGTTCACTTTATGTAATAATTTAATTATACTTTTATTTTTCTCACAACTACTTGCCTAAAGCACTTAGTTTTCTCAAAGTATTTAAATTTATTTTTGAAAAACGGATGAACAGCTACCAATAGACTTTTAGTTAGAATTTCAAGGGGTGCCAAATCATTTGGCACCTAGAAATTATGATGCTGGTTGATAGATAATGCTGCAGTTAACAAAAAGGACTAAAACAACCAATATCATTAGAGAGCTGGAAAATTCACTTCGATGAATTTTCCAACCAAAAGCAAATAGAACTTTCATAGTTAGAAATGAAATAAGAGTATGATACTGTCTGTAAGGGAAAGGATAGAAATGTGAGCAAAGAGGCATAGAAATGGAAACGAAATGTACTGACAGAAGAAAAACATGAAAGAAAAGTGGAAAGAGTTTGAAGACAGAAACTGAAGGACAAATTGGAAGGTCATGATCATCAAGACTGAGAAGCCTAAACTAAAGTGCTTCCAAGCAGCAAAATAAATTTAATATAATCTCCAAGAGCAGATGAAAAGAGTTAACACATCTCACACACACACACACACACACACACACACACACACACACACCTTGAAAGTGAGGTGTCACCTAGAACCTAGACCAGTGATGGCGAACCTATGACACGCGTACTCATTTTTTTGGTTGATTTTTCTTTGTTAAATGGCATTTAAATATATAAAATAAATATCAAAAATATAAATCTTTTTTATACTATGGTTGCAAATATCAAAAAATTTCTATATGTGACACAGCACCAGAGTTAAGTTAGGGTTTTTCAAAATGCTGACACGCCAGGCTCAAAAGGTTCACCATCACTGACCTAGATTTACAGATGCCTCAAATAACCTGGTAAAATCTGAACATAGTAATGTAACATGGATCTCCCTTTGGACAGATAGTACAAAAATATGACCTAAAATAAATTAAGTGGAAAGCTAATATAACTACTTGCAAAAAGGCTATGTAAGCATATGGGGAAAAACAACATAAACACAGGAAAGGGAACCATGAAAGCAAAAGCTGGAAGTGTCCAACTCAAGGAAATTCCAAACTGTACTGGAATAACTCAATTATTGGGACAGATGTATCATAGCCCAACACTGAATCATGCAATTAAAATCTTTTCTATGGTTCTATATTCCAAGCAGCCGATGTAAATCAAATAGACAGGAAAAAAAGTATGCTTACAATGTGAGCATTACTGTCTACATTAGATATATTTCTTAATAAACAGGCTTTCTCCTTAATATAGTCTCCAATAAGCTTATGGTTAATGCAAATTTGCTTTGAGAGATTGAGCTATACTTTCAGGATAATAACAGCAAGTTTCTGATCTACAAAGCTGAGAACAAACTTTGGTCCACAACATAATACTACTTTGGGTTGATTTTTTTTTTGCATTTGAATGCTTTTATTAAAAGTTTAAAGTAGGTGTTTAAATAATAATATTTCCATTTTAAAAAACTACTCTATTTTCCAATTATAACTAGCATACAATATTGTTTCAAATGTGCAACGCAGTGATTAGTGATTTATATGCATTATGTCACCCCAGAAAGTCTAAGTATTCATCTAACATAATACATAGATAGTTATTACAATACTAGAAGTCTGGTGCACAATAATTTGTGCACTGGCGGGGGTGGGGGGGGCGGGGGGTGGTCCCTCAGCCCAACCTGTGCCCTCTCACAGTCTGGGACCCCTCAAGAGATAAGTACCTGCTGGCTTAGGCCCACTCCCGGGTGCCAGATGGCAGGCCCGGATCCCGCGCTGCGTTGGGCGGCCGCTCGGATCGTGCTGCCACCTACCTCACAGGCCCGGATCCCGGGCTGGGGCAAGCAGCGGCAGGGGATGTTGCTGCCACCCACCCCAGCCGCCCCACACACAACAGGCCCCGATCTCCCGCTGGGGCGGCCGGCAGCTTGGGATTGCACTGCCGCCAGCCCCAGGCAGGGCGGCGCAGCAGGATCTGCCTGCAGTATGCAAATTAGCCGCCATCTTTGTTGGCGGTTAATTTGCATATCATGCTGATTAGCCAATGGGAGGCATGGCGAAGGTACAGTCAATTACCATGTTTGTCTATTATTAGGATTATTGACTATATTCCCTATGCTGTACTTTACATTCCTGTGATTATTTTTATAACTGGCAATTTGGACAGGGGATGGTGGTGTGAATTGACTCTTCATTGACTATCTGCTAGCCAGTCAACTAGCCAGCTTCTTTTTGATAATGCATTGACTTTGCCATTTATTTGAATTAACCTGTAACAAAAACCCACGGTTAGTATAAAACCATTACTCCAAGAGCTAGTATTGTTCTAAGGGAGCTTGCAGTGCTAAGAAAACTGAGTATATCTGTGTTTCTTACAATACATTAAAACTTCTGAAAAAAACAACTTCTGCTTATTCATTACTAACTTATCAGACTGACAAAGACAAAAAACTAGGATAACACATTCTTCAGTGAGCTGTGAGGAAGCAGGCACTCTCATACATTGCTGGTAGGAATGCAAATTGGTATACTCCTTCCAGAGGAAACTTTAGCAATACCTAACAAAAGCCTACTTCTAGGAATCTAGGTAGAAGACACACCCCCAGCAATAGCAAAAGGTTATGCATAAGTCTATTTATTGCAGCATTCTTTTTGTTTGTCTTTTTTTGTTAATCCTCACCCCAGGAAATTTTTCCCATTGCTTTTCAGAGAGTGAGTGGGGGGAGGGGGCAAAGACAGAGAGACAGAGAGAAAGAGATAGAGATAGAGATAGAGAGAGAGAGAGAGAGAGAGAGAAAGAGAAAGAGAGTGAGAGAGAAACTGATGTGGAAGATGGATACAAATCAATTGGTTCCCTCCTAAATGCCCCAACAGGGGCTGGGGATTGAACCCCTGACCCTTCAGTGCTTGAGGTGACACTCTAGCCACTGAGAAACACCTGCCAGGGCTCACTGAAGCATTCTTACAAAACGTTACATAAAAGATAAAATATTATATAAGGTATACACAATGTAGTATTTTAAACCAATGTAAAAGATTTGCATGTATCATGGATAAACACTGAAAATGTTTGGCGAAAAAACTAACTTTTAGAGTGATATGCATATGATATCACAAAGTTTAAAAATATACAACACAATACTATTCACTGGATATAAGCATGAGTATATATGTTACTAAAATTATAAAAGCTATGGATGAAAAAATAACACACTAAGAGTGATAATTACTTCTGAGGATGAAAATACAGTGGGTAGAATGAGGCAGTCTAATATGGCAAAATACTGACATTTGCTAAATATAGAAAGTAGATTACAAGGACATTTGTTAGATCACTTTCCATATATTTGAACTATTTCATGGTTAACAAAATTAATTATGGTTTTATATGGAGGACTTCTTATTTGGCCATTATTATTGAATTATATTTCTTTTTATTTCTAATGAGCAACAATGTAAAAATTCTAGAATGCTTGGTAATTATCTACCACTTAATCATTACTGAGAATATACTGCCACCTAGCAAAACTTCCCAGAATAGTTTAAAAACAAAGCAGAAAATGATTCCCTTCTTATGGATGGATTCTATTTACTATTTCAGTAAAAATTATTTAATAGTACTACACACTCAATTATGAAATAGCAGTTTTGCAACATCAAAAGCACATAGTTTCTGACAGTCTTATCTTTTACAATACATGGAGGCAAACGATTTGTTCTCTGGCATATTAGCTTCTATGTTTATTATCTTATAGGAAATGGAAAGCAACTTTCTAACAGGCTTGTTGGTAATCTGCAATCAAGAAAAACATGACAGTTTTATATAAAAGCCCCTGGCCCTTGTATGAAATTAAAGTATCCTGACTATTTTATATATCACTGCTACCAAAGAAACAGATGACTGAAGCAAACTCAGCTCTAGTTTTGCCTATCCATTACTCCGGTGTGGCAGTGTGGCTGGTTGAGCGGCAGCCTATGAACCAGGAGGCACATGCCGGGGTTGCAGACTCGATCCCCAGTAGGGGGAGGGCAGGAGACAATCAACGATTCTCTCTCATCACTGATGTTTCTATCTCTCCCTCTCCCCTCCTCTCTGAAATCAATAAAAATGTTAAAAAACAAAAACAACAGCATGTTTTTCAACTGTGCATCCTTTCTCTAGTTCTAGTAAAAAGGGAGAAAAAGTCTTACATGTAGGAGATCCTCCTCCACATGTAAATATTAGACTCAGATTGAGCTATCCATACTTCCATGTGTCCAACACATATTTACTTGTAACTATCTGTAGACACGGTACAATGCTAGAGGTTAGGGAAGTTCTATAGGGCAGTCCACATAAAGTAATGGTGAACATAAAGCATGCATTAAATAATTATAGGATGAAATAAAAAGTTATAGTTTATTATTTTAAAAAGGTAAAATTTTTACATTACTTCAGAAGAATAAATGTATTTTAGGGACCTAGAGTCAGGAAATATTCTGTAAATGTTAGCCTAAATTTATCCTTGGAAATTTTTTAAAAGAATGGAATTATTAAGGGTAGAAGACATTGAAAGTTAGCGTAATAGGTACCTCCGGAGGCAGGCTTTTAAGACACTTTCGGTACTTAAATATACTATAACTTTTTAAAAGAAAAACCATAATAAAAAATTACAATACAAGTAATTCAATCAAGTAAATCAAAGATATGAGTGCCAACATCCTAAAGATAATACCAGAACTTTATAGATGAATGCCTAAGGACTCTTAACCCTTCAGAGACAGGCATACAAACAAAAAATTACACATAATTTCTGGCAGTTAGAGGATCCCTGAAACACATTCTTGGATCTCAGTTAAGGAGGGCTAAATTAAGTTACTAAGGATCATAAAAATGATGCTTCAAATTCTCATTCAACAGATAGGTACTGAAGATATGATAGTGAACAAAAACTTAGGTGGAGGGAATAGAAATCTCTCTCACATTCACATACACACTAAGCAACTATTGCAAGCTTACCTCTAAAATGAGGTAAAATGGTTCTACAAGAGCTTATAAAAGGGGTAATGAAGGTCAAGAATGCTTTCCCTGAAAAAGTATGAAATGGACTAATGAGAGAAACAGTTAAAAGCAATAGCATAGGCTCTGGAGATGCTGTGCTAAATCAGGGGTGGGAATGTCTGGCCCAAGAGCCGTACAAAGCCAGTGAAATCATTCAATCTGGTCCTGCCAAGGTATTAGGGGTGAGTTAATTAAATGTTTAACCAAATATAGCAGGCTAATTTTTAAGCTGATAATTTTGGATGGCTCTCAAATGATGTTGTTATAAATATCCAAATGAGCCGTGGCAAAAAAAACTGTTTCCCACCCCTGTGATAGATGGTGGAAGAAGGCCAGTGTAGTTGAAGAGACAGAGGTGGGGGTGTTGGGGTGGGGAGTGGTATAATAGAAGATGGAGAGATTGGCTTTATTTAGATAGGTCTTGACAAAAAGCAATAGGAAAATCATCAAATAGGTTCTAAGCAAGGGAGTCACATGATTAAGTTTGTTTTGAAGAGAATACTTCAGCTGCATTAAAGGGAGTGACAAGGTAAGATTTACATTTTGAAGAAAGCACTCCAGCTGCACTACAGAGATGAGATTGGAGGGGAAGAAGAATCACAGGTAAGTAGCTGGGATATTATAGTAGTGCTGGTGGGAGATATAACACGGACTAGGATAGGGGTAGTAATGAAAAAATCTGAAAGATAACAGTGAATTTGAACTTTTTTTCAGGTACATTTCTTCTTTGGAAGAGTTAATTCATTTATTTTACCAATTTTCTATGAGATGGTTCCTCCTAATTTTCATGAGGTATTTTACAGTAATGGCATTAGCCATTTATCTGTCATATTTGTCCTAGTTCTTTTCTTAATTGGTTTTGTCTCCCTCCCCTCTTTAGGATGTTTTTCAAATTTTAGGCAGACAAATCTTTATCTGCTTTTCCCTTTGCAGTTTTCCTCCCATTAAGATTATATCACCATGTCTACTTTTCCCCCCACCTTCATATTAGAACATGTAAGATTTACTTTACTAGATGTATCAGTTAATAATGCGGATTATTCTCAATAGATGAAGTTACATATATGTTGACATATATGCGATTTGATATGTATGCTATTTTGTTGTATTCACAGCAAGTTTCAAAACTTCATATGTCAAATTTGCTGAAGGTGTTAACATCATAGATATTTCTACACTTAAAAATGTTGAATTTTGTGCAAAAAAAAGAATATTTGCAGGAAGTTTTAATTCATTACTTTATTTTGAAGAAAAAGTTATCGTATACTTTAGGAAGCTTATGGTGAAAATGCTGCATCTCAAGATACTTGTGGCCCTAACCGGTTTGGCTCAGTGGATAGAGTGTATGCCTGCGGACAGAAGGGTCCCAGGTTCGATTCGGTCAAGGGCATGTACCTTGGTTGCGGGCACATCCCCACTGGGGGGTGTGCAGGAGGCAGCTGATGGATGTTTCTCTCTCACTGATGTTTCTAACTCTCTATCCCTCTCCCTTCCTCTCTGTAAAACACCGATAAAATATATTTTTTAAAAAAAGATACTTGTGAACGCTGGTTTAAATGCTTTAAAAGTGATGATTTCGATGTGAAAGACAAAGAACATCCAGGTCAACTGAAAAAGTGTGAAGACCAACAATTACACGCATTATTGGATGAAGATGTGTGTCAAACTCAAAAACAACTTGCAGAAAGATTAAACGTTGCTCAGCAAACAATTTCCGGTCATTTACAAGCAATGGGAAAAATTTTATTTTATTTTTTATTTTATTTTTTAAAATATATTTTTATTGATTTCAGAGAGGAAGGAGGAGGGAGAGAGAGAAACATCAATGATGAGAGAGAATCATTGACTGGCTGCGTCCCTGCATGCCCCCTACTAGGGATGGAGCCTGTTGGCTGGAATCGAACCGAGACTCTTCAGTCCATAGACCGATATTCTAGCCACTGAGCCAAACTGGCCAGGGCATAAAGAACTAGTATTTACTGAGCAATGACCTGGTGCAAGATGGGAAAGATTTTAAAAGAAGAAAAATGGGTGCTACATCAACTGAAGGAAAGACAAATGGAAAATCGAAAAGTCACCAGTAAAATGCTTCAATAGCACAAAAGAAAGTCATTTTTGTGTCGAATTGTGAGTGGCGATGAAAAGTGGATTTATTTTGAGAATCCAAATGCACAAAATCATGGGTTGATCCAGGTCAACCATCAACATCGACTGCAAGGACAAATAGCTTCGAAAAGAAGACAATGCTCTGTGTTTGGTGGGATCAGGAAGGTGTGGTGTATTATGAGCTTCTAAAACCAGGTGAAACTGTTAATACTGGTCACTACTGACAACAAATAATCAATTTGAACCATGCTTTGATCATGAAACAACCAGAATGTGCCAGAAGACACAGCAAAGTAATCTTGCTTCATGATGACGCACCATCACACTTCAAAACCAGTTAAAGACATTAAAAGATCTTGCCTGGTTAGTATTAACCCACCCGCTGTATTCACCAGACCTTGCTCCTTCAGATTACCACGTGTTCTGATCGATGGCACACGCATCAGAGCAGCACTTCAAAACGCACGAAGAAGTGGAAAATTGGGTCTCAGAATGGTTTGCCTCAAAACAAGAAAAGTTCTATTGGGACAGTATACACAAATTACCTGAAAGATGGGGGAAATGTGTAGCTAGTGATGGACATTACTTTGAATAAAGCACTTTTGATGTTTCTCTTGAAATTATTATGTTTTCTTTGATTACAAAATCCGCCATTATTAACTGGTACACCTAGTAATGTGAGAATCTAAGCTTCCAATTTGATAAGTTCATTTAGTCATCCAGCAAACATTTATAGAGCACATATGCTGTAGGTGACAGACATACACACAAAAAAAGAGAAACAGGTAAACAGGTGTTTTCAGAGTAGAAAGCACTCTAGTTGCACAGAGAATGGATACTTAGCCCAGATTGAGGTGAATTAGTGAAGACTTCCTAAAGGTCAAAATTTATTTGGAAGAGGCCTGGAAATGAACTCAATGGAAAAAAGAAAGAGCCTTAAATGAGGAGTGGCATATGTCATTACTACTCTCAGAGTAATTTCAAAATTGAGCAGAACTCACTAGTACTTCCAGTGAACTCCCATTAGATCTTTTATACCCTAATGCAAAAAAGCCCACTAAATATTTTCTGGAAATAACACAAGCTTATCATATGTTGATAAATATATGCGAAGCATCTTTAATATTTCCCTCTCTAATCAATCCTGTACTCCACTGCCAAGAGAAACTCAGATTTATTGGCCTGGCTGTAAGGAAGTAATATATTTCCGTTTCATTTCCTACTTCATCCCACAAGGTCTCATCAACGGAGAGTTTCAATCCCTATACCACCCAAGCGGTTTCCTACTACCATCCCTTTTCTGCTTATACTGGTCCATCTGTCTGGAATGCCTTCTTCCCCTTCACTGAATCACTGACCTGAAATTCCTGCATAAGATTCTTAAATCTCAAGAACAAATACTGCACTCACTTCGCTTTGCCTTTTCTGGAAACTTTTCTGTACTAACAGTTTTCCTGGGCATTATTCTGAATCATAGGTGAGTTTTCCTACCTGGTGTAAGTTGCTTGAAAATAGAAAGTGCCTTACACAACGGTGTAATATAAACAGTGAGCAGCTTACAGCAGACACATGTATCCACTGAATAAATAACTATCTTTGCTGTAGCTGTGAGATCCTAATTTGAACTTTGCTTTTCCAGCTTAAGTTTAATCTCCAGATGATTTATGACTCCCTGGAATAGAAGCAAAAACTGTAAAGAGAACAGTGGCAGAAACGATAGCCTAGTGACATGAGCACGCTACGGTGATGAAGGCAAATGTTTGATGAGACTGGAATTAGCACGAGCGAAGAAGAATTGGGGGCCACAAGTATAAACAGCTCTTAAAGTTTCGCTGTAAATAAAAGCAAAGAAATGGGGCTTTCTCTGAAGGAGAAAATGAGGTACTGAGCATACATCTTCGTAAAAGATATGACCTCATACGGGGTCAGCAATTTCTCAGGAAAAGCTACATAAGGTAGGTAACGTGTACGGGGAGTTTACTGATTGTCAGGTACTGTGCGAACACTTTACGTATTCCAGTTAATTTAATCCTCACAACCTGTACTATACTCTGAGTTTAGTTATACAAAGGAGGGCACTGAATATATATACATAAAATAAACCCCCCGAAGTCCCACTGACACAAATTCCTGGGTCCAGACGTCAGGGATACGTCTCTAGCTTCAGCCACCTAGAAACCTGAAGCGGAGTTACCGCTGCATCCGCCGAGTTCCGGACACCAGCCCGGGCCCCCCTGCAGGCTCCTCTCCGCACTTCCCATCCTCACCCCGGCCAGACCACGCGCCCTTCAGAGGAACGCAGAAGAGCCCTTCGAGGGCCCTCAAGGTCATCCCCACAGGCCCCCAGAACTCGGTGCTCACCTCGTTATTGAGGTTCAGAGTCCCGGGCTGGGCCATGGTTGATCTAGGAAGCGGCTCCGCAGAGGCACGTGAACACAGTTCGCCTTTGCCGTCGCCGTCGCCACGCCCCCTCAACGGTGGCCTCTTTGGTCCAAAACTCCTTAGTCGTGTGCGCAAACGCTTGAATCAATGGGACACAGGCGCTGAGATAGGACAACTTCCGGAGCAGAGGGCTACGCGCCGGAATTGCGTGTTCCTATGGAAACCGGGCGTGAGCGGTGGCCCCTGGGCGCTCTGCGATCTGTTTGTAAAGGAATTTTTCAAGATGCTGGTTTTATTGTATTCACTTGTAGACTGGGCCCGCGTTGTAAGGACCTTAGTCCTTTTTGTCCCAGTGGAGGTGAGAGAGCTTTTTTGAAAGCATCACTTGAATCACTAGGTTTTGCTCTGAATTTTTATTTATCTAGTACATGTGAAGATTCTTGCACGCCTTATTAGAGACATCTTTTTTGTTTCAGCCGCACGTTATAAGTTAGGCATGAACATGTTTTTCCTGCACACTGTAAGTTTAATTAGATAATGAACGTGTAAAGCAAAACCTGGACACACATTTGCCGCCGCCTGTGGGAATGGATATTAAATTTAAAGTATTAGCCTGCAGGCAGAGGAGACTTGAGGGAGTGAGTATGAATTAGGTAATATATTGATTAATACTTAACACCCGGAGTACTGAGCGTAACATGAATCAGGTACTGGGACACATGATCTCCAAAATAGTAGAAAATCCAATTAGATAAAAACAATTATTCTTATCTTACAGATGTGGAAACTTGAAGACTCCGGGGCTGGTTGTAATCTGAGGAGCCCAGTACAAAATGAAAATGCAGAACCCCTCATCCAAAAAGTAGGAAAAAGTTTCTTTCGTGGTTTATTGGCCTGTCATATTTCTTATTGGTATTTAGTCTGTTGCTCCCTCAATCACAGGAATACTGGTGGGGCTAGTGCACTCCCTCCCAGGTGCCTAGGAGCCCTGCCCCAGCAATCAGGGAGGGGGGCCTGCGCTGGGCATAGACAGGGCTGTGGGAAGCCAAAGAACCCAAATGGGAGGATGTGAGACCAAGCCCTTGATGTATGTTCCACTGCACTCACAAAACTCACCTTCACAGATAAAAGTATTAACAATTTCAAGAGTCTGATGAAAAAAACATTTAATCCAGGCCCACTTCTGAACTCTGTCCAAGAGACAGCACTGTCCGGAGCCCATGCTCTTAACTACTGATTCTGTACTCAATTTACAGCAATTCATGATTTTTATTTGGATTAGGATTCTTTTAGTTTAATATATGACTTGAGCACAAATGAATTAATGGCTGACTTCCTTGCAGTGTCACATAAAGGTAGTTTTTGTTTTTTGTGGGTTTTTTTTGCCATGAATAAACCATACACTGACTTATAATGGTCTCCTTATCCATCAGCTTCCCTTTTTAAAGATGAGCTCCTGCCCTAGCCAGTTTGGCTCAATGGCTAGAGCATCGGCCTGCAGACTGAAGGGTCTCAAGTTCGATTCCAGTCAAGAGCACATGCCCGGGTTTCGGGCTCAATCCCCAGTAGGGGGCGTGCAGGAGGCAGCTGATCAATGATTCTCATCATTGATGTTTCTCTTCCTCTCCCTTCCTCTCTGAAATTATATTATATATATATATATATATATATATATATATATATATATATATATATATTTAAAAAGATGAGCTCCTACATAGGGGCTTTTTCAACTCAGCAGGTAGTAGACACTACATACATAAATACCTAGGGAGAAAATAAAAAGAAAGAAAAAAACGTAAATACCTAGGAAAGGATGTTTTAAAACTAAATGTAGAACTTTATGGGAAAGGTGTTTTTTATTTGGGAGAAAGGTGTTGTTATGATTTCATAATGCTTCATAAAATGTATTCTTATTATGAAGTTTGTCTGTGGCTCTTAAAGGCTATAGTGTTTACTCATGACCACACCTCTTGTTTTCTAACACCTCATATTTCTAGCAACTACTGCCTCCTCAGACTTGTCCTTATATATTCTTTGATGAACAAATCACATGACATTATACTTTAGTATGCTATAGTTTGTTTGTGTTTGCAGGAAGGAGATATATATATATATATATATATATATGTATTTGTATATATACATATATATACAGTATATATACGTATATATGCATATACACACACACACACACACACACACACACACACACACACTAGTAGCCCGGTGCACGAAATTCGTGCACGGGCGAGGGTATGTTTCTCAGCCTGGCATGCACCCTCTCCAATTTGGGACCCCTCGAAGGATGTCCTACTGCCAGTTTACAGGGATCGGGCCTAAATCATCAGTCGGACATCCCTCTCACAATCTGGGACTGCTGGCTCCTAACCGCTCACCTGCCTGCCTGCCTGCCTGCTTGCCCCTACCTTCCCACCCCACTGGCCTGCTCATCCCCAACTGTCCCCCCGCTGGCCTGCTCACTCCAAAATGCCCCCCCCCCTGCTGTCCTGATCACCTCCAACTGCCACCCACTGATGGCCTGCTTGCCCCCAACTGGCCCCCCTGCTGGTCTGCTTACCCCCAGCGGCCCCGCCCCCCACCAGCCTGATCACCCACAACTCCCCTCCCCTCTTGGTCCCTAACCGCCTCTACCTCGGCCCCGCCACCATGGCTTTGTCCAGAAGAACATCTGGAAGGTCTCCCAGTCTAATTAGCATATTACTCTTTTATTGGTATAGATATATTTGTCTGTAAATATGATTATGATTGCAGATAGGAGTAGGACCAGGTAAAATTTTATAGAATGGGCCTTTTATTACAGATGGTTTGCCATGTATGCATTTTTTCTAAAGAAGTAAAAATTACTTTAAAAAGTGTTTCAGGAAGACTTTGAGAAATTTACAGTATCTGCTTTTCTTCCAAGAAAGTTGTCACTTTTATGCCAGAGTGAGAATTATTTGTATGCTTTGTATGTCAGCATTGGGCCACTGTGACGGTGGGGGGGGAGCACTTGACTTGAGAGTAATTATCTTGCTCACTGGCTGGGAGGGAGGGTGTGTGGCAGAGGAGATAAATACTTGGTTCTGGATTATTCATAGATTGCTGACTTTCTGGACTGATTGTGCAAGCCCCTTCTTTTATTGATGTCCACCTTCTATTGACAGACATCTACCCTGGTAAAAAAATGAGATGAAACTCTCTTTCTTTTCATTGTAAAAAGCATTTGAATTCCTAAGGTGTGATAAGGCCACCCAGCCATCCACAGTCAAGGTACACATTTTCATGGAGGATGTTCCCACTCTTGAATAAATTAAAACAATTTTTTTCTTTTAAACTTTCTTCTATAACTGTTTTCTTGTTACTTAAAAGCTAGTTTTTTTGAAACTACTTGCAAAGCTTTTCAAGCTGTATATGTCCTTGGAATGAATTTATAAATAAGAATTGAGCCCGGCCGGTGTGACTTAGTGGTTTAGCATCGACCTATGAACCAGGAAGTCACAGTTTGATTCCAGGTCAGGCCACATGCCCGGGTTGTGGGCTTGATCCCCAGTACGGGGCGTGTAGGAGGCAGCCGATCAATGATTTTCTCTCATCATTGATGTTTCTATCTCTCTCCCTCTCCCTTCCTCTCTGAATCAGTAAGAATATATTAGAGAGAGAGAGAGAGAGAGAGAGAGAGAGAGAGAGAGAGAGAGAGGGAGAGAGGAGTATATATGCTTGTAAATAACAAAACATGTATTTGATGCTCTTACAAAGTCTTATTTTCTTTCATTAAAACTTGTGCAGTAGCCAAAACCGGTTTGGCTCAGTGGATAGAGCGTCAGCCTGTGGACTGAAGGGTCCTGGGTTCGATTCCGGTCAAGGGCATGTACCTTGGTTGCGGGCACATCCCCAGTAGGAGATGTGCAGGAGGCAGCTGGTCGATGTTTCTCTCTCATCGATGTTTCTAACTCTCTCTCTCTCTCTCTTCCTCTCTGTGAAAAATCAATAAAATATATTTTAAAAAAAAAACAAAAAAAACTTGTGCAGTATAGGGAACTCCATAGATTCTCTTAATTTGAAGAAAGTTAGAGGGAAAGGTACTAATTCAGAGTTCCTTGGGAAAATGTGTCACTTATATATTTTTTTATGTTTATTTTTTTAAAATCAAAAACTGAAATATTTTCTATTCAGAAAATATATTTGGATCTAAATATCTTCTATAATTTTAACCCTAAAATATCAATTTAAATATTTTAAAAATGGTTGGGATGTTTGTTTTTTTAAATAAGTTAGGTTACTGGAGCTCTAGATGTTACTGGATCACCTGGGGTAATTTTCTGATTGGAAAATTAAGAATTATAGTCAGAGGGAAGGACATGAGAATTTTTAAAGAACATATTCAATTTACTTTAGAAGCCGAACCTCTCTTATCATGTGACTTGTTTTGTATGTTTGTTAAACTATATTATCACATAAGCATTGCTGCTATTGGGACAAACAGTGACAGTTGATTCAGGTCATTTGAATGTCCACTGTCTGTTTTAATTTGTATATTTGTTTTGACTCTGTCATATGCTCAAACTTCAGTGGAAGTCATGAGAACCTATTATTTTTGCCTGTTCCCTCCTTTACGTTGGAAATATTCTTTTTTACTCAGAGGGACCTTAACTTTGATATAAGGGATTGTTTCCGGCACCCAGCGCCCGGGGTGCCGCTGTGCCTTCAGCCCTGGCTCTCCCTTCGCGATCACCAGCTGGGTGCAGGCAAAGGCAGCCCTGGTTCTCCGATCCAGGGCTGGGGGGCAGGGGCAAAGGCGGCTGCCTTTGCCCCTGCCACCCGGCTCTTCCCTGCCACCTGGTTTTCTGATCATCGTTCTTCCCTCCTTCCCCTTTCGCCTCCCATCATTGCGCTTATGTATGCAAATTAACCGCCATCTTTCTTGGTAGTTAATTTGCATATCACCCTCATTAGCCAATGGGAAGCGTAGCGAAGGTATGGTCAATTACCCTTTTTGTCTTTTATTAGATAGGATGTTACATTTACTTGATTATATAGCATTTTTGTTCCCTGGAGGGGATGTCAGTGGCTGGAAAACATAAGTAAAGTATTTCTTCCTTGTTCCCTTTTATATCTTTTAAATTTTGTACCATGTGGTAGTATACACTTTTAAAACAAAAATTAAAATATATTCTCATTTTTTTTGTTACAATTGTCAATGGCATATGTTTTCTCATTTCTGCCTGTGTTAGCTGATAGTGCCAGTATAGATAGAAGCTACATATTTTTATTTTGGATATATTTGTTATGCAATCACTTATTCAAGTGTTTTGTTGGGTGTGTGTTTTTCTGAAGGAGAATTTTCCAAGTATATCATCATATTATCAGAAAGAAAATTACATCTATTTTTTAGTATTTATGCCAATTATTTTATTTTAGTGTATTATTATACTAGAAATTATAAAACAACAAGTAATAACAGTGATGGTGGATATCCCAACTTGTTCCTGATTTTAATGGAAATGGCTTTAACATTTCACTATTTGAAATGATATTTGTTGTTCGTTATGGTGAATAGTTTAATAAAATTCAGATAGTTTTATTTTTCTAGCAGCTTTTTTATGGGTAGAAATGGTTGCTGAATTTTATCACTTGTCTTTTTAATTTCCATTGCTTTGATCATATTGATTTTCCCCTTTAAAGAAATTCCCCCACATATGTTCTAATTTTATTGTAGCTATTAGAAAAGTATGGTTGTAGATGTTAGCATCAAGCGTGCCTATCTTCAGAATCCAGCAATGAGCCCGCTCATCTGTGGACCCTGCCAGCTGACCTGTCCCTATCCCACTAGCTATCCGGCCTGTGGACCCTGCCATTTGGCCTATGCAGAATCTCTGGCCGAGGTGAGTGGGGAGTGACTTTGAGGGCCCTCACTTTAAACTCCCTGATGACTCCAGTCTGTAAGGTCTACCAGAGGTGAGAGCCTCTTCAGATGTGCAGCCAACAATTCAAGGCTACTAGGATCATGATAAGTCAGGAAAACACGAGACCACCAAAGTAACAAAATGAAGCTCCAGTAACCCATCCAGAAGAAATGGAGAACTATGAACTGCCTGATAAAGATTTGATTTCAAAATAATAATCCTAAAGAATTTCAAAAAAACCAAAACAAAACAAAGATATAAAATAAAATGGAATCAGGAAAACAATAAATGAACAAAATAAGAATTTCGACATCCTTTCTTGATAAAATCTCTAAACAAATTTGGTATAGAAGGAATGTACCTCAACATAATAAAGGCCGTATATGACGGTCCCACAGCTATCATCATACTCAGTGGTGGGAGGTTGAAAGCTTTTCCTCTAATTTTAAGAATAAGACAAGGATGCCCACTGTCACTACACCTATTGGATATGGTACTGGAAGTCTTAGCCACAGCAATTTGGCAAGAAAGGGAAGTGAAGGCATTCAAATTGGAAAAAAAAGTTAAATTATCTCTGTTTGCAGGTGACATGATCTCATGTGTAAAAAAATTCTAAAGATATAACAAAAAAAACCCACCTATTTGAACTAATACACACATTCAGTAAGTTGCAGGGTTAAAAAAATCAACAAACAAAGATCAGTTGCGTTTCTACACAATTACAATGAACTATCCAAAAGGAAATTAAGATAACAATCCTATATATAATAGTATCAGAGAGAATAAAATACTCAAAAATAAATGTAATAGAAAAAATATTTTTGGGTGGGGATTAACAAAAATAAATAAACAAACAAACAAATAAACAAATAAACATATCCCTGGGTGAGGATTAAAAAATAATGAAGAGAAATTTATGAGCTGGTACTAACAAGGTGATTGTAATGTTACACCTTTCTCTTACTTGGATGAGTCAGTAAAAATTATTGGGAATCCTGTCTTTTGTTAAGCATATTTTCAATCTTTAGTACTCAAACTATCATTCGTAATTTACCTCACAACAGATTGACACACAACTGTGTGCTTCAGTCCCTCCTCAGGACCTCTGCATTAAGTTTTTCAGTTATTTTGGCTCTGCCCTTTCAATCCTTTATCCCCTGGATGGCAGTGTTGTTCTCCAAATTTCACACTACAGTGGAAACTTTGAATGTTAGAGAAAACAATCTAAATGAACTATGATAGCGTTTTCTGAATTTGAAAGAAAATAGATCCCAGGTTTTATATTTCTTTAATATCTAAGATTAACCCCTCAGGTTTCAGTTTTTTATTTAAAGTAAATTACTAAACAATAATAAACCCAGTAATTGAACTACTAATGGATTTATTTAAGATTCAATGTTTTATGTTTATATAAATAAAACATACTGAAGGTTATAACTAGTTACTGTGTAAGAGACAGGAAATTTTTAAGTCACTAGGCTAATATGTTTGCTAAATGAATTCTCCAGCATCTTTTTGTCTAAGTATCATTTGAATTTTTATGGAGTATTTTGATTAGATTTGTCACTTTATATGTCTAGGAAATCTAAAGAAAAGTTTCTATTCTTGGAATTTTAGATCTTAAAATTTTGAAATAACTAGTTAATGTTATATAACCAAGTTTTACAGAATCTGAAAGGATGCAGCTGATACTTAGCAATTTAGCATTTTGACTAAGAACTTTTTTCTGGAATCAGACTAGCTGATATCAAATTCTAATTCTGTCTTTTAATATCTATGTGCCCTTGGGCAAAATATGTAAGCTCTATGTAACAAGATTATTTATGAAATGGGTATGATAATCAATCTCAGAAGATTATATTGGTGATTAAATGAAAATACAATGTAGAGACTTCCTGATAAATATATACCTCTCAATAATTCAAACTGCTATTATTTTCCATGATCTCATTTTATCTTGATTGTGAATTTGTGAGATAGGCATAATACATACGAAGTATTCATTTCTTAAGAATAACAAATATGCTTGAGATCATAGAGTTATAGATGGCAATCCAAGTCTCTTGACACAAAATCACTGGTAGCAGATTTATAACACTATGATAAGAATGTATAAATTTAAAAAAAAAGAATGTATAAATTATACTAATAATCCTATCTAATAAAGAGGGAATATGCTAATTGACCCTCATGCCATCGCAAACATGGTGGCACCCACAGCCAATAAGGAGGGAATATGCCCTCAAAGATGACGGCACCCACAGCCACAAGATGCTGATGCCCGGTCCCCTCAGCCCCACAGGGCGGCAGGTACGTGCCCCCCTCAGCCCCTGGGGGTGGGCCCGGCCACTCTGCGCTCCTGCCTACGGAGTACCCCAGTCCCCTCAGCCCCACAGCTGCCCAGGCCACTGGAGGCTCAGGTAACCAGGGCCGGCAGAGGCTTGCGCTGCTGGCAGTGGCAGCAGCAGAGGGGGAATAGGGCGTTGCCTTCCCCTGATCTCCGGGTTGCCTCCCACCCCTGAGGGCTCCCAGACTGTGAGAGGGGGCAGGCCGGGCTGACAACCACCCCCCTCCAGTGCATGAATTTTCAAGCACTGGGACCCTAGTTTATCATAACCATGTTATTCTTTCTCATTCATCTAATTACTTATTGAATGTTCAGTAATTAATGAGCTAATGTATTTTATGAACTATAAATCCCTTCATATATATAACTTATTTCTTTTGTTTTCCAATTAACCCAAGATAGGCTACAGATTATGTAACAAAGTCTATAATAATTTAAAGGTAAATTCAGAAAACATTATTAAAGCCCAATTCAGATTAATTTTCAAGATAGTGATTGGCTTTGATTCATTTTAATAAACATTTAAAGGCAACTCTCTCTCTGATGGCTGAGGACAATTGTAAGACTCTACAACAGTGGTTCTCAACCTATGGGTCGCGACCCCTTTGGCGGTCAAATGACCTTTTCACAGGGGTCGCCTAAGACCATCCTGCATATCAGATATTTACATTACAATTCATATCAGTAGCAACATTACAGTTATGAAGTAGCAACGAAAATAATTTTGTGGTTGGGTCACAACATGAGGAACAGTATTTAAAGGGCCAGAAGGTTGAGAACCACTGCTCTACAAATAGAAAGTAAGGGAGTTGAACAGAGATTTGATTTTTAATGTGAAATGAAACCTTGCATCTATTCAAGGTAAGGCCAATGAAAATGGTTTGGTACTACACATAAAGCAGAACTGTTTTGAACTATAGAAACAATGTGTTATAAATTAAAATTAGAAAAATGAGGCAAAGGGAAATAAAGGCAGGAAAATAAGATAGAACCAAAAGAAGGGTAATATGTAAATGGATGTCACAATGTCGTATATCTTATTTTAGGGATGAGCTCTAGATTAAACTCTAAGATTATAGTGCTAATCTATACAAAAGCATAAGTAACCATCGCAACTGAATGAACGACCGAACAGGCTATGTGGGGTGACCAGGCCGGCAGGGGGGTCAGTGAGGGGCGACCAGACAATGGAGCAGCAGGCTGCATGGGGCAACCAGGCCGGCAGGGGTGGCAGTGAGGGACAACCAGATGACCGAATTGCAGGCTATGTGGGCCGACCAGGCTGGCAGGGGGGTAGTTTGGGGCAACCAGGCTAGCGGGGGAGGGCTATTGAGGGCGATCAGGCCAGCAGGCACAGGCAGTTAGGGGCGACCAAGCCAGCAGGGTGGGCAGTTAGGGGCTATCAGGCCAGCCGGCAGAGGCAGTTAGGGGTGATCAGGCTGGCAGGGGGGCAGTTAGGGGTGATCAAGCAGGCAGGCAGGTGAGCGATTAGGAGCCAGCTGTCCAGGATTGTGAGAGGGATGTCCGACTGCCGGTTTAGGCCCGATCCCTGGGATCGGGCCTAAACCGGCAGTCGGACATCCCTTGAGGGGTCCCAGATTGGAGAGGGTGCAGGCTGGGCTGAAGGGACCCTCCCCCTGTGCACAAATTTCATCACTAGGCCACTAGTCCTATATAATAAAACCCTAATATGCAAATCGACCAAACAATGGAACAACCAGCGTAATGACCGGTCCCTATGACATGTATTGACCACCAGGGGGCAGACACTCAACCCCCCCCTCCCCCCCAGAGGGAGTTGACTAGTGGTGGCAATTGGGGGGCGGAGCTGGCCAGCAGGCGGTGCCAGGCTGCTAGCCAAGGCGGGTGCCAGCAGGGGCCCCCCCAATTGCCCTGCCTGCTAGTCACCCCACAGATGGCCCTGATTACCAGCCAGGCCTTGGGACCCTACCCTATATAATGGGAATAGTCTCTTAGATTTAAAAATTAAAACCTGGCGAGGCTACTCTAACACTGAAAAAAAAGGATGATGCAGCGATGACATGCATGGACTCTGGCTTGTACATTTTGCGGTCAGCCCTGATTCTGACACTTATAACTGTGTGACAAAGCCAATTACTTAACTTCAGTAATTACACCCATAAGATGGGGAAAATGATACTACTGCCTCTGAAGGCTCATGTTATGTACTACTTTTTATAATTAGGGCAAAAAAATGTAGTTGCCCCTACAACAGCAAGATGCCTTTCACCTGTATGAAAAGTATGGTCACTGATGCATGCAGCATTCTGGATTGCGAGAGGGATGTCCGACTGCCAGTTTAGGCCTGACATCCCCTGAGGGGTCCCAGATTGCGAGAGGACACAGGCCGGGCTGAGGGACCCCACCCCCCGTGCAAGAATTTCATGCACAGGCCATATATATATGCAGTAATTTTGATGCTCTGAATGTCTATAACGTAAATTATGTCTTGTTTTTAGAAAGGCATTTAATGTGATATTAAGATCAGAGAAGTACATCTACTAGGCCTTCCTCTCGGAAACCATCATGTCATAGAAGACATTCTCAACATCTTTAGAATATACAGTGATTTTTTTGTTTACTATGTATCTGTCATTAAAAGGTACTTATATTTTTATTTTCTACTAGGGGCCTGGTGCACAGATTCGTGTACCTGGAAAGGAACTGTGGGCCACAAAGCTGCGTTGGGCACAGGAGCATATCTTGGCCCATCCTCTGTGCCCTTGCCCAGCCCCTTCTGCCATGGCCCCCAGTCCCCTGTCTGCTGGTAGCCCCACACCCGCCTCCGCCACTCCCATGCACTGACAGTGCCATCCCCACTTGTACCCGCTGAGGGCGTGGAGCTATTGGGGCCTACACTGTCAGTGGGTGTGAGTGGGGCTGGTGCCATCAGCAGGTGCAAGTAGCAGCTGCTGCCCTGATTGCCCCTCAGGAGCAGGGGGAGGTGAAGAAGCTCTCAGGGGCAATAGAGGCTGGCAGCTGCTGCTCACACCCACCAAAGGTGCTGAGCAATAGAGACCGGCGCCGGGCACCAGCAGCAGGTGCAAGTGGGGCAGGCACCGGCAGTGGGTGTGAGCAGTGGCTTCGGTGCTGTCAGTGGGTGTGAGCGGCGGCTGCCGGCCCTGATCACCCCTCAGGAGCAGGGGGAGGTGGAGAAATCCTGAGGGGTGATCGGGGCCGACAGCTGCCGTTTGCACCCACTGATGGCGCTGAGCGATCGGGGCCGGTGCCAGGCACTGGCAGTGGGTGCAAGCGCCAGATGAAACCGGTGCCTGGGAGCAAAGAATTTTCAGTAACCACCAGAGGCTTGCCCCAATAACAGCGACCAGCGCCCTGCCTTGGTCTGGTGCCCCAGCTCACCTGCTCCATCATCCCACCACGGCCAACACCTGCCATGTTCTGTGCTCTGCCACCTACTGCCGATGCCCACCATGTTTCGTGTGCACCCACTGGTGGTCAGCGCATGTCATAGCGACTGGTGTTTGGTGTGGAGAGCAACTACAGCGTTTGGACAGGATCAAGCCTAGGACTGATGAGAGGGCACGTTCCTTTTGTGCCAAAATCACATACAAGTCCCAGCTTGGAGGGCAAAGTCCTCCCAGCACAATTATAGCCAAAGGTTATGTTTGTATATAAGCTTGACCTTACAGTCTGACCTTGTAGTCCTAGATAGCTGAGGGATGTGGGAGGTATCAAACAAAGCTTGATAGAGTTCAGAGGATTGCAATAACAGGAAAGAAGCAGATTTGAAACTCGCAAGAACATTGTAAATATCTTGACCACTCCCTTGTTTTGCTTTGTGTGATCTGACTACAGAATAAAGATTCGGCTTACAGCTGGGGTCCCTGTGTCCTCATCCAGGCGCAGTGATCTACCTGGCCCCAACTATATTCTCTTGTCTGTTTTTTTAAATCCTTTATCGCCCCTCCTCAGGTTCACCACTGGCCGTGCTGGATGTGGTTCAGTCCAGTTGTTCTGTGGTTCAGTCTATTTGCATATTAGCCTTTTATTATATAGGATAGCTGGAGGGCATTCTAGGTTTTGATTCACCAAAGTTTTGTTTCAAAATATTAAAGATCAAGTTTTAATAAACAGTAAGAGTGGTTCATCTCCCAGTCTTGAGAGACTAACAGTGTCTGCGATTACTTTTCGCTGTAAACAACTAGGAAACTGGATTAAATGTATGGAATTTCACATATAATTCATAAATAACTTTTGTACATTGAACAACAGGCAGCAGAGTGTTGTGATCCCTGAAAGAAAACAAACAAATGAATATAAACCTATTTAAGGTGTTATTCTATGCTCAGTGTCACTATTAATTATACTTGTTCTTAAAAAAAGATATATTTTGTTATGAAGTTATTTTTTCAATCTTTAATTTCTTTATTGATTAAGGTATTACATATGTGATCTCATTCTCCCCATAACCCACCCCCCCACTCATGCCCTCACCCCCCTGTTGTCTGTGTCCATTGGTTGGGCTTATATGCATGCATACAAGTCCTTTGGTTGACCTCTCCCCTTTACCCCCACCCTCCCCTACCTTCCCTCTGAGGTTTGACAGTATTATTGCTGCTTCTGTCTCTGGATCTATCCCTGTTCATCAGCCTATGTTGTTCACTATATTCCACAAATGAGTGAGATCATGTGGTATTTATCTTTCTCTGACTGGCTTATTTCACTTAGCATAATGCTCTCCAGTTCCATCCACGCTGTTGCAAATGGTAAGAACTCGTTCTTTTTTTACAGCAGCATAGTATTCCATCGTGTAGATGTACCACAGTTTGCTAATCCATTCATCTACTGATGGGCACTTAGGCTGTTTCCAGATTTTAGCTATGGTGAATTGTGCTGCTATGAACATATGGGTGCATATATCCTTTCTGATTGGTGTTTCTGGTTTCTTGGGATATATTCCTAGAAGTGGGATCACTGAGTCAAATGGGAGTTCCATTTTTAGTTTTTTGAGGAAACTCCAAACTGTTCTCCACAGTGGCTGTACCAGTCTGCATTCCCACCAGCAGTGCAAAAGGGTTCTGTTTTCTCCACATCCTCTCCAACACTTGTTGATTTGTTGATGATAGCCATTCTGACAGGAGTGAGATGATACCGCATTGTTGCTTTGATTTGCATCTCTTGTATGATTAGTGACTTTGAGCATGTTTTCATATGTCTTTTGGCCTTCTGTATGTCCTCTTTTGAAAAGTGTCTATTTAGGTCTGTTGCCCATTTTTTGATTTGATTGTTTATTTTCCTTTTGTTAAGTTGTATGAGTTCCCTATAAATGCTGGAGAGTAAACCCTTATTGGTGATATCATTAGCAAATATGTTCTCCCATGCAGTGGGCTTTCTTGTTGTTTTGTTGATGGTTTCCTTTGCTGTGCAGAAGCTTTTTATTTTGATATAGTCCCATTTGTTTATTTTCCCTTTAGTTTCCATTGCCCTAGGAGCTGTATCGGTGAAGAAATTCCTTCAGCATATGTCTGCGATTTCACTGCCTGTGGATTCCTCTAGTATTGTTATGGTTTCCTGTCTTATTTTTAAGTCCTTTATCCATTTTGAGTTCATTTTTGTGTATGATGTAAGTTGGTGGTCTAGTTTCATTTTTTTGCATGTATCTGTCCAATTATCCCAACACCATTTATTGAAGAGACTGTCTTGACTCCATTGTATGCTAGTTATGAAGCTTTGAGTTTTAAAATTATTCTATTACTAGAGGCCCTGTGAATGAAATTCTTGCACAAGTAGGGTCGCTAGGCCTGGCCAGCGACCAGGGCCAATTAGGGCCTTCTGGCTGCCAGCCGGGGCCTGCCTTTGTTCTGCACCACCCCCTGGTGGTCAGCGCACATCATAGTGAGCAATCAAAGTCCCAGTCTCCTGACTGACCTCCTGAGGGGACACTTTGCACAATAGCCTTATATCTATACTAATATAAGGGTAATATGCTAATTAGACTGGGAGACCTTCCAGGAGACCTTCCAGACGTCCTTCTAGACAAAGCAATGGTGGTGGGGCAGAGGCAGAGGTAGTTTGGGGCGATCGGGCCAGGAGAGGAGGGCAGTTGGGGGTGATCAGGCTGGCAGGGGGTCCAGTTGGGGGTGAGCATGCTGGCAGGGGGGAGTTGGGGGCGAGCAGGCCAGCAGTGGGGGCCAGTTGGGAGCAAGCAGGCCAGCGCGTGGGGGGGCCAGTTGAGGGCAAACAGGCCAGCGGGTGGGGGGCCAGTTGGGGGCAAGCAGGCCAGCAGTGGGGGGCACTTGAGGGTGATCAGGCTGGGGGGGGTGGGCAGTTGGGGGTGAGCAGGCCAGCAGGCAGAGTGGTTAGGGGCGATCAGGCAGGCAGGCAGGTGAGCGGTTAGGAGCCAGAAGTCCCGGATTGCGAGAGGGATGTCCCCAGAGGGGTCCCAGATTGGAAAGGGTGCAGGCTGGGCTGAGGGACACCCCCCCCGTGCATGAATTTTGTGCACTGGGCCACTAGTATATATAGAGATTGTATTATTTTAAGCACTAAAATCACCCCTAAATACCATGGTGCCATTTATTTTGTTCCCTAACACCTATATTTCCTGTGACTTGGTACTTATAAAACATTTCATTGATAATATTGTGTACTTCCATGAGAAGGCATGAATATGTGACTCTTTCTGGAATATCAGTACCTATTATGATCATTGTCTAGCACCATTAATTTCTTAATGGTTCCAAAATGGTGATATTTTAATTCTGTCATTTCTTTTTCATTTAGGAGTTGTTCTGAAGAAAAACTTTTCCTTTTCAATTACTTGGTTATTAGGGTACAGTTGTATTGGAGAGGCAGAATAAATACTTGATAGCCTTTATCGGTTTTAAAAATGAATTGGTTTCCTAGCATGATTAATAAATTGACTAAGGAGTTTTCTGGGTTTTAAAGAAATGCTTGTTTTAGAAAATAAGTACCAGCTTTGGGGAAAATAATCTACATCATTGAGCTTTTAATCCCACTCAGTTGCTCAGTTGGTCAGGGAATTAGTAAAGGTAGATCATATATACTACCCTGTAGCTATCAGAAGTTACATGTGGGCTATTCAACTACTTCCTCTCTTTTCTTGATTCATTTCAACAAATCAAAGTGTTCCTGGTCCTTAATGTTTTTTTTTCTCCCTAGGAGAAAAACAAAGGCCAAGAGCAAGAATCCTAAGGGGGGGGGGGGGGAAATGGGATAGACAGAGGGTTATATATTATTTTAAGGTGAAATTCACAAACCCATTAGGTTGTTTGGGGAGGTTGTAGATAGGCTGCTGTTTGATTAAGCATATTGATTTCCCAGAATGAACTAGAGTAGGAAGACCCAGAGACACATCAAAGTTAAAAAAAGAAAAACCCCTAGCTGGTTTGGCTCAGTGGAGAGAGCATCTGCCTGTGGACTGAAGGGTTCTGGGTTCATTTCCAGTCAAGAGCACATGCCTAGGTTGATCCCAGTAGAGGGCATACAGGAGGCAGCCCATCAGTGATTCTCTCTCATTTATGTTTCTACCTCTCCATTCCTCTCTGAAATAAATAAAAACATATATTTTTAAAAAGGCTTAAAAAAGAAGGAAAGTTCTATTACTAAGTTGAGGAAGTGATTTCTGATCTGGAAACTAGACATAAAGGAAAGAATGTTAGAGGCTGCATAAGCTCTAGGATGAAGAGAAAACAAGACCAATGATAAAATCAAAAGTTCCAACATAATTGTTTTTAAAAAATTGGAGTCCAATGGGTCATTTTCATTGAGCC
The DNA here is from genome assembly GCF_964212035.1 of Myotis nattereri. Taxonomy (NCBI): domain Eukaryota; kingdom Metazoa; phylum Chordata; class Mammalia; order Chiroptera; family Vespertilionidae; genus Myotis; species Myotis nattereri. Next base: position 72,900,791 of record NC_138079.1, on the reverse strand, counting down.
GTTTATGCAAGACTTGAGCAAAAAGAGAGGAAGAAAGAGATTTTTAAAATACTAAGTGCTCAGTTCTTAATTTATTCTTGGGTGACCTAATTTGTTTTAGATTTGAGGGAGGTGGTTATTATGTTTGATTATATGCTGATTTGAGTGCTGTGTATATCTTTATCAGAATAGAACTTAGTTTTAAATGGAGTTACTCTCATTTTTTCTATTTGGATGATAAAAGCACTGTTAATTCTAACAGTTCTTAAATTAAGCAACCATTAATAATAACTTCTTCTCAGAAATTCTAGATAGGAGGATAACAATTGCTTGACAACCTCATTAGCCTGCCATTTACAAATTACCTGTGTTATCTTCAGCATTGAGATTCAGCAGCACTATTGCAGGGGTACAGCCAGACTATAAATTAAAGAAGCTGCTAGAATTCTTACAGTTGCCTCAGTTTTGAAACATATCTTGTAGCTAAAAGAGGATTATATTTTACTTAGCATATGACCTGTTATTAATATAAGAAACATTAATAACTAAATAAATTTTAAAACCCTGAAACTGAAAATTCAGTGGAACCCAAGGAACAATCTACACTAATAAAAGGCAACATGCAAATTGACTATACCTTCGCTTATGCCTTAAGCCATGCCCACCAGCCAATCAGAGTGACTATATGCAAATTAACCCAACCAAGATGGTGGGCAGCAGCCACGGAGCTGGAGCAAGCAGGAGGCTTGGTTGCCCCAATGATGGAGGAAGCCAAGCTTCCCGCTTGCCGTGGTGGGCTCTGAGCTCCACTCAAAGCAACAAAATTTCAATTATAGAAGGTAAATAAATGCCAGAATAAAAAAGAAAAAAGAAAAAAAGGAGAGGCTGGAAGCTTCCATCACCAGGGACTTGGCCAGCCTGCAAACAGCCATCAGCCGCTCACCCAGGCTGGCCAGGCACCCCAGTGGGACCCCCACCCTGATCTGGGACACCCTTCAGGGCAAACCAGCCGGCCCCCACCCATGCACCAGACCTCTATCCTATATAATAAAAGGATAATATGCAAACTGACCCTAACAGCAGAAAGACTGGAAATGACTGGTCACTATGACACACACTGACCACCAGGGGGAAGACGCTCAATGCAGGAGCTGCCCCCTGGTGGTCAGTGCACTCCCACAGGGGGAGCTCTGCTCAGCCACAAGCCAGGCTGATGGCTGCCAGTACAGCGGTGGTGGTAGGAGCCTGTCCCGCCTCCTCAGCAGCGCTAAGGATGTCCACCTGCAGCTTAGGCCTGCTCCCTGCTGGCAAGTGGACATCCCCTAAGGGCTCCCAGGCTGCCAGAGTGATGTCTGACTGCCAGCTTAGGCCCAATTACCCAGGAAGGGGACCTAAACCAGCAGGTGGTCATCCCCCGAGGGAGTCCCAGACTGCGAGAGGGCACAAGCCAGGCTGAGGGATCCCCCTGAGTGCACAAATTTTTGTGCACTGGGCCTCTAGTCCTATATAATAAAAGGCTAATATGCAAATTGACTGAACAGTGAAACCACCAGTTGCTATGATGCGCATTGACCACAGGGGGCAGACACGCAACACAGGAGCTGCCCCCTGGTGGTCAGTGTGCTCCCACAGAGGGAGCACAGCTCAGCCACAAGCCGGGCTCAAGGCTGGTGAGCACAGCAGTGGTGGCAGAAGCCTCTCCTGCCTCCACAGCAGCGTGAAGGATCCTGCAGGGAGCTGGCCTAAGCCGGCAGGCAGACATCCCCTGAGGGATCCTGGACTGCGAGAGGGTGCAGACCAGGCTGAGGACTGCCCCCATACCTGTGCACGAATGTCGTGCACCAGGCCTCTAGCAGTATAAATATTCTTCTATCAGTGGGGTTTAAGTTCATTCTTCATTTGCTTTGTATTACAAGACTGAACAGTTAGAACAAAAATAGATAGAAATTTTTTAAAAGTTTTAAAAGAAATTGTATTTTGTGTAAGAATAATAAATATGTCTCTACTAACTCTGATAGTGTGTCAAGTTCAAGTACTGACAGATGTGGTTCAACAAATGTCAACTTTGATTAGAATTTTGACAGTGTTCTGGCATTTAATGATTTTATGTCCATGTAGTCTAGAATACTGTGTCTAACAAGGACTGGGAAAAACAGACACATGAAGTTGACAGAATGGTGAATAACCCATATATAACCATTTTTTTGTCCAAAAAAAAGCCCAAAGCTATAGTTTGAGGATTCTATTTTGCTTTATAATTAAGACTTTTGCAAGTTAGTTTTCATATGAAGTAAAGAAATGGTCTTTCCCCTTGGAAAAAATGAATTTCTTTTCAGTTTTCAGAAAGTGAACTTTTCATTTTCATAATCTATATATATAAAAACCTAAGTGACCGTCGCAACCGAAACAACCGAACGGATGACCCAACAGGCTGTGTGGGGCGACCAGGCCGGCAGTGAGGGCAGTGAGGGCCAACCAAACAGCTGAGCAGCAGGCTGCATGGGGTGACCAGGCTGGCAGGGGGGGCAGTTGGGAGTGATCAGACCAGCAGGGGGGTGGGAGTGAGGGGCAATCAGACCAGCAGAGGTGGGCAGTGAGGGGTGACCAGGCTTGCAGGGCGGGGGGGCAGTTGGGGGTGACCAAGCCAGCAGGGGCAGCAGTAAGAGGTGACCAGGCCAGTGGGGGAGGCAGTTAGTGGTGACCAGGCTGGTGAGGGGGGGAAGTTGGGGGTGACCAGGTCAGCAGTGGGGGCAGTTTGGGGCAATCAGGCAGGCAGACAGGCAGGTGAGCAGTTAGGAGCCAGTGGTCCTGGATTGTGAGAGGGATGTCCAACTGTTGGTTATCCCCCAAGGGGTCCTGGATTAGAGAGGGTGCAGGCTCAGCTGAGGGGAACACCCCCCCTCCCCCATGTACGATATATATAACACTAGAGGCCTGGTGCACAAAATTCATGCAAGAGTAGGTCTTCCTTCCCCTGGCTGCTGGCACCAGCTTCCCTCTGACATCCGGGACCCAGACTTCCCTTGCAGAGGGAGGCCCTGCCCAACCGCTACAGCCTGCTGGCCAGTGGCCTGGGTCTCTCTCTGCGGGGAGATCATGGGGCAATGTCTGGGCCCCAATTATATCGCACCCGCTTTGGCTGGCCTGGTGCCACTGGATGTCATAGCATGGTCCTGAATGGTCATACAGGTGGTCATCTAGAAGGTTGTTGGACGGTCGTTCCGCTGTTCGGCCTTCCAGTCTAATTAGCATATTATGCTTTTATTATTATAGATAAGAACTCATAACATTAATAATTTTAAATGTAGAAATCGATTGCAATGTATGTTTGTTATTCTTAATGAAACTGATTTCTCCATGGATCCACTGATTGGAGAAATTTTATGCCCTAACTGTAGTGGAACATAATACCAAAAATAAAAATGTATTTATGAAATCATTCTTAATTTTTTTAAGAAGGAGTCTTTTATGGTCATGCATATTTAATATATTCATTAGGGTGTAAGTTTATTCTTCATTGGCTTTGTATTGTGGTTTTCATAATAGTACCACTGTGGGGCCATAGCCAAAAATAAGTAGGTCATCACTGCTTGTGGAATAAAGAAGCCATATGAGTTCCTAGGTTAAAGCCAGCAAATGATTTGGAATACATTAAGTTTTGTTTAATCAAACTCCGTAACTGTTCTAAGAAAGCAAAGACTATGTTTCCAATTTTGTTGACTCCATATTGCATTGGGGTATATAATAGTAATAGCTCATAATTACAATGTTATAGCTCTTGAAAGTATTACTAAATAAAAAATAGATAATATATCAAACTACTCTTTTCTAGCTATTGGCATATATTAACTTATTATTTAACACACATTTTTTTCAAGTCAGAATGTCTTATAATGTGTTAATCTTGTAAATCTCTCTTGATTTCCCTGCTTCTGTCCTGCTAATTTGCATTCTTTTATTATAATGTTTGGGCTAGCAGTAATTGTAAGGCAGTGATCAGATTTTAGTACAGTATTTAAAACTGCTAACAGCTGTTTAGCAATCCACACTCATTCCCTGATTCTATAACCCAAATTGTTACCACACATTTGCATTCAACCTCATGGTACAAGAGCAATTCATTATACCCTGGTATTTCCCCTGATCCAAGTACTCTCAACTTTCAAATGCTCTCAGCTCTTATTACATCCTGTATAGCAGGGGTCCTCAAACTACGGCCCGCGGGCCACATGCCACCCGCCGAAAACATTTGTTTCTTTACTTAAAAATAAGATATGTGCAGTGTGCATAGGAATTTGTTCATAGTTTTTTTTTAAACTATAGTCCGGCCCTCCAACGATCTGAGGGACAGTGAACTGGCCCCCTGTTTAAAAACTTTGAGGACCCCTGCTGTATAGTAACTGGCTCCATAATCATCTCAGAAACTCAAGATGGTTGTGAATTTTTCCCTTTATTTTCAACTTAGAGGCCCAGTGAACAAAATTCATGCACTGGGGGGACGTGTCCCTCAGCCCAGCCTGCACCCTCTCCAATATGGGACCCCTTGGGGGAAGTCCGACTGCTGATTTAGGCCCACAGGGATTGGGTCTAAACCAGCATTTAGACATCCCTCTCACAATCTGGGACTGCTGGCTCCCAACAACTAGCCTGCCTGCCTGCCTGATTGCCTCTAACCACTTCTGCCTGCCAGCCTGACCACCCCCTAATCACTCCCCTGCCAGCCTGATCGACACCTAACTGCTCCCCTGCCAACTCGATTGCCCCCAACTGCCCTCCCCTGCAGGCCTGGTCGCCCCCAACTACCCTCCCCTGCAGGCCTGGTCCCCCCCAACTGCCCTCCCCTGCAGGCCTGGGTGTCCCCAACTGCCCTCCCCTACAGGCCTGGTTGCCCCTAACTGCCCTCCCTCCCCTGCAGGCCCAGTCACCCCCAACTGCTCTCCCCTGCTGGCCTGGTCGCCCCTAACTGCTCTCCCTTGCTGGCCTGATCTCCCAGAACTGCCCTCCCCTGCTGGGCATCATGTGGCTGTGGGCACTGCCATCTCTGAGGGTGTGGCAGTCAATTAGCATATTCCTTCCTTATTGGCTGTGGGTACTGCCATCTTTGAGGGTGGGGCAGTAAATTAGCATATTCCCTTCTTATTGGCTGTGGGCGTCACCATCTTTGCAATGGCGTGAGGGTCAATTAGCACATTCCCTCTTTATTAGATAGGATGGTTCCTCACTGCTTATAGGATCATTTAAAATTCTTTCCAGTTGGCATATAAGACCTGAAGCTTCAAATATTAGAGCTCCCATCCTTGCACTTATGTACCACAAATACTCTATGAACTATACTTGTAATCCCTGGAACATTCTATTGTCACAGCCTCTAAGCCTTTGGCCAGGCTGTTCCCACTGCTTGGAAATCCCTTCCCCAACTGTCTGCCTACTTTTCACAGGATACCCACATCTTCTTTCCCCTTCCATCATTCAAAACTTCATCACCTTGTTGGTCTCTGAGACTACAAAGACTATACCCATCACACCTTTGTTTTCTGTGTATTTTATTCCCCACCAGAAGCCCCAGACTCTCATCCTTAGACGGGTTATGTTTAACCTTGTTTGTCTTCATTTCCTATCCCTAGTTCTAATTTTATTCCCTAAACTCTGCTGGTGCACTCTCTGTAACTTGTGATTTGTCCTTATCAAAACCTCCTATATCTTTCATCTCTCCATTAAACATTTCCTTTACCTTCGTGCTCTAACCAAGACTTGATTGTATACTTACCACAAAAGCTATCTTTTATGTAGCTTTCTCAGGTAGTGGCTAATTTTCCTCTTATGGCCCTTGTGTCTCTGAGCCTGAAACTGAAATAGATTCCCTTTTTGTTTCTATCTGCTGTATTCAGAACATTGTTCATCCCTCCTTCTAAAAAGCCTCCATCATTGAAGCTTCTGCCATCAAACTATGTTACTAATTATTATTGTTTCTGTTAGCTATACACAGTCCAGTCTCTCTTATTCCTCAAATATTTGAGTATTGGTTGTCTAGTACAAACAGATATAGAATTTGGATGATTTCAATATCCATATAGATTCAAATAGACAAACCTTCCAGTTCCCTGCCCTTGTTTCTCAATTCCTTGATTTTCCTTTATTTACCCCATTTTTCACCCTAAAACAGCCAACTTTCTCATGTTTCTCTAAATTAGCCATAACCAACAACTACCCTTCATCCTCCATAATTTCAATTGTAAACATCCAGCTTTATTTTCCTTACTGGCATTTTATTATAAAAAGTTTTCAAGCATGAAATATTTTAAAGAAGAAAAACTCTGTATTCACAGCACCTAGATTATACCATTAATATTTTACTGTGTTTGTCTGCCTGTCTATCTATCTATCTATCTATCTATCTAACTACCATCCATCCATCATTAATCCATTTTATTCTAGGTGCATGTCAAAGTAAATTACAGATATCAGTAAACTTCCTCTTTAATACTTTAGAATTAATATAATTAACTACAGTTTAAATATTTGTTTGCAATGGTAGTAATTCTCTCTCTCTCTCTCTCTCTCTCTCACACACACACACACACATATTTATTTGCATTCTGCTTTACTACTGACTATGATCTTCCTGAGGGCATGCACAATGATACACTTATATTTATATCCCCAGTGGCTAGCACAAGAGCATTTAGTTATTGGTAAAAAAAAAAAAAAAAAAAAAAAAAAAGCTAGTTGAATGGATGAAGATCTCTCCTTACAGTAATATTAATTTAGTCAGTTAAGATCACAAAATAAATCCCATTGGATTACTCATATTCAGACTTAGATTATCTTGACAAATCAGGCAGGGAGCATTGCCAGAATGTCAGGACACAGACTGACTTTATAGACAAGTCAGCTTTTTTTTGAAACCCTTTTCTTACATTTCATTATATTCTAAAGAAGTGACAAAATTGAAATTTATTGTATGAGCAAAAGTTATAATGCCTCGTTGCTTTCTTCAGAAAGGCATGCTTATGCTGACACATTTATTTTCTATCATGGCTAAACATAGGCTAATATTTTTATTATTAGTTTACTATGCCGAGGATAATTATAGTTATGTCTCTTAATAAATAATTACTTCCAAAATGCATTTTACCTTTCAGCTTAGTTTAACAAAACTCTATCATATATAGCATAAAGACACCATTAAGAAATTAAATGTTCACATCAAATCTTGCTAAGTTACATAGATTGGATATTTAATAAACTGGGTGCAATGTGACATGGCTTTAACACGTGTGTTGATTTTTCATGGTTGCCTATAGTGTTATACAGATGTCATAATGTTAATAAGAAAATTAAGACTCTGTGATATACCTTACTCCCAACAATGTAACTGGATAATTTATCCCTCCTGCTAAGAGAATCAGTAATCATACTGAACAGGTGCAAAGGAAAAAGAAATATATGATATGCTCTGACAGCATGACACCATTCACAATATTAAACAAGAAGCATGTGCCATAAATGTGAACCTTAACAACACCTTTTAAAACACAAGTGTGATCATAAGACCATCTGTTTTATAATGAGCTTGCAAAGTACATCTGGTATTGCTATATTGGCTCACCAAATATTTCCTAAATGAATTTTAAAAACATAAAGTACATACAGATAGTCTATATGGATTGAGAGATTAAATATCCAGATGGCTTCCTTTAGTACCTTTGCTAATTTCATCATTGTATTTCTTAATTAAGCTCTCTCAGTAAGCATGTAACTGTTACCATTAAAAATGCATACTGATCAAATGGGTGTTTGAAGGACACTCAGGTAACTGGAGGCTTCAATTTAGTTGTGTAAGTTGAGTATAATTTCATTTCTACTTATTACTTATTAAAATAACATAAAATATGACATCACTGGAGTCTTTCAATCTTAATATCAATGTATCATATACAATGTGACTATATTGCTACAGGAAGCAGCAAAGCTTAAAGTGGTAAATTAATATAGAGCAGACAGTGGGTTCTGGCTTCAAACAGATTTTAATAAGGCAGTGAAAAGCTTTATCTTAAATCAGAAGACACCCTTACCTTTTATTATCATTGACATCAGAACATTTGTAATTATATCTTTAGTAATAGTAATATTTGATTTAAAAATAATTATCAGGTTGGTCAATATTTCACAGCAAATTTCTTCTTTATACTAGTTGGCAAAAAACTGCAAATAATTTATGGATATTAGATTATTTTAATTATCATGCAAACTTCTTTTCTTAAATTTAAGTGTATTGGAGTGTCATTACTTAATAAGATTAGATAGGTTTCAAGTGTAAAATTCTATGATACATGATCTGTATGTCTCAATGTGTGCCCATCACCCAAAGTCAAATCATCATCTGTCACCAGATATTTGACCCCCTTTATCCTTTACTACTCCCTCCCCCTCTTCCCTCTGGCCACCACCATACTGTAGTATGTGTCTATGAGTTTTTGTTTTTCCTGTTTGTTCATTCGTAGCTTTCAGTTTTATTCCCACTTGTGAGTGAATAATATTGTTCTTAACTTATTCTAACTTATTTTGCTTATCGTGATATTCTCAATATCCACCCATGTAGTTGCAAATGGCAGTATTTCACCTTTTCTTATGTATGAGTAGTATTCCAAAAATCATCTATCAAAGGACACATCAGTTGTCTCCATGTCTTGGCCACCATGAATAATGTTGCAGTGAACATAGGGGTGCAGGATAAAAAGTCAATGTACAAAAATCTACTGAATTCCTTTATACTAACAATGAAATTTCAGAAAAAGAAATGAAAAAACAATTCCTTTTGCAAATGCAACCAAAAGAATAAAATACTTAGGTATAAACTTAACAAAGGATATGAAGGACCTAATCATGAAAACTACAAAGCATTATTAAAAGAGATTGAAAAAGGCACAATGAAATGGAAATATATTTTGTGTTCATGGATTGGAAGAATCAACATAGTTAAAATGTGCATATTATCCAAAGCAATATACAGATTTATTGTAATTCCCATAAAACCCCCAATGACATTTTTTAAAGAAATAGAAAAAGAATCATCCCATTTGTATGGAACCACAAAAGACTCCAAATAGCTGAAACAATTCAGAGAAAAAAGAACAAAGTGCAGGTATTATATTTCAAATTCTACTACAAAGTGACAATAATCAAGATAGCATGGTATTAGCAGAAAAACAGATATACAGAATAGGACAGAATTGAGAACCCAGAAATAAACCCACATGTATATGGGCAAATAATTTTGACAAAGGAATAAAAGACATACAGTGGAGAAAAGAAAGACTCTTTAATAAATAGTGCTGGGAAAATTGGAAAGCCACATGCAAAAGAATGAAACTAGACTACTGTTTGTCCCCATGTACAAAAATTAACTCAAAATGGATCAAATTTCTAAATATAAACCTGAAACAATAAGTTGCAGAGGAGAAAACATAGGTACTAAACTTATGGATCTTGGGTGTTAGGATTTTATGAATTTGACCCCAAAGGCGAGGGAGTAAAGGCAAAAATAAATGAATGGACTACATAAAACTGAACTAACCTTTTTATCATAACCCGTCTCCTTTGAGAGTTTGAACTGTTTCCTTAGTTAGGATTTTAGGATTTATATTTGCATGTGTTTCTCTCTCCTGTCAATACTGTTATTTTCAGTTTAATCCTATTCCTTTTGTTATTCTAGGGGAGAGGAACAAATGTTTCCAGTATAATGTTTTAACACCTCTGTAAATCAACATTTAAAAATATTTCATTTCTTAACCAGTGTTGATGACACTATGGGCAAAAGGCCAGTACTTTTGGTAGGTGTGTAATACTGTAATCTAATAATTTTTAGAGAAATTTGGTAATACGTATCCAAATGTAAAATGTTTTACCCTCTTCAGCAATCTATTTTGAGAAACATAGGTACACTTTGCAAATGTGCACAGATATATTTACTATATAGCCACATATTCATTGAGAATATTCACTGTATTCTCATTTGAAAACAAGAAAATTGTTGCCTAATAAGGGAAAAGTTAAATAAATTATTTCTTACCTAAGCTCATCTTTTTGTTAAAAAGAACCCAAAATTATAAATGGTAAAAATGCATAAACACAAACATAAAACACTGTAAAAGTATTTTCTTACTTTGGATTTGGATCCTGGAAGACTTCTTTTTATGTTATATAGTTTCGTTATACTTAAATATTTTACAACCAGCATGCATTACTCTAGCAAACTGACAAATAATAAGATAATGAACCATTTCAGTGTTTGGAGTGATTTTAATTCTTTTATCCCTTACCCCTACATACAGCAGTGTTAACCCTAGCATCTCATACTACTTTTGAAAGCTTTCCCTTCTTTTGCTATTTTAAAACCCAATTCTTCCCATTACTTAGCTCTTAACCTTTCAATGCCAATATGATATTCTACATAATTGTATTTTTAAGAGTTATTAATTTTACTCTGATTTCCACTGTAGATTTTTTAAAAATTTATTTTGGGTCTGGAACAATTTATTTTCTGTATAGAATCAACAGACATGACTTTGGAGGGCTTATTCTGTCACTTCTGCCATGTGGTTAATCCAGCATGAAGTAGTCTTTGTTATGAAAAATGTAAAATTTGTCATACAATTAAATCTCATTAGATTGATAATACAGTCTATTTTAGAGAACTGAATTTTTTTAAGCTAATAGACCCTGAAATACTTTGAAATAATAAAACAGTGCAGGATTTAAGCGGTATGTTTATTTATTATTTCTAAGTAAATTCCAATTGAAGTCACCATCTTTTTCATATTCATTCAACAGAGAATAGGGGACTTGGCCTCTATAGCTTCACAAACAAGCATTCTATATTTCTGTACAGAAAAATATGGAGTAAATGCAATGAGAATGTTTAATTTAAAACCAATAAGGATAAAAGAGCAAAAAGACACAAGTGAAAAGTAAGTTACTAAACAAGACTTAAAAAACAGAAAGCATAGTGAAAAATACAAAATGAAATAGCAGTGAGAAATACAAACATTTCAGTAACCACAGTAAACGTGAATGCTAAATAAAGCTATTAAAATAAAATAGTGCCTCAAATTAACTTAAAAAAACCTTAAATCAAGATAAATGCTGCTCGGCTGGTGTGGCTCACTGGTTGAGCATCCACCTATGAACCAGGAGGTCATGGTTAGATTCCCAGTCAGGGCACATGCCCAGGTTGTGGGCTCGATCCTCAGTAGGGGGTGAGCAGGAGGCAGTCAATGGATGTTTCACTCTCATCAGTGTATCTTTGTCCCTCTTTCTGCCTCTCTGAAATCCATGAAAAACTATTTTAAAAAAAGATAAATACTTATTATAAGAGACATTACATGTATATTCATTACAATACTGAATAAGCAGAGGAAAATGGAGGTATGTTTCCTAGTTGAAAGAACAATTCATCATGAACAACAAGAAGATGCAGCAGTTGGAACCTTTATGCACCCAACAAATTTGCCTGGAATTTATTATACAATCTTAGAAATAGAAAATCTATAAGCATAGTGAGACATTTTAATATCCATCACTCAGAAATGACAGATTAAAAGGTTAAAAATAAGTAAGATTACTGAAAATTTCAACTGTAAAGTTTTCTTTCAAACAAGTATCTTTTCCAAAATTATTTATGTTTAGGCCTTGGAGTGAATCTTAATAAACAGGAAAATTTGTTTTTCTGCAGGTCATATTCTCTGATTGTAGTACAATATAGATTTCAATAGTCAAAAAAGTACACAACTAAAAACAAAGACACACTCAAAATAACATTTGTGTTCAAGAATAAATGGAAATGCTAATTATGAACTGTTCATAATTGAACAACAACATGTGCCTCCCATATTGAAATTTGTGCTTATGGCTAAAGCAGTACACTCAAAATATATATAGCTTAAGTACATTATAAAACTAATGAAATATTGAAAACAAATAAAATGGACTTCAGGAGATTAAAAATGAAAACAAAATATATCTTTATCCACTTTAATTAAAAATTTTAGAAGATTTTATCAGTGAATCTAATATTATTTCTTTGAAAATAACAAAAGAATCTTTTTAAATATCATCAAAATGAAAGCAGAAAGCAGAAATAACTTCAGGTAGTTATTATCTTTAGTGATAACAGGTAGCAGTGCAAAGGTGATGACAAATGTTATGGAAATAAATTAGAACAATTAGAGGAAACGCCAAATTTCTAAGGCCATATATAGGATCAAAATTACTCAAGAAAAAATTAAAATGAGTAGACAAATGAAATATTAGTGTGTATTGGAGAGTTCATCAAATTGGAAAAATATGAGGCCAACATTAAAAAATTAATCGCTTTTCTGTACCTCACCTATAACTATTGAGAAAATGTTGAGTGGAAACAGAAAGTATTCTACAATGTAATGCTATTTATGTAAACACTCTCCCCAATTAAACAATCATATTTTTTATACTGTTACATATATATGTAGGTAAATATAATAAAAAAAAAATTGTCTGGTTGGTTTCATGCCAAACTAAATGTAGTGATTATTCTGGAATAGGAAAGGGAACTAGGATTATGGTTGGTGTTCAAATTTTAATCACTACAGATAAGATGATAAGTAGTCAAATCAATAAGATAAAAGAAGATATCTTATCTGTAATTTAAATAAAATTTATAGTAGATTGTCTTTTTTGCTTTTGTAACTAAATATTAAGTTGAAAAGTAAACAAAAAGCCAGAGTAAAAATTAATAATAGTCTGCTGTGAGGATATTTTATTAAGATAATGTGATGAAATGCTTAGTCCTCCATTGCAGTTTGTCTGTAGTAAACTGTTGTAAATCAAGACTGTAAGCAAAGTGGGATGTATGGCCACCACAATTATATGAATAGAGTTTCAAATGCTAGCGGGTCATTCTAGTTGGAGGTCAGTAAGTATCAGTGATATTTCCCAGTCTCAATAAATAGGTTCCAGCTGCAGGACAACAGAAAGGTTTTGGAGAAAAAGCAGTCACAGTACAGTATAGGGACCAAGTGCTCTTCATTTTTTTAAAAGTTTTTTGTTGTTAATCCTCACCCGAGGATATTTTTTCCATTGACTCTGTGTTTTAGAGAGAGTGGAAGGGAGGAGGAGAGACAGAGAGAGAAATATTGATGTGAGAGAGACACATCAATTGGTTGCTGCCCACATGAGCCCCAATCAGGGCCCGGGATCAAGCCTGCACACTGAGGTAAATGCCCTTGACCACAATTGAACCTGGGACCCGTTAGTCCTCAGGTCGATGCTCTATCTACTGAACCAAACTGGCTAGGGCTGCTCTTCATTTTTAATACCAATTCCCTATACTGGTTTTGCATTCAAAGTTTAAAGGTCCAAAGTGAGAATTCCCAGCCAGAAGTCAGAAAGTTGTGCGTTTATTATATTCTTGCCTTCTGATATTAGAATCTTGGTTTGCTTTTGTACAGTCTTTTTGAATCATACCCAGCATAAATTGGATCTTTATGAATAAATTGGGGATCTTTATCTCTGACCTCATGCTCAAACTTACCAATTTTAAATTGTTCATTCAAAAAAATATTTGAGTTTGCACTGTATTTATGTCATTCACTATTTTAGAAAGTTCAACAGGAGTTATTGTCACTACTCTCAAAGAACCAAGAACTAAAATTCTTTAAGAATGGTCATTTGAGGAGGCTTCATTAAGAAAGTGATGTGTCAGTTGGCTAATATGTTTTTTAATTTTTTATTGTTTAAAGTATTACATATAGTGTTATATATGTCTCCCTTTTCCCCCATTAACCTCTCCCTAGCCACACCCACTCCCCCGCACATGCCCTCCAGGGGTCCTCAAACTACGGCCTGCAGTCCACATGCAAATACAAATATTGTATTTGTTCCCGTTTTGTTTTGTTTTTACTTCAAAATAAGATATGTGCAGTGTGCATAGGAATTTGTTCATAGTTTTTTTTTTTAAACTATAGTCCGGCCCTCCAACGGTCTGAGGGACAGTGAACTGGCCCCCTGTTTAAAAAGTTTGAGGACCCCTGCACCCCTTAATGTCTGTGTCCATTGGTTATGCTTATATGCATGCATACAAGTCCTTTGGTTGATCTCTTACCCCCCTCCCCTGCCTTCCCTCTGAAGTTTGACGGTCTGTTCGATGCTTCTCTGTCTCTGGATCTATTTTTGTTCATCAGTTTATGTTGTTCATTATATTGCAAAAATGAGTAATATCATGTGATATTTATCTTTCTCCAACTGGCTTATTTTACTTAGTATGATGCTCTCCATGTCCATCCATGCTGTAGTGAATGGTAGGAGTTCTTTATTTATTTTTTTATAGTGTTCCATTGTGTAGATGTACCCCAGTTTTCTAATTCACTCATCTGCTGATGGGCACTTTGGCTGTTTCCAAATCTTAGCTATTATAAATTGTGCTGCTATGAACACGGGGGGGGGGGGGGGGGGCATATGTCCTTTATGATTGGTGTTTCTGATTTCTTGGAATATATTCTTAGAAGTGAGATTACTGGGTCAAATGGGAGTTCCATTTTTAACTTTTTGAGGAAACTCCATACTGTTCTCCTCAGTGGCTGCACCAGTCTGCATTCCCACCAGCAGTGAAGGAGGGTTCCTTTTTCTCCACATCCTTATCAGCACTTGTTTGTTGATTTGTTGATGATAGCCATTCTGACAGGTGTGAGATGGTATCTCATTGTTGCTTTGATTTGCATCTCTCGGATGATTAGTGACTTTGAGCATGTTTTCATATGTCTCTTGGCCTTCTGTATGTCCTCTTTTGAAAAGTGTCTATTTAGGTCCTTTGCCCATTTTTTGATTGGATTGTTTATCTTCCTTTTGTTAAGTTGTATGAGTTCCTTTGGTTAAGATGTATGAGTTCCCTATAAATTTTGGAGATTAGGCCCTTATCAGATAAACATTGGCAAATATGTTCTCCCATGCAGTGGGCTTTCTTATTGTTTTGTTGATGGTTTCTTTAGTTGTGCAGAAGCTTTTTATTTTGATGTAGTCCCATTTGTTTATTTTCTCCTTAATTTCCATTGCCTTAGGAGCTGTATCAGTAAAGATATGTTATGACATATGTCTGATATTTTGCTGCCTATGGTTTCTTCTAAGATTTTTATGGTTTCCTGTCTTACATATAAGTCCTTTATCCATTTTGAGTTTATTTTTGTGTATGGTGTAAGTTGGTGGTCTAGTTTCATTTTTTTGCATGTATCTGTCCAATTTTCCCAACACCATTTATTGAAGAGACTGTCTTGACTCCATGGTATGCTTTTACCTCCTATGTCAAATATTAATTGAGCATAATGGCTTGGGTCGATTTTTGGGTTCTGTGTTCTGTTTTTGATACTTACAGTTTTTGAGGAGATCCAAAATATAAAGTGCCAAAAAAAGGCACAAAAGTGGGATTTCAAGCAAGATGAGACATGAAAAATTTAATATTGAGTACTTTTTACCAAGCACTATTCTAGGCATTATCCATTCATATTATTTAATCCTCATAACAGCTATACATGGTAAGTCAGCTCAATCCATATTTTTTCTGAGTACAGACTCTACATTTTCTTGTAATTCTAAATTCAAGTTCCTGGTGGGGACTTGGTGGTAGTATGATTAGACTATAATAGAGAATCCTTATAGTAAAGAAATGGGAGAAAAGACTGGACATCTTTGTTAAAATCAATTTTTAATACTTTTATCATCAAATTACAGAACTTGAACTTTAGTCTAGAGATGTTATAGTCAGATCTGTAACATCTTCTATTGTTGACATAGAATAAGCCATTGGGGCTCATAGGGAAAGGTAAAAGAACAGGAAAAAGGAGAGTAAAAGTATCTCCTTAAAGTACTAAAATTTCCAGTAGCAATGTTTGTTTGACATTTCATATGTATCCTTAGGAACTCATTAAATATGACCTGTGCAGCTATCTGGACCAATAATATCTCCCTAATTTTTCAGAAGATAAAGGACAGTGAAAAAGTGCATGGGAAGAAGATAATTTGGCAGTCTTTTTTCCTGGTTAAAGGTTAGTTGTGAAAGATTAACTAAATGCTTTATTCATTATGTACATTTTTCTCACTTTCAGAAATGAAAGTACTTTAATTTGATATGGGCTTAAGGGTTAGAAGAGCTAGAAAGAATAAATTATTTCAGAATCAGCAGGTTGAATGGTTAAACCACAGCAACAGCCTCATATTGTTAATATTTTTATCTCCCAAGAGGACTGGTTACTGTTAGGGGTATTGGATACCATAAATGTGACAATTGCATACTTTGGAATACTATACAGAGGACAGAAGGAGTAAACTTATGTTGTATAGCAACATACAAATCAAGAAAATAATTTGAATAGAAAGAGTAAGAAACAGAAGATTTATTGAACCACCATTTTTTAAATTATAAGTTATGGTCACATAAAACACTATTAAATTTCATAGCAAAATCTGTATGCAGCTTAACACCTGGATGTTTGGTTGAAGGTAATAAATGAATGGGGCTTGGAATAACCGATGAAGCAGATATAACAAGAAATACAATACCGAGGAGGCCTTATAAGGACTGGTGATCATGATAGTTATGAGCAGTAACCTATAAACAACTGAATGTAGTCAGAAAGAAACAAAAAAGAAATAAAGAGAAGGAAAGAAGGAAGGAAGGAAGGAAGGAAGGAAGGAAGGAAGGGAGGGAGGGAGGGAGGGAGGGAGGGAGGGAGGAAGGAAAGGAAGGAAGGAAGGAAGGAAGGAAGGAAGGAAGGAAGGAAGGAAGGAAGGAAGGAAGGAAGGAAGGACAGGAGGGAATAAAGAGAAGAGGAGGGAAGGAAGGAATGAACAAAAAAAAGGAAAAAAGAATAGAAAAGGTAGATTTAAAGAACCATGTAAGAAGGAGGAACAAATATTTATAAATAAAATATCATAATGTTAAAAATGACTGTATCTAAACCCTACTTGCATAAATTGAAAGCAGACAGAATTTTTGTCTTCAGTCCCTCCCACTGGTGCATAGTGGAGAGGGAGGGCAAGATGTTGAGTTTTTGATAATAACTATCGTTGTGTGTACATGTTGTGTGTCTTTAACAATTAGTCTCAGTGACTTTGCCAATCCCTTTGCTGTATCAGAGCTGTATAATTTACTTTCACGGGACATATATCTGATTAATGTTGCAAGCTGACAAGTGCCTGAGGCTCAGCTCTCTAATTTCCACACACCCCCAGCTACTGTCTGTCACAATTTTTATGCCAAAGCCCTTTAAAGTATAATTTGTTATTTAAAGTATAATTTTCTGTCAACACTCACCATTACCAAGAGTTAGTTACTTCTGTAATTCTCCTACCAGTTTTAATACATTTTTCCTATTTTTTTTAAGAGTTTTGTTTATTGAAGTACCATTTAATACAGTAAATTATGCAAATTTTATGTGTAGAATCATGTATGTCTTATTTGTTTCTGAATTATTATATTGTTGATGTTTGGTATTGAAGTACATGTGTCTAAAATACTCTATTGTAGTTTATATTTAATTTATATTTATAGTATTTATAATTTGACATTTAAAAAAGAAATAATAGCTCAAACTGGAAGCTCATGTCCAAATAAATGACATTTTAATTAAAGAATTTTATTTTTAAGAATTAATTTTATTAAATTTTCCCCTAGTAAGTCTTAAAAAGCCACAAATTCTCACAATTTGAGGCAGCTAAGAATGGACAGAATTCAGAACTTTACCTAATCTGACTTACAGATATCCTACCATGTTTTGCTTTATGCCAGTTAAATGGAACCTACTTTGTCTCCAATTCTTATTCTATGTAGCATCAGAGTGGAATCTACTTTACTTTTAGTTAGCTTTATTTTATATGGTTCATAATATTTCTGGCTCAAATAAATTCCCAGAAAACCTTTTAGGAAGCACTTATAAATCTTTTCAGGCCGTTGGTATTTATTGTCCTTACAGAGTAAAGCACATATATGAGTAGGTGAAAAATCTATAAATATTATACATTATTTAAAATGCAGCACATTTTATTTCTTGGCTTCATTTTTAAAAGTTAATGCTTCAAATGTCACATTGAATAAAACATTAGCATTTAGATGTGCCTGAAGATATTATCCTCTAATATGGAAACTAATTATTCTTTTTTAAAGTTTGATAACAGTTATGAATTAGTTAAAGTAATTTAGGTTGGCCTAAATTGATGCTTATTTTGAGACTACAGTCAAATTATTTTAAAATTATATTACTGTTTTCAAACTTAAGCAATTCTTATAGAATTTTAATAAGTTTTGCTTTGTCTATTTACCCACCTTCCTATTATTTACTTGATATTTTCTGTTGAAATGATTCTTAAAAAGAAAATAGCCCTGGCTGGTGTGGATCAGTTGGTGGGAGCATCATCCTATGCACTGAAAGATTTTGGGTTTGATTCCCAGTTGGGGCATGCGGGAGGTGGCTGATCAATGTTTTACTCTTACATCCATGTTTCTCTCTCTTTCTCTCCCATTCTACCTTCCTCTCTTTCTAAAATCAATAAGTCATATCCTTAGGTGAGGATTAAGTAAAAAGAAAAAGAAAAAAAAAAGCTTACATACTATTTTAGCTTCATCTTTATAATAGTATCACAGTTTTTATATTTTTTTTATTGATTTGAGAGAGAGAGAAAGAGAGAGAGAGAGAGAGAGAGAGAGAGAGAGAGAGAGAAGGAGAAATAGAAGCTCAATGATGAGAGAGAATCTTGATTGGCTGCCTCCTGCACTCCCTGCACTAGGGATCGGGCCAGAAACCTCGACATGTGCCCCAACTGGGAATCGAAGTCTGACCTCCTGGTTCATGGGTTGATGCTCAACCACTGAGCCATACTGACTGGGTAGTATCACAGTTTTGATCTATTAGTAATATGTTTATATATATTTAATAAACACATTATTATTAAAATTTAAATGTTTATCTTCATACTAACTAACGGTATCAAGCACTCAGTGTTAAGTGCACCACAGTTTGGAAATGACTATTAAATGATGAGTTATGTTATGAAGAAATGAGGTTGTTTGGGCATATCTCTAGCCACCAAGTGAAGTCCATACAGGTCTACAGTCTCAGCATCTGGCAATCATGGGGCAACTAAAACCCAGTAAAAGGATCAACCAGTTGGAATCAGAGGTTTCAGTGTACAGAAATTATAGACGAATATGGATAAACTATTTTAATTTCTGTTTAAAAGATGGCATGTTAGATTAAAATCTAAGTTAAGATACTATAGTGTGGACAAATGGTCCCACAAAAATGGATATTATTTTCATGGAAATCCTGAATGCAAAACCTTGCCTGCTAACAGTATTGGCATATTTAAGTATTTGTGGGCAGAAATAAGAATCAGAAAAAAGGGTGATAAAGCTTCTCAAAATTAGAAAAATGACCATCTTGTATATTGATAAATACACAATAGACCATCATGAAGTTTTCATGAAAGCCAGATTTTCATGTGCTGCTTAATTTTCCATTTCTGTAGATGTGAGAAGAATTAAGTATAGACACTACAAATAACAGAGGTTGTATTCTCTAAGTTCTAAATATGAAGTCAGAATTCCAAAGTGCTCAGGAAGGTAATTGACAATGCTTTTGATGTAAAGCAGTCTTTTAAAAAACTCAGTAAATTAGAGACTTGAGGAAAGCCCATTGGAAATGTTGTGCTTGATTTAAGAGATTTAGGATGTATTAGACATCATCAAGCTTAGAGAGAACTATGCCAAACCATGGATTGTTTGAAACTTGTTAATGTTTTTGTTGAGATTTGATCTTACGACTATGAGATTTTCTCTTCTTCTCTAAATAACATATTGGTGTCTATAATTTAGAAATCATGTTCAGTAATTATTATATACTTACGTTTTAATAAAGCATCTATTTCTATAGAATAAGCTGAGTTGAATAGGAAAACTTGCTTCGATCTTTGGTATAATAGGATCTTATGATGTAATTTGATCTTTGGTATAAGACTTTATTATGTAAATTGCTAATAGTAACACTCTGAAAAGATCAAAATTTCTACAGTAGTTTTGCTCAATAAAGCTATTGCCTTTCTGCATTTCAGGAATTGCATTTTCATGTTTATAGTCTAACTTACAATAATATAAAATGGATGTTTTTATGAATGACAGTAATCATTAAAATGAGATTTTGAATAGTATGGTCACATTCTTTATTCTAGCAATGCAATATGTGGCCAAGAGTGTGAGCTCAGAGATCAGATGGCTCAGAAATTTTTTTTTAAGCCTCAGTTTTCTCTTCTATAAAATGAAGAGAATAAGAGCACCTATTTAAATTTGGTTGTTGCAGGGATTAAATGAGATAATTTCCATAAAGTTCTTAGTATTGTGCTAGGGTCATAATAAGTACTCTACAAAAAGCTATTATTTTAGAGAATATGATAATAGTGACAACAAAATAAACTAAAACTGATGACATGATTTTAAAATATATGAAATTTGTGTATAAGTAACTGAAGATATATTTCTGGTTATGGTTATTATTACCATGTTGAAAAAATTCATTAGCAGTGGGTCTAAAACATTCATTTATCATATAAACAAACTCCCCTGTAGGGAGCCAGGAGGATAGCTCCCAGAATTTTTGTAATTTATCAACATCCTTTTTTTAAATATATTTTTATTGATTTTTCACAGAGAGGAAGGGAGAGCGATAGAGAGCCAGAAACATCAATGAGAGAGAAACATCAATCAGCTGCCTCCTGCACACCCCCCACTGGGGATGTGCCCGCAACCAAGGTACATGCCCTTGACCGGAATCGAACCCGGGACCCTTCAGTCTTCAGGCCGACACTCCATCCACTAGGCCAAACCGGTCAGGGCTATCAACATCCTTTGATGACTGTTGAGAAGAGGTCAAAATAAGCTTTTTATTTTCCAGCTGATGGCCATGAGTCTCTTTAGGTTGTAACCCAGTGACATTTTGAGCAATGGTCAACTAAATTTTGCTACGAAGTGATGACTCACTGTACCCTTACTTACACATCATGACCCTTTCTATTTACATAATATGTACAATCAGATTTTCCACTTTCATACCTCTCATCAAATTTATAGTTGCCCCAAGCAGTTCAAAATGTTAGAGAAAATTATATTTAATTCCTAAACAACTAATTTTTCTGATATATTTTACATTTTTAGAAATAAATATGAAAATAAATAACCACCAATAAGGACAATGTACAAGACATATCTTAAAGCAATTTCTGTATCATGTGCTTCAGCAAAAAGGACTTAGGGATATCTTAATAAAGGTGTTAATAATGGCAGTACTCCTGCCATTAAAATAATATTCAATACTAGAGGCCTGGTGATGAAAATTCATGTGCTGGAAGGGGGATCCCTCAGCCCGGCCTGCTCACAGTCTGGGAGCCCTTAGGGGCAGGAGGCCAACTGGCCATCAGGGGAAGGTGACGCCCCCATCATACCTCTGCTGCTGCCACTTCCAGCAGTGCAAGCCTTGGCCAGCCCTGGTTACCTGAGCCTTGGACCGGCCCTGGGCAGCTGGGAAGCCGCCATCCGAGGCTTGCCTGTGCCTCGGGCTGGCCTGGGCAGCTGACGGGCTGAGGGTGGGTCTGGCCGCACCGTGCGTCTGCTCCCTCCTCCCCCCACAGCAGGGCTGAAAAGACTGGGGGACTCCAGCATGGCTGAGGGGACTGGGCGCTGCCATCTTGTGGCTATGGGTGCCACCATCTCTGTGACAGTGTGATGGTCAATTTGCATAGTCCATCTTTATTAGATAGGATTCCATGGTTCTCTACTTAAACCTCAACAGACCTAGTATATTGTTAGAGAATTGAAGAACTAGTGCTACTGTATGGTATACTTAATAGCCTTAGGGAGGAAATTTGTTAAGTGGTACAGATTTGTTAAGTTTGGGGAGAACATTAGATGTGAACTAAGTAGGACATAAAAAGTGTCTTCAGCCCGGCCAGTATTGCTCAGTGGTTGAGCATTGACCCATGAACCTGGAGGTTATGGTTCAATTCCTAGTCAGGGCACATGCCTGGGTTTTGGCTCCATCCCCAGTAGGGGGCATGCCAGAGGTAGCTGATCAATGAGTCTCATCATTGATGCTTTTATCTCTCTCTCCTTTTTCCTTCCTCTCTGAAATCAATAAAAATATACTTTTAAAAAAGTGTCATCTAATTCAAGTTACCTGGTACATTTAATATATATCATGCAAGTTCTAGAATTATTTTAGTTTCAATATATATTAATTTACTCAACAAGCAGTTATTGAGTACCAGCTATATATGAGGTACTTAAGACTCTGGAGATACAAAGGTAAAAACTGTTTTCTGACTTAAAGGAGCTTGCTGTATTGTGAAGGATGTTCATGACAGTAATAATTACCTTTCTAAAGATCATTCTCCAAAAACTGAAATGATAAAAAAGCTGTGGTTCTTTTATGCAATGGAATACTACAGGGCAGGAATAAAGAAGGAACTCTTACCTTTTGCAACATCATGGATGGACCTAGAGATTATTATGCTAAGTGAAATAAACAAGTCAGAGAAAGACAAATACCATATGATCTCATTAATATGTGTAATCTAATGAACAAAATAAACTGACAAACAAAATAGAAACAGAAACGTGTATACATGGAACAGACTGACAGCTGTCAGAGGGGAGGGGAGGGGGGACTGGATGAAAGAAGGTGAAAGGATTAGCAAAGAACATATATGCATAACACATAGACACAGACAACAGTGTGGGCTTGTCCAGAGGGAAGAGAGGCTGAGGGCTGGATGGAGGTAGGCAAAGGGCGAGGGATAGGACATCTGTAATAGTTTAAACAGTAAAAAGAAAAAAGAAACTCCATGAATTTTTAAAACCTTGTTTATTGACATAGTGTTTGTTATATATGTGAACTTTTCATTATTTCAAAACATATTTGACAACCTACTCTATGGGCCAAACATTTTGTGAGATGTAGAGCTACCATGTAAATAAGATTTAATTCTTGCTTTCAAGGAACTAGTCATATAGTACATTATAGTGCTAAATAAATGACAATTTAAAAATGTATTAATAAGTGAATTCAATGTCAGTTAGAGAAAGGAAAAAAAAAACACCCGCATTATTTATAGTCTTCCTTTCTTCTTCTCTAACCTTTGAGTACTTTTTGGTCTTTGATGTTTGTGTGAGTTTGGTTAGTTTTGTTTGTATTAGTACATCAATCAGGATTATTGGTGATGACCAATAGAAACTGACTTTGATTAACTTAAGCAAAAAACATAATCTATAGAAAGGTTAATATATTACTCTTAATACAAAATGATTCAACAAGGATTCAGGAAATAATGGAAATCCACTGTAGCTCCAGGGACCATTTTCCTTGGAAATACCTCAATTCTGTGTCTTCTATTTTTAAAAAAATATATTTTATTGATTTTTTACAGAGCGGAAGGGAGAGGAATAGAGAGTTAGAAACATCAATGAGAGAGAAACATTGATCAGCTGTCTCCTGCACACCCCAACTGGGGATGTGCCCGCAACCAAGTACATGTCCTTAACCTGAATGGAACCTAGGACCCTTCAGTCTGCAGTCTGATGCTCTAGCCACTGAACCAAACCGGTTAGGGCTATGTCTTCTATTTTTATGTGTCTCCACCCAATATTCAAATTCCTGGAGAGACATCTGATTTTTCTAATGAGTCATGTGCTCATAACACGAATAAATAAAGAAGAAACAGTATGATTAAAGTTCTACTAGAACCATGTGGAATAGAGGAGTGGTTTTCTAAGGAAAGAGTGAGATGCTACTGCTAAAGGCAGATTAAAAAATGCTGGGCAGCTAAGAGCAGTGTTTCTCTAAGTTGAGAAATGCATAGCCTCTTTTAAATGAAAAAGAATGATCACACCCCTTCTCAATGTAGCTTAAAGTTATTTTTATTCATTATTTTCAATATTTTTATTTTTCTGTTTTTAAATCTTTATTGTTGAAAGCATCATTTTCAATATTTTAAAAGTTCAAGCATTTTGTGCTTATTAATAAATATACTACTTCCTTTTATAATGTTGTTGAATGGAGAAGAATAGAAAATGATGATTAATTTTTGTTTCTTGGTTTAAAACACCATGAAAACTTGCATGTACTAATACAGTAATGGTGTGTTTCTCTTGTCCTGCCCAGTGGTACTGTCAACTGGTAGCAGGGGAAGAAGTAATTCCCCATACAACCCTCTGTTGCCATAATCTCTAAAATAATTTTTGCTAATTAAATGCAAACAAAACTAAAAGAAAACATATTATTTTATTTTAAAACACTGCTTTACTGTGACAGATGATGTTGTTTCCTGAAATTGAATCATTGCTCAAAATATAAATGTGAAACCAGCTGCTGCAATGCAGGTTCTTTTAAGTTTGGCTTGCCTATACTAGGGATAACTCAAACTTTCCTTCACTTTTCTTTGTTTAAACAGATTCATAACCATTGCTTTGAGTGTGTTCAGTGACATCCATCTCACCTTCATCTGACATGAAAATATTAAGTCCATATCTGTGCTCTTGTTATTAGCCTTGATAAATAAAGTGAACCATTTGGTTTCAATGTGATGATAAAGACAAATGCAACATGTGCTGAAATGATGAAGCTGCACTCCAAGTATAAGGCAAATATACAAAAGATGCTTATTTATAAAACTTTAGATTAATATCAATAAAAAACATCACTTAAAATTATCTCATGACTGAGAAAATGGCGACCAGCAGGAAGGTAGGGAGGTAGAGAGTGTGAGAGCGCAAGGAAGTGATAGAGGAGTGTGTGGAGGTGTGTGGTGTGTGTGTATTAGCTAGGGACAGTTAGATTCTGCAGGTCTTCTAAGGGGCTGCTAAACCGGGCAGTCTTAGGCAGCAGAGTCCCGCTCCCTGCGCAGACACTCCTGGGCAGCCAGCACAGGCACAGCGACCACGCCATCTTGGGAAACAGCTGCTAGAGACTAGGATCCTGGCCTCAGCGCCACCCATTCTGATCTCAGAAGCACACCAGGACCCTGCAGCCACTGCGGACAGAGACCTGTGACCACAGCTACAGACCTGCGGACACCAAAAGTTCAGAAATCCCCGCGGCAGATCAGATCCGTAAGTAACCGAGCCCATCCCCCCTTCCCGAAGGCCTGCAGGCAGCACCAGAGTAACTAACTGAAAGACCCACCCCTTGCCGGGGCCTCAGCGCTCCAGGAACTTTAGCCTGGAAGTGCAAGAGCACCTTGGAACTGATCCCGCCTAGGCCGGCTTTGGAGCCCTGGTTGGGGAGCAATCCCGCGAATGCCGGGATCTGGTCCTGCTCGTACTGCCTGCTCCAGGAGCCCTGGGCTGGGAGCAATCCTGCGAACACCGGGAATTTGTCCCGCGTAGCACAGGCCCAGGGACCCCGATTCTCTGGGCAGGAGGCAGCACCAAGCACCAGTCACTTGACTGTGTTTCTTATCACCTGTGCCTGAGATCCTGATTCCCTGTGCATTCATACTAAGAGTCAGTGACTCCAATTCCTGGTGCAAGGGCACACAGGGACCCTGATTCTCAAGGCAAGGTCGCGCAAAGCAACAGAGACTCTGATACTGGATTCTTGGGGAACTCTGACTCCTGGCGCATGCTAGGGGGCTCTGGTTTTCAACATGCTTCAGGGGGGTCTCTGTTTCAGCACGGTGAAGGCAGGGTCCCTGATTCTAAGGGCGCGTAGGAGGCCACATTGAGCGCTGACAACACTGACTTTGAGCGAGCCTGGTTCCCACCAGCCCACCACAACCACACATCTTAGTGTCAGAGTTCTTCAGTGACACTAGGGTGGTGGGAGGCTCCCACTGCACACGGCCCAGGCCCACGCAACTCGACGTTTGAACCATCAGGAGATAATCAGAATGAAGAGACGAAACAACACCCAGAGAAAAGACAATGAGGAGTCACCAAGAAAGGACATTAATGAAGTTGAAGCATGCAACATGACAGAAAAAGAATTCAGAATAATGGTTGTACAATTCATTCACTGGATGGATGAGAAAATCAACAACCTATGTAAGAATCAGGAAGAAATGAAAAGTGATATAGCTACAATCAAAAACACCATGGAAAGTTTCAACAGCAGACTAGAAGAAGCAGAGGACCGAATTAGTGAATTAGAAGATAAAGCAGAGAAACAAGCTCAATCTGAACAGCAACTGGAGGAAAAAATTAAAAAGCAGGAGGAGAGCCTAAGGGAGCTTTGGGACAACATGAAACGAAGTAACATACGCATAATAGGGCTGCAAGAAGGACAAGAAGAGCAGCAAGGATTAGAAAATCTATTTGAAGAAATAATGTCAGAAAACTTCCCAGATATGGGGGAAAAAAAAGTTACACAAGTACAGAGAGTCCCAGGCAAGATGAACCCCAAAAGACCCACACCAAGACACGTCATAATAACGATGGCAAATGTACAAGATAAAGAGAGAATCTTAAAGGTTGCAAGAGAGAAACAGAGAGTTACCCACAAAGGATCCCCCATCAGATTATCAAATGATTTTTCAACAGAAACACATCGGGCCAGAAAAGAATGGACAGAAATTTACAAAGTGATGCAAAGCAAAGGACTGAATCCAAGAATACTCTATCCAGCAAGGCTATCATTCAAAATTGAAGGGGAAATAAGAAGCTTCACAGACAAAAAAAGGCTTAGGGAGTTTATCACCACCAAGCCAGCAATGCAAGAAATGCTAAATGGACTGGTATAAAAAGAAGAACTAAAAAGCCCAGAAAGAAAACAGCCACAAAAAAATAGAAATGGCTACAAACAAGTACCTTTCAATAATAACTTTAAACGTAAATGGACTAAATGGTCCAATCAAAAGACATCAAGTGGCTGAATGGATAAAAAAACATGACCCATATATTTGCTGTCTACAAGAGAACCACCTGATTAGAAGGGACTCACACAGACTGCAAGTGAAAGGATGGAAAAATATCTTTCAGGCAAATGGAAATGAAAAAAAAGCTGGGGTAGCAATACTTATATTGGACAAAATAGACCTCAAAGTGAAGGCCATAACAAGAGATAAGGAAGGCCACTTCATAATACTAAAGGGATCAATACAACAAGAGGATATAACCCTGACAAACATATATGCACCCAATGCAGGAGCACCCACATACATAAGAAAACTCCTGGAAGATATCAGGGGAGAGATCGACAACAATACAATCATAGTAGGGGACTTTAATACACCCCTGACATCACTGGATAAATCTGCTAGACAAAAACTCAGCAAAGAAACAGCAATCCTAAATGACTCACTAGATCAGATGGACTTAATTGACATCTTCAGAACGCTTCACCCCAAAGCCACAAAATATACGTTCTTCTCAAGTGCTCATGGGACATCTTCAAAAATAGACCACATATTGGGTCACAAACAAAGTCTCCCCAAATTCAAGAAGATTGAAATCATACCAACATCTTCTCAGACCACAAGGGCATAATATTAGAAATAAACTACAATAAAAACAACTCAAAATACTCAAACACTTGGAAGCTGAATAGCATGTTATTAAATAGTGATTGGGTTACCAATGAGATCAAAGAAGAAATTAAAAACATCCTGGAAACTAATGACAATGAAAACACAACAATCCAAAACCTTTGGGACACAATGAAAGCAATCCTGAGAGGAAAGTTTATAGCACTACAGGCCTATCTCAACAAACAAGAAAAAATGGTAGTAAAGCATCTAAATCTACAGCTCAAAGAGTTAGAAAGAGAGCAACAAGAAAACCCCAGAGTGAGCAGAAGGAAGGAGATAATAAAGATTAGAGCAGAAATAGATGACATAGAGACCAAAAAAACAATACAGAAAATCAATGAAACAAAGAGCTGGTTCTTTGAAAGGATAAACAAGATTGACAAACCTCTAGCCAGGCTCACCAAGAAGCAAAGAGAAAGGACCCAAATAAACAAAATCAGAAATGATAGAGGCGAAATAACAACAGATCCCACAGAAATACAAATGATTATTAAAAAATACTATGGACAACTCTACTCCAACAAACTAGACAACCTGGAGGAAATGGACATATTCCTAGAAAAATACAACATTCCAAAACTTAATCAGGAAGAATCTAAAAATCTCAATAGGCCAATAACTATGGAAGAAATTGAAGCAGTCATCAAAATGCTTCCAGGAAACAAAAGCCCAGGACCAGACGGCTTCACAGGGGAGTTTTACCAAACATTTAAGGAAGAACTAAAACCTATCCTCCTCAGACTACTACAAAAAATCCAAGAGGAAGGAACACTTCCAAGCTCATTCTATGAAGCCAGCCTCACCCTAATACCAAAACCAGGTAAAGACAACACAATGAAAGAGAATTACAGGACAATATCCCTCATGAACATAGATGCCAAAATCCTCAACAAAATCTTAGCAAATCGGATCCAGCAGTACATCAGAAAGATCATACACCACGACCAAGTAGGATTTATCCCAGGGATGCAAGGATGGTATAATATCCGCAAATCAATAAACGTGATACATCACATAAACAAATTGAAAGAAAAAAACTACTTAGTCATATCAATTGATGCAGAAAAAGCGTTTGACAAAATTCAACATCGATTTTTGATAAAAACTCTCAGCAAGGTGGGAATTGAAGGATCATACCTCAACATAATAAAAGCCATATATGACAAACCCACAGCCAACATCATACTCAATGGACAAAAACTAACATCATTTCCCCTAAGAACAGGAACAAGACAGGGATGCCCACTCTCACCACTCCTGTTTGACATAGTACTAGAAGTATTAGCCATTGCAATTAGACAAGAAGAAGAAATAAAAGGCATCCAAATTGGAAAAGAAGAAGTAAAACTGTCCTTATTTGTAGATGACATGATATTATACTTAAAAAACCCTAAAGACTCCATCAATAAACTATTAGACTTAATAAAAGAATTCGGCAATGTAGCAGGATACAAAATTAATGCCAAGAAATCTATGGCATTTCTATACACCAATAGTGAATTTGCAGAAAGAGAGACTAAAAAAGCAATCCCATTTACCATCGCACCAAAAAAATTAAGCTACCTAGGAATAAACTTAACTAAAGAGGTAAAAGACCTCTACTCAGAAAACTACAGGACGTTGAAAAAAGAGATAGAGGAAGACGTAAAGAGATGGAAGAACATACCATGTTCTTGGATTGGTAGAATCAACATCATTAAAATGTCCATACTGCCCAAAGCAATCTATAAATTCAATGCACTTCCCATTAAAATACCAATGGCATATTTCACAGACCTAGGACGAACTCTCCAAAAATTCATCTGGAATAAAAAACGACCCCAAATAGCTGCAGCAATCCTGAGAAAGAACAAAGTAGGTGGGATCTCAATACCAGATATCAAGATGTATTACAAAGCCACTGTTCTCAAAACTGCCTGGTACTAGCACAAGAACAGACATATAGATCAATGGAATAGAATAGAGAGCCCAGAAATCAGCCCCAACCAATACACTCAATTAATATTTGACAAAGGAGGCAAGAACATACAATGGAGTCAAGATAGTCTCTTCAATAAATGGTGTTGGGAAAATTGGACAGATACATGCAAGAAAATGAAACTAGACCACCAACTTACACCATACACAAAAATAAACTCAAAATGGATAAAGGACTTAAATATACGACGGGAAACCATAAAAATACTAGAAGAACCCAAAGGCAACAAAATCTCAGACATATGCCAAAGCAATTTCTTCACCGATATAGATACTAGGGCATTGGAAACTAAAGAGAAAATAAGCAATAGGGACTACATCAAAATAAAAAGTTTCTGCACAGCAAAAGAAACCATCAACAAAACAACAAGAAAGCCCACTACATGGGAGAACATATTTGCCAATGCTATCACTGATAAGGGTTTAACCTCCAACATTTATAGGGAACTCATACAACTTAACAAAAGGAAGATAAACAATCCAATCAAAAAATGGGCAAAGGACCTAAATAGAAACCTTTTAAAAGAGGACATTCAGAAAGCCAAGAGACATATGAAAACATGCTCAAAGTCGCTAATCTTCCGAGAGATGCAAATCAAAACAACAATGAGGTACCATCTCACACCTGTCAGAATGGCTATCATCAACAAATCAGCAAACGACAAGTGCTGGAGAGGATGTGGAGAAAAAGGAACACTTGTGCACTGCTGGTGGGAATGCAGACTGGTGCAGCCACTATGGAAGACAGTATGGAGTTTCCTCAAAAAACTGAAAATGGAACTCCCATTTGACCCTGTGATCCCACTTCTAGGAATATATCCCAAGAAACCAGAAACACCAGTCAGAAAGGATATCTGCACCCATATGTTCATAGCAGCACAATTCACCATAGCTAAGATCTGGAAACAGTCTAAGTGCCCATCTATAGATGAATGGATTAGAAAACTGTGGTACATCTACACGATGGAATACTATGCTGCTGTAAAAAAGAAGGAACTCTTACCATTTGCAACATCATGGATGGAACTGGAGAGCATTATGCTAAGTGAAATAAGCCTGTCAATGAAGGAAAAATAGCACATGATCTCACTCATTTATGGATAATAAAGACCATTATAAACTTATGAACAAAAATAGATACAGAGGCAGAGCTGCTTCGAACAGACTGTCAAACTACAGCATGAAGGCCGGGAAGGGTGGGAGGGCAGGAGGGGGTGGGTAAGACATCAACCGAAGGACTTTTATGCATGCATATAAGCATAACCAATGGACATAAGACTCTGGGGGGTAGGGGAGGCCAGGGGCTTGTCAAGGGTGGGGGTGGGGGGAAGGAGACATATGTAATACTCTTTGTAATACTTTAAGCAATAAAAAAAAAATTATCTTGACTAGAACTCATATACCCTACTTGAGAAATACTGTTCAGGCAATCTTGTTGTAGGGACAGTTGAAGGATGGAAGGACAGAAAGGTAGTCACTGTGGGCAGGACATGGGTTATATCTCTACTCAGCTCTCCCCTCTCTCCCTGACTTAATTTGGTCCAGCATTGGCTATATTTTCTTTTTCTCTTACAAAGGTTTTAATTAGGTGGCCAGGGATGTGAAAAAAATGATTTATTATATAATACTTATTGATGCAGGTCGGGAAAGCACTGCTTCTCCAAATTAAAGAAGTAGACTTTCATTCATTTGTCACAGAAGATAGTAATCATGATATTTTATCTGCAGTAGATTGTTTCACACTTGGATGGTACTCCAACAATTATTCATGAAAACTGTTTTAAATTTTAACTTTGTATAAATTAGTATTTTCACACATGGTAATAGAGTACCCAGTTCCTTAGTAGTAAATATACTACCCCTTTTACAGGGATGTTGATTAGGAAAGAATGGAAAATGGTTACATTTCAAGGAAATGAATTTAGTATGCTGAATTCCTATGTTTATTTAAGCATCCACTATAACTCATTGCCTATAGTGTGTTTTAATGTATTTTAATATGGTTCTTTGACTATATTCATAATAGTCAAAATATGGATACAACCTAAATGTTCTTCATTGAATGAATGGATAAAGAAACTCTCTTATCTGTGGTTTCATTTTCTGTGGTTTCAGGCACCTATGGTCACAGTCTGAAAATATTAAATGGAAAATTCCAGAAATAAAATTCATAAGTTTTTAAAGTATACATATATATTTTAAATATATTTTTTTATTGATTTCAGAGAGAAAGGGAGAGGGAGAGAGAGATAGAAACATCAATGATGAGAGAGAATCATTGATTGACTGCCTCTTGTAGGTCCCCCCCGGGTATTGAAACCACAACTCAGGCATGTGTCCTGACCAGGAATCAAACAGTGACATCCTGGTTCATAGGTTGATGTTCAACCACTCAGCCACACTGGCCGGGCACAATTCATAAGTTTTAAATTGTGTGTGGTTCTGAGTAGCGTGATGAAATCTTGAGTCATCCCATTTCCTTTGTCCAGTCTACCCACCATCACATCAGTTATCAGAAAAAGAGAGAGAGAGAGAGAGAGAGAGAGAGAGAGAGAGAGAGAAAGACAACATTCACATAACTTTTATTACAGTATAATGTTATAATTGTTCTATTTTTTATTGGTGTTGTTAATCTCTTTCAGTGCCTAATTTATAGATTAGACTTTACCATAGGTATGTATGTATAGGAAAATACATAATATATATTGGGTTTGCTACTATCCTTGATTTCAGGCATCCACTGGGGGTCTGTGAACATATCCCTTATGGATAAAGGAGGAGAACAGTTGTGGCCCTGACTGATATGGCTTAGTGGATAGAGGGTTGGCCAGGAGACTGAAGGGTCCCAGGTTCAATTCTGATCAAGGGCACATACCTGGTCAGGGAGTGTGCTGCAGGCAACCAATCGATGTGTCTCTCTCATATCTGTGTTTCTCTCTCTGTCTCTCCCTGTCCTTTCCACTCTCTCTAACAAAATCAATGGAAAAAATATCATTGGGTGAGGAATAACCACGGAAATAAAAAATAGCCCTAACTGGTTTGGCTCAGTGGATAGAGTGTCGGCCTGCGGACTGAAAGGTCCCAGGTTCGATTCCGGTCAAGGGCACGTACCTTGGTTGCGGGCACATCCCCAGTAGGAGGTGTCAGGAGGCAGCTGATCAATGTTTCTCTCTCATTGATGTTTCTAACTCTCTATCCCTCTCTCTTCCTCTCTGTAAAAAATCAATAAAATATATATTTTAAAAAAATAAAGGCCTACTGTGTGTGTGTGTGTATACTGTATATGAATTTTATTAAGCTATAAAAAGAAGAAAATACTTCCATCATTTGTGACACATGGAAAGCATTTCACTAAATGAAATAAGCCAGACAAAGACAAATACTGTATACTTTCATTTATATATGTGATCTAAAAAAAAAAAAATGGTTTCATAGAAATAGAGAATAGAATGGTTGTTTCCGGCGGCTGGGAAAGAAGGGAAAAGATGTAGGTGAAAGGGTACAAACTTTTATTTATAAGAAGTTCTGAGGATCTAATGTACAATATGGTGACTGTAATTCATAGTATGATATTGTATATCTGAAAGTTGCTGAGAGTAGATCTTAAGCATTTTTAACCTCACAAAAAAGTTAACTATGTGAGGTGATGGGTGTGTTAATTATCTTGATACTCATAATCATTCTAATGTATGTTTATATATAAAATGATCACTGTCTACTTTAAATATATGCAATTTTATTGTCAATTATTCCTCAAAATTGGGGGGAAAGAAAAATGGTTGCCTAAATATTCTTTTAAAGCAATATGAAAAATTGTCTCTAATTACAGTAATGTTAAGTTTTTCTTGACTTGGCCTGTGTTGCCACTCCAAATGCACATAGAATTTGGATAAATACCTATTATGAAATTGCATCTTCAAGACAAGTCCCCTAGCTATACTCAATGGTATTGCTCTGTTTTCATTTAGAAATTCCAGAGTTGTTGTGGACATTCTAAAGCTTCTGACACATTGTTGACCCTCAAGAAAAGCTTGTGTGGACTTGATATGGGGTGATCCACAGATCTAGCAAATATTTCATGTTGCTGAAAACATTTTGTCTTTTAGCACACATGTATATTTCTATGTGAATAAGTCTAGTACACATAACAGACTTTGGAAGGAATTTGAACTATACAAATGTAAAATAAACTCAATTTGCAGGGTACACACAGTAAACAAAAATGAATTTACTTTGAAGTGATTAGAGAATTCAAGGTCAAAGACCTTCTCTTTATTGAAATGGCAGAAAATGTAAACTTCACTTAGACAAGAATTTATACTGATTATCTGAAGTCAGAGCTAATAAAGCCAATCTGCCAAAGGTCAGTTTTTATGTTTGGGTTTTACAGTGTGTAAAAGCATCCATTCAATGATTTTTCCACTAAATTAAACAAACATTCACTGGACATGAGCTGCACAGATTTGTGCAAGGTGCTGTCAGGGAGACAACGGTGAGTAAAGCAAGAAGGCTACAGGTAAGATGCGTGCACGCATCATAACGGCACAGTTCTGCAGTGCACATTTTGAGTGAGCTACTCTGGGAACAGAAGAAATGCACATAGGAGATAAGAAGGGGGGATGATTGCTGTAGCCCCAGGTGCTGGGAATACAGAGAATAAATAGATACCAGTCTTTGCCTTTAGCATAAACAGAATTACACAAGTAATTATGCAAATATTTAATTAATCATACATGCTATGAGCTCTACAAAGGAGAAATATAGATGTTAGGAGAATATGAAACAGTGGAGCTAACCTATTCTGATTTTCAACAAAGACTATCCTGAGGAGACAGAATCTGAACAGAGACCTGAAGGAAGCCAGGTGGCAAAGAATTGCAAGGAATTTGTTGATGACACTTTTGAGGAGGCTGACCATATGAAGAGAAACATCACAGGCAGTGGATACAGTGGACTTGGCAGGACAGATCCAGGAGAGCCAGGCAATCTTTTGGATCATAGCATGATTTGAAAGGGAGCAACGGGAAAAAGTGTAGGAGCTGTTGGGTTCAGATCAGAGTGTGAATTTGAAAGCCTTCCTTGGATTCTTACTGAGGTACTTGGACTTTATTTTCTAGGCTTTTAGGAACTGCTGAAGCCATTTGAGCAGAGGATATAACCAGAAGCAGGGCATGGAAAGATTACCCTCAGGAATGTGCATTTCCATAGGAAGGTGTTAGAGTCAGAGAAGCTGCCATGAAGGCTGGTACCAGGCCTGAGAGCATCTGAATGGGAATAACTCCAGCGGTAATGGAGGGAGAGCTGGGATCAGATGCAAGGGTGAATGAAGTGGCAAAAGTATCATAGAACTGTACACTTGAAACCTATATAATCTTATTAACCAACTAGGAGCCCAGTGCACAATTCGAAATCACGCGGAGTGGCCCACCCACCTGCAGCCCTGCCTTGACTCCTGAACCTGTCCGCTCAGAGCTCCAGCGCGCCTGGCCTAGCCCCCAAACCCTCTGGCCTTCTCTGGCCACTTCAAGCCCCGCCCTCAGTCCCTCGTGTTGCCTCGGGCTGGTCCCGCCTTCTCTGGGTGCCTCCCCGCTTCCCCCCTCCCCCGGCTCCAGAGCAGTGCAGCGGCTCTGCCCTGTCATGGCACCGGAGGAGAACGTGGAAGCCTCCTACCTGCTGCACTGTGCTCCTTCCCCTGGCAGGTGGGCCATGGGGCACTCAGAGTGCGAGAGGTGGGTGGCGAAGGACTGGTGATGGGGGCGCTATGGGCGCTCACCCCTGCCCTCCCCGGCACGGGATGGTCCTGCCTCCTCCAGGCACCTCCCTGATTCCACCCCATCTCTGGAGCAATGCCCCAGCTAATATGCTAATGACCTGGTTGTTACCGTTACGGCATATTGACCATTAGCATATTAGCTCTTTATTAGTATAGATGTCACCCAAATAAATTTAATTTAAAAGAAAAGAAAATATTGTGGTATGTAAATATCTAATCACTATATTGTATACCTGAAACTAATATATTGTAAATCAACTATAATTAAATATCCTATATAATAAAGAGGTAATATGCAAATTAACCCTCACACCCTCACAAAATGGCTGCCTATGACCAGGCTGGCAGGAGGGGCAGTTGGGGGCAATTAGGCTGGCATGGGGGGCAGTGAGGGGAAACTAGGCTGGCTGGGAGGGGCAGTTGGGGGTGACCAGGCTGGCAGGGGGGTTAGTAAGGGGTGACCAGGCTGGCAGGAGGTGGCAGTTAGGAGCAACCAGGCTGGCAGGGAAGGGGCAGTTGGGAATAACCTGACCAGCAGTTGGGGGCAGTTAGGAGTGACCAGGTCAGCATGGGGGGGCAGTTAGGCGTGGTCAGGCTGGCACACAAAGGCAGTGAGGGGCAATCAGGCTGGCAGGGGGGGGGCAGTTAGGGGTGACCAGGCAGGCAGGCAGGTGAATGCCAGCGGTCCAGGATTGTGAGAGAGATGTCCAGGACCCCTCAGTCCTTACTGCCCACCTGCTTGCTGCTCCTTACCGCTTGTCTCACTGCTCCTTAGTGCTGCCGCGAAGGCGGAAGAGGCTCCCGCCACTGCCACTGCACTTGCCAGTGTGAGCCCAGCTTCTGGCTGAACAGTGCTCCCCCTATGGGAGTGCGCTGACCACCAGGGGGCAGCTCCTGCATTGAGCATCTGCCCCCTGGTGGTCAGTGCACATCATAGCAACCAGAAGTTCTGGTTGTTCCACCATAGCTGTCACTTAGGCTTTTATTATATAGACTAGTGGCCTGGTGCATGAAATTCATGCATGGGGGAGGGGGTGTTCCTCAGCCCAGCCTGCAACCTCTCCAATCTGGGACCCCTCGAAGGATGTTCTACTGCCGGATTGTGAGAGAGATGTCTGACTGCTGGTTTAGGCCCTATCCTGGGGATCGGGCCTAAACCTGCAGTCGGACATCCCCCAAGGGGTCCTGGATTGGAGAGGGTGTAGGCTGGGCTGAGGGGACCCCGCCCCCCAACACAAATTTCATGCACCAGGCCTCTAGTAAATAATAATAAAAAGAATACCCCACAAGGAAAAAGAAAAGTGACTCAAAGTTTTGAATTTGGATGGTTGTTTGGTGCTGGTCAGAATTAGAGGAACATGCCCCAAAGAGTAAATTTTTGCCCAGACATGAATGTGGTTTATGAACTTCAGCTAGTAAATACTTATTTTTAAAGGAAACAGTAACACCTAATCATAGATGGGTAGATTTGTGTGACAAATTTTATTTAATGCAAATGTAGAAAAAAATCTAGGGTTTTTTTTTTTCCTGCAAATATGCTTATTTGAATGAAATATAAATTATCTTTGTCTAAAAATCACATTAATTTTTTAACCTTTCCTTTTTATTGTTATTACTAGAGGCCCGGTGCACAAAAATTTGTGCACTCAGGGGGAAAGGGGGGGTCCCTCAGCCCGGCCTGTGCCCTCTCACAGTCTGGGACCCCTCAGGAGATAACGACCTGCTGGCTTAGGCCTGCTCCCGGGTGGCAGAGGGCAGGCCCAATCCCTAGGTGCAGCCCCTGGTCGGGCTCAGAGCAGGGTCGATTGTGGAGTTGGGACGCCGCACCCTGTCATGCACAGAGCAGGGCGGATTGGGAGATTGCGATGCCACCCTCAGTCATGCTCAGGGTAGGGCCGATTGGGGGGTTGGGGCACCACCCCCTATCACACTCAAGGCAGGGTCGATAGGGAGGTTGCGGCGCCACCCCCCATCACGCACAGAGCAGGGCCGATCAGAGGGTTGGGGCGCTGCCCCCTGTCACACACAGAGCAGGGTCGATCAGGGGGTTGGGGAGCTCCCCCCTGTTACGCACAGAGCAGGGCCCATCAGTGGGTTGGGGAGCTCCCCCCAGTCATGCACAGAGCAGGGTCGATAGGGGAGTTGGGGCACCGCCCCCTGTCACACACAGAGCAGGGCGGATCAGGGGGTTGGGGCGCCACCCTCTATCACCCACAGAGCAGGGCCGATCAGGCGGTTGGGGTGCCGCCACTGTCACACTCAAGGCAGGGCCAATGGGGAGGTTATGGCTCTACCCCGTCACACACAGAGCAGGGCCCGTGGGGGGGGGGGGGCGGGGGTTGGGGCGCCACACCCTGTCACACACAGAGCCGCAGGACGATCATGGGGTTGGGGAGCTCCCCCCTATCAGGCACAGAGCAGGGCTGATCAGGAGGTTGGGGCGCCTTCCCCTGTCATGAACAGAGCAGGGCCGATAGGGAGGTTGTGGCCCCACCCCCTGTCACACACAGAGCTCCAGGGCGATCAGGGGGTTTGGGCACTGTCCCCTGTCACGCTGATCCCGGTGCCGGGAGGCCTCGTGGCTCCGCTGATCCTGGTGCTGGGAGGCATATTACCCTTTTACTATATAGGATAGAGGCCTCGTGCACGTGTGGGGGCCGGCTGGTTTGCCCTGAGGGGTGTCCTGGATCAGGGTGGGGGTCCCCACTGGGATGCCTGGCCAGCCTGGGTGAGGGGATGATGGCTGTTTGCAGCTGGTCACACACCCTTCAGGGTGGGGGTCCCCACTGGGGTGCCTGGCCAGCCTGGGTGAGGGAATGATGGCTGTTTGCAGCTGGTCACACACCCTTCAGTGTGGGGGTCCCAATGGGGTGCCTGGCCAGTCTGGGTGAGGGGCTGAGGGCTGTTTTCAGGCTGGCAGGTGACAGAAGCTCCCAACCGCTCCTTTTTTTCTTTTTTTTTCTTATTCTAGGCCAGCTTTAGTTCTGAGGCTCCAGCTCTTAGGCCTCCGCTCCTGAAAGCAGGTATCTGGTTTGTTTTGGTTCTATAATCAAAACTCTGTATCAATTCCAGTTCTGAGATCCCGGCTCGCTGAAAGCAGGTTTCTGGGGTTTTGATTAGCTTCTATATTTGTTACAATGTTTCTTAAACTGCAGGCTCAGAGGCCGGCATGGCAGGCGGGGAACGTTGGAGTCCTCCGTCACTGAAGCAAGCAAGCCTCATGTTAGTTTCAAGCTGCCTGGCTGCCAGCCGCCATCTTGGCTGGCAGTTAATTTGCATATCTCGCTGATTAGCCAATGGGAAGGGTAGCAGTCATACGCCAATTACCATGTTTCTCTTTTATTAGATAGGATTATTATTTGTTTCTCAATGATGTTAACACACTAGGGCTGTTAACGAGGTAGAGAAGAAATATGAAGAAAAGGCTGTTTATACTGTAATTCCTGCCATTCAGCCAGCAGCCTAAATGGCTATCCTCCAGGGAGAGTCTTGGCAGCTGGTCAATAGTGTGAGTCAAAGGGACAGACTGGAGCCAGGTAACTTGGCTGTCTCTTTAATGAGGCATCTTCATAGTGGCTTGTTTATTTTCTTTCCAGATGCTTGATTTGTAACTCCAGTCAATTTCTGAGTGTTTATGTAATTCATTTAAAAAGAAGAAAGGATCAACTAATCCCACTTCTGCCTAGAATAACCAGGTTGAACCAATTCCAGTTCTCTTTAAAACATTAAATTGCACTTGTACCGTTTAAGAAGAATATCTTGCTATTCCAAAATTGCCTTTTATTTGTTCTTGAAAGTCTCATTCTGCTTACCCTGCAGTATGGACAGAGTGAACATGCTCACTCAATCTTCATTCACATTTTATCTTCAATTGTGGAAACTGCTTAATGAATTGACTCTCAGTTACTGGATTGGAGTGTGCTATGTTCCAAGCCTCATCCTAAAGCTGTCCAGAAAATACACTGGATTCTGATCTTTTGAGGTTGGGGAGAATGAGTGGTTTGAAGTAGAGGAAAGGTGGATATTTTCTCATTTCCAGCACACCTATGTGTTCATCTCCTAAAAGAATAAATAACCCTAAGTTTAACAGTTCACTTGGGTTGGACACGAGGGGCCAAATAATCAGAGATGCCCTCTCATTACTTAGGAGTGCATCTTTTGAATCCTTGAAAGAAAAGATACAACCACTACAATTAATTGAAATTTCCAGGTCAGCTTTACACCAGTAATAAACTTTATTTCGAACTGAGATTTCCATACTGTCGTGTGTTAACAGTAGTAGAAACTCTCAACCAGCTAAACAAGACAAATCATATGTTTTTGTCTTTGCTATTTTTCCATTTTGAAGATGACACAGATGAAATTATGTATGACTTGAAGAGAACAGGACCAGGTTAAAAAAATTTGTCTAATCCTTACTGCACATGAACTTGAACTGTCTCTCCTCTCACCTCTGTGGCACTTACCTTCTCTGTGAGCTGAGGGTAATAATCACGCTTCACGTGGCTGAGGACACAACTTTATGAAAATTTACTTTAAAGGCACATTTGGCAGACATAGAATTTTCCTTCCTTAAAAGTGCTTCCAGTGCTCCTGATGATAAAATTTTAAAAAGAGGGGCTCAAAACGTGAAACCTTAAGAATTTCCGTAGACTGGAATCTGCTGAAAGATCACTGGCAAAAAGCACTGCAGCTTTAAGCAGTTTTCAGAGATTAAGAGTTGAATTGGGACATTGATAAAAATAAAATGATATTCAATGAACTAGTGATAAAGAAGGTGAGTATAAGCTCTATATATCTCTAAGCATCAGGTTTTGACTTATTTTGCTGTCTGCATTGTGGTGTGGGAAGAAATTTTACTTTACTACTAGCTATTCCATAACAAAATGATTTTCTCTGAAATGTAGGCAGCTGTTGGTGAAAGAATGTGCTCTCTGGCTTACCATAGGGACAATGTGAAGCTCTGCAGCTTTGACAATATGTGCTAATACCTTATCAAAACATACTTTCTCTCTGATGTTCTATAGCTGTAAGCACTGTAAAAAACATGTAATCTAGGGTGCAAGAGTGGAAAACAGGTTATATTTTAACTTTTGTTTGCATCATAAATATCCTGAGGGAAACTACATTGAAAACTGTGTTTGTAGTATGTCCTATAGGATTATGTGTTGTGTTGTTAGGGTGCAAACGTTTCACAGATATTTCCTTGTCTATTCAGAAGGATCAAATGGGGTGGGCAAACTTTTTGACTCGAAGGCCACATGGGTTCTTAAACTGGACCAGAGGGCCAGAACAAAAACATGGATGGAGTGTTTGTGTGAACTAATATAAATTCAAAGTAAACATCATTACATAAAAGAGTACGGTCTTTTTTTTTTTAGTTTTATTCATTTCAAACGGGCCTTTGCCCATGGCTGAAACATCGCCTATAAAACTGGGTTAAAATTTTCTTATCTCTTTTTAAAATTGACATGGTCTACGTTAGTGGAATTCAAATAAAGTTGTTTTTTTTTTTTTTAATTTTTAGGTGTTTCATTTCTTTCACTTAGCCTTGAGACAATTTTTCTACTCTGCAATTCAGAAAATGGCATGGCAAGGGTTCTTTATGAAGACAAATTGCCACTAGTTCTTGCCAGGCATTAGATTTAAAATGATGATATTTTTAAAAAGCTCAGATAGGGTATGTGGCCACAACTGAATGACAGTTGAAATTATAAAATAAAATCTCCACAGGTATATAAAGTGCCAATAAATGTACAAAATCATTCCCTGCTTTGAAAGTTAGCTGACTTTTTAAATCTCTGTCTTGAAGAGTAAGTCTTATTCTGAGGCGATGCAGTCTTCCTGCTGTGTCCATATAATTAGCAGTAATGGGAATTAGACAAGCACGTGTCCTGCAAGCTCATCTTTGCTTTAAGTTGTGCTTGTCAAGTGGGGATATGAAATGAGATGTGCTGTTAATGCTCCAGTGCCTGTGGACATATGGCAGGCTGTTAACACAGGGGCCCTGGGAGGATATTTGCTTACTCTTCGTACATGGCACTGAGACTCTCAGCACCCTCTCTCTCCTAATGTCTAATAGAGGGCACTAAGAAAAACAAGTGACTCAATTTATGACCTAACAAAAAGTTATAAATTTATCATATATTATGGCAAATACGAACCTTCATAATTGAAGTTCATTTGATGCATTTTAATTCATAGTATTGTCCCCTGTCCTACATTTTTCTAGAAAAGGCTATAATCTCAAAAAATAAACAATAAACTCCTGTTACAGAAAGACGGGACTATATGATGGAGGAGTGCATGTGGCTTATTTTTTGGAGAATCTGCTATGATTTCAATAATGTTTTAATGTTATTTCATTTCATCTTTACCATATACTTTGAGGTAGGAATTATTCCCAATTCACACACCAGGTTGTAATTAAACCCAAAATCTGTGGGACCATACTTTTCTCATTATCAGTTTTGCTCAATGTTCTTCATTCACTTTTA
This sequence comes from Myotis nattereri, assembly GCF_964212035.1. Classification (NCBI taxonomy): domain Eukaryota; kingdom Metazoa; phylum Chordata; class Mammalia; order Chiroptera; family Vespertilionidae; genus Myotis; species Myotis nattereri. The sequence continues at coordinate 72,858,974 of NC_138079.1, read as the reverse complement.
CCTTCTGCTTCTCCTGGCCTAAAGGGATGCAGTTAAAGTCTACTAACTCTGTCCCATGATTCTCTTCTCCTGTTACAAAATATTAACCTATGAAAAAGTACATCCTTGATTATACAGTTATTGACTCCAAGTTTTTCCCCAAATTCAGAAAGGATTTTGGCTGGAGTTTAGCATCCATTCTTTGCAAATCCTATTATTAACCTGAATGATTTTAGTGTCCATCCAGCTTCCTCACCTCGAGCATTTCCAAGCTCTTCAACATCATTATCTTTTATGCTCTCTACACTTTAGCAAACTAGTACTCCTGGAAATTATTATCACCTAGAACTGCTCTATCCCTAAAATGTTAAGTACTAACAGAATCTTGGCAGAGAATTCTAGTTACCTATTTCCAACATTTTTTATCCTTCATCTTAGAACTCATGATTTGCGGTAAATTTCTAGAAAAAATATATATTTTACAGCTTCTCTTATAACTGGCCTTATCCAAATGACTAAGTTCTTGTCTAGGAGATATATGCAAAAGTTTGTGAAAAATGTCCTTAAAAGAAGTTGGGGAAAGAAATTGCTCTGGTTTTGTTGTTTTGACAGCAAATGTGATGCTTGGAGCTTTGGCAGCTGTTTTGGACCAGGAGGAGGGAAGCATGAGCTGAAGATGATTGAAAGACAAGGTAAAAGACATGTTCACTGATTCTGTGGAGTGATCTACCAGCCCTGGACTATCTATTTCTAGATTTGTTTTACATGAGAGAAAAACAACTCTATTTTGTTTAAACCAGTATTATTTTATTTCCTCAAATTCAGCAAAACTTAACACCTGATATATTCTCAGAATCAAGTTGTCCATTTTCTCACACTTTGCTCTATTCTGATGTCTATTCCTTTTCTACTCAGCCTGGCACCCACATTAATCACATGAACAACTGTTTCACCAGAACTGTGCCTACTACTTTTTAGAAAATTTAAAGAGTTCCATCCCAGACTTAACCCAGCAATCTGGGACTGTATAGGTTTTCTAGAGTATACCACATATTTGCACATATTTTGCCTTGGTCTAGAATGCCAGCCTCCCTCACTCTTTGGAAAAATCCTGTTCTCTTAAATATGACATGTTTGATTATATCTTTACTAGAGGCCTGGTGCCTGAAATTCTTGCAAGGTTAGGATCCCTAGGCCTGGCCAGCTATTAGGGCCGATCGGGGCCTTCCTTCGTTCTGCACCACCCCCTGGTGGTCAGCGCACATCATAGTGAGCGATCAAACTCTCGGTCTCCCAGTCGAATTCCCGAGGGGACACTTTGCATATTAGCCTTATATATATATAGGTTGAATAATGACATGTTAACCCAGACAAAGATTCAGGAAGATTCCATAATTTATACCATTTTCTCCTGGCCTAGGACACCTAAATATTTACATTGTCAGGCTTACTGGTCTTCACAATTCATTTTTCCTGGGTTTCATGTTTTAAACCAATCTGACATTTTTAAGTTGTCAGCTAAATAGCCTGGAAATTTAATTGATACTAATAGAAGAGATATATAAATATAAATATTTCTATATATTTGTTTATCTATCTGTCTGTCATCTATCCCTTACAGAATTTTTGGAAGGAGGATTGCTATGGTAGGAGAATGTTGAGGGATCTTTCAAATACAATGTTTAATATTTTCAAATCTGACAGACTTCTTCCTGTTTCATCTCTAAGGAATTGAAACTTTTCAAATGGCATATTGAAATAAGAATGCCAACTTCAAAAAATTGCCCTAACTGGTTTGGCTCAGTGGATAGAGCTTTGGCCTGTGGACTGAAAGTTCCCAGGTTCAATTCTGGTCAGGGGCCACTGCCCGTGTTGGGGAGCACGCAGAAGGCAACCGATCGATGGTTCTTTCTCATCATTGATGTTTCTATCTCTGTTTCCCTCACCCTTCCTCTCTGAAATCAATAAAAATATATTTATAAAAATGTATATGTCCATACTTTATTTCAATCTTGTTGTTAATGTAAAGTTATTCAAATATAGTTGGAAGGGGGAAAGTGTCTTTCTTAAAAATATGTTTTTATTGATTTCAGAGAGAGGGAGAGAGAGGGATAGAAACTTCAATGATGAAAGAGAATCATTGATTGCCTATCTCCCGCAGACCTCCTCCTAGGGATCGAGCCCACAACCTGGCATGTGCCCTGATCGGGAATCAGACTGTGACCTCCTGGTTCATGGGTCGACGCTAAAACACTGAGACACACCGGCCAGGCAAAAGTCTTTTAATTTAATCTTGTATAACATTAAAAAATACAGCATAGTATTAGTGAAGACAAGATTCTCATAAAAGTATTTATTATACAATATTTATAAAATTCTGGTTTAAAAAGCTATGAAACAAGATTGGATCCAACCTCACGTCTATGGAATCAAAGCCTTTCAGGTTAAAACCCAGAATACCAACCTTATAAGCAGCTGTCTAGCCACTGACATAGGAGAACTGCTTCTTTAGGTAAACTCCTTGTCAATACTCAGCATACTGGCTTTTCCTGATGTTCAAAACTGTGATGTTCACTTGACATGCTTTCTGTACACAGAAGGGAGAGTATCTTACCTGAGATGTAGGCTAGCTATCTCTAGAGAGAGATGAGTATATCAGCACTAGTACAGAAATCTCTATAATTGAGGTTATAAGAGTGAGACCTTTGCAGGCATTTCATCGATCTAATTAAAATGAAAATTGTTTATCTAAGCCCCAAACTGTTATTTGGTTGACTAAATCTTTATTTTGTACCTTTTTTTTCAGATAAAGGAGAAAATGAATTAGCTAGTTGTATTACATTCAGCTATCGAGAATCAGAGCTGGATGTTATATATGTTCAGATGTTCAAAAGGAAACAATTATCATTTGTCATTTCGCAGTCTCTACTAAAAACGATGCCAATTTAGAATGGGGGAATATGATTACACATAAACATTTGGCATATCTCTTTCTAATAACTAACCAAAGATTGCTTTCACATCATTGGTGCTTGATGAGTATCTACTGATATTTCATATTTTTACACTCAAATAATAATACAGGAGCACAACCATTCTTTCTGTTTTCCTTTTGAAAAAAAAAAAAATCACCACAAAAACAGTTTCCTAAGTAAATATTAGAATTTCTGATGATAGTTTTTGATGATGAGAAACTAACAGCTATTAAACTGGGTGCTATGTGATATTAATAAACTTCTCTATATGAGCACATATCTGGGTTCACGCTAGGTTGTCTCATGTACTGTGCTACGATACCATTCTTCAGGAAAAAATAATGTATCAAAATCTTTGTCTTTAAGAGGCTGCATGAGAAAGTCATGCCTTAATCACTTTTTTATTTAATAAGAAAGTAATACAATTATATTTTGAAGTTTGTTTTAGATATCTCATTGAGATCATTGACTAAAAAATATATTAATGTTATAACAAATTTCAGATGATCCACTTTAAAAATGAAGATAATAAAGAATACTTAAGAAACATTTTCATTAAAAAATATTTGAATTTTTTTAAAATGTATTTTTGTAGAAAATTTATTTATTTATTATTTTTTTTAGATTTTTTCCCCTTTATTGAATAAGATATTACAAATGTGTCTTTATCCCCTCAATGTCCCCTCATCCCCCCAATCCTGCCCTCACCCTCACCCCCTGTTGTCCACATCCATCACTTATGCTTACATGCATGCATACAAGTCCTTTGGTTGATCTTTCCCCCTCACCCCCACCCTCCCCTGCTTTCCCTCCGAGTTTTGAGCATCTGATTTATTTTTATTAGTTTTTCATGGGCATTACTTTTTATATTAAAATATTATCCAAAAGCAGAAATAATATTTTTTCTGTTAAAATATATATGAATTTGTGATAAATGCCTGCTTTTGACACATGTTACTTTAACTACTGAATAATTGTTTAAAATTCCAGCCAAAAACTAGAATTATGTTGTAAACTGTTCAGATATACTAAAACACCAAGTGAGCATTATAAAATACTTTCACTACAGAAGTCTTTGAAACATTATTTAAATATGCTTGTATTGAATGTAGTGTTCACAGAAAACAGATACTTTAGTCAGTAATTAAAATTAGTATTCAGTTTGATTTTATTTAGTAGTTGCCCATTAATAGAATGTATCAGATATTATTCAAATAAATTTGTAAGATATTTAATGATTAAATAAATATATGTTCAATAAATCAATGCAATAATTTAATAGAAAAGAAAAAAATCATTTCCCCTTTATTTTCTTTAAAAATACATATTTATTGATTTCAGAGAAGAAGGAAGAGGGAGAGAGAGATAAAAACATCAATGAGAGAGAATCATCAATTGGCTGTCTCAGGCATGCCCCACATTGGGTATCGATCAGGAATGTGCCCTGACCAGGAATCAAACCGTGACCTCCTATTTCATAGGTCAATGCTCAACCACTGAGACACACCAGCTGGGCTTCCCCTTAATTTTCACCTTCTCATAACTCATTAAATACTCAGCATCTTTTCAAAATACACAAAAAAACTCTCTCAGAATATCATAAAAATTTAATCAGATCCCCTGCAGGAACATTTAGAGATAATTGCTATATGCCGTAATCACTTCCTTTAGTCCTGGTCCTTTAGGTGTGTATGAGGTAACATTGTTAATGTTTTTTGTCTTTTGGGATGTATGTGTAATTATTCTGTGCCTCATTGGTCTGACTATATGCTCAGCACTTTAATGAGAATTGCCCTTGCCTTGTCTACACAGTGCACTAAAAGAGAGCCAAATCCCCTTTCTGAACTTCAGGGACCCATTCCTTGCCATGTATTATTCATTTTAGGTAAGTTCATGTCATTGGGAGATGGAGTTCTATCTTGCATGATAAAATATTTTAAGTGAGGTGCAGTTAATTATTATTGCCTATGCCCTGATGTGCTTTCCCATATGGTCTTTTTTCTTTTTGCATATGAGTGACAAGAAGTCATCAGGGCAAAGTCATAAGCAGAACTTTTTATATTAAAACTTTAATGTTTCAGTGCCTGGGGCACTAGCTAATTTCAGTTTTCTAGTTACAGAACCTGAGCGAATAATTTAGCATCTAGTGCTTCTCAACATGCACTTATTTTAGTTTGTCTGTCTCTTAAATCAAATCAGAATTATCTCTCAACTGCTTCAATTGCATGTGTCACTGACCTTGAAATTAAAGTTTTATTAGCAGGGATGCCTGTGTTCTCACAGGAAACATACCAAAACTTTTAAACCACAACTGTGGGTCTGGTTTCGGAGTGATGGAAATCTAAAATGTGCATGATGGAAAGAACATCACAACATTTCTTTTAGTTGTCTTGGATTATACAAAAGAAGACAAAATGCTTTCTTCACATTTTCTAATTATGAAGGTGTGCTTTAAAATGACCCTTGATTGATAAATACTTGTTCTGATTACAAGCCTTGTAAATCAATACATGTAATGATTATTGGAAATGAAGAATAAAAAATGTGAGCAGTTCAGCTCTAGAATGTGTACATCAGGAAGGCTGAGGCCAGCAACTTTGCTGGGTGGGTTGCCTGTGACTTTGCAAGCCGCACTTGCGTAGTAGCCCACAGTTTTGTTTTGTTTTTTTGTGTGTGTGTTTTAAAGAATAATCTTTATTTAAAGCTTTTCTTCCTTATATGAATTTAATATAAACATTGAATTTTAGAGGTAAAAGGAATTTGGAGTAATTACAGTCAGAGAAAATCAAGTCACTTGCTAAGGATTACTTAACAAGTTAGTGGTAGCCCACAATTTTTACGTCATTGGTCTGCGGTCTGAGTGCTTTTGGAAATTTGATATAAAGCTTCTCTGTGCCAGGCCTCAGTATGGCCACTTCATATGAAAATATTAGAAAAAGAAAGGACTTTAAAATTATTTTAGAGTAACTCTTTTTATAGTTGAGGAAACAGTGTTAGAAATTAGAGTGATTCAGTTAAGGTTACAGTTTAATTCTTATTTTATTTTATTTTTTAAATTTTATTTTATTGTTTAAAGTATTGCAGATAGTAGTACATATGTCTCTTTCCCCCCACCCCCCATTGACCTTCCCCTGGCCTCTCCTGTACAGTTTAATTCTTTTTGCTTTATGCCTTCAATCTCTCTTAATATTAAAATAAATTGTAAACAAGCATGAATCATTTGCTATTCATAAATAGGTATAAAAAACATAATCATAGCACAATTTTTAATTTTTCCTTGTTAAACTATTAGAAATGCTTCCTGTGTACTAGTAAGAATATGATTATCAAAAAAGCTGGTAGCAATATACCAAAGCAGAAATTTGATATAATTTAAACACAAATGTTAGATGCATTATGGTTTCATAATTTACATATTATGTATTAGTGAAATTGACTTGCTATACAAAAGGGAATATATACTTGAAAAAAGATTTTGACCAGTATTACACTTGTCTTATATTTTTATGATACTTAATGTTACTATTCTTTTTTTTAAATAAAAGGATACTGAACTATAATCTTATTTGCCTTATACTACAGTTATAATTTTATTTAAAAATGATTTTCGCATATTGCCATTTTAAAAGGAGATGTTTGGCGGAAGGTAGAAAAAAAAGAAGAAGTTTAGTATATTACTAATGAAATAAAATTGGTCAAGACTTCAAGACCAAGCCCAATTTAGTAGTAATTAAATAGCAATTATAATTTTAGAGCTATTAAGACAGCAGTGTGAATGGATTTGATTTCAATTCAGTCCCATGGAGGGACAGATGCACACTGTGCTGACAGATGCAGTCACTCCGCTGTATTATGCTCTTGAGTGGGAATCAGGAGAGCTGAGTCCATGTTCAGTTTTACACGTAATTTTGCAGAGCTCCTATTTTGTATCGCAGATTTTTAATCTATGGCTATTGCAATTCTTGCCTTTTTTTGTAGAGAGGTTTTGATAGTCAGTGAATTCTATAAGAGAGTGCTCAATACAATGCTTTGCATGTTTTCTAAATTTAAGTATAGTTGGCATACAATATTATATTAGCTATATTAGTTTCAGGTCTACAATATAGTGATTCACATTTTTATACCTTACAATGTGATCACCCCACTAATTCTAGTAATCATCTGTCACTATGCAAACTTACCACCATCTTATTCAGTATATTCATTCCCCTTCACCTTTTTCACTCATCCCTCCCATCTCTCTATAACCCCTTTGGTCTCTGTTTCTGAGTCTTTTTGTTTGTTTGTTCATTTGTTTTGTTTTGTTTTTAGATTCTACATATAAGTGAAACCATTATTTGTCTTTCTCTGACTTATTTTATTTAGCAAAATACCCTCTATGTCCATCCATGTTGTCACAGTCATAAATGGCAAGATTTCATTCTTTTTTATTGCTTCATGATATTCCTATATAGACATATTATGAATAAATGCATATATGAATATACACACATATATGTACATATATACACATCATCTTTATCCATTCATTTATTGATGAACACCTAGGTTGCTTCCATTTTCAATATTGTAAATAATGCCGCAATGATTTTTGTACTGCAAATTGGTACAGTCACATGGAAAACAGTATGGAGATTCTTCAAAAACTAAAAACAGATAAACCATATAATGAACAATTCCATTTCTGGGTAGTTAGCCAAAGAAAATGAAAGCAGTAATTCAAAAAGATATATGCACCTCTATGTTCATTACTTTGCATTTGTTTATGTTGTTATTTATTTATTTTTCAATTACTTTTGGCATTCAATATCATTTTATTTTAGTTTCAGGTATACAACATAGTGGTTAGATAATTATGTAATTGCAAAGTGATCCCTGATAATTCTAGTACCCTCCTGGCACCATACATAGCTACTACAGTATTATTGACTATATTCCCTATGCTGTACTTGACATCCCCAGGACAGTTTTGTAACTAACGATTTGTACTTCTTAATCCCTTCACCTTTTTCACCCAGCCCTCCAACCTTGCTCTTATCTGGCAACACTCCATTTATTTCTCAATCCATGAGTCTGTTTCTGTTTTATTTGTCCACTTGTTATGTTCTTTTAATTCCACATATAAGTAAAATCATGTGTTATTTGTCTTTCTCTGTCTGACTTATATCACTTAGCAAAATACCTTCTAGGTCCATCGTGTTGTTGCAAATGGTCAGGTGTTTATTCTTTTTTATGGCTGAGTAACATTCCATTATATATATATATACCACCTCTCCTTTATCCAATTGCCTAAAGATGGGCAGTTGGGTCGCTTCCATGTCTTGGCTACTGTTAATAATGCTGCAATGAACATAGGGGTGCAAATCTCCTTTTGAATTTGTTTTTTATGAAAAAAAAATATTTTTATTAATTTCAGTGAGGAAGGGAGAGGGAGAGAAATAGAAACATCAATGATGAGAGAGAATCATTGATTAGTTGCTTCCTGCATGCCCCCTACTGGCGATGGAGCCTGCAGCCCGAGTATGTGCCCTGACTAGGAATCGAACCGTGACCTCCTCCTGGTTTATAGGTTGACGCTCAACCACTGAGCAGCACCACGTGGGCATTAATTTGTGTTTTTGATTACTGCAAATATTTAAGCAGAAGTGGAATTGCTGAGTAATAAGATAGTTCTACTTTTTATTTTTTGAGGAACTTTCATACTGTTTCCAATAGTGGCTGCGCCAATTTGCATTCTCACCAACAGTGCAGGAGGGTTCCCTTTTCTCCACGTCCTTACCATCACTTGTTGATTTATTGATGATAACCAATTGGATTTTTCTAGAAGGATGTTCTAGAGGCACATGCCACCAACTCTTCAAACTAAATGTTGTTATCTTTCTCATCAAACACCCTTCTTTCACCCAGAAGCTCATTATTCATGCTAAGAAATTTAGAATTGCTTTTACCATCTTTCTTTTTTCACATAGCCCATGTTCAAGACATGGTTAAATCCCAAATATCAAATGTTTTTAGACTCAATCATCTACTCTTAATTTACATTGCCAACACCATTATTTAGGTTCTTATTGTTAAGTGTATTAAATTAATGCCATATAACTGTTTGGGAAGTTGTGGAAAGAATGAGGGTTTTAGTGCCCAGTAGATTGAGATGTTTGAAGACTCAGCTCTGCCTCTTACCAGCTGTGTTTGTTTGGGAGATTACTTAAACTTCTTGACCTTGGTTCAATGTATAATGGCAAATTATTATTTTTCAAGGTTGCTTTAAAGATACAGTTTTAGCACAGTTCCTAATACATCATTGGCTTTAAATAACTTGCCGTGGTATCTTTATGTGTATAGTCAAAGACTTTAAATAAATCTGGCTGCAACAGTTCTCTCATCTTTAGCTCAAGTAGCCTTTATAATGCTGCCCAGGTCTTCTAAAAAGTATGTCCAGTTGAGCCCCTCTTAAACTTAAAACCTTCACATTTTTGGAATTTTAACCTCCAAGGTTATATATTTACTTCCCACCACTTTTGGAAAACAAGTTACTTCCCATTAGAACACATCAAGAACCTCAATGTTCCTCAAGCTTTTTGTTTTGTTTTTCCCTGATTGAACTGCCCTTTCTTCATTTTCCTTCCTAATGAAACTTTGGGCCTAACCATTATCCCTGCTTTGAAGCCTCCCTGACTCCTTCCTTTGTCATATATAGAAGTAATTACTCTCTGCTTTGGAAAGCCTTGGTCTTTTCTTTGGTTCACACAGCTAATTATCATAGTTAACTTTTGTTGAATTTTATTATATTCTCAACACTCTTAAAAATAATTTAAATGTATAAATTTATACTTTTGGGGAAGGCACCATTATTATCCACATTTTACAGATCAGAAACTCAGGTACAAGGTACAAAGGTTAAAGAACTTTGCCCTAGATCAGTTGGCGGTGGAATCAGGCTTTTACTTAGGCAGCCTGGCTCCTGTGTCTATGCGATTTCCACTTCTCCTTATTGCCTCCTGATAGTATTTAACACTGATGTACTGTCATATGCCCCAGTCATCTCCTTCAACTAGGAAAGACCCAGCCCCATGTTGTACATAGATTGGTTTGGCAGTAACAAGTGCAATTACAGGCAATTAGGAAGTAAGCCCTCCAGGACTATGTAAGGGATAGCAGTTTGCAAATGATTTTTATTGTTAAAGTGCTTTTGAAGTGGCAACTATCCATAATGCTGCACAATCAACTTATATTACTTAGGGAGTGATTATTCATTTTTGTGACTTGCTTTTTTGTCATTTACTGACTTCACCTCTGGCCCATCATTTCTGCTTTTTGCTATTTTTCTGCTCATTACCATGTCCAATAGGAGAAGAAAGAGGAGTTGAATTCTAATCATCCCAGATTAAGGAAAAGTTAAACTGTTGGAAAACATAATGTTTAGGGTTATACTGTGAAATTTTACACACACATTTATTTTTAATTATCATCAAAAACTCATCTACATTTTAAGAACCATATTGTGTATACTTATTATGTGCTAAGCTCTGTGAGCTGCATTAATTGCTCCTTTAGGCAGTATAAGCTTTATCTTATATTTTCACCCTTTTAATACAGGTCCAATCTGAGAAATCTTCATGAAATAATTTTTGACAATGTGCATTAATTAATTTAGCAGTATACATAAATGCACCTGTGTAAAAAATTCTAGCTTTGGGAAACTTTGTTCATTTCTCCTGGGCTGAATATAAACCTTCTCCTATCTTATTTCAACATTATACTTCAACTGCAAGTCCCAGAATTGTCCCCAAGAGTATCCTTCTGGCCACAGTGAGGTGGTTCCCAAACATATCATATGCATGTGCCTTATGACCTTTGCCACACCTGGTGTACTCTCCCTCCCTCACTTCTATTGGGAGCTTTCCTCTGCCTTTGAAGCCCAAGCAGCAAGATCTCAAGGAAGGCGTCTCTGGGGAACTGCCTCGTTCCTGTCTTTTCCTCCTGCTATAAACTCCTACAATGCTTCTTACCTCTACTGCTGGCTGGCACTTAGTCTCAAAGTTTATCTCCACTTCTGTCCTGTCTCACTCACTGGTTTCACGTAATAACGATAATAAAAACTGCCGCTTAGCGAGCGTTTTCTGGAGATCAGGCACTGGACTAAGGTTTAACAAACTTTATCTCATTGGCTGTTCACAGCAAACCAAGGGGTGGGCACTACTAAGGAAGTAACAGAGGCTCATTGCCCTGAATCATACAGCTTGTGAATGGTAGCCACTGCTTTTTATCATGTTTCTGTTTGAGACCAGAGATCATGTCTTTCTCTGAGGAGTATTGTGAAGCATCAGTGAGATAAAACTTGTAGTACCTAAATGCACAGAAGGGACCTGAATCATCTGTGGATAATGGTACTGTATCTTAAGGTACAAATAAAAAGTGTACAAATAAATAAGAATAAAAACACCAAGTTGATACTTCTTTATTTGTATAAATTAAAATATCTTTCTAATCATAGAGCACCCTAAATAGCAGGTTACTGGGAGAAATGATATGAGAATACCATAATTTTATAACTTATTGATAACCATATCATTGGAAGCATTAACAGTACATTTTATAACATTAGGTGGTCACTTGAATCATCACCATATTACAGAAAGAATAGTTGTTGAAAATTTTAAATTCTCAAATTAATTTTATTGTTTATATCACCCAGTTTCTTATATCATCAATTAACCATTTTGTAATGCACTGTTATTGCTGTTGCCTTCCAGGTTTTGAGATTATTCAACTTAAAAGATGTTATTTTCCAGTTTTTACTAACATCTTTAACAATCTACAATGTCTAAACTAATGGGGAGTAACTTGTAAAATGTTGGCTATTACTAGAACTGACCCTGAATTAGAATATACATTTCAGTGTATTTATTCTTTATCTAATTGTTATGCCCATGATTTTTCAATGGATTACTCACTTTGTAAAGTATAGACAAGCAACTGTAGTAGTAAAACCAGGTTATCATGTATAGGCTTTAGTGCTGATTTTAAAGTGATAGCCATTTGTAAGGTGTCTACTAAAATAACATATTTCTCTCTTGTAACATAATGATCTATGACACCGTTCTTTTCTTTGACAGATAACCTAGAATATTTTCAGCTCATCTAATATATGTCTAATAAAAATCTATTCATGTCGCCGTGGGAGGGCACAGCCAAGGCATGAAGTAGTGCTGAGTGTCAGCAGTGCTGCTTCCGTTAGTAAAGATCCTGGAGAAAAAAATCGACTCGAGCAGCAGGGACTGGGGCTCTCTTCCTAGCCTCTTTTGAAATCTTCCAAGACATTTTTATTGCTACATTTTAGTCTTGCTAAGAAGTTAAATAGGTATCTTACCATGGATTACAGCAATCTTTTCACTGTGGGGGAGTTTTATATGGTTATTATTGAGTTTAAAGTCTCTCAACTTGGCGTTTTTGGTCCAGTAGATGTATTTTTCCTGTGTTTGCTAAAAAAGTGTATCTTTCATTATTTAATCAACTATAAAAATACAAATAGTTGATTAAATTCTCTGTTGCTATTGTTTTGAGAAATTGTTTTTAAATAGTAATTGTATCTTAAACTACATTTTATTTAAAGGGATTAAATTTGATGCTTTTCCAGTTTGGTTTTAGGTTGTTCAATGAGCTGAGGGGCATGTCATCCAGTTATATGATGCTTGTGCCTTTCCAGGCCATCCTCTGCCGCTCTTCTAGAAGACTCCTCCAGATTCAGGAAAGATTTGGGCAGTGGAGACAAGATTGTCCTCTTCACTCCATCCACTGCCTTCAGCTGGCTTTGCTCTGTATGACCTTTTCAAAATGCTGGTGTCATGGCCTTTCGACATTCTCCAATTCAAAAATCTTAGATATCTGTTCAAGTTCAGCAATTCTCACTCAACATTTAACTGCTCAGTTTTATAGGTTTCATGTCTTTATTTCAAATTTTTATTCTTTTTATTCCTGTCATGCAGTCTATATTTTTCCTCCATTTAACCATAAGTCACTTTACTGCATTACTATTCTCCCAGCTGTCTGGCCATTTCTAGATTTTACTTGTCTCTCTCTTCAACCTAGACTCTTTTAGTCACTCTATCATGTTCTCTCACCCTCAAACTTTTGGTATTCTTTCTTCATACTCAACCCTAGAGCATCCACATGTCTGATTTACTTATACTTGCTTTCTAGCCTTATTTTGTGACACAAACTCACATAACTTGATAAATGATCTCTAGTACAAATACCATGATTTCCAAATAGAAAAAAGTGCAGGAAATCAAACAGCATTAAAATAATTTTTTTTTCTGGTAAGGGTGAGTATTTCAGCTTGTTGGGCTTAGTGAGGAATGAAGGAGAATGTAGCTGGAAAGGTGAATTAGATTGAGGTCATATAAGGGTCCAAAGTATCGTGCTAAGGAGTTTAAACTCATCCTACAGGTAGTACAGATGAGTTGAGAAAAATTGAAGTAGCTACATATTCTTTTAAAAAATATATATATTTTTATTGATCTCAGAGAGGAAGGAAGAGGGAGAGAGAGAGATAGAAACATCCATGATGAGAGAGAATCATGGATTGGCTGCCTCCTGCTAGTCCCCCACTGGGGATCGAGCCCACAACCCAGGCATGTGCCCTTGACCGGAATCGAATCTGGGACCTTTCAGTTTGCAGGCCAACGCTCTATCTACTGAGCCAAACAGGCCAGGGCATAGATACATATTCTTAAAGCTACATTTTTAGAAATAAAATGTTGGCAACAGTGGGGAAGATTACTGGCATATGAGAATAATTGGAGGCCATCAGACTAAGTTGGAAGCTATTGAGATTGTGAGTCATGAGACCCAATAGCCTAAGCTGGGTGGCTGGAGTAGGAATGAAGAACTGATTGTCCTTCACTGTGTTCTTCAGTGAACTAGTATCTCCCATAGCATTCGTTATGGTCTCTGGTGCTATAGGACACTTTCAGCAAAATCTCTGCATCTTTAATAGGATGGCATGTCAATTCATCTTTCTCATAGGAAACCAATTAGTTTACCAAGCCAACTATATTTCCTAGACAAAGTTTATTGTGTGTCTTTACACAGATGGAATTATTATACAAACTGCAACAACGGATGTAATATGGCATGTTTGCAAAATTTATTTGAGAAATATTCCTTTGTGTAGAAGTTATACCAGCATGTTGTTTAATTTCTATCAAAGAACAGAGATGGTTTTTCCCTTCTGTGCTCTAAATGCCCCAAATTATTTAAGAATGTTATTATTGAATTGTCACCAAGATCATACAGTCTCTGCCAGGGAGGTAATAACAATGTTTGGAAATGCTTTCTACTATTAAAGCCGCCACTGAGCTTGTCCACACAGCCTGGCTAAGAGTTGCAGATCTCTCTGAGTTGCCCTTATAAACCCCAGTGAATTAGGCAAGTTGAAGGTCACAGATAACTCCCCTTAGCACTTAGAACTTTGGAAGAAGGATGGAAGCAGCAAGAATCAAGTCTAAATAGCCCTTGACATTGCCTTGGATAAGAAATAAAGGTATAGTGCCTTCTTTGTCTCTTTTTTATTTTTTGGTACCTTACATTTTCAACTTATTGTAAAAAAAGATTTTAAGGTCTAGGCTGCAAAGAAGTTTTGTCAAATACTGTAGCATTTCTTATAGTCAAGTGTTTTTTCCCTAATTTAAGATGATTTGTGGTCTGTGCTGGTAGAAGTAGCTAGAACCTTTCACATGGCAGTTTCTCTTGAAGAGATTAGCAATAAATCAAAATTATATTCTGACTACTCTGACTCAAGTCCCTTGCTACATAACCCGAGTTTCATATTTTTTTCTGTCATTTTGAAGGCTTTAGGATGGTGCATAAGTCAGGCTTTCTTTTGTTTGGTTAACCACTGTGGAGCGGAAATTCAATTATTAACTTTAACAAAGTCTATGAAGCAGACATTTACTAATTTAGCCTGCTTTAATTAGAATGAAATTGATGTTTTACATAAAACTTTGTTCACTAATTTAGCCTGCTTTCATTAGAATGAAATTGATGTTTTACATAAAACTTTGTTCACTAATTTAGCCTGCTTTCATTAGAATGAAATTGATGTTTTACATAAAATTTTACCACTTACCAGTATAGTAGTTCTCTTTTTCTGCTTTGTATTAAGGTTGGTGCATACTTGGTTTATTCTTCTCAGCCTCCTGCTATATTAACTTTTGGAAGGCAAGGAATGAGTTTCTCATTTTTGTATCAGTGCAGCCTCTAAAGACTATTGCCATATTTTTCTCATTTAATAGGCTCAGATATATTTGTGTGCAATCTAGCAACTGTTAGCCCAGGTAATATCATAAGTCACTTGAACTTATGTCAACATGGTCATGTAAATATCAACAGGGCATCTTTTCAATTTTGTTTTATTCAAAACACTTCATTAAGTACTTATATTTCAAAGAATTTTAGGTACTTTAAATACAAAGAGAGAGAAAATGAAGTCCTGGTTGTCTAATATTTAATTAGAAAACGGAAATACATTCAATTTTTCTAAAAATATAATCTTGATTATTCATTTTAGTAGCTCCATATTGTGATAACACTAGGCATTTACTCTATAGTGGACTTCAGCATGATAGAAATACAATATTTAATTCTTGCCTTGTGAGTTGTATAGAAAATAAAGTGGTTAAACTGAGCAGGGAAGAGAAATGAATTCTGATAATTTTCAATATTCCAGATCTTTCATTTATCTCTCTCTCTCTCACACACACAAAACTGTACAAAAATTTCTCTCTCTCCCTACATACACACACACACACAGAGGGTGGGACAAAAGTGGGTTTAGCTGTGAGAACATAAAACACAGAGTTTATTCTTGTATTATCATTTATTAATTATTGTATTATTTTCCATCAAACAACTATAAATCTGTAAATATACTTTTGCCCCACTATATACATATACATATATAGGTATATATGTATATCTATACATATATATATATATATATATATATATATATACACACACATATATAGATATATATAGATATAGATAGATAGATAGGCTTTTGGACAAAGCATATCAATTCTAGCATTCTCTTTGGGATAGAAAGGAGTACGAGAAGAATGTCTGTTCTTACTCCCAACAATCCAACTGTAGGCTGTATAAGATCTATGGTATTAAAGAAGTAAAGGTAAGATGTACTGGGGGTGGAGGAGAGAAAATATCTGTTGAAAATTTTCTAGATTTCAATTTCTAAAAGAGTGGGAATCAACTTGGTTCAGTGGTTGAATTGACCCCAAAGAACAGATACTATAGTCACTCAGTTTTGGTTATGATGCTTCATGTTTTTCATTTCAGCAATTCTCCATGGGTCTCTTGTATATCTACATATCTTAGGATCAAAGGCACTGTCTCTCTTATCTAAGACTATCTGCTTAAGGATGTTTGCATACAAACAGCCTTGGGAGAGAAGGACAATATCTAGCTCAGATGGAAGGGCAGGTTGGTTTACTGTTTACTATAATAAAGATAACATCTACCTGGGTCAAAGTTCAAGCAGGCTTAAGGCCTCTTACAAAAGATTTAGTTTCCTCAAGTCAGGAGTCTTTCCTGTAATATGCCCCACTCTATATAGAGGTATCACCTCATCCTCTTTCCAGTGACCCATGGAAATTGAGATTCAGAGAACAAAAATGATGGTAGTTTAACTACTGCTAGTGCTGTGAGTAAAGAATTGGATTTGGTTTCTGACTCAGGAGTATACCTTGAAACTGTGCACATGAAACTGGCAGGCTAACTTGTAGGCTTCCAAGTAGGAAACAAATGGAACCCTGCCAAGTTTTTGACAGATACAAAAGGTTAGATCTGATTCCCTATTATAGAACCAAGTGACATGAATATGTGGACCCTCCAAAATTATTCAGCAGTGACAGGATACCAAATTGTTTCTAACTATCTTTTCTTCAAAAGTCATACAGCTTTATTACTATTATTATGATGGATATAATAAAACAAGAACAATGCTTTGAATGCTGCAGATAGAAATATTCCTCCAAGGACTATTATAATAGAATAATTGCAGGTTGATTTTTTTGTTTGTTTGTTGTTTTGGTGAACTTCCAATCTCCTAACCTCCCACACAGAACTCTACTTTATCATTTTTACCTCTTCACAAGGCTCCAGAGGACCACATACAATCTCCAATTCCGTTGGAGATTTCAGCCTAGGAGCAGATAGCTAGTTAGGGCTATAAATACAGAGAGTATTTGCAGGCCCAGCCTCCTTCACAACTCTGTGGGAAATCAAGCAAATGGCAAGTGTTCTAAATGCATTGCTTATAATTTTAGGTCTTTGTTTGGTTATCTTTATACTGGAGCTGATTTCATCACCTATTACACTAGAGTCTATATTGAAGTCAAACTTTGCTGAGTATTTTATTGAACTTTTTGTGAGATTAAAATCAAAACACTGAATGCCTTTCATGCAGTGTGTGTGTGTGTGTGTGTGTGTGTGTGTGTGTGTGTGTGTGGTGATCACACATAAGAAGCTTGGAATGATTTCCCTTTATCTATAATCAACATCTCCCTTCACAAAGAGAGTTCTTAACAGACAAAAACATGGGGAAAAAAATGTATTTACTTCTCTTCTTTCTCTGTAATGGAATGTTCACTAACACATTGTAAATTAAGCCTGTGAATAAAGTAGCAATTTTTTGTGTAATTTGGTTCTGTGCAAATACCAATTTCCTTTTAGATCATTAACTTCTTGAGGTCAGAGTATTTATTGTTCAAAAGTCACACCTAGTGTGAATTTTATATAAGGAAATTGATGGCTTCAAATTGGTAGCTCTTATTGAATTATTGTAGTTTTAATTTTTATAATAAATCTAATGGGGTTCAGGAATTTTTCAGAAAGACAGAATGACCCCTAATTTTTTAAAATTTCAAATGAAAATCTAAAAATACTTGATATATACATATTTTGGATCATTCAGAGGACCACATACAATCAAGTGCTAAATAGAATTTGACATTTGGCATTTGGTATTTGCCTAGGCTGGATTTTTCAACATCCATACTACTGACATTTTAGACCAGATGATTCTTTGTTGTGGGAATATGTTCTGTATTCTGTAGGGTATTCAGCAGCATCCCTAGCTTTTCATATTAGATTATATACTGGTGCCCTCTCTTCCTAGTTGTAGTAATCAAAAATATCTCCCGATATTACTAAATGGGCCCTGGAGGGCAAAATTGCCCCAACGGAGAACCACTGTGCATTGGTGTCTACCTATGTGTTTAATCGAAGAGATAGTTTTAAATGGGGATAATATGAAAAGAACAGAGGTGGAACTTAATACAGAAATGATGCATTTTATACCAGGTAAAGGGCAAATGACATAACAGTGAAAGCACAACTGAAGGCTTCACAATAGTTTTAATAGAGAAACGTGTTGGAACTCTAATCATCAGATATCACAGGATAGTATAAGCATTTTGAACTAAGATGCTGACCCTGTGCTGAAGAAGTTTAGTGTCATATTGATATTTAATTACAACACAATAATACCATCTATCACACTAAATTAATGTGGTTAATTTGAATTTTACTTATTTTTAAATTTTATTTATGTATATTGGTAAATTTGTTTTGGTTGCTAGATTAAATCACTAAACATAAGCTTTAAACATAAGGAGTTTATACTTAGTTTTGTGTTTATACATATTTAACAGACATAATAATAAGAATAACTTGTCAACACCAGAAAGCCTCAAATGTTGATTTTGTTTTCCATTGAAAGGGATCAGTACATTTGTGGAGTTTAAGAGACCATGGATTTGGGGTGTGGAAGGCTGAATGGAGGGAGGGGCAGCAGGCCAATGAGGAGGAATTTGGGGAAAACTCCAAACTTAGATGCTGGACTTCTGCCACATCATTTAAATTTGTGTCAAATACAGAAGAAATAAAAATCAATGTTCCCTTTTAAAACTGGCTCACAAAACAGAAACTGATAACTGGGTTATTCTATTTTTTTCCTTTTGACAAAATAAAGTTTATACACACACCTTTTCCTTACCTACACTGCTGTGTGGAAAGCATGATTATTCAAGTAGATCATTTCAATTCTGATTAGAACTGATGACCTATGAATCAGGGATGGAATTAGATATCTTTTCAGGTAATTTTGACAATTTATTGTGTTGCACTGTACAAAACAAGTGTGAAACGGCCTCGTGGGCTGCAGAACAAGCTCCCATTGCTTGATATGCTACCATTTCATCATCTGCTGGAAAACCCTCCCCTCCCACCCTGATCCTTCGCTTGCTTTTTTTCTCTTATTCTCCTCCATTGGAAGGTGTTTTGGAATGGTGCTGAGTAAAGTAAAAGAGTGCAATTGATCATATCTGGTCATGGTTTCAATGGTGGAAGTGGAAAAGCCCCACCCTTTCTCCTGAACCCATTTCTCTCCATTCCCAGAATGGGGAGACTCCTAAGTGACTGGTTTCTGTATACTCTGCTCTGAGCTGCAGGGCAGAGGATGTGGAGAAGTCATTAGGGGTTGGGTAGCACTTCCTAGCTTTCTGAGAGAAAGGAACTTCCTTCTAACCTGTGTACTGTGGAGATGACTGGCTTCTCTCTATCTCACTCCTCGTCCAACAAAGGCCTGAGTGTCTGCATTTCCATAGGGACAGCAAGGCGAGCGTTGCTCGAGTTAATCTAAGCTCTAATAAAGCAGCACTGCGTTTGAAGACTATAGAGATAAAACCCTGGAAGAGAGAGAAGGGAACTTTCTGAAGGTAGAATTTTGGAAAGCATTTGGCGTGCATTGGGAACCTTATTTCCTCTCTCCATTTAAGGGGAAGTAGAATGGTCAATTGTTTCATTTGTCTTTATAGAATTTGGGGCCATCTGAAAATTTGTAGTGTATTGTATTCCTAAAGAGACAGTAAAAATGCAAGCAATAAATTAGATTAAAATTTCAGTACATTAGGATGACACTCTGCTAATTAGGATCAATCCTTTCTTCAAAAAAGTTAGATTTCTCAGTTACATTTTAGATCTAACTTTTGGAAAGGAATATTCTGTGGTACTTAATGTGACATTATCACAAAGTCTTAATGAAATGAAGACGGTTTATGCAGGAAGTTTCATCTGTCATGTATAAGCTCTAATGTATAGCATTTATGCTTTGAGGTTCTGATGTTTGAAAAAGGAAATCCTTCAAATTGCTGTGCTTTTGGAATCAAGTTTGTCACTCTTAGCAGCATTATTTGATGGGAAAATTTGAGTTGCTGTTTTGTAATGTCAAATTCTAGTCTGATAAGTGGAAATGTTAGCCCAGTTTCTTGTAAACTGCCAACGCATTTGATGGGTGCAACTTGTACTGAACTTGTTAAAGTTATAGATAGGAAGAATCCCCAAAGAAATAGGAATAGGAGACTTTAACCTTCTGAAAGTGAATAAGCTCATTGAAACAATTGTTTGGACATGTTTCTGATTATCTTTGTAAAAGGAAGCAGGGCCTGATTTTTTCTGAAAGGCCATTCTTCCAGGACAGGCACAAATGTGCTTTACCCATCGATATGTTTTTCAGGATTCTACATGATTTAAACCAAGTTTATCTGAAATTTTATGAAACAAATTCTCTCTTGACTATTTTATTTGTTGTCTCTTGAACTTGTACATATGATATAAAGGAATAGACTGTCATGGTTATTTTAAAATTGCATTTTTAAATACACTTACATTATGAGTAAATCTGGTTCTATCTAGCTGAGATAAAAAAAAGTTAAATGATGCATAAATCACTCCTTTTAAAACTATTTTTTAATTGTGTATCTTAAATAGAAGTTACTTCTAAATGGAATACTTTCAGGTATGCACATTACCAGCTAGCTGTTATTCTTTATTATTGAGGAAGAATTCTTTCCTAAAAAGATAATGCTGATGACCGTGTGCATTGCAAGCTGGAATTTCAGGTGTCAGAGGAGAAAAATTCTTTTCAAGCCTTTGATCTGGAGTAAAGAGCCATCTAAAGGAAGCAGAGAATGATACTTCATCAACCACAGAGAATCTAGACTCCCCTCACCCATAGTCAGTTTTTATAGGAAAGGGGCCTATGCTATCCATCTTTAGCATGGTTGGCTTTTGATGGAAATGGTTGCTGAATTTCTCCAGGGCAAACAGAATGTAGGGAGGAGGGAAGAGGATGTAAGAGCAAGGAACTGTGGATGTGGGCCAACGCCTGGCTCAGCTAGACAGGGGGAGGTGGAGGCAAGGAGAAAAGACCTCAGCCCATTTTTTAAAAATGGCCAATGGAAGACAGCAAGACGTAGGTGACATATGAGGAAACAGGTGACCCCATAGTACTCAGCCAATGAAGAACTGGAGGAGGGACTGAATAAATAGGCTGAGTTCGCTGCCCCAGCTGTGCCTGTACAACCCGGCGGACACCCGCTCTTGAGAACATATTAAGAATCTCATTGTTGTTATACTTCTGTCTCTGAGTCTGTTATTTGAATCCAGACAGGTGAGCATTTCTCACAGTTTTGGTGCACTTAAACACATTTTCTTTTTCATTGCAACTGATATGCTTGTTATTCATATTTTCTAAATACCAACTAGAATGCCATGTTGTTTTATTCCATTTATACTATACCATAGGGGAGTGCCTAAGGAATATGAAATATATTTCCATTGCTGAGTTTTGAGACATATACTTCCTCTCCCCTCACTTCTTTGCATTTTCTTTCCTTTCTCCTCCTTTTGGGGAGATTTTACATCCTTCAGTAGTAGAATTGATTTTGTATGTAAAGGAGAGCACACAGTATCTCAGATGATAATGAAGTTTAATTTCCAGCTGAAGCATTTTTCATGAATACTTAAAACATTAAAGAGAGATCTAAATAATTTCAGCCAGAGAGGGCTACACTCTTTATAAACTTGGCATTCATTCATTCAACAACTATTCCCTGAATGCCTGCAATGTGCAGTGCACAGTGCACAGACCCATAGATTAATTAGAAATTGTTCAATGCCTTCCTGTAGAAGGAATAGATACTTAACTATAATTAGAATTATGTAAAAATATCATAAGCCCATTTGTACAGCCAAGAATTTTTTTGAGAATTTAAATGGCATTTGAGCTAGATCTAAAAGCAATCTTACCAAGGAAGAATAAAGGGAAGGACAACTCAAGGACATAGAAGAGTGCATTCAAATGCAGGGATGTAGTTTCTTGGGGTAAATATCTTGGTAGATTATATATTTAAACATTTTTTTTCAGTTCAAGACACAGCTCATCACTGACTTTCTCCACTTTTAACAAACCATCTTTATCCTGTTTTGACCTGCTTCTCCCAGCCCCAGCTGGTCACCCCAGCCAGAAGATCTGCACACCAAGTGCACCTTTGCCCAGCCCTCAGGCCATTCCTAATGTTAACTGTTTTGGTCTCAACAGAGTCTGGAATTAGTCACGTTAAGCTGGATCCACAGTCAGCTATGGCAGGGTGAGCCCTGACCATTAGGATGTCCCTGAGCTACAGTCCACCTCCATCATCTTCTTTGGTCCATTGTGCTGACTTTCAGCCCAGGGGATCACTAAGATTCTGCTAGTCTCTTCCTCTGGCCAGGGGTCTGCTCCCACATCCTTGTTCCCACTGTCCTATTTTGAAAGGATTGATCGTTCCATGACAACATAATTGCTCATATAAAAGTATAGGTCCTGCTATTTGTTCTCCTTCTAATGTGCATTTTTTTTTTCCCTGAAGCGAACTTCCTTTGATGTAAAGGCTTGACAGAGCCATGAAGGATGTGGCCTCATCCCTTTGTTACTGCCCTTGGAACACTGACTTGGGCTCCTTGCATCCCTTCCCTCTACTTTGAGGCCAGTTCTGGACTCAAGCCAGCTCCTCAAGGAAACACTTAGGATATTTGGTGAGAGGTAACAGAAACATATTTAAGCTAATGTAAGAGTGAGACAAAGATATATTTATTGGAAGAATATTTAAGTATCTCACACATAGACAGAAAAAGCAATAGGATCAGGTCTTAGAAAAGGCAATTCTGAGGCTAAAGGCAGCAGGAACTACCACCACTGGAATGAATCAGCTCCACCATTTTTCTTCTGTTGCAACCCAGAGTTCAATTTCTGAGAGGGTTAAATTCCTGAGAGTAGTTGTATATGTTTGATTAGTCTAGATTGATCTATGTTTTTCCCTTCCCTTTGGCTAGGGCAAGGCAGGGCCCCTTAATTGACATCCTGCCAAGACCACAATCAGTGGGAAAAGAATAATCCTCCAAACAAAATAGCACTGCTGCATACAAAAGAAGTTGGAATGAATATTGGGCAAGCAAAAGCAATCCTGTCAACTGTACTTAGCCTCTGCTCTAAGTTGTCATCCCCTCCTCACTGACCGATGCTATCTTGGTCCAGTGCCCATTGAGACAAACCCCTCCCAATTTATGACAGTAGAGGAATCTCTAAAGTTATTATTTCCTTATGAAACCTCTTCTTGGAGGATTATCATTTAAAGTTTGAATTAAACCAGAATTAGGTTTCTTGTCTAATGTAGTCAGAATCCAAAATCTTCTAGCTAAGGGACTACATTTGCCTTATTTCTATTTGACTTGAAAGAAATAGCAAGATATAATATATCTATCTATAGTTACAAAAATGCAACCACGATTTTAAAATCTTAATATCTTAAACACAGTATCAAGACTCCCTAAGCCTTTAAATTTAGATTGGATTAAAATTCATTATAACTAATTCTGGTAATGTTTACTGAAGCCTAAAAATGAAAATGTAGGTTTAACACAAATTATATCTGTGCCCATTATAGTTTAAAATATTTTGTAAACATAAATTATTTAATTAATGACATTCAGTATTCCTTATTGTTACTTTAAAATTCAATACATATTTTCAAAATTTTTTTCTTAATAACACTGTCACATTTAAAATATATGCAGTTTCTGTTTAAAAAGAGATTTTTAATACCTATCCTAAACCAGTTCTCAATCTGATCAGCGATGGATTTATTTATTATTTGCTTTTACTTGAACAAAAGATGAGTGGTTAAAATACAAGTACAAAATGGTATTTAGGGACATTTTCAGTTAAAATAGTCAATGATTCTGTGACTCTTTAGTATATTGTTTGACTGTATTTTCTCTTGTGATGAGCATCTTGCTACATACCTGAGAGTGCTTAGTTCAATAAATTATACCCTACTCTGTCTCTTAATTTAGTTCAAATGTTATGCTAATTGTCAAAATAATTGATTTTAATAGTATGTGAAACAGACATTTTTGTAAAGACCTTTCTTCTTTGATCATTCTCCAATTACATACCTCCTCTCACCCACTTTCTAGATGCTAATGCAGTGGTTCTCAACCTTCTGGTCCTTTAAATACAGTTCCTCATGTTGTGACCCAACCATAAAATTATTTTCGTTGCTACTTCATAACTGTAATGTTGCTACTGTTATGAATCTTAATGTAAATATCTGATATGCAGTGTGGTCTTAGACTACCCCTGTGAAAGGGTCGTTCGACCGCCAAATGGGTCGCGACCCACAGGTTGAGAACCGCTGTTCTAATATGTGTTCCCTGTCATCGTTAAGAATGAGAATGAGATAGGCGAACAACTCATATAACTTATAACCAAGACTAGAGAAAAAGCAACTTAGAGTTGCTTTTTTTTTTCTCTCTACTGATGGTCCTGCAATATTATCTCAGCTATTGGATTGTGGAACACAAGTGAACTGGTAGAACTGTCGGAACTTCAGTAAAAAAGTAAACAATAAGACATTTTCAATGTATTTATTTTGTTTTAGCTGCTGTTTATAGCCATAATCATCTGGTGCCCTTGATCAAACTTCAGCTTCCTGTGCAATACATTTTATAAATATTCCAAAAGAAAAAGAAAAGATATTGAATTGACTTGGGTTAAAGGACAGTGCACATATTGGGAGGTGGGAGGTGAGAGAGGCCCCTGATGTTAATGTAAAATGTTTTATGACTGGAGTTCTCAGAAACCAATGAAGCATTCTCAATCCAGCTAAGCTCCATTGCTTTCAATGAAGAATTCTTAATATAAACACACTGGATCAGTCTGGATTCAATTGAAAGCAGTACTATAATATGCAGCATATCTTTGCTGCCAATGAATCATCTCATGATAGAATGCACTATTGATTTCAATAAAAAGTTAAGTGCATAGTGTGAGTATATAAAAGCAGTTTTTAAAATATTAGCATAATCAAGGAGCAAAAAATACTAACATTTGAAATGATTGAAAGATATATATATATGTAGGAAGTACCTCAAGAATATGTCTTACTGAAAAGCACATGACTCTTTTGCCATGACTCTTTTATTGACATGAAAGTGATAGAATAGATGGAAAATCCTTTTGAAATTCACAAATCCATATTACGTGCCTAGAGCTTGACATTGTACTAACATGCTAGGCTAATGATTTTCAAGGGTAGGGATGATATACAACAGGATATACCATGGATTTCTTTAAATAACTGCTCCTAGAGGATTTTATCAGTAGCAGAGGCTATGTGACACAGAGGATCTTGAAGCAGTTACCACTTCATTATACCCACTTGTTATTTTGAGAACTTCAAAGTCCCGGGCCTGGATCAATTTACAAAGTATAGCAGGAGGTAACATTTTAAGAATTAGATTAAGGGGTCGATATTCAAGCAGCCGATCTGTAAGTGATCTTGGATTTCCACGAATAACTCCATACACAACACCTTCTAATGACATAGTCAACCAATACAATTAAAAATTTCAAAATAAAAACCACATTTAACCACTTCATCTAAATAGTGTTATATAAGGTGCAGAGGGCAACTATAGGCTATGTTATTAACCCTAAACAATCAGTTGGCAATCACCTAAAATCAGCTGTCATGGAAACTGAAATTTTGAAAATGAATGTTAAATTAAAGAATGCAGTCTACTAGAAAAGAGTATTTTATCTAAAATTTAAGCCCTTTAATTGCTTATTCAGGATATTGCATAAGAAAACTCTAGCAAGCACAAAAACTATAGACAGTTTGAAATGTTATACTGATATAAAAGTCAGAAAAATAAACACAAATTTTAAGGAAAAATTGGACTATGTCCCTGAATGTTACCTTCGACTTTTTTTTTTTTAGTGCGAATAATGTGATCCAGTTATAATTGATGAGAAAAATATGAAATAAAGTCTAAATGAGTTCAAACATTAGGCATCTAATAAATTCTCCAGTCTGAATATGAAAAAAGAGGTTTATACCTCTTATGAGCATAAAAAAAACAACAACAGGTTTTCTCCCTCTGAGATAAATACTGAATCCATATTTCAAGACTTTGGATCTGACGGGATCTAGACTTTTAGCTTCCTTGGGCTCTCTTGATTTGCCCCTGACTTACAGACAAGGGATAAACAGTACAAGATGGCCTGGTACATTCATTTGTAATTGTGATAGATAAGAAAGAATCCAGAAAAATGTTGAGGACTGAGCTGGACCCTAACAGGAGTTTAGGATTTGAATTAGAAAAGGAAAAAAAAAAGGGCAATGGGGGAGGGGCAGGTTGACATTTTCTGGGAGTATGTTTTGTCCCTTTGAAATGTTTTTGTTTTAGTTAACTAAATTTTGAGTTCAATGAGTGTTATGTATGGTTGAAAACAGTAAATGACCACATTTCCAAATAGCCAATTGGCAGTTTTAAAATATTTTATTTTTTACTTCTTTTTTTGTTAATTCCCACCAAGGGATATTTTTCCATTAATTTTTTAGGAAGAGTGGGAGAGAGAGGGAAAGACAGAGAGAAACATCGATGTGAGAGAAACACATCAATTGGTTGCCTCCTGCAGGAGCCCCAACCAGGGCCAAGGCCAGGGAGGAGCCTGCAACCAAGGTACATGCCCTTGACTGAAATTGAACCCAGGACCCTTTGGTCCACAGGCTGACACTCTATCCATTGAGCCAAACCACTAGGGCTCTTTTTAAAAGATTATGTAGTATAAAGAGAAAAACTAAGAGCTATCTTTTATATTTCTCTAGGTCCTTCACCAAGACACCTGTGACTAA
This sequence comes from Myotis nattereri, assembly GCF_964212035.1. Taxonomy (NCBI): domain Eukaryota; kingdom Metazoa; phylum Chordata; class Mammalia; order Chiroptera; family Vespertilionidae; genus Myotis; species Myotis nattereri. The sequence continues at coordinate 72,831,922 of NC_138079.1, read as the reverse complement.
ACTATTTAAGCAATCTGCTGAACCTTGACTTATCACATTTACCGCAGCAGCCTCAAATCCATTATGGGGAAAGTAAGTCACCTTTGTAAGTCAAAGATTCTCATAAATTATTTTCATCATCAACTAATGGTCTGTGAAGATTTAAATCTTTTGGCGAGTTGAATGTATTGTTTCCTGTGTACTATGGTGCAGTTGTGAAATTACAGTTTGTTTTAAAGCTTCAGTCATTTAGAGGACATCCATTCAAACTTCATAAAAATACCATTTAAGTCTTCTTCTGATGAGATATTTTGTGGGCATCGATGCAGAACAGCATTACTTCTTTTACAAATATTATGAATGATGAATACTTCACATTCTGGTCTATTTTCAAGTTTGGGAGGAGGACAAATTAAATTGCATCCATTTATAATAATTATGATAAACTACCATTTTTTTTGCCATACTACATTTGACATGGCCCAGTCACTGTGATAAATGCTTCACACACACTAATTTAGCATTCTTCAGAACTCAGAGGAAAATGAGAAAGCCAAGGTAGAGAAAGCTCAATAACTGACCCAAAATAACACAATTGGTAAGTGAAGATGTCAGAATTCAAACCCAGACCAGTTTGATCAAAACCTGTATTTTTAATTCCTCCTCCATTAAGTGGGTATAATGACTTTCCCAGAGTTATATGGCTGGTATGTTAGCTATTATGCTTTGTTGCAAGCAAGAGAACCCAGTTTAAAATAGCTTACTAAAAGAAAAACGTGATGGAAGAATATAAGGATGATGCTTGGAATTTTAAAAATTTAAAAAAAAAATCACAGTTGTTTCAGAGGTCAGGGATTAGCACGAGGATCTGGAATAAAATCAAATCTATTTATCTTTTCATTTCCTATATCATGGTAGGAGCAGAAATTTTACCCATACTACTTTATATCTTTGCAAAAATTCTCCAGATAACCTGCTATTATTTATTTTAACAGCTGTGATGACTGAGGTATAAAAAGTGAATTGATTTGTCCAAGATGGTTGGCTGATTGGCCCCAGGAGCTGGATTAGAGCCCAGCCCTCTAAACACTTGTACAGTGCACTGATGATCTGCATGTGTTTTATAAAGCCCAATTGTATAATATGCTCACAAGTATTAAAGCCTCGTTTTAAAATTTCAGATATAATAGTAGGCTAATGGAGATAATAATACTTTTTGAAGAGAAAACCTATATGATATTTGAATTCTAATATACCTCAAATATTCTAATGAATATTGATCATATGAAACCCAGAACAAGCCCAGCCAATGTTATTCAGTGGTTGAGCATTGACGCATGAACCAAGAGGTCACCAATTCAATTCCCCATCAGGGCACATGCCTGGGGTTACGGGTTCAATCCCCAGTAGGGGGCGTGCAAGAAGTAGTTGATCAATGATGTTTCTTTCTCATTGTTGTTTCTATCTCTCTATCCCTCTCCCTCCCTCTCTCTCTAAAAACAAATACAAACTTAATTTAAAAAGTGTAAGAAAAAAGAAAGAAACCCAGAACAATACATGGGTAATGAATCCACATCTAAAAAGTATTCAGCACTACATTATAGTGGTAAATGACAGGTTACCTTTACTAATATGGACTTCATGAATTCTTTGTAAAAAATTATTAAAAAGTTTTTCTAGCAGATACCCATTTCAGAATATAACATTTGGTTTGTAGATGATGCACAATGAGAAAAGGGCTCTTTTGATGAAAATTAATCAGTACTTTCTTTTACCTTACTTACCCTTAAGCATATCTACTTAAATAAAGGTGAAGATATTGATTAATTTCTATTATACTTAAAACATTTTTGCCTTTTGCTATGTGATTTCAAAAAGGTTTCAAATAGATGTCTTATCCACAAGATGGTGTCCTAACATTAGCAACAAATAGGTTGAGCTTACAAAAAAAAATTGAATTTACTTAGCAAAATGTTTTTAAGTTGATAACGCCAAGTGCCCATGCATAAAAACAATTACTCCTCGGCCTGTGATTTTGTGCAAAATGTACTTGGGAAAATGTATTGTTCAACTCAATTTGATTAACTCTCTTTGTCATAGATTTCCATTTATTTATGTTAATGCTACACTGGAACACTCAGTTCATTAACTTCTAATTTAGCTAAAACAGAGAGGAAAAATGTTTTCCTTGCAAATCACAACAAATTTTCAAATGACTATGTGTGATGCACATTTTATTTTATGTCTTCTGAGATACACGTAAGAACTTAAGATTTATTATGTTTTTTAAATTATCATAATGGTTTGCTTATAAAGTCAGGGTTGGTAACATCTATTTAATCTTGCATTTGACTGCATTTAAAATTTGAAAATTGTAAGTTGTATGCTGTTTTTTGAATTGAATATCATTGTTTCCTGCTTTCAAAAACCAATACTGATTTCCAGGATCCTGAGTGATCTCTCCCTTTTTTTCCATATCAATTTGACTTCTGGACAAGTGTTGAAACTTTCTTATACCAAATTTTGGGGGGAAAGAGAATGGATGTGTTCTATTGCTCTTAAGAGAGACTAAATAAAAAAAATATTGTTTTAGAAGAGATCAAGTAGACTAATAACTTCTAACTCCATTTTAACACTAACTTAAAAGAAAGCTAAACTTGTTCTTCAATTGAAGGTAGCACTTTTGCTTTTAAACAATATTTTTAATTTGTATGATATCTCTATTACCAGTCCATGAGTTGTTAAAACTTTTTTTTGATAACTTTTTAATATTTCATCATGAAAAGAAAGTTTATAAAAAATGTCAAGGGACAAGAAAGAAATATATCAAAGTGAGATATATAGAATCACTTCATTCATAAGTTATTCTCTCTATTAATGGCCCAAATGTGAAGTTTGTAGAAGTTTGACAATAAACAAATATGGCAATAATACATTTTTGAACTTAGTCCCACCTCTGGAAACCTATTATATAGAAATAGAAGTACCAGGCCTTAGGGCATAAATACAATGATGTTTATTTCACCATTGTTCAAGGAAGCCAAAATAAAAGCAAAACAATACTGTGAACAAGATGAATGACCTTTGAAAGATGAATGATTAAACACATTATGATTTGTCTACATTACAAAATATTATTCAGCTGCTAAAAGAATGAACTGAAACTATGAAATTATACAAATTACATCGAAGAATTTATACTCTGTATTGTAAATGGGAAAATTAAAGAATTTATAATAACCCATTTTAAAAACAGAAAAATCATATCTATTTACAGTAGATATGCACAAGTATATGCCTATATGTTTGCCTATGATTAAATAGTCATGGAAAAATTCGTGTTAGTTTATCCATATGGGATCCTTCTTGAGGGCTCTCATAGTCAGATTCCCTGGAAAACAGATTCAGAGATAAATCTGAATAAAGTCAGCATGGAGGAAGTTTATGGGGGAATGTTCCTAAAATCAACCCTTAAATGGAAACAAAGGAAAGTAGATTAAGCTGAGGGAGGGGCTAGTGGCTCAGCTGATCCCATGAGGTTCCCTGGAGCTGGAATGTTCCTGCATAGTCATTCCAAACTGGAGCAAGTGGGCCTTTTTGCCCTCCCCTCTCTGTTTTGCATCCCCTCCACCCAACCCTCTCGTCTTTAGATGTGTGCTGCCTCTTGGAGGGGGTGTGATGTAGCTGCAGCTCTCTTCAGTTGAGGGTAGTCCTTAGAAGGAAGGATTCAGCTGTGAGCCATCAACTGTCAACATTCTCAGCACCTGAAGTGATAGTAGCACTTTAGTCCTGAAAGGGGTAAGGAAATGTAGAGTTGGCAAACCATAACATCCGTTAAGAAACTGGGTGAATACTAATGTGGTTGAAATGGGGGAGGAGAGAGAAAGAGGTAGCCACACAGGAAAAAATAGACGTAGCTTTTATAAAAGCATTTAAACAAGTGATTAATATGCATCAATACAACAAGTGCTATGGGAGTAGCAATACTATTAAACATTAATAATGTTTTATGTGGAAAAACCTTCCAAAACCTTTGACCCAATTTTCTGGGTCATCCTTACGTTTCAAAGTAGTACTTGATCTTCTTTGACAACATGGGATAAATTTCGCAGCAAAGGAGGATTGAGAAATAAGCTTAAAGATTTTACTTTAAGAAGGAATAAGTGACTGATGAAGGAGATTACATCACTCTGTATACTTATTGCAGTATTATGGGCATCACTACAATGTTGTATTTGGAGAAAAAATGTTTTGGGTTAAATAGATAAGCATGTTGGTAATGTACTGTGCCTTAGTGTATTACAGTAGGGCCCTGAACTACTTTAGCTAGACTATATACACGGCTTTGTAGTTTGATTCATTTATTGAGTAGCTATCATATGTCACACAGTTTATTATGTACTTGGGGACTAGAAAATAAACGCTTAGTGATTCAGAGCCTTGTAGAGACTTAATGAATAAATACAGAATCAACCACAGAGGGGTAAAGGCTATTATAGAGATAGAGTGCTATGAGAGCTCAAATGACTACCCAAACACAAAACCAAAGGTTTAAGGTTGCAGATGTCAAAGGTTCATGGTAGAGGAAACTTCTGAATTTGGGTGTGGGTGAATATTAAGGCAGAAGTCCTGAATGTAATAAAGGCACGCTCAGGAAGATGTGATTTAGACCAATGTTTTGCAGTTGAGACTGAACTGTATGGATTGGGATGAGGGCACTAGTATCAGGAGATCACCTTGAAGAAAGAATCAAGGACAAGATCACAGGGTTCTGAGAGGGAACATAAGGCACAGTCAAAGAATTGTCAGCTTTTTTACAAAGATGTGGTAGGAGAGTAGGGTAAGGGTTGGGTATTTCTATTCCAGGCCTACTGGCAGCACAAGTTCAAGGGGTTATTAGAACCTATAGAAAGAAGGGCTGAGTGGAGGGAGCTGCTTTCCTCACAGGAGGCAGTGAGCCCATTAAGGATGCTGCTAACTTGCAGTGGCATTGAAAGGTGGCAGGTGGGAGAATAAATATGTAGATGAAACCACAGTGCAGGTGAGCCCATTAATATGTATCTTCATGTTAGCATCTTGAAGAATGGAGAAAGATGGGATAGAGTAGACAATAATGGAGGGGCAAACAGAAGATTTCTCCCCAGTGTGAGTAGTCGTGGCAGAATTAAAGATTAAGTGGGGTTAAGTAGATAAAGTAGGAATAAGCACTTTCCAAGCAAATGGGGCAAAGCAGCAGGAGGGTGCATGGTGACTCTAGAGACTGAAATAACGCCAGCGCAGCCAGTGGAGAGGTGAGACATGATACTACAGTGGTAGCAGAGCAGATCAGTCAGGACCTTTTATGCCAAATCAAATAATTTTGTGTTTATTCCAATTGTAATGTAACCATGTAGAAGAGTCTGATCGTGGGTAACATAACATGATCAGATGTCTGTTTTTTAAAAATCCCCGTCCTGTCGGAGAGCAGACTGGGGCAGAGTGGATGTGGAAGATAACTCAGAAGACGATGACAGAGCCTGGGAAGGAGGTCATGGTGGCTTGTACTAGAGCAGAGCTGCCGAGAATGGACACAATCAAGAAATATTTAGGAGGTAAAATCAACACACCTTGGTGATAGTTTGGATATGGAGATTGAGGGAAGGGAAATGCTAGCATAATTTTTGGGTTTCTGACTACATCCTTCTTTCTTTCCCGACAATCCTAATTCTTCTTTGTATTCCCAGGAATTCTTCCCTCAAGTTCTCATTTATTTTAATCATCATTTCTCATCTACGCTTGCCCAGTTCCCCTAGTTACACAATGACCTCATCTCCTTTTCTTCCGTTCTAATTCATTATATCTCACCAATTTCAACCCAAGGGTTTCTTCCTCACATAGCGCCTACTGCCGCTCCTTTGAATGCAGTCTGTGTGAGATTGGTTATAGATAAAAGTGACATGTTACCAACCAGAACTTTGGTGTCATTAATATTTCTTCAGGTTTGTGACATTGAATTTACCCAGTTGTAGTTCCCATTTATTTCTGTCTTGCTCTGGTTACTTTTAAAATGCAGAGTAGTCAGAAATAATATAGTCCATCCTAAAACTGTTGTTATCCCTCAAATATATTTTGTATTTATGTATAAAGAAAATCTTAAAACAAGTTTATCAAACATTTTTCTGGTTCATTGATGGGTAGGCCCTCCTGAACCCATTATTTTGTGTGAATCCTCAATTAGTGGAAAATCATTTTTTCATATCACCATATGAATCCGGTAGTGTATATATAACTCACAAATAACAATGGAGTATTAACAATCAAGAAATTGAACACAGGGGGTAGGTAGGGGCTGGGCGGAGGCAAGTAAAGGAGGGGTGGAAATGGGAGGCATCTATACTACTGTCAACAATTAAAAAAAAGAAATTGAACTCAGGTACTGCTGATATTTGTGACAGTTTTAGTGTCAATTCCTGTGACTGACAATGCATCTAATAATTAAGAGTGTGATGTCATTACATTACATTAATGACTTTAATTGAATTAATAAATCATTTATTCTTTAAAGTTATGCATGACGTGTACATTCACTACTGAAAAAGAAATACATTGTAGATAATTCCTCAGATGAGGAACTCTGCATGAATTTGGTCTTGAATCCTTTCCTAGGGAGGCAAAATGATGTAGTGAAAACCCCAGAACCTGACATTGAAATCACAGAGTACAAGTCTGGCTTAACCCACTGGCTCCTAGTGTCACGAATGAGTCTCTGTTTCTTAATCAGTGAGATGAAAAAAACACCTACATTATAGGATTGTTGTGAAAAATGTTAATCTATAAAGATACTTTCTAAATTGTTCAGTATAATGCTAATATTACTTATGAGACCTTAAACAGCAACACTGTCCCTAATTCTAGTTCCTTTGCATTCACAATACATTGTTTCCTGTATTATTACCTATCATAATCCAAAGATGCTTATTTAAATGGAGGAAATGCCTGACAAAGATCAGAAAAAAATCTTTAGGATGATAGTCTTACCAGACAAATCAATTTTTTGCTTTAGTGAAAATACAGATACTTCCTCTTTTGCATGGCAGTGCAGGGCTGTAAAAATGGCCTAGAAAGCTGAAACATGCATAGTAATCTTAATAATCATTGGGAAAAATTACGATTTTGTGTGGCTTTTAAGGTTTATTTTGTCAAAATATTGAACACTTTCTTACTGTTGGTTATAAATGTAAAGTAAAATGAAAAAAATAGTAAAACATTTATTTAGTACACTAATTTAAAACACTTGAAAATTGAGAATTAAAATACTTTTATTTCTTTGTTGGATCAGTGCTTGCTTTTTTCTTCTTATAACTTAGAATGGAGTCAGCCTCCTTTTTTTTTTTTTGCCTTGGTGAATTGTCTTCCTTATTTGGATACATTTCCAAAATTTAATCTTCTGCACTTTCAATGCTGTGAAGTACCTCTAAGAGTTCTACTACTGTGAAGTTTTTTGCTGCTGTCACTTCTTTGAGGTATCTTTATCCTTTTCATCATAGCTGCTCACTTATGACAAGAAATTCTAATACTGTTCAACTTCACTTCCAGCAGCATTGCTTTTTACTTCTTTGATACACTTTCATCTTTTGACCAATTCTCTCTTTGCATTATTCAATATTATAAAGTGTTCCCTGCATTTGTCACCAACAGACAAAGAGGCAATTCACCTATAGGCTTTACTCTCTGAAGGAAAACCAAATAACACAGGTGCACGGTGACAAATCACCGACAGACTCTGAAAGAAATGACATGATTGACAGCTGGCCATGTTATGCACCTGTTATTTACATAGTGATTTATGGGCTAAAGAACTAATGGAAAAGTTACTTCTTTATGTAATTTACTCACAATAATTATACCATAGTAACTGAGATGCGAACCTGTTGTTGAGGGACTGTTATTTAACTCAACTAGTAACAAATTCATGCAAATTGAAACAATGTGAAGTGAGGGCTGTCTGTATAGTCAATCAATGCCTAAAGAGAGAGCAAAACAAACAATTATGGGAAATCCCTTAGGCTAAAAAAAAAGAAGAGAAATATGAGTCATCCTCCAACTTTGTACTAACACATTATAGAAAACGCAGCATATGTGCACTGCTTAGAAGGGAGTAAAATTTATAGCTGCTCCTATTTATTTGCTATATTTAAATTTTATGAATTTTCAAAAGGTAATGATTTCAAGTGGTTAACATTTTCACCAAGTAGGAAACGCTATATAATAAGAAAAAGTCTTACTAGTGCCCCTTTCCCAGGTAGTGGGTTCTTGTCATTGAGGGCAACTGAGAGATAGTCTTTACGTATACAGGCAAACATATTAGCAAACAGACATAATTTTCTCTCCCTTTAAAACACAAGTTTAAGCACCTAATATTGAGCAGTTGCTATGCATTAGACAATGTACTGAATTTTATGTGCTTTATCTCAGGGAATCCCCCAATAAGCTTTCAGGCAGGCTGTTATTACAGCAAAAGAAAGTCAGTTTCTGAGAGTTTAAATTTCCCCCAAGTCATGCAGTTGGTACGCAGCGGAATAGCTATTCTCACCTAGGTATTCTGAATTCTCAAGTGCAGGCTCTTAATGACCGACTACACTGTCTAGGATCTGTGTATCGGTCATGCAGTAACATTTTATTAGTCTAACAGCCGTTTATGGTGCTGGAAATTCTTTTTGATAATTCAGCCTATAAAAATATGGTGCTCAGGGGGTTTGCGAGAGACTAAGGCATGTCTAAAAGCATTAGCTATCTCTCTCAGGAGATTGTTTGGCCACCATCTGTACTGGGAAATTGGCCAGCTTGCTTGGATGGAGCCCAACTCTGAGTGCATGTCTGTGGGCTGCTCTCAGGGACTGCCTGGCAGTCCCTCTTCTTGCTGGGCATTAGAATTCCATCTGACATTCAGAGTGTGCGTGCGTGGGCGTGTGCACATACACATCGTTTGTGCATTCAAAACAAACTTACCTATTAAGTGTCTTAAGCATTCACAAGAGAAATATGAAGCTTCAGAAAGGTAACAATGTATACCGAAAGGTTTCTGATTTCATGAACTGAGTGCTGCTTGACATTTTATGTTTAAGTCTGTTGTAAGCATAGACCCTACCCTTCTCAGTTCTGGTTAGCAGTTGTGCCAGTTTTCTAATTGTCTGCGTCCTGACAGGGAGTGGGTGAAGGGTGTCCCCTGAAGCAGCCTGTGTTGCTCCTTTTTTCTCACATGCATACCTCTTTACCTTTCTTTGTCACAGTGCTGTACACAGTGGAAAACATTTTTTAAAAAAGTCAAGTGAACTTTCTTGCCTTTAATACAAAAATATGTCTCTCTCCCTCTCTCCCTTTCAGTCTCTCTCTCTCTCTCTCTCTCACTCCCTCCCCTTTTAAATGAACTGTTCAAAACCTAATAAATAGCCCTCACCAGTTTGGCTCAGTGGGTGAGCATTGGCCTGTGGACTGAAGGGTCCCAGGTTTTTTTCCCGTCTAGGACACGTACTTCGGTCGCCGGGGTTTCAGGTTGCAGGCTCCTAGCCCTTGTCAGAGGCATGGGAGAGGCAACCAATCAATGTGTCTCTCTCACATGGGTGTTTCTCTCTCTCTCCCTCTCTCTTCTACTCTCTCTAAAATTCAATGGAAAAAATATTCTTGGGTGAGGATTAAAACAAAAACAAAAACAAAACTAATGGGGAAAGAAATATGCTATATTATGTTTTCCTGTAAGTCTGAAGACCTTGGATCTTGGCATTACTAGGTGTTTGTGTTCAAGAGTAATATAATCTGTATGCATGCATCTAAGCATAACCAATGAACACAGACAGTAGGGGGTGAGGGGCTGTGCTGAAGGGAAGGAATGGGCTGGGAGAGGTCAATGGTGGAAACAGGAGACATATGTAATACTTTCAACAATAAAGAATTATAAAAAAAGAATATTATAAATACTAAATCTTTCATAATATTTAGGGGTTTGGAGTATTTTATTTTATTTTATTTTCAAATATGTTTTTATTTATTTGAGAGAGAGAGAGAGAGAGAGAGAGAGAGAGAGAGAGAGAGAGAGAGAAGGGGAAACATTGATATGAGAGATATATCTATGGACTGCCTCCTGCACGTCCCTCAATGGGTATTGAATCCGTAACCCAGGCTTGTGCCCTGACTGGGAATCAAACCAACGACCTTTTGGAACATGGGATGATGCTTAACCAACTGAGTCACACCAGCCAGGGCAGAGTCATTTTTTTATGTATACCGGGTTTTTGTTTATAAAGCTAGCCTCCACTTGGCTCAGTTCCAGATGCTTGCTTTTAATTCATGAAAGCTCCCGTCTTTGTTTTAAATATAAGACAGAATAAAGATTATATCCCATCTGTAAAATAACTGATACTTACTATTTTTAAAATAATATCTGATAAATGAAATTAATTCAAATATTTCTACATAGAGGTAGCCATACCTCAGTAGGCGATCTCATTTGGCTACTTTATTCAGAAGTTTGAGCTCAGCCAATGTAGCGCTCTCAATTTGCCCTTTTCTCATCTTAAGTCACTCCTTTCCTCTTTTACACGTGCTGGTTTGGAAGACATTCTTTTGGAACATACCAGTGCTCCTTACCTCATGCTCCATTCTCCCCTGGGATATCTTTCTGTTATTGGTGGGGTGTCTTTTGTGTCCCCATCTCTTACTGGTGGAAGTGGAGCTCTTGGGTGCCGTGGGAATAAGAATGTCCTGAAGCCCCCACCGGAAGATGATGTATCATGGAAAGCTTTATTGTTAATGTAACGTTAAGGTAGTTCCCTCTAAGGACCCATCTCCCTCCGTTTGGCCATGGAAAAAGTCCCATCTGTCTCCAACAGGGCTAGAATTAAAGCCACTGCCAGTCTTTGCTCCATATTAAAGCACAGCCCAGTCCAGCATCTGGCTAGCTTAGCTTGTGTTCCCAGCTGCAGTCCACTGTATATGGAGTCTTCATGGCCCTGGGCTATGTGGCTTCTAGGGCCACATGGCAGGCTAGTGTGGATCACAGCCCAAGTGAGTACAAGGAAGCAGGAGTGCAGTAAGTGTAACAAGAGAAAGAAAGTTTAACTAGGAGCTTACCCAATGAATCCTTTAAGATTTCATGCACTTGCAGTGACTACCCCTATAGCCAACCCATGGTTCCCCAGGCTAGACTGACAGGCAAGCGCTTTCCCTCTGTCACCCCATCTTCCCCTTTGTTCTATCCCTTTCCCCAGTGATCTGTAGGGAATGGACGGGTGGCTCCCTGGGAATATAAAGTTGCAGCTCCCTGGTGAAGCTGCCCACATGAACATGCTTATAATATATTAGAGGCCTGGTGCATGAAAATTCATGCACTGGGGGTGGGGGGTCCCTCAGCTTGGCCTGCCCCCTCTCACAGTCCAGGACCCTCAGGGGATGGCCTATTGACTGCTTAGGCCCTCGCCCACCTAAGCCGCAGCCTGGCCTCCCTCTGCGGGAGGCGACAGGGTCAATCAGGGGAAGGTGTTGCCCCCATAATCCTGCTGCTGCTGCCACTGCTAGCCACTGCGGCTGCCAGCCCTTGACCCTTGCTTCTTAGTGCTGGCCCCGCCCCCCACCCACTGGTGGGCTGGGGGCGATCTGGGGCCAGGACGGCTGTGGGAGGTTGAGGCACAGCAGGTCACACACAGTCCAGCCTCTGTGGAGGCATGGTGCCAGAACCGGGCCCATGCCATTGTCTTTGTGGCTGCCTCTGTGGAAGGGGAAGCACTGGGACTGGGACTATGCAGCCCCCTCTCCTGCTGCCTCTGCGGAAGGGGCTGCAGCACTGGACTGGCCCGCGCTGTCACCTCTCCCGTGCTGCTGCCTCTCCCGCACCACAGGCCCTCAGCACTCGCAGCCACTGTGGCTTTGTCTAGAAGGGAGTCAGGAAGACATCCGGTCTAATTAGCATATTGCCCTTTTATTAGTATGATGGCCTCCCATTAGCTTTCTTCCTATATTAGTATTAGCTAGCTAGTTACGATGCTAACATTTCTATCACTTCTCAAATCACTCTTTTATATCATCTTTCCTTGTCCTACCAACACGCACAGCTATCCTCTATCCTTTTTTACACCTTCAATTACTTAAAAAATAAAATCTTTTCAAAAGAGAATGCTATATTCTCCACCTCATTTACCTTAACCCTATGACTATGGCCTTCTATCTACCACTCCTAAAGCCACTATTCTGAATTAACCATTGGTGTCCTGATGCCAACTCTGGTGGCCTTTCAACCATAACCTCATTAAGTTCTTCAGCATCTGATGAAGCTCTTTCCTCTCATGACTTCTAAGACCAGTATTGTTTTCCTGGTCTTGCTATTTTGATATTCCTTTTCTGTATCCTGTCAAGGATTCTTTATCTAACCTGCCCTAAATATAGAGCTCCTTCATTTTTCCACGTTTCTATATTTAGAATCCTCTCTGTCTCCCCTCTCTCCTCTGTTCTCTGTGAGTGCAACCTCTTCACAGATTTACTTATCAATTTTATGTGGATAACTACCAGATTCACTTGTCTGATACTAACATTTTCAGAGATGCTGACCAGCACTTCCAACTTGCTTCTGGATATCTTCACTCACTTACTCACTCACTGGTTCACTTACATTCATTGAGAACCTAACCTAGTAAAATGTAAGTACTGCTCTAGAGCTGTGGAGATAGCAATGAACAAAACAAAGGCCCTGTTCCACAGAGCTTACATTCTAGGGAAAGAAGGAAGTATAAACAAACTTTAAAAAAGGTGTCAGATAAAAGTAAGTGCTGTAGAGAAAACCAAATCAAGTAAGAGGCTAGATAGTGACGGGAAATGTGCTGACTAGTTTAGGTTGCATAATCAGTAAAGTCTCTATAAAATGCCACTTGAGCAGGAATCTGAAGGAAGTGAGAATGCAAAATGATTTGCTTTTAATTATGCGGATCAATCTCACTGTACATTCCTAAAGTTGGCTTCATTTGTTGCCCAGGAATCCTATTACATTTCTTCAGAAAATGTCCTCTTTAATTCTTCTAGATGAGTGTTTTTTTATTTTTATTTTATTTTTATTTTTTTATTATTAGTTAAGGTATTACAAATGTGTCCTCATCCCCCCCTTTAACCCCCAACCTCCCCCCCACACACAAACTCATGCTCCCATCCCCCCGTTGTCCATGTCCATTGGTTTGGCTTATATACATGTATACAAGTCCTTCTGTTGATCTCTTCCCCTTACCCCCGCCCTCCCCTACTTTCCTTCTGGGGATTGATAGCCTGATCGCTGTTTCTCAGTCTTTGGGTCTGTCCTTTTTCATTAGTCTATGTTGTTCTCTATAATCCACAAATGAGTGAGATCATGTGGTATTTATCTTTCTCTGACTGGCTTATTTCACTTAGCATAATGCTCTCCAGTTCCATCCATGCTGTTGCAAATGGCAAGAGTTCCTTTTTTTTTACCGCAGCATAGTATTCCATTGTGTATATGTACCACAGTTTTCTAATCCACTCATCTGCTGATGGGCACTTAGGCTGTTTCCAAATCTTAGCTATGGTGAATTGTGCTGCTATGAACATAGGGGTGCATATATCCTTTCTAATTGGCGTTTCAGGTTTCTTGCAATATATTCCTAGGAGTGGGATCACAGGGTCAAATGGGAGTTCCATTTTTAGTCTTCTGAGGTAGCTCCATACTGTTCTCCACAGTGGCTGCACCAGTCTGCATTCCCACCAGCAGTGCAGAAGGGTTCCTTTTTCTCCACATCCTCTCCAACACTTGTTGTTTGTTGATTTGTTGATGATAGCCATTCTGACAGGTGTGAGATGATAACGCATTGTTGTTTTGATTTGCATCTCTCGTATAATTAGTGACTTTGAGCAGGTTTTCATATGTCTTTCTGCCTTCTGTATGTCCTCTTTCGAAAAGTGTCTATCTAGGTCCGTTGCCCATTTTTTTATTGGATTGTTTATCTTCCTTTTGTTAAGTTTCATGAGATCCCTGTAAATGTTGGAAATTAAACCCTTATCGGTGGTATCATTGGTAAATATGTTCTCCCATGTAGTGGGTCTTCTTGTTGTTTTTTTGATGGTTTCCTTTGCTGTGCAGAAGCTTTTTATTTTAGTCCCATTTGTTTATTTTCTTTTTAATTAGTCCCATTTGTTTATTTTCTCTTTAGTTTCCATTGCCCTAGGAGCATTATCAGAGAAGAAATTTCTTCGGCATATGTTTGCGATTTCGCTGCCTGTGGATTCCTCTAGTATTTTTATGGTTTCCCGTCTTACGTTTAAGTCTTTTATCCATTTTGAGTTTATTTTTGTGTATGGTGTAAGTTGGTGATCTAGTTTCATCTTTTTGCATGTATCTGTCCAATTTTCCCAACACCATTTATTGAAAAGACTGTCTTGACTCCATTGAATGCTCTTGCCTCCTTTGTCGAATATTAATTGGGCATAGTGGTTTGGGTCGATTTCTGGGGTCTCTATTCTATTCCATTGATCTATGTGTCTGTTCTTGTGCCAGTACCAAGCTGTTTTAAGAACAGTGGCTTTGTAATACAGTTTGATATCTGGTATTGAGATCCCACCTACTTTGTGTTTTCTCAGGATTGCTGCAGCTATTCGGGGTCTTTTTTTATTCCAGATGAATTTTTGGAACGTTCGTTCTAGATTTGTGAAATATGCCGTTGGTAATTTAATGGGGATTGCATTGAATCTATAAATTGCTTTGGGTAGTATGGACATTTTGATGATGTTGATTCTACCAATCCATGAACACGGTATATTCTTCCATCTGTTTATGTCTTCCTCTATCTCTTTTTTCAGTGTCCTGTAGTTTTCAGCATATAAGTCTTTTACCTCCTTAGTTAAGTTTATTCCTAGGTATTTTAATTTTTTTGGTACAATGGTAAATGGGATTGCTTCTGTAGTTTCACTTTCTGTAAGTTCACTATTGGTGTAAAGAAATGCCATGGATTTCTTAGCATTAATTTTGTATCCTGCTACATTGCCAAATTCATTTATTAAGTCTAATAATTTTTTGATGGAGTCTTTAGGGTTCTGTATGTACAGTATCATGTCATCTGCAAATAAGGACAGTTTTACTTCTTCTTTTCCAATCTGGATGCCTTTTATTTCTTCTTCGTGTCTGATCGCAATGGCTAGTACTTCCAGTACTATGTTGAACAGGAGTGGTGAGAGGGGGCATCCCTGTCTTGTTCCTGTTTTTAGGGGGAATGGTTTTAGTTTTTGCCCATTGATTATGATGTTGGCTGTGGGTTTGTCATATATGGCTTTTATTATGTTGAGGTATGATCCCTCAATTCCTATCTTGCTGAGAGTTTTTATCAAGAAAGGGTGTTGGATTTTGTCAAATGCTTTTTCCGCATCAATTGATATGACTATGTGGTTTTTTTCTCTCAATTTGTTTATGTGATGTATCACGTTTATTGATTTGCGGATATTGTACCATCCTTGCATTCCTGGGATAAATCCTACTTGGTCATGGTGTATGATCTTTTTGATGTACTGCTGGATCCGATTTGCTAGGATTTTGTTGAGGATTTTGGCATCTATGTTCATGAGGGATATTGGCCTATAATTCTCTTTCATTGTATTGTCTTTATCTGGTTTTGGGATTAGGGTGATGTTGGCTTCATAGAATGAGCTGGGAAGTGTTCCTTCCTCTTGGATCTTTCGACATAGTCTGAGGAGGATAGGTTTTAGGTCTTCCTTGAATGTTTGGTAAAACTCCCCTGTGAAGCCATCTGGCCCCGGGCTTTTGTTTGCTGGAAGCTTTTTGATTACTGCTTCGATTTCCTCCATAGTTATTGGCCTATTGAGATTTTTAGATTCTTCCTGGTTAAGTTTTGGAAGGTTGTATTTATCTAGGAATATGTCCATTTCCTCCAGGTTGTCTAGTGTGTTGGAGTAGAGTTGTTCATAGTATTTTCTAACAATCCTTTGTATTTCTATGGGGTCTGTTGTTATTTCTCCTCTTTCATTTCTGATTTTGTTTATTTGGGTCCTCTCTCTTTGTTTCTTGGTGAGCCTGGCTAGAGGTGTATCAATCTTGTTTATCCTTTCAAAGAACCAGCTCTTGGTTTTGTTGATCTTTTGTATTGTTTTTTTGGTCTCTATGTCGTTTATCTCCGCTCTGATCTTTGTTATTTCCTTCCTTCTGCTTACAGTGGGCTTTTTTTGTTGCTCTCTTTCTAATTCTTCGAGTTGTAGAGTTAGGTCATTTATTCTCATTGTTTCTTGTTTCTTGCAGTAGGCTTGTAGAGCTATGAACTTCCCTCTCAAGACTGCTTTTGCTGTGTCCCATAGGTTTTGGATTGTTGTGTTTTCATTGTCATTCGTTGCCATGATGTTTTTTATTTTTTCTTTGATCTCACTGGTGACCCAGTCGTTGTTTAGTAGCATGCTATTTAGTCTCCATGTGTTTGATTTTTTTGGATTGTTTTTGTTGTAGTTGATTTCCAGTTTTATGCCTTTGTGGTCTGAGAAGATACTTGATATGATTTCAATTTTCTTGAATTTGAAGAGACTTTGTCTGTGACCCAATATATGGTCTATCTTTGAAGATGACAAATGTGCACCTGAGGAGAATGTATATTCTGTGGCTTTGGGGTGAAATGTTCTGAAGATGTCAATTAATTCCATCTGATCTAGTGAGTCATTTAGGATTGATGTTTCTTTGCTGAGTTTCTGTTTAGAGGATTTGTCCAGTGGCGATAATGGGGTGTTAAGGTCCCCTACTATGATTGTATTGCTGTCAATCTCTCCCTTGATCTTCTCCAGAAGATTTCTTACGTATTTGGGTGCTCCTATATTGGGTGCATATATATTTACCAGAGTTATTTCTTCTTGTTGGACTGCTCCCTTTAGTATTATGAAGTGGCCTTCTTGATCTCTTTTTATGTCCTTCACTTTGAGATCTAATTTGTCAGATATAAGTATTGCTACCCCGGCTTTTTTTTCACTTCCATTGGCCTGAAAAACCTTTTTCCATCCCTTCACCATCAGTCTGTGTGCGTCATTTTTTCTGAGGTGGGTTTCCTGTAGACAGCAGATATATGGGTCATGTTTTCTTATCCACTCATTTACCCTATGCCTTTTGACTGGGGAATTTAATCCATTTACATTTAAAGTTATTATTGACAGAAACTTGTTAGTCGCCATTTTTGTTCTTTACTGCTGCGTTCCTTCTTTGTTTCCTGTTTTTTCTATTTACAGCAGACCCTTTAGCATTTCTTGCATTGCTGGTTTGGTTGTAATAAACTCCCCTAGACCATTTTTGTCTGTGAAGCTCCTGATTTGACCCTCAATTTTGATTGATAGCCTCGCTGGGTATAGTATTCTTGGATTCAGACCCTTCCTTTGCATGACTTTGTATATTTCATTCCATTCCCTTCTTGCCTGATGTGTTTCTGTTGAGAAATCGGTCGCTAGTCTGATGGGGGATCCTTTGTAGGTAACTTTCTGTCTCTCTCTGGCTGCTTTTAAGATTCTTGCTTTGTCGTTGGTGTTTGCCAATTTAATTATTATGTGCCTTGGTGTCGGTCTTTTCGGGTTCATTTTGTTTGGGACTCTGTGAGCTTCTTGGATTTGTGTGAGTTTTTTCCTCCCTATATCAGGGAAATTTTCTGTTACTATTTTTTCAAACAGGTTTTCTATTCCTTGCTCATTTTCCTCTCCTTCTGGCACCCCTATTATTCGGATGTTGTTTCGTTTAGCATTGTCCCAGAGTTCTCTTAGGCTCTCTTCCTGCTTTTTAATTTTTTTTTCTAGAAGCTGTTCTGTTTGGGTATTTTTTTCTACCTTGTCTTCTAGCTCGCTGATACGGTCCTCTGCTTCTTCTAGTCTACTGTTGATGCTTTCTATTGAGTTCTTTATGGCAGTGATGTCGTTTTTCATTTCTTCTTGGTTTCTCTTCATTTCCTCTTGGTTCTTCTTCATTTCCTCTTGGTTCCTACACATATTGTTGAATTGGTCTTCCATTCTTTTCATCCACCTTATGACCATTACTCTGAATTCTTTCTCTGACAGGTTGCTTGCCTCCATTGCCTCTATTTCGTTTACTTCCTTTTCTGATGATGCCTGTTTTTCTTTCATATTTGGGTTGGTTCTTTGTTTCACCATGATTTCTCTTCTCAAGGTGTTTGGTTATGTAGATCTCTCTCTGTTGCGCTGATTCAAAGGCACAAAATACAACACAACAAGGCACAACGTACAAGGCACCGAACTAAATGCATTCACGATATTAATAACCCCAAATAAAGGTGACCCCCCCGAGCGAAGAGAATTAGGGGATAAAGAAGAAAAAAGAGAAAAATATTAGAGTGAAAAATAAAAAACAAAAAGGAGTGCCGAAATGAGATTGGGAAAAGGGAGAGAAAAAAAAAAAACACAAAAAGACCAAAAAAAACCAAAAAAAAAAACAACAACAACAACAAAAACAAAAAAAAATTAAGAGAATGAAATAGAGGTGGGGAAGAGGCTATTTGTATGGGGAGAGCGAGGGATTGGAAATTAGATATATAAGTAGGGTGAAATTTAGACAGTGGGTAGAAAGGAGGAATAGGTAAAATCCAAAGCAGGAATAGGGTAAGAGAAACAGGACAACAAAAGGGGAAAAGTGAGGAAGAGAGTTTTGGCTTAAGGGTAAATGTGAGATAGAGAGAAATGATGCTAAAGGAACGATGAAAATAGAGTGTAGAACACTAATCCCAAAATAAAATAAAGAAAAATAAAAAAAAATAATAAAAAATAAAATGACCCTTGAAAAAATGGTAAAAGGATAGCAATAATACTGGTTAAAAAATGTAGTAATTAAAAAGGTAAAATCAGGTGATGAAAAAAATAAAAAATAAAAAAATAAATAAAATAGGTTCTTAATGAAATGGTGAAAAAAGAATTAAAAAAAAAATATATATAAAAATATTCGGAAGTGAAGGTGCTTCAGATCTTCCACTCTTCTTTTTGGCACGCCTCAGTCCTGCCAGGCATTCAGGGGAGTGTTGAACTTCCCTGCGATACACTGTCCCTCCGTGCAGTAAACCACAGACCTGATTTTAAGGCAGGTTGTATTTTTTTACCAGACTGCCTTTATTTGTGATCACAAAAGAGACATTTCGTGGCTCTGCCTCTGGGTGGCAGTGTGTCTGGATTTACTTCCGAGGCTCTAAGTCCTCTCTATCAGTAGGGTTTTGTCCTCTATGGTATTTGGAACTGATTCGAGAAAGACCACTGCCCAGAGCTGGTTCCTTGCCACTGTCCGCTGTTTCCCAGGCTCCCCAAAAAGAACTTTCCCCTACAGGCTCTGCGAATGACCCCAACTGGGGAATCCCATGCGCTGGGTTTAATAATCAAATGCACGGATCTAAGGGGAACTGTAACAAGAGCCTGATAGTTGTGCGAATTCGCAAGCCTCCACCTTCCAGGTCTGCGCACAGTCTCCGCGCGCAGTCTCCACGCGCCCACACGCCCCTGGCACCAAGCAGCCAGCAGATTGGCAAAGTCCAAGGCTGCTCCTTTACATCCAGTCCAGCTATGGGCTCATTTTTCGCGTTCCCTTCTGCCAGCAGCCCTGTGGGGCCCCTTCCCCACTCGCGGGTCACGCTGGTCCCAACAGCTGCAGACTCTGCGGGCACAGATTCCGCCCAGCGCGCGCGAGCTCGGTCCTCCCTCCAACCCGAACTGCAAACCGCACCTTTAGGGGATGTCCAACCTTTCCGTGAGAAGAAGCAGTGCTCGTCTGAGTTCAGGCAGTCACGCTGCTTGAGATCCCTTGTTTCCAGGTTAGTAGCTGGTCTCTGGATGCCGGCAACAACCACCCAAGATGGCGCAGTCTCCGCTGCTTAGCTGGCGCACCAGGAGAGGCTTCAGCCGCAGTCTCCAACTGTCCTTTTTTTTCCCTGGGGGGTTTTTAGTCTTTCCTAGCTGCAGACAATCTCTCAGCTGAAAATCCTCTACCTATTCGGGCTGAATGTTACCCGTTTCAGCTGCTCACCCTTATCTGCTCCAGGACAAGGCACAGGACACGTCCGCTTATACCTCCGCCATTTTCCGAGCAGTAGATGAGTGTTTTTCAAGCAGCCCATCAGTGTGTCATGGAATTTAGCAAGTCACTATCCACCTTTTGTTAATACAATAGAATTGAAGTGAAAGTAAGTGAAATAAGAGTATTGTCTCCTGAAATTCTTGGTGTGTGTGTGTGTGTGTGTGTGTGTGTGTGTGTGTGTTCTTATATTTACATTCTGGATAGTGATAGTTCTTATTCTATGTTGCTGTAAAAAAACATTCAATGACCATTATCCTGAATAATTATTTTATACATTTTCATCTCAAATCTCCTAATCTCCTCCCCCTCTTACTGTCAGCTGATAATACTTTAATTTAACTGAGAATGTGGAAGTAATCACGGAACTTTACACTCTCTCATCGCTGAGTGGGGAATTTCTGGCCACATCATTATTTAATTGACAAAATCATATTTAATTTCTGCAGAGTGTCCCATGTATAGTACTTGAATCTAAATCATGTTGTTGAGTTTGTGCAGTCATGTGAATGTGCCTCTTAGATCTAGGACTACAGGGAGCACAGTTTGCCAGCTGCCGTGCTCTAAAAGCAATTTGTCCCTCAGTTTGTTGCAAAGTTGCACTTTGTATGGATCATTCCAAGTGAATAACTGAGTCCTGGAAATATGCTTAACCAGGCCCGTTTCTTGGACATTTGGGATTCCTCTGATGAGCAACTTTGTCTGGAGGTCTCCCAGACACCCTTGCAGACTTGCAGAACTTCCCTTAGGCCAGTGGTTCTCAACCTTCTGGCCCTTTAAATACAGTTACTCATGTTGTGATCCAACCATAAAATTATTTTCGTTGCTACTTCAATGTAAGGTTGCTACTGTTATGAATCGTAATGTAAATATCCAATATGCAGGATGGTCTTAGGCGACCCCTGTGAAAGGGTTGTTCGACCGCCAAAGGGGTTGCGACCCACAGGTTGAGAACTGCTGCCTTAGACCAATGTACAACTTTTCCTTTCTTCCTTCTCTCATGATCAGACTCGCATGGAGTCTGAAGACTCTCCCTGCTGCTTCCAGCTCTTTTTCCATTTTCTCTCAAGGGCCTTTCCATTTTTCCTAATATATTTCTTGATATCTGTTTCTTGGAGGACCCAAACTAACACAGACTTTTAGGTTGTCCACAGATTTTTATTCTGTACAACTACACTTCTGCTTGCTCAACTCTTAGAGCACAGCATTCTTCTACTTAAAGCCCTTCAAATCACTGCTAGTGCTCATTAAGCCTAACCCCTCCTTCTCACATCCACACTCCACTCCAGCCCATTTTCCAAACATCATCCAATGTTCTTAGTCTAGTCTCAGGTCTCCTAACCGAATATTCTCCTACTCCTTTTATCATACCTCCTCCTCCCATGCCCCCAAGAAAACATCTACCCAGCAGATGCATCCTTCATTCTGGAGCCCTTCTTGACTTTTCTATCCTATGATGGGTTTTTTTCCTTTCCATTTAAAAGGCCATAGAAGGGTGTTTTCTGCAGTCTAGTTGCTCTTTTGGGGATGTTAAAAGGAAGGCTATATGGCTCAGTGGTGAAATGCATAGTCTGAAATCAGATCTAGATATCTATATATATAAAAGCCTAAGCGAATGGTTGACCAGTCTCTATGATGCACACTGACGACCAGGGAGCAGACACTCAATGCAGCTGCTGCTCTCTGGTGGTCAGTGTGCTCCCACAGCCAACCTCCTGCGGTCCCTCCCCCCACCACAGCCAGCTGGGTGGTCAGTGCACTCCCAATCCCCTGTGGCCCGGGCCAGCCAACCTTCCAAGGTCCCTCCCCCGGGATCAGCCCTGATTGGGACTGGGGAAGACGGCCCCGATCACCCTGATCACCAGCTAGGCTGAGGGACCTGTGCATGAATTCATGCATCAGGCCTCTAGTAGTACCATAAAAAAAGTAAAACAAACAAACAAACAAAACTAGCTGAGATTGGATATCTTTGGGAAACATTGAGCTAAACAAAAATAACCAAAATATTTTTTTTGCTTTGTTTTGTTTTTAATTGCAAGACTTCCCAGAGCCCTTAAAATGCTAACATACACTGTGACTTTCCAAGGCCAGCACTGATACCTTATGTAGCTTGTCTTAAATTTATTTGATCACAAAATCTCTTTAAAAAACAGATCATCTCCAGACATTACTGTTTCTTGGAACACACTTTGGAAAAGAGTAAACGTTGTCATAGAATTTTGCATGTCTGATTTTGACAGTACTATATGCATTCTTCATCTTGTTAGAGCTATTGGTATATTTATCTTACACATTTTCCCACGTTAGCTTTAGCATAAAGTCTTGAAAATAACAGGCGCTTGTTGAGTTGAAAATCACCGACATTTAGTGAGGATCCATGGTCTGGAATATATTTGGTAATTGAAGAAATTTAGTTTTTACATCTACTTTCAGTTGCTTTTTTGCAGTCTTTTTTATACCATAGTATCCTGGGCTTCCTTTCCGGCTGGGAAAATTGCTGGGCAAAAAGCCTTGTTAATATAGGCTAACTTCATTTTCTCTGCAAATCACTTTACTAGAGGAACAGTATAACAGGAATATAAAGGTGGAAGTGCCTTTTAAGGGCAAGAAAGAGGAGACAGTTGATTCTGGGTCCTGGCACACCCTGGTGGTGGGGAAGGCAGCCTGTGGCTTAGTTCTGATTGTTTTCATTTCCAAGGGTATGTTTGTCAAAAAGGTACTCCGCCAGGCCGCAGTCTGGGGCCCCCATCGTAATCAAGGTGTGCACGTGGTCACCTAGTTCTTTGATAGACTTCACCTGATCATTTAGATAGTGAGTTTCCAGGAAGTCGCACAAATGGGGGTCACCTTTAGCTGAGGCCAGAGAGTGCAATTCCAGCAACGACTGGTTCACATTCTTCTCCAAGAGCAGAGCACACTCCATGGCGTTCAGCCCGCTCTTCCAGTCGTCCCTGTCCGGTTTCTTGATGTCCTGCAGGCAGATCCTGCCTCCCCGCTGGTTCTGCAGCCTCATCAGCGCCTCTGCGTGCTGGGTCTCCTCCCGGGACAGGCGAAGGAAATACCGAGCGAAGTTGTTCAAGGCCACGTCGTCCCTGGAGAAGTAATAGGCCATGGACAAGTACACGTAGGACGCATAGAGCTCGAGGTTGATCTGGCGGTTGATGGCGGCCTCCGAGTCCGGGTGGAAGTTCTGGCGCACCCGGGAGGGGGCGGGGGCGGACCCCGAGAGAGTCCTGGAGGAGGCGGCTGCTGCCCGGGGTCGGAGGGGAGCGGCGGGCCGCGGAACCCAGGGGCTCCTGGTGGCCCAGCGCCGCGGGAGAGCGAAGCCAAGGCGCGCGCCGCGCAGGGACACCAGCGAAGTGCTGATATGCTTGGAAAGGAGCAAGACACTGGACAGCATGGCCCCTTCTCTTCAGAAGTGGAGACGCATGGTCAGGCCCCAGGGGCGTCAGGTGTGAATCAGAACTGGGCCCTAGGCGACTGCCGCTGCGTCACACGCCCCCTTTCTTCCAGTGGCACCGAGTTCCATGCGGGTGGCAGAGGTGGCGCGCGCCTGTCGCGCGTTTGGGCACATGACAATGACACAGTTCCATTGATCTGTTCCCTCTATCGTAGGCGCAAGATTTCTGCTCTTGGGCGTTTGTAATTTATTATTTAACCTAAGTTAAAATGCTGTCCAAAAAGTAGCCGCCTGTACTTGCGAAAGAAAGGACTGACTGAGCCAAGCCCTGCTTGCCCTCTCTCCCTCCCTTCCTGAGCTTTTTCTGTCCCAGGGGTATGGGATGGGGAGGCAAACCTGAGAAATAGGTAGGGTAAAACAAAAGTCATTACCAGTTTATCTCAGAGTAACAGCCCACTCCCAAAGTGGATCTTATAAATTGACTTTCTGATTATTTTAACAAATTTAAGTAGGAAATAATTACCGTCCCTGGCCCAGTGACTCTGTTGGAGTGTTGTCCTGTACACCAAAAGGTTGCAGGTTGGATTCCTGGTCAGGATGCATGAGGGAGGCAACCCATCTCTCTCTCTCTCTCTCTCTCTCTCTCTCTCTCTCTCTCTCTCTCTCTCAAACTCAATGAAAACATAAAGTGAGGATTAAGAAATAAAAATAAAATAAAATGACCTTAAAAGTATATATATATTATTGTAGTCTATTGAGAAACTCACAGAAGAAAATTCAAGACATTCCTAATTCTTCCTTTACTCAGAGACAACCATTGTTAAAATGTTGATGGTAATTCTCACAGATTTAAAAAAAGAACCCCATAAAATATATATCACAGACACACAAAAGTAGAAACATGCTTTTTTATTGGCTTTATAGTGGTATAATTGACATATTAAATAAACAACAGATACAACTTGATGGGGTTTGACATAGTAATACATCTGTGAAACCATCACCAAAATCAAGACAATGAACATATCACCCCCCAAAGTTTCCTCATGCCCCTTTGTATTTTGTAATTTCCTTTGTGCAGCTCTCTGCTCCACATCATTCCAGGCACCCACTGATCTGTTTTTCCTCACTAGATAGATTAGTTTGCATTTTCTAGAATTTTATATAAATGGAATCAGTATGGGTTTTTTGTTTGTTTTTCTGGCTAGTTTTCTTTCACTCAGCATCATTATTTTGAGATTCACCCATGTTGTATCAATCCTTTTTATGGCTGGGATGTATTCCATTGTGTGGATATAGCAAATTTGTTTATCCTTTCACCTGCTGATGTTCATTGTGGTTGTTTACAGTTTTGCTATTAAAATAAAGCTGCTATGAACATTCCCGTACAGGTCTTTGTTTACATTCCTGTGTAAGTCTTAAGTTTTGGCCACTCTAACTGGTATTTCCTTTTAAATTTGCATTGCCAGAATAATTCATGATGCTGAGTATATTTTACATACTACTTTGCCAGCTGTATATCTTTAGTGTCATGTACTTTCAAATATTTTGCCCATTTATATGTTGGATGATTTCTTTTCTTGTGGTTGTTTGATTTCTTATAGTTAATATCTGGATCTTTGCTATTACTACTGCTTCTATTCAGGTCTTGTTGTATTATCTGCATATTACCTCCTCTATGTTATTTTCTTATATTTCCTTGGGGAAGTCCAGTTACCTTTCTAGGTTAGTTTCCTCACTGGAAATTTAGGATCCTACCTACTTCCAGGAGGTGATTGAAAAGGTTAAGAGAATGTGTATAGAGTACTTATCATAGTGCCTGACACAGAATTGACTCAAAATATTCTTTAATAGTTTTTACTGGATAATTTCTATTTAATTATTCAAAACCAATTATTTTATATTATTCAGTAAATAATACTTATATTATTGCCTATGGAAAAAACCTAAGCAGCTTATAAAGAATGCTTAAATGTATGATATTGTTGCTATTATGTATGAGTAGTGATGTAGAAATCCTTTTATTATGTGGACATATCAAACTTGTAGTTTTGTAGTAAGCTCCTTAGTCTCAAATGAGCATCTTAAAGTGTGCCATAAATAAAGGTGGATGCTTAAGATCTGGTTGTACTTAAATTCTGCTTGTAGAATGTGATTGATACTCACCAAGCAATTTCTCATGATTTTTTGCTTCTGTATACCCATTTTTTGCTTTTATTTCCCCCAAACTTTTGCTATACCTAAAATGTAGTTCCCTAAAGACAGGTTATGAAAATGATTCTTTAGAGTGGTGTTAAATGCCAACTGTTGCTACTAGTGTTTTAGGAAAAATGATGTTCTTTATATAAATGCTTATCTGCAAGGTAATAAAAAGCATAGATATAAAACCAATGCAGAACATGAAATGTAATGCAAAACAATGCCATAAAACACAATACACATTTAGATAACCCATATTAGTTTGTCAAAAATATTTCTTCTTCCCATTACAGTATTTATCATATATTTTACTGGACTTTGAAAATGCAAGGATCTGGTAGGTGTTATTTTTATCCTTTGAACATTTTGATTCCTAATATTCATAGTAAAATTAATGCTGTTCTGCCAAAAACACAAACCTAGACCATCACCCACATTCCTCTCAGCTCATTTCTTCCTCAGTTTTTAAAAAATTATCTTTATTTTGAAAGTATTACAGATGTTCCCCTTTTCCCCCTTTACTCCTTTCACCCCATCCCCTCCCCTCCCCAGGCATTCTCTGCTCTATTGCCTGTGTCCATGGGTTATGCATATAATGCATATAAATTCTTTGGTTAATCTCTTCCCTCTGAGATTTGTCAGTCTCTTTCATGATTCCATGTCTCTGGATCTCTTTTCTTTGTCAGTTTATTTTGGTCATTGGATTCCACATATAAGTAAGATCATGTGATATTTTTCTTTCTCTGACTGGCTTATTTTGCTTAGCATAATAATTTCATTTCTTCCTCATTTAAAAGAAATTTTACTTCTTACCTGAGGATATGTTTTTATTGATTTTTAGAGAAGAAGGAAGAAAAAGAGAGAGAGAGAGAGAGAGAGAGAGAGAGAGAGAGAGAGAGAAACAATTTTAGTGTCTTTTTCTCTTCCCAGTATGCCTCTCTATCTCTACGCTTTTATGATTCTCTGGGGTTCCCCTCACTTCCTCATGAAATTCATCTTTAATGGTCCCATTAAATATATCTACTCTGTAAGGTCTTATATAACCTCATTTGGAAATCCCTTACTTTTTTGTTGTTGTCTACGTACTTTGTTTATATTGAGAGTATATTATGCTATAATTGTGTGTGTGTGTGTGTGTGTGTGTGTGTCCTTTAGGACAGAGATGTCATCTAACTTCAGTGATTTTGGATATGAGCGAATTGTTTTTATATTTGTATTTATTTGTTTTTAAGGGCAACTCATTAATTTATTTTTAATTTTCACTCAATGAGTGAGGATATTTTTCCCATTGATATTTTAGAGAGAGGGAAGGGAAGGGGCTTGGGGGAGGGGGAGAGAAACAGAGAAACATCCATGTGAGAGAGACACATCCATTGGTTGCTTCCCACTCGTGCCCCAACCAGGGCCAGGGATTGAACTGGCAACCAAGGTACATGCCCTTGAATTGGCTGCAAGATGGACAGTATATAATTTGCAACTTAGGAGAGAATTGATTTGAATTGGGTCAAGGTTTTGAGTCTGCTTTATGACTCTAAAGAATGTAATGAGTGTTGATGTCCTTGCTTGCTTTAATATGTTATAGTTTAAAATCTTCTGAAATAATAAAATGCATAAAGCCTACATGTGCTGGCCTGTATGTATGCTTGGAGTAGCTATTTTAAGTGCTAGAACCCTTTGAGGATGCTGCTTCCACCAAAGCTGTGGTTTGCCATTACTCAAGTTATATAACATGGGGTTCTTTCAGTCAGTGGGTTGGACATAGAAGTGAAAGGGCCAGTCAGTTTCACTTTTTCAGAGTGTTTCCGAGGACAGTTCAGTTAACTGGAGTCTGCTAATACTATTTAGTGACCAGCATATCTCGGAGGGGTAAGTGAGTCCTTAGGAATCTATAAATAAATCCTTTTCTCAAGAATCTCATTAAAAAAACCTTATGACTTAGCAACCCCACTTGGAGAAACTCATATGGAAAAATGTGGTGCATAAAGAGTACGGAAATAAGAATGTTAATTTCATTGCAGTGCTGTACATAACAATAAAAAGCGGAAAGTAAACTGTCTCTCCTTGGAGTATTGATAAATTACAGGAGAGTCATACAATGGAATATCATACAGCCCATAATAGGATCAAGTGGTGTTCTCTTTGTGGCAATATGGAGATATATCCATAAGATTTTTTAAATGGAGAAGCCATGCACACGTGTGTGTGTGTGTGTGTGTGTGTGTACACAATCCCATATTTGGAGGGACCAAAAAGGTGTACATGGAAGTGTATACACACACAAGCACACATGAAGAAGAGGAATAAAGACATTTCTAAACAGTAGGCTGTCAGAAAAGTTGCACCTGCAGGCTACTATACCATGGTAATACCTGACCATTGCAAGTGGATAGATTGGAAGAGAGGAAGATGAGGATTTAATTTTGTTACACATTTTAAAATAACTTAAGAGTAATTTCACTTAACCACTATTTCAATCTTTTTTTAATTAAAAAATATAAAAAGAGGTTTTTGAAGAGGTCAGGTAATCACAGATGTGGTGAAATGTACCTATATAAAGAAAGCTTTAAACACAAACAAATGACTCTACCCTAGTCATGTATCTGTTGAGAGTAGCTAAAGTTGTGGCACAATGGGAGAAGTGTGGGGATGATCATAAGAAATTGAATAGCCAACCTCTCAATTATCTAGGCAAGTTGAGATGGCAATGTTAGGAAATATTACTAGAGAATTAACATGAGGAGGTGTGAGAAAGAATAGGAACAAGGGAGCTTGCTGGAAGGGGGAATGACAATTTGTGATCATCTAGAATGTAGATTTTAGATAACAGCCCTAGAATCTGTTGTATGGTTACAGGTATTGCAGTGGTTTTGATATTAAACCACATTTAAAAATCATTACGAATGTTTTATCAGCATATACTAACAGCAATATTTTCTGTCAATCTTATTATTAATTGGTCCACCTTATTATGACATAGTTAAGAAAATACAGGTTTTACTTTTTTTTTCTGGGGCAAAAGTAATACAAATTTTAGTTCAATAACCTTCGCAAAAATTTCTTGTTGCCTTTGCTCATGAATACATTTTTGTCTAAAAATCTGCAGTGAGTTTTAATAAATCAGAGTTTTGTGGTTCATTTAAATTATAAGCCCAAAGCTAAGTTGTGTATTTATCTTCGTGATATAGAAAAATGGTGTTATCAAACTTCTCACTCACTGAATTGATGACATGCACTGATGCATACCTACTGGAAAAATGCTGACTAAAATAAATGAAATACAGAGATATTTTAGGGTAGCGCATGCAGGACACTTTTGAGACTTTCTTTCTTCACCCAATAATTGTTCCTAAAACTGTAGAAATTAGTCATTTTACCCACCCAATTTTTTAAAATCTTACTTTCTCTCTTTTCCCCCCTGCCATAAAGTAGGATTTTATTGCTTTGCATTTAGTAAGTACTAACGAGATACATGGCATTTAGCTTAGATCCCTATTCATAGTTCATTTGTCATTGAATCCAGAAAATAGATGGCTGGAATAAGCATGTTATAAAGGTGCTGTACCTTTCTTGCTTTCTCTAGCGGATAAACCAGTTCCCTGTGACAAAATCAGTCACAAAGATTCCTGCAATTTCATTGTGGATTTCATAGTTATTCACATTTTTTTTAACTTTGAGGTTCTCCCTGATCTCTGGATTGACTTTAAAATCTCCTGGGTTATAGGGTTGGCATTAAGTTAGGATGTTTGCTGGTGGCCCATGATACAAACCAACCAACACATTCAGAGTTCTACCCCATGGAAGAGGATTACTATACGTGTGTTCTTTGGACAAGTGAGTACAACTAAGGGGTCTGTAAATACCCGCATCCTGCCTGTGCTTCTTGGTTTGTCTGTGTCCATTGAAGAAGACAACAGCACTGTTCCTGTGCCATCTGGTCCCAGAGCAGTGGCCATTTTAAAATTTGCACAAAGGCACTGTAAGACAGCAGTCCTGACCTGGCAGGATTTTAATGTTGATCCATCTTTTTATGATATTGAAACTGAGATAGTGATTATGTACTTCGACCTTAGGTTTGAATGGCCAAATTTAAAATGTTCACATCCAGTTCTCAACTATGAGCTATTCAAGGACAGGAACCTGGTTTTCTTCATCGCTGAATCTCTAGTGATTTTTTACATTGACTAGCATATTCAACAATAGATAGTTAATAAATAAGTGGATCGATGAACGAATAATTGGTTGATTCATTCAGATGGCTTCAAATATTACACTCATGGATGGATATTTAGGTGATGGGGTGTGGCACCCTATAGGACAGTGACCTGGGGTACTGTGAGTAATTGGTAAATGTTATGCTTTATTTCCTGATGGGTAAAGAAAAGATTAGGAGAGTTTCCTCTAGAACAGTGGTTCTAAACCTTCCTAATGCCGCGACCCTTTAATACAGTTCCTCATGTTGTGGTGACCCCCAACCATAAAATTATTTTCGTTGCTACTTCATAACTGTAATTTTGCTACTGTTATGAATCATAATGTTAATATCTGATATGCAGGATGTATTTTCATTGTTACAAATTGAACATAATTAAAGCATAGTGATTAATCACAAAGACAATATGTAATTATATGTGTGTTTTCCGATGGTCTTAGGCGACCCCTGTGAAAGGGTCGTGACCCACAGGTTGAGAACCGCTGCTCTAGAAGTTTTATTGGTGGCTCCAATAATGCAAAAGCATAAATCCATATATACTTGGTCTATATACCAAGACATAAATTCAGAGGTGGCTTACAAACAGAATGCCATAGGCCTAACTGGAATTAATTCTGGATGATCCACAAAGTTTCCTGTAGGCTACTAAAGACCGTTTAAGATCCCAGCATGTTGGTTAGTGTGATGGACTGAATTGTATTCCCTCCCCCCCTCAAATCCATATGCTGAAGTCCTAATACTCAATGTAACAGTATTTGGAGATAAGGCCTTTCAGACTATAATTAAGTTAAAAGAGATAATTATAATGGGCCCTAATCTGATAGGGTTGTTGTCCTTATAAGAAGAGGAAGAGGCGTCAGGAGTTTGCTGCACAGAGGAAAGGCCGTGTAGGAGCACAGAGGCGATGACTATCTGTAACCTAAGGAGAGAGTTCTCACCAGAAACCACCCTGGCTGGCACCTTGATCTTAGATAGACTTCTGGATCCAGAACTAGAAGAAAATAAACTTCTGCCATTTAGTCTGTGGTGTTTTGTTATGGCAGCCCTAGCAAACTAATACAGCTAGAAGTCTTTATTTACCATTAAGCTCTAATTTATGTCATGGGAATTCTGTGGAGACTGCTCAGGAACAGATAATAATAATGGAAACATGGACACATCATAAAAATATTACAGCAGAATATACTGAATATACTGAGAGCTTTTTAAATTCAGACATTTCTCAGAGTTTAGTTATGGCAACAAACAGAGGAAAATTAGCAACGGAGGGGGATACTATTGAAAATACTAGTCTTTCCCAGGTAAAATCACTACATGCTATTTTATGTCAAGGGGAAATAATGGCTGAGTTGAATTGTTAGGGCAAGAAACACAAAAAGGGCGAAGTGAAGACAATATAGGGAGTAGGTAGTTGAACAAAAAATTCACTGTGTTGTTCTTATCTTTGGATAATATATGTTTCCAATATATAAGAGTTGTTATTTTGGGATAGCTTATAAATTACTGTTAAATCAGATAAGCATCTTTTAAATATGATACTCTTTCTCAAAACACAGACTTTCTTGTTGCCAGGACAAGCTAATATCTTCTGTGTTTATTAAAGGCCTTGGGTAAGACTTTGTTTTCACCTTAAGGAAGCACACCCAGAGAAACCATCCGCCATATTGTTTTAAATGTAAAGCTGATGAATTCAAATATGGTTAAAAGAGCTATTTTCTAGTAGGAAGAAAAATAGAGATTTATGTTACTTTGGTGATCATATTTTTTTGGGTGTGACTAAGGAATGAACTTGAATTCTGAAGCGTAACTCCTTAGCATTTATTTCCTTTTTAAATTGTTTAATTTGTAAATCTTAGCAGTTTAACACATATACATTCATACAACTGCCCTTTATGCTATGCTAAAAGTATATTTCAACGTTGTTTTAGAAGACAAGCTGTTTCATTATTCTTTGCTGCATGTGTGAGCCTGAATGTCCATATATATTACATACATACATATTCTGGGAACAATTTTTAAGTGAACTTGCTTTTACGAATAACCTCTAAGTTGGGAATAACACCTCCTTATATTATGAAAGCAGTAAGGAAAATAAAGTTACCTCTATATATTTAAAATGATCTAATTCATAGCATTCTCAACATGGACCTTATGTGATTACTAAAAATATTTCAAAACGGCATTCTTGAAAGTGATGATCATTTGGACAGAGGGTATTCTGAAAGCCTTGAGCACACTATTGTGCTATGAGGTGCAGTTTTTGAAGATATGCATAATCATTATCTTTTGTCTTTTGTCACATCCAAGAGTTTCAATTTACAACCACCACAGGCCACATTAGAAAGACAGATGCTCTAAAAGAATTTAGTCCTCCAACAAAGACACCCTCTGAAACGCCAGTGGATCACAAGATTAAAATGACCCATTCTTATTCAAAAAATAATAAGCAATAGAGACCCAATGTGATATGGATGGTCTAATACCATTACTTCTGTCTCAAGAAAGAGAGCCCAAAATGTAACAGTGTGATGCAGAATGTATAAAAAAAGATCCTGAAGACTCTGAAGGGCCAGAAGTGGTGACTCAATATTGGAATTTAAATTTAATCCTTGGTGATGCTTATGTAAAGAAAGTGATTTGGAGCAAGACTTGAATAAAATTTTTTACTCTGAGAAATAATGAATTGAATGACAGCTATTTGAGTGGCAGGTATGCATGTTATAGCAATTTCTGATTGATACTTTGTTTTTTCCTTTTTCTCACTTAAAAAAACTGAGGCAACGACAGAGCTGGAATAAATCAAGTTTTCTGAATCTTTTACATTTTTGTCTGTTTCTACCTACAGTTTAACCCCTTTTTGCTGAAAAATATTTTTGCCAAACTGAAGTCATTTTTTTTATCAGATTTGATTTATGATTCAAACTTGAGTTTACTAATACTTTACCAGAAGATTTCATAATCTCATTTCCAAACAATCTAATGGCATTCAACAATTATTTGGTAATTAGAAATTACATTTGAAAGTGACACTAAGTAGTGTAAAAAGTTAAAATTGGTTTCTTGCAATGTCAAAAATGGCCTACTTTAGAAGATATAGCTTACTCTCTATGAAAGAATAAATTATATTTAAATATGCTTATTGGAGCATTTAGTCCGGTGGGTGCAAATAACTGAATTAGCCAGATGTCATATTAATATAGAATATTTGAATCAATCATCACAAATAGGAAAAATCTGACTGCTGATTAAGCAGAACTGTCACCTACAGGATATGTCAGCACAATATGTGAAAGGGCCTTCACTTTCACTTTCAGTAAGTCCAGTTCACACTCAAGAAATCCTTTTTTGCCCTAGCCAGTTTGGCTCAGTGGATAGAGCGTTGGCCTGCTGACTGAAGGATCCCAGGTTCGATTCTGGTCAGGGGCACATGCCCGGGTTTCGGGCTTGGTCCCCAGTGGGGGGTATACAGGAGGCAGACGTTTAATGATTCTCTCTCATCATTGATATTTTCATCTCTCTCTCCCTCTCCCTTCTTCTCTGAAATCAAAGGCCAGCCTAAGTAATGGGTAAATCAGGAGGACTTCAACCAGAAAGCCAAACACATTGGCTTTATCTACTCTTTATTCCAAAATGGTCTACATTTGCCCAACCAGCATGGCTCAGTGGTTGAGCGTCTACCTATGAACCAGGAGGTCACAGTTCAATTCCAGGTTGGAACACATGCCCTGGTTGATTGATAAAAATATATTCAAAAAAATTCTATTCCTTGAATTTGAGCTGAACTTACTGACTTGCTATAGAATATGGTAAACAATATGGAATGTTACTCTCAGGTTAGGTGAAAAAAGACTATGGCTTCCTTCTCAGATGTTCTCTCGTTTTTTCTTGAGTCTTTTAATCTAGGCAGAAACAAGTTGCTATGTGAGGCAGACCTATGTGGATGGACAAATGAGTGAGCTTGGTTGCAGGTGTTTTGTGGCCTGCCAACATCTACTCAGTGCACATTCAAAGAGCATCCTTCCCCAGTTTTGTGATGAGAACATGGCCCCAGGCAACAGACCCTGAGCCAGAGGCACCAAGCTAAGCTGTACATGCAACCCTGATTCACAGGAACTGGGAGATAATAAATGTTTGCTGTGCAGCAATAGATAACCAATACACCACACTTAAAATTCATGAACTAATATTAACTCATTAAACCACCTGTCACTTCCTTATTTTAGGATATAATTTTCAAATGTTTTCTTACTAAAGACAATGGGAATTGGATAATGCAGTTATTCTACACATTTGAAATTTGTTTATTTTGCATATTGGTATTTTAGGGAGAAGCTATGTTTGAAAATGAATAGAAAAGTCTTGTATTTGTTAAGTCTTATGTTTGTTAGAGTATATTTGATTCCTAAATTTGAGGTGTACTTACACCTAAGAGAGTAAAGATGAAAAACTTACAAATATAAATTAGAAAATGATGAGATTAAATCCATTTAGTTAAAATGACTGTTCTATCTTTTGATATATCAGATCATCTTTGCATATCTCTCTGCCGAAAATTAATTTTGTATAGCTGTTTATTTTGTATAGTTGGATATGTTACCTATATCCAGAACAGGGTTTTTTCTGGCCCTCCCTTACAACTTACTTCATGCCTATTATTTGTAAAGATAATAGGTAAAATAGAAATATGTTTCTAAGTATGTTAGGGTACAGATAAAGGACTATTTTACATGGCAACATGCTGTCTTTTACAAGTTATAAAGGAAACAAACTTTTGTAGCATTTGAGTATATGTCAATATCTGAACGGCAACAGACTGATTATCATAGTTTCCACAAGTTATCTCAAAGCACTTTTCCAGAGTAAAATTCTCCTTTCTGAAGCAGGGTAACAACTGTCATCTTTATGAAAACTACACTTGACTTTCAGACCTCTATTAATGAAACAAAGAGATGTAACTGTGAGAAGGATACAATAATATAATGCATATACTCGCCCCCTCTCAATTCACAGAGAAAATCCAAGCCTTCGGTCAGGATGATAGTTTAGCTGGATCCAACAGCCACCGCTCCCCTCACAGACCACTGCTCTGGTTTTCCAGTGGCTGCCAGTACTCTCTGGTTTTGTGTTCACTCATAAAAGTGAAGCAGATGCTGAGTTTCTCTGAAACGGGAGTCCAAATACAGGTCAAGGAATCTAGACAAAACCTATGGCTGTAGAGAACTCAGGCCATTTTTTTAAAATATACATTTTTATTGATTTTAGAGAGGAAGGAAGAGGGAGAGAGTTAGAAACATCAATGATGAGAGAGAATCATTGATCGGCTGCCTTTTGCAGGCCCCACACTGGGGATCCCCCCGCAACCGGGGCACGTGTTCCAACCGGGAATTGAACTGTGACCTCCTGGTTCATAGGTAGACGCTCAACCACTGAGCCATGCTGGTCGGGCAAATGTAGACCATTTTGGAATAAAGAGTAGATAAAGCCAATGTGTTTGGCTTTCTGGTTGAAGTCCTCCTGATTTACCCATTACTTCGGTTGGCCTTGTAGCCAGAATTCTAGCAACTGTCCATGGCAGTCTGAAAGCTGACTCAACTGCTGCTTGGTAACTGTATTAAAGTGACCTTAGCTACACAGTATACATCAAGGACTCTTTAATTTTCTTTGCTTTCCTTTCTTTCTTTGTAGTGTATTCTGTGTATTTAGCAACATTCTATACCTGCAGTCCAGTGCAAGACTGGGCTTTACTTTGCAACAAAGCACTGAAATGCCAGGCTTAATGAGAAAGGAAGCATCATGCAGAGTGTGAGCATTTGTGCTCCTTTGGAAAAGCATCTTCCCAACCAGGCTAATCTGAATCTGAAATGAAACTTTATTCCTCCTCTCTGCTAGTGCATGAATGAGCTGTGGGAAGGTCAGCGGAAGCTGACTCAAAGAAACAGCTAAATCAGTGACTAAATTTCTTGACATAACATGAAATAAAATGCAATAGTCACAATATTCTGTATTTAACCATTGCTTTCTTCCAGAGCATTGGTGACCTTCT
Source organism: Myotis nattereri (assembly GCF_964212035.1). NCBI lineage: Eukaryota > Metazoa > Chordata > Mammalia > Chiroptera > Vespertilionidae > Myotis > Myotis nattereri. The sequence continues at coordinate 72,796,029 of NC_138079.1, read as the reverse complement.
TCTCTATCACCTCACTGATGTGACAGAGAGCAGTGAGGTGCTCAAAGCCCTGGAGGTGGGACAGGTTGCGTGGCAGAACTTTGGCACTGGCTGCTTCAACAGCATTGTCTAAAACCTGCCATAATTTGTCATTTTACTAAGACACAAATTTGAATTGTGTGCACTGGGTGTTACATACAGGGGATGAGTCACCTAGCTTTTGTGGGAATCTTGCCTAGTTTTCATATCTGCAGTTCAAGAAAGTTTCACTGGGTTGTAACTAGAACTCAGTATTGCTTGGAAGTGCTTAGTCTTTGAGAATTTGGAGAAGCATGAAGTTCTTCAGATTAATAAAAATAGCAGGGACTAACAGGCAGGTGGAGTTCAGGCTGGCAGAGAGCCTCTCAGATATCAGTAGAACTATCTTCTAGGATCGAGCATCTAATTTATGTAAGATTCTAGGGAGAAATTAGGCCTTTATGATTGGCTTAGAACATTCTTTCCACTTAGAGAACTGCACAAAAATGAACCTGAACCCAAAGCAAGGCTGTTTTCTTTTCTTTTTTTAAAAAAATATATTTGTATTAATTTCAGAGAGGAAGGGAGAGAGAAAAAGAGATAGAAACATCAATGATGAGAGAGAATCATTGATTGGCTGCCTCCTGGATGCCCTATCACTGGGGATCAAGCCCACAACTTGGGCATGTGCCCTGACCAGGAATCTAACCATGACCTCCTGGCTCACAGATCGATGCTCAACCACTGAGCCATGCCGGCCAGGCAAGGCTGTTTTCTTGACTGAAGGTCTATAAAAAGTAAGCTTTCATAACTCTCTGGATACCCTATTATTTGAGTGTTGCTCTCCAGAGGGAAGAAAGTGGCTAGAGTGTGTCTGGTGGTCACAGGTTTAAGTTTATAGAAAATGTAAACTTTTATGGTTTTGTGCTTTCAGGTCTACTTCAGAACACTTGCTGGCATTGATATGGTCCTTAAAAAATCATGGTGCATCCTGTTTTCTGCAGATATTCAATTTTTCTCTCAAAAAAATTCCAAACATATTTTACATTTCAAACAACGTTTGGTGGTTTCTCGAGAAGCAGTAGCAGTGGCAATATGCAAAAACTACACTGTAACCATTAAAGAGTAATGTTTTCAGCAGATGTTTGTAAATAAAAGATAAGCAAAAGACTGTTTGGGGAATATTATCATTGCACTGTTTGGTTATGATCCTTGATAGACGCCTACAGTCTATACTGTTTTACTTTAGATTTATAGAAGCCAAATATAGTAATGAACTGACAATAAAAAAGAGAAAGAGAGAGTTACATTATGCTTAGCAGTGACAACAAGATGTTGAAGAATATATGTGCTAATGGCAGATCACAAGTGGACAAAATAAATCTCTGTATCTTGGCCAAGAGTTGTTAATGGTAAAATCACGATCTTGCTCTTAAAATAACAGACTACTAAAAAAATTCTTGTCAATTTACTGCACTCAAGTTTGTTGGCTAAGAACTTTATGTGAGTATTGATGGTGCAATATTGTCTCACACAATTTTTTTCTCCACCAAACTTTAATAACCTTCCTGGGACCAGAAAAATACCTATATTGCAGTGGAAAAATCAAGATAATCATTAAGTCTCTCTCTCTCTCTCTAGCTGAACAGAATTATAATATTACTGAATGGTCTTAGGCGGCAAGTCTTAAATGGTTTTTGAACTCAGCCATTCTTTGAAAGTTAAAGGGCACTTTATGGGAGATATCACCTTCCCAGAAAGCACAGGATATTTGTTTGCTTTGTAACAATGCAATCCACTCTCCTAACCTGGTACGGTAAGGCACATGCTGCTTGGAACTCATGGGACACCAAAAGCAGGGATGAGCCTTGCTCGGTTATTTCCCATTAATGGCCCTTGGGAAGGGCCATCACCTCAGTCCCTGTGGATCCTCCTTCCTCTGTGACAGCTCAGTTATGGTCCGTACACACAGCACCAGTCAGGATCAGAAGCATAAATCAAATTGACATAAGTCCAATTCAGAAATCATAAGTCAATTTGACAGAAGTTGAATTTAAAGATGTATAGGCATCCAAGATTGACTGTGATCCTTTGAAGCTGTTTAAATAGAAAGGTTTGGGCATGGTAAATCATTTGGGGAAGATTTTTAGGAAAGGTTTAGCTGTCTGTCAAAAATTCACCCGGGTTTCTAGAAAACTTAACCATTATTAAAATAATTCTTCGCTAGCATTTTTCTTTTAAAAATTGCTCATGGCAGCAATTACAGTAACTTATTTTTATGTTTGCCCTTAGGTGTATATGCTATATGTTAGATATCCTTAATGAAAAATTCTAATGTTCAACTTATTTTTAAATTTTTTGATCACCTTTTAATGTGTCCTTAATTTGTAGATGTCTTATTTTTTTTCATGTCATATTTTTAGCATCACATATAATTATTGTTCAGGGGGGGAAGATAACCTTTCAAATGTAAGGCTTTCAAATCTTACACGCCCTGAATAAATCATTCTGTTACAGCAGACTCTCTCTAGCAACTAAGCCTTGTTCTCATATTAGGGGATATAATTTTAAACACACCTCTGAGGACATTGTCTTCCCATAAATACTTAAGTGTTGTGTTAATACTGATTTTTTTTAAAACTCTTTACGTTGTTTCCTAGAAGCCCATGATGTAGCTGGGCTTAGTAGGATTTGGTTCCTCTGGTATATGCTCACTTAGTATTTGGAGGATTACTGTGATACATGGCTGCACTCAGTAATTCAGTCTCACTATTGCTAAACTGGGAAATCTACCTGTTCTCACTTGCATGTTATAATGTACCTGTAGAGAACAGTAGCAATATTCTGTGGAAAGTTTTCTGTTACTTTTACTTCACCAGAAATGTCAGAAGCTGTAAAGATGGTGAAAGGATGAGTTCTTGGGGGAAATTTTCAAGAAGGGGGAGGTGATGTCATGTGGCTGCTGTTCTGACTTCACTGGTAAATTCACTTTCCAGGGGCTAAGTGTGTCCTCCCTGAATGAAGATGATCACACCAACGCCCATTTCTCCTCCTCCTCCTCCTCTTGCTCCTGCTCCTCCTCTTTTTCTTTCTTTTCAAGGTGAAACCCATGTTAGTGAAGAAGTATGTAACAGTAGAACAAAAACTGGAGCAGATGTTAGGAGGCTCATATCCAAAGTGGCTGTGAATCTCGGGACAAGTAACTCATTTTCTTTTTTTTAATTTCTTTATTGATTAAGGTATTACATATGTGCCCCCCCCCCCCCCACACTCATGCCCTCACCCCCCTATTGTCTGTGTCCATTGGTTAGGCTTATATGCATGCACACAAGTCCTTTGGTTGATCTCTCCCCCTTACCTCCACCCTCCCCTACCTTCCCTCTGCTATGTTCATAACAGCACAGTTCACCATAGCTAATATTTGGAAACAGCCTAAGTGCCCATTAGCAGATGAGTGGATTAAAAAACTGTGGTACATCTACACAATGGAATTCCACACTGCGGTAAAAAAGGAATTCTTACCATTTGCAACAGCATGAATGGAACTCATTTTCTTATGTGAAAAACTCAGTGTGTCTATGAATTTAGTTTGAGAACTGGGAAACACCGTATCTCTCCTCTTGCATCATAGTCATGTCCAGAATTGTATTCTATTATCACCTCCATTTTCTTGCTTCAGCTCAATGAGCCACTCAATTAGACACTGCAGCAGACGCTATTTGTGGTCCACCCACATCCCCTCAGTCCACCCTGAAGTCACCTGCAGGAAAAATGCCAGAGACTTCCTGGGTCTCTGCTGGGGGCATTCTCTGGCCCTGCGAGTGTGCTTTATTCTCAGATGGGCCGCACCAGCAGTGCTGGAGTGTCAGCTCCCCTGGGGCAATCCCTAACCAATGAAGGATGGGAATGGGAAATAGCCCAGCCTCCTTGCCCTACAGGAGCCAGCGCTGAGGAAATGTTCTATACTGTCCCCAGTAAGAACAAGTTCATTACCACAGAGCAGCATGACTTATGAGCTATCTTTCCCTATCTTACATCCCCATTCCCTCACTCTGTTTCCTGCACCAACTTCCAAAACAAACTCCGTGCACTTAAATATACACTCCTTACATATTTCAGTCATCACAGTATCATGTGTTTGTACACAAACTTTCTGTTCCCTAAGTTTGTTAGCATTGGGTTTGTGTTACTTACACAGTCAGTATCTCTTCAAGAGACAGTGCTGTGGCCCGTGCTCTTCTCTTTGTCTGGAATTCCCTGCCCTTCTTCTGCCTTTCTCTGTGCCTGTGCTAAACCCTGCTCCCCTCCCTCCCACAAACCCAAAATCACAGTTTACTTAACTAACTCTAGCTCATCCTTCTGGCCTCATCGTAAGCATCCCCTCCACAGGGAAGTCTTCCTGCACACTTCAAGGATGATGGCCACTCTCCACCCCCACTTGTTCCCATTACATCCTGTAGGCAGATTATAATATTAATTACATTGTAAATACTTATGGAATGTTTCTTTTCCTAATGGCATGGTAACCTGCATGTTGCTTTTGTTCACCCCTGTAATTTCAGGGTTAAGCACATTCCCGGCCTCTAATAGACACTAAGGATACATTTAGTAAAGAGTGAATAACTGGACCTGAGGAATCACCTATTGCAAACCTCCATGCTGTCGATGAGAAGATCAGTGCCCCAGAGATAAAATAATTAGGATGGAGAATGGAACTAGAATTCAGAACCCCTAACTCCCGGTCCAGTGATTACAGTATCTGATGTACTGTGCAATACTTCTTCCTTTCCATACCCGTCTCCCTAACTGACAGCCTTCATGTGCAACGACCCCACTGACCAGAGAGAGAGTGAGTCATGGCCCCATGCTCAGAAGATGCCCTGCAGTTGGTATTTAATGCTCTGTGATAGGTGTCTTGAAATTCTGAATAACGACACCTTTGAATTTGCATTTTGCAAGTAAATTCCTGTGGGACAATGGAGCAAGTACAGGGGCTTGGAGCCTTGATTTACAGCATCCCTCCTCCCTGTAGCCTCCCTGGATGGTTATTTCTGCTTCCTGACTCCCTGGAGTACTGGGCCCTTCTTCTTCTTTTTTAAAAAATATATATATTTTATTGATTTTTTACAGGGAGGAAAGGAGAGGGATAGAGAGTTAGAAACATCGATGAGAGAGAAACATCGATCAGCTGCCTCCTTGCACACCTCCTCCCGGGGATGTGCCTGCAACCAAGGTACACGCCCTTGATTGGAATCGAACCTGGGACCTTTCAGTCTGCAGGCTGATGCTCTATCCACTGAGCCAAACTGGTTAGGGCAACTGGGCCCTTCTTGTCTTCTCCCCACCCCCACCCTGTGACTTTTGCTGGTCTCAATCCCAGATAGAGGCCTGGGTGTGGATGCAGGGAAGGTCAGGGTGGGTGTGAGGCCCTTGCTGTGTCTTTGGGCCTGAAATGACATTCACTGTCCCACCCCAGCCAGACTGGCTGCATCTGCCCAGTGGTCCAACTGCTGGAGGCTTTCTATGGCTTTTTGCCCACCTTAATCCTGGTGCAAGTGCTTCCCAAACTGTCTGTGTGGTGAGGAGCCCATGGACCAGAGATGCACTGGACTTGACTTCTCCAGGCCCTGCCCCCTTCAAGACACAGCTCCCAGATCTGCTGCAGGCCCAGTGAGCTCATGTGCAGCCTGCATCACTGGACAGCCCCACACCTGTGTCACCTGTGGGGGTCCACATGTGCTCCCACAATTCTTGTGCACAGGACACTCCCGAGGCTGGCTCTGTGGCTAGAATGGGGTGGGGGTCCTTTCTTATTTTCTTCAGGTTTTCTGAGTCTGGCTTGTGTTTCTCTCTCCTAGTGGGCTTATGATACTACTCTCTGGGAAGGAGCCACATAATATGAATTGTTTAATTTTGGCATTTCCATGTATAAGTCAAATCTTTGATATTTGCATTTGAAATAGCATCAGATAATATAAATATGAGTAGTACAATCATGTTCATAATTTTAAATGTTAGTTTTTCCTTATGGAAAATGGCATAAAATAGCAAATAAAAAATAAATGGTGCTCTGGCCGGTGTGGCTCAACTGGTTGAGTATCATCCCACACACCAAAATGTTGCTGGTTTGATTTTGGTCAGGGCACATGCCCAGGGTTTTTAGCATGCACTTTCATTGCATAGCAGCAAAGCAGATAGACTGTTTCTCCACAAGATTATGAAATAGGAGCCATATTCAACTAAAGTCTAATTCCCAAAGTAACTCATACAGTGCCATTCCCTATATAGATGCTCAGTTACTGTTAAAAATGAGAGTGTAGTCAATGTCTTAGCAATATTTTAAGACTGTGATTCTAAATTCCCTTTGTTTTTCTTTTTTGCCCTGATTTCTACTTTTAATTTACAAATGTGGCTCTGAATGGAAGTTAATTGGGAAAATCAGTTCTTCCATTTTTTACATATAAGTTATTTTTACTTTTTTTTTTTTTGCAAGCACCTCTATAGATGAATTCCATGGCTTTTAAAATCTTTATGCATTTGAAGTGAAATTCAGTACTAACTTTTCTTTAATCACCAGCTTTTGACTTTTTTCTTTGTGACTTTACACTTTGTATTATGCGATATTTCTTGTTTTCTTTACAGAATCAACAGTTCCTGAAATAAAGAAAAAAATACGCTTAGCAAAAGTTATGTAGTAAAAGATATATATGCATATATTAAAAAATCTTGCCCAAGTGTTTGAAAATAAATTTCCTGGGTAAAACAGCTTTGTTCTACTGCTTTCAGAAAAGAAGAGTAAGGTTGCCTTTTTGAATTTTTATTTTTGTAATATTAGAAACCATTCCTAAAATAATTCGAGAATTATCTCTCTTGCAAGGCAGAGCAATACCATTCCTTAGAAGTCTGTAGGGAAAGCCGTTGAAGAACACAGTTGTTAGGAGCTGGGCCGGGCTCTCCCAGTTTAGCATGAAGCAGGAGCACCTGCAGGTGCACTAAACATTGCTGGGCCCGTCTCCAGGGCTTCCCAAGCAGCAGGCCAGGAACGGAGCCTCAGAATTTGCAGCTTCAACAAGTACACAGGTGGCGCTTATGCTGCCTTCTGGAGACCAGGCTTTATTATTTTTTAAAATTTATCTTTATTGTTGAAAGTATTACAGATGTCCCATGTTCTTCCCCTGGCTATTGACCCCCTCCTCCCTCCTCCCTTCACTGCACTATCCTCTGTGTCCATGGGTTTTGCATATACTAGTATGCATACAAGTTCTTTGGTTAGTACCTTCCCCCGTCTACTCTCCCTCTGAGAATCTTCAGTCTGTTCTATACTTCCATGTTTCTGGATTTGTTTTGTTTATCAGTTTACTTTGTTCATTAGATTCCACATATAAGTGAGATCATGTGATATTTGTCCTTCTCTGACTGGCTTATTTCACTTAGCATAATACTTCCCAGGTCCCTTCATGTAGTCTCAAAGGTAAGAGATTCTTTTTTTTTTTTACTGCCGCATAGTTTTCCATGGTAGAAATGTACCACAGCTTTTTAATCCACTCATCTACGGATGGGCATTTGGGCTGTTTCTAAATCTTAGCTATTGTAAATAACGCTGCCATGAACATAGGGGTGCATACATCCTTTCTGATGGGTGTTTCAGGCTTCTTAGGACATATTCTTAAAAGTGGGATCACTGGTTCAAATGGCAGTTCCATTTTTAAGTTTTTGAGGAAACTCCACACTGTTTTCCATAGTGTCTGCACCAGCCTGCATTCCCACCGGTAGTGTGATAGGGTTCCCCTTTCTCCACATCCTCACCAGCACTTGTCATTTGCTGATTTATTGATGATAGCCATTCTGGCAGGTGTGAGGTGGTACTTCATTGTCGTTTTGACTTGCATCTCTCTGATGATTAGTGACTTTGAGTATTTTTTCATATGTCTCTTGGCCATTTGTATGTCCTCTTTGGAGAAGTGTCTATTTAGGTCTTCTTCCCACTTTTTAATTGGGTTGTTTGTCTTCCTTTTGTTGAGTTAGATGAATGCTTTATGGAAATTAACCCCTTATCAGATGTATCATTGGCAAATATGTTCTCCTCTACAGTGTGTTCCCTTTTCATTTTGGTGTTGGTTTATTTTGCTGTTTAAAGCCTACTGCTATATGCTCTCAGCAGGGATTACTTCTAAGGTAGCTTTTATGGCATTATAAATTGCTATCCTCCAAATAACTTCACAAATAAAATTTCTGAAAACCCAAACCTATTATTAAATGAATGTAGCTTCTAAAACTAATTTGAGATGAGTTATTTTTTATCTACAGAACTTTGTGTATGTAGTAAAAAAAAACAAAAAACAAAAACTCATCAGAACAATAGCACCACATAGCTGTGCATTTTTAAATACTGCCTTTAGTATTTTCTAACTGCTAAAGTTATTTCCAACATGTTGATTAACATAATCCTAGAATGCTCACTGGATGCATACTGTGTGCCAGTTTCCTGGGAGAGCTACACTGGTGCACAGCATAGATACGGAGCTTATATGTATATTTCTATGACAACGCACCTGCTATGGTATACTGACTCTTATAGCCGTTTGAAAGCAGAGCAGGCTCAACACGAGAGTTGTGCATAACATTTTGCCTTTAATGTTTCTTGTAAGTAGAGGACATTCATAATATAAAATACTATGACAACACTGCATTTGAATATTTGAGGAAATAAAAATTTTAACAAATTTTGCTTAATTCTGAAAACTGACTAACAGAGGGAATATGAAATTAATGGCAGTTGGCTATTTTCTAGCATTAGCTGGGTTTCTTCTCTTCTTAGAGCAATTCATGTGGAGTAGCTAATTATTTTTAGCCACTACTGTCTACATTTAGATACAGAGCACTTATATGCAGTGGGGCCTTGACTTACAAGTTTAATTTGTTCCGAGACTGAGCTCATTAAGGAGCTCGTTAACTCAAATTACTCTGTCAACTCAATGCAAAAAATCGGCCGAGAGACAGCTGGTATCTCAAAAAACTCATTAGTCGGGACACTCGTAAGTCAAGGCCCCACTGTATTTCCTATGTGCTAAGCTCTTCATATATATTAACATTAAAACATTTCTAAGCTATGCACACACACATTATATATATATACACACATATATATTTCTTCTCTATGATAATCTATGAGGTAGCTGCTATTCATATACCTATTTTATAGATTAAGAAATAGGCCCAGAGAGGTCAAAAAGCTTGTCCAAGCTGCACAGCAGATCAGATGAGTAGATGAGTGATAGAGCCAGGATCAGATTTCAGCAGTCTGGCTCTAGAACCTACCACTAAGCTTTCCTGACCTATATGATGTTTCTGGAACTTGTCATTTATTGTAATGCTTTCGCTTATAGTTTGCTTTTTAATAGTACATATCTTTCTTTTTCAATTAATATTAAGGTCTTTGAGGGCAATTTCTAGGTCTAACACCTTTTATATTCGACTAGAGGCCCAATGCATGAAATTTGTGCAAGAGTAGGCCTTCGCAGCCACAGCGGCTGCCTGGATCCCTCCATCGCAACTAGGGGTGGCTGCCTGGATCCTGCAGCTGCAGCCCCGGCTTTGTCCTTGAAGGATGTCCTGGAAGGATGTCCGGTCTAATTAGCATATTATGCTTTTATTATTATAGATAAAGTGTCAAGCACAATACTTTATGTGTAATAGGTATTTAATAAATACTTTTCAATGGGCTGATTGATGAAACTCCCAATGCTACAATATTAGAAATTATAAATCTCTCTTTCTCTAGATTGATTGATAGAGCAAGCTGGAAATGTGTTTCTTTTCTTCCTTAAAATATAACTATAAATCTTCTATACTTACCTAGATCAAAGAATATAGTGTTATGAATTCACTTGCTATGAAAGACATTGCCATTAGTTTAATGGTCAGGCTGGCTTCAAAAGTTGAAAAGGGACTAGAAAAACTAAATATTTTTAAGCTAGATGGAAACCCAGATATCCTCTCATCCAGCCCCCAATTTTACCTATTAAGCAGCAGGGGAACAGCGCTGTCAAGTCTCATAGCGTAGGTCATCTGAACTGTTAATGATCACTGAAAAAAACTATCTACATTTTCTGTTGGTTTGGACACAGGCCCTGTACACGGAGGGCGAGGAGAGACTGAAGAAAGAGGCAGACCACTCCAGATTAGTGGGTGGCAGTTTTAATAAGCAAGGAAACATGTACAAGGCTTGTCTTGGCAGCTACAAGATGAGTAGATTTCTCCACCCACCCACAGAATCTTTAAAGTTTATATAGAGGCTTTAACTCAGATGATCTCAATAACACATTGCTCTCTCAAGGCTGAGTTTTTAAAAGGGGCTGCCGCTGTGGGAAGTAGTAGGCACTGGAGGGGGTGAGGAACCTCCAATTGCCTGGGTCTAGTTCACAGGTCAACTGGAGGTCACATCCTCTGGATGACCTCATCCAACATCTTTCTACTCTAACTCTAGGCCTTTGTTCCTCCAATATAACTTATTCTTTTTTTTAAAGACAATACTTCCTGGGCTAGTGTAGACACATGTTTTAAAATAAGTTTGACCCTGGCCTGTGTGGCTCAGTTGGTTGAGCATTGTCCCATGCACGTAGAGGTTGCAGGTTCAATTCCTGGTCAGGACCCAGGCCTGGATTGCAGGCTGGATCCCCAGCAGGGGGCGTGCAGGAGGCAGCCAATCATTGTTTCTCTTCCTTTCCCTTCCTCTCTCTCTAAAATCAATAAAAAACATTAAAAGAAAAGAAAAAAACCACCTTCAAGTTTAAAAAATAAATGTTACAGCTCTTTCCAAGAAAAAGCCTTCCTTTTAGCAAACAGGTCTAATCTTCAACAACATAAATTTCCAGATTTCTCAAAAAGGAGATATAGAAAATGTTCAGGTTCTCTCAAGATTACATCCAGATGTTTATATGGAAGTAGATTGGTCCTACATATTGGTGTGCCTTTCCTGGGTAACAAACTAGTATAACAAACATAGTGGTTTAAAACAACTTTTTGGTTAGTTTGGAAGTTTGTTCTGGGCCATACTTAAGGTTGGGCTTGGCTGAATTTAGCTGGGTTTACTACTACCTCAGCTGTTTCTTGCCAAGTCATTTAGGCCCCAGCTGATTCTGGATGATTTAATTCACATGTTGATTGTTGACTCTCAGTTGGGGTATAAATGTGACCATGTCACATGTCTCTCATCGTCCGGTAGACTAACTCGGGAGTATTCACACGGTGGCAGTGGGAGAAGACCCAGGAGCAGCAAGTAGGTAAGCTGTAACACACTAGTGCTTTTCTACATTATGCTTGTGTCATGTTTGCTAATGTCTTATTTACATGGCAAATTACATGGCTCACCTAGATTCAACAGGTGGGAAAATAGATTTGGCCTTTATATGAGAGGAGGGATAAGTGGGATCCTTCTAATAATTTATTCCAGTCTATCCTTTCATCCCAATGCTTCAATTTCCTCTGACCTTCAAAATACCCCCATCTCCTCCCTAGAGTTCCCCAAAGTCTCATTTAATCCCAGCGTCAGGCTGGAAGTCCAGAATCTCACAATTTTAAAAAGGTCTGACTATGGCTCTTTAGATGTGTTCCTCTTGCTCCTATGAGCTAAACAAAACTGTGAACTTGAAAACACAAATGATGTGTCCCCCCCTTCCCGCTCCCCAGACAGTAGTGAGACAGGAATAGGATGGGAAGAACAGGAGGCAGATGGCAGGCATTAACCCTGCAGTTTTGAAATCCCACAGGGCACATGCCCTCAGGTCTTCTGACTCTGGCGGGGAATGTTTCTTGATTAGGGTCCAGTTTTTCTCCCTAGAAGTGGCGTCCTGGTACAAAATTCCACTGTTCCCCATGGATCTTGGTTCTACCCTTTGGGCTCTTGGCTCTATCCTCTGAAATGTTCCTGTTTTTGTTTACAGAAATTGCTTGTGTTGACAATTGAGTAGCTTTCTCAGCTTGCCCCTTCCATAGTAAGCTCAGCTACAGAGGCTTTTTAAAAAACTGAACCATCACATTTCCTTTTAATATAGATTATTGTCCCTTTCACTAATAAAACTCCAGTAAAAACTTTGTGGGTTTTCATATAGTAGATTCTAGTCTAAACTATTCAATCAAATTAAAAAATCGCAATTGTTGTTGAGACTGCTTCTCTCTCTTGACTTAAATGCCTTTGGGGGGAAATTAAGCTTTCATGTGACCACCCCCTTATTATTGGTAAACCTTGTGTGTATCTAGGAGAGGCCACCTAGCACCTCTTTGAAACTTTCAAGATTTTAACAAAGAGGGTTACAGACATATCCTTTGTCTGATCTCTGTTCTCCCTTCACTTTTCATGTAATTTTCAAAGTAATTTGCTGGTTGGAGATACTGGAAATGAGAAATAGTTTTGTTTTCCAGTCCAACAAGTTCTACCCTTTTATTTTTCCTTTAAAATCTGTCTGAAAACATAACAATCCTTTTTAGCTTCTCTTTCTCTTGTCACACCTTATCCTAGAAGCTAAAAAAAGCCAACTGACACTGAACATTTTGCTTGGAAGCTATCTTGTCAATGCCCACAAGTTTATCAGATAATTTCTCTGTCTTCATGTAACTGCAGGTGACAGTTTTGCCAATTTTCTCTCACCACATAACACAGATCAGCCATTGCAATAGTTTCCTTACTCCTTTTCCAGCTTCGATTTGCCACTCAGCGCTACATCCAGTGCCACATATTTTAGGTTAGTTAGCAGCACACCCTTTCTAGGTACCTTTTTATATATCAGGTAGCTTGGTTGTGGCAAACCAACACCACACAATTTAGTGGGTTGAAAACACACACCTCTCCTTTTTTTAGCTTATAATTCTGTGGTTCTGAAATTTGGACTGGCCTCAGTGGTGGCTCTTCTGACCTGAGGTGGGCTTGATTCATCTCAGTTGGGCTACCTCGTGCATCTTCTGTTAATTGGCAGGGGAGTTGGGGGCTGGGGGCTGGCTGATCCAGCACAGCCTCACACACTTGTCTGGTGATTGGCTGGCTGATATCTAGAGAGAAAGGGTAACTGAGCCATGCGTCTCTCTTCATCTAAAATGCTAGCCAAGGCTTATTCATATGATAATGGTGAAAAGAGAATCAAAAAGTGGCAAATAGGCAAGTCCCAGTGGGCAAATGCTTTTTAAATCTATGCTTGTCCCGCAATGTACTTATGTTCTATTGGCCAAAGCAATTCACAAAGCTCATCCATATTTAAAAGTTGGGGAAGTCAATGCTGACTCTTCATTGGGGAAAGCAAGAATTGTCATTTTAACAATCCACCACATTCTGGAAATATTTTCTATGAACACAGTCAATACCCACAGCCTAATATTTTTAACACCTTAAATTCATAAGGGAAATGAGATTTGTCTCCTATCTATATTTTGAGGATGTAGTTGATAGAAAAAACTTCAATTCTATTACATATAAAATACATTCTAAATACAAAATAACAAAGCAAATATTCACCTGTCCTTTTAAGCCTTACTGTGCATAGATATCCCCTTGGTTACTATTGAGATGTTCTTTTTGATTACTATTCTAAATATCTGCATACAGCAGCACAGGAAAAACATATACATAATAAATACTGTAGAAAATATTACTACTCCACAGCAGGCCAACTTTTCATAAATAGTGTGAATATTAGTATTTATAGTTGATAATGGTATGCTGGCTCAAGCAGTATCCCCTTTGGGTATACTTTTCTGAATTTTGAAGCTTGAAAGCTATAACTACATTTTTTAAATTCCTTGTAACTGTGTTCTTCATGTTATCTGAGTTCTACCAGGCAGATCTGTGGCTGAGATTTGTAAAGCTGTGTGCAGGAAGAGATCATCTTGTGGAGGAGGATTTTGATTTTTTTGGGCTAGCTATAAAACATAGCTTCAATAACAAAAATGCAAATCTGTTTTTGATCAATCTAATTCTCAACAGAAAATGAAGGACTCACTATCTATTTAGAAAGGGACTCATTGTAAAAGTCTGAGTGGTATGTAGGAGATTCCAAAGAATACAGCAAGAACGCTGGCCCAGGAGCAGCAGAGATGTTCCCTAACCCCATGGCAAGGTCATGAGAAATGTGCACTGTTAGTGAAATAGAGAGGGAGAGTTGTGCAAGGCAAGTTGCCTTGAGGAACACAGCCATCTGGAGCAACCTCACAAAACAGGGAAGGACAGAAATTAATAAATGCCATAAACTTTCTCTTTCTTCTTTCCCATCTTGTCCCAATAGCCCCACTGGTTTTCCAAGGAGAAGCTACAGGGGTCATTAGCCTGTTAATGGAATCTGGGAGAGCAGCCCCCCGGGGCAGAGAGCAGCGTGGAAAAGGATAGAGTAGATCTGAAAGAGCAAATGACAGACATCTGGCACAGGTTCCTTGTAGCTGTCAAATATTTGATTCATTAGTGATAGGTGGCAGGCAGAAGACACAGTGAGATTTTCACCAGAGCAATACTGAAGTACCCACATTTGGTTATTTGGCTGAGATAGAAATTCTTTTTCTGCTTAGAAGGGATTCTGTTGTTGGGAACAAAGAACCCTATCTATATTGGTGATAAGAATGAATGAATGGGAGGGTAAATGAAAATGATATATGACCTTACTTAAAATTAAAAAACAAAATTAAAATGTAAGCTCAATGTAAAATTGTTACTACCCCCTACATACTCCATCATCTGAACTCAAGACAACATATTTTAGTGGCTTTAGTGATATAGTAATAAAATATATGAAGTGACCAATTTGTTTAAATTAATTTTAAAAGAAGTATACAGAGATAGATGAAGAGAAACAAAATGATCACTGCCAGATGTATGGGAAAACTGTCTGAGGTCCATCCTTCAAAGACTATTAAATACGTTTTCCTATTGGTTGTTTATTTATAAATCCAAGAAGCTTATGTTTGTGTGATAAGCTTTATAATGATTTAGATAGACTCTCAATATCCCAGCAATTTTGGTATCACTGTCCTCTTTTTGAAACCATTGAAGTCCTCTCTTCAGGGGGGAAAAAAAGGCCCCATATAATTTCAGAGAGTTTATGAGCTCCTTGAAGGATATCTGTGCACTTGTTTTGCAAATCCATGAACAAATTAGATAATTAGAGATATATGAAAGTTTGTGGATATGACATATTCGGTGCTAATGCACATTACTATAGAAATCCTAAAATTATTTCAAAGAGGCACGCAGTTCATTTTGTGTCACTTGGTAGACTTTTTCTAAGGGGAAAGTACCTCGATCTACAATGAGAATTGGCTATCAACCTATATAAAGAATTTGCTAACAAAAGCTGAGATGTCTCTAAACTTGCTAAATAGCAGAACTTACCATTTTCTTCTGAATTTTTATCAACATGACTTTGCATCAGAAACAGTAATTAGCTTTTAAGTTCTTGTGCTGTACTAAGTCACATTTTCTGGAGTCTATTAGAAGCAAGATTGTAAAATCTGGCACAATTTATATATGAAATTGGGAAAGTATATTGAACACGAGCCATTAAATTTATATGAAATTGTGTTTTACATTTTAAAAATGTAAGCAGTAGAGAGAAAATATGTTTGGTAAAGAAGATACATGAGTAAAGGCACATTATGAGTACATTTGAACATTATTTTTGTAACTTATAAATCAGCCTTCAGGAACATGTATTCAATAACAAAAATGCAAAATATCTGCTATTTTAAGTAATCTTGAGGCAAGTAACAGGGTGTGTGGTATATATAACTGTTTATCCCTACCCCCTACATGTTCCACCATCTAGACTCAAGGAAGTTTTAGGTGGTTGAATAGTCTTTTGTTCTACTTCTTTTTACTGGTTTTGTTCCCCCACTATTATTGTTTTGTTGAGAATGAAGATAAATCAGAATAAAAACAAAAAGATGGAATTGTGATCCAAAAACGATGTTTTCTAGATGAGAAACTAAAGGAAGAAATTATAGAAACAATGGGGATATATGGGAAATAGTTATTTGCCTCCCACTTTAACTAGAGACACTTACGCCTTTTTATTTAAATGATCACCATGTAATGTACTAGTACCACAATTATGAATTGTCATGTTTATTTAATTTTTCTAAAAATGTAATTTTTAATCGTAAGCTCCTGAATTGTCCAATCTGTTGATTTATTTTTCTCTCTGCAGCATCACTGATCTTCCCACATTTTAACTCTGTCTTTTTGGAAATCAAACTTTCATGACTAAATGATTTTTTTATATCAAGTTTTAACCCTTTTCGGTCCAACATGGAGGCTGACTCGACAGACCAGGCTCTAGGTCCAACGTCAAGGCTGAGACACTGCAAACCGGTTCAACATTCAATCCCGTCAATTAATTTGGACCAGACTGTTTGAATTCCAAAAATAAAATTGGACCGCAAAGGGTTAAAAATATAAATTAGATTCACTTTATAAGACAGCAAGGAAAATGGTGGTGGTGGGGGGGGCAAATTAGTTGGAACTTGAAGCTAACTTGTTAATTAAATTCTTCACCACCATCAATATGCAATTGAGAGACCGACTATACAAATGGGGAATGGCCACACCACATATAAAAATAGTAGGCTGACTCAGTTTATAACAATCAATACAGGAAGCCAAACAACAACCCCTGTAACAGTCAGCAGAACCACTTTTTGATCAGTAACTGACAGCTTCCCTAATTTTTGCCCCTGCTTTCAATATAGGATCAACTGGAGAAAGCCAAATTTGCAACCTTTAGCCCCCACGCTTCTACCACTTTCCCATGCCTATAGCCTCCAATTAGGGTGCAACTGAAGCTTTCCTTTGTTGTTGTTGTAGTGTTTTTGTTTGTTTGTCTTTCACCATAAAGCTATTTCTCTCTCGTGGTTGCCTTTGAGTCTCTGCCAAACACAAATGATAGTTGACTCCCTTGCTGTAGCAAACTGAATAAATAGACTTTGCTTGTCATTTGGGTGATCTTTGTTTATTTCCATGTTTATTAAGATTTTCTCTTAGCACTCTGAGATTCTATCTGTATTGGTGCTTGTCATTATAGAGAGTAATATCCTGTTTGCTTACCTGCCTTCCCCAGCGGGCTGAGATATCCGAGAAGGAAGGTTGCCTCATAATGTCTGACAACATCTGCTACATAGCAGGTTCTCATAAATACGCATCCATTTACTTGTTGAATGCATGGACTCTATTCCTAGCACTGTTAGGATTCTGATCTCAAAAACACTTTACAATTTCTCACTTTTTCAGGAAAAACTTGCCCATGAAACCTTTGATGATGCCCAAAGCTAATTGGAAATTTTTTTTGAAAATGAGTTAGCCCCCTTTTGGATTCAGGAACTGCTATTTAGATATAGTGTTGTTGTTTTTTACTAGTTTCATAAAATTTCTTCAATCATTGGGTTATCTTACCCTGGCTTAGTTTTAGATCAATATCCTATTTAGTAGTGTCATTTTAGTTTTCTCTTAATGGAAATTTAGTTCTGCCAAAAAGCCGAAAAGCCTGATATTCTGGAATGAAGTATAGAACTATGTTTATTCTGTTTTCTCCTACTTTGTACAACAATCTTAAGCTAGAATGTATTCATAAAGGACTGGTTTAAGTGAAAGAATTTGATCAACATTTAGAGTAAAATATAATTTTCAAAAATGCTTCTTCTGTACTCTTTCTTTGAAGATCTATTATTTCATTCTCTTGTCTTGATAGAAACAGACAATAGAAAAGCAAAACAAACATTTTCTTTGGTTATGTTCACTTTTTCTTCTGTCAAAAAGGCTTTTCTCCCAGTTCCTTATTTATTTTGAAAATACATTTATTCTCTCTCTTCTTCCCCCACATCCTTTCCTTGCAGTCATTCTTCAAATATTTTTGAGCATGTACTGTATTAGGCTTTGGAAATAGAATGATGAACAAGACATATGAGACTCTTGTCCTCATAAAATCATATCTGAATGGAAGAAGATAAACAATAAGGTAACAAATACATCAGATAAAATTGTGAAAAATGCTATTGACTGAATACGCAGGATGATGCAATAGACAAGGACCAATAGTTGATTTTAATAGTTCTGAGAAGACTATCCAGGAAGGCCTTTCTGAAGAGCAGATAATTAAGATAAATATACTTTGTCCCTTTTAGTGTCAAACACATTTCAAATGCAAATTTCATAGATTAGTTTACTTTAAGCTTCATAAAGTTCACATATTTTGTTTGACTTCACTGTTTGAGGCAGGATGTGGGCTGTAGAGGGAAGAATTACTAATTTTCTTTCTCTTTGAGAGGGTCATTATATGGTTGCAATTCAACCCAGGAGATTTTATTGTTATTCAAGGATAATTGTAGAACATTGTATAGCACAGTAGTCCAGCTACCGTATTTTCCTCAACTGAAAAAAAAGTAAAATCAGCGCATCCATCTCAGAAGTAGGCAAACTTTCCCTGTAGCAAGCCATATGAGCAAATATTTTAGGATTTGCAGACTATATAGTCTGATAACCATTACTCAAGCACGACCATTGTATGGTGAAAGAAGCCATATTTGACATGTAAATGAATGAGCATGAGTGTGATTCAATAAAACTTTATTTACAAAAACAGGTAGCAGGTCAGTTTGACTCCAGGCTCTAGCTTGGCAACCCCTGACCTATCTGATTATGGTTATGAGGAGTAAATGAGGTAATAGTACCTGAAGTAAATATCAGTCTGAAGTAAATGTTATTGTATTTAATATTGTAAATCTGAAGTAAATGTTATTATATTTAGTAAAATTATGATTAGTATCATTATAAATATTACAAAGACTAAGGGCATCAAATGCTGAGCAGAAGTCTCAGTCTGATCCATTATCTAGCATTTACGTTTGTGCTATCTTTAGTTTTCCTCTCATTCAAATTCCTTATGTTTGGAGTTCATCTAAGCCTTAGCTATTATTAGCTATGCTGAGGAATTAATGTATAATCATGATTCCCTCTTAACCTAAACATATTTTTATTTAAGTTTTTCTTATTAATTTTTTATGGAAGACCAATGTTTAGTGCCTTTAAATAATTAAAATAATAAATGCCCTCTTATTTTATGCATAGTATCCCAAAGGCAATGTGCTGTTATCACTATCCCTGAAAATAGTACAATTGGTAGTCCCCTTGGCTATTCTCTATCATCTGTGTTGTGAGTCCTTTTTTCCTTTACTTGTACTAGTTCTTACAATATATACTGTCCCTATGCACTCACATTTTCATTTTCCTCATGTATGTTGCTGTTCTTCATATCATAGTACAATGTGCAGATTAGAACAGACAATTTAAAAATGGCTGCTGCCAGTTGCCTGCAAGTTTCTTTCAATTTAAGAGGAAATATTTTAAATACTTTTGTCATTAAGAACAATAAACTGCTTAATCAGATTAAGCATAAAGATTCCTATTTGTATTAATGTATACTATTCTATTTTATGTGATTATGTCACTTATTATGAAACTAGAGGCTCAGTGCATGATATTCGTGCATGGGTAGGATCCCTAGTGGCTGCTGGCTACCCTCCGGGGCCTCCCTTCTCTGGCTGCTGGCTGCCAGTCCAGACCTTCATTCCCCGCCGCCCCCTGGTGGTCATCACACGTCATAGCAAGCAATGGAACTCCCAGTTGGTTGAACCCCCGAGGGGAAACTTTGCATATTAGGCTTTTATATATATAGACTAGAGGCCCGGTGCACAAAAATGTGTGCACTCGGGGAGGAGTGGGGGTCCCTCAGCCCGGCCTGTGCCCTCTCGCAGTCTGGGACCCCTCGGGAGATAACGCCCTGCTGGCTTAGGCCCACTCCCGGGTGGCAGAGGGCAGGCCCAATCCCTAGGTGCAGCCCCTGGTCGGGCTCAGAGCAGGGCTGATTGGGGAGTTGGGGTGCCGCCCCCTGTCATACACAGAGCAGGGCGGATCGGGAAGTTGTGATGCCACCCTCAGTCATGCTCAGGGTAGGGCTGATTGGGGGGTTGGGGCACCACCCCCTGTCACACTCAAGGCAGGGTCGATGGGGAGGTTGCGGCACCACCCCCTGTCACGCACAGAGCAGGGCCAATCGGGGTTGGAGTGCTGCCCCCTGTCACTCACAGAGCAGGGCCCATCAGGAGGGTTGGGGCTCCGTACCCTGTCACAACACAGAGCAGGGCCCATCAGGGGGTTGGGGAGCTCCCCCCTGTCACGCACAGAGCAGGGCTGATCAGGGGGTTGAGGAGCTCCCCCCCGTCACTCACAGAGTAGGGCCAATAGGGGAGTTGGGGCACCGCCCCCTGTCACACACAGAGCAGGGCGGATCAGGGGGTTGGGGCACTGCACCCTGTCACACTCAGGGCAGGGCCGATGGGGAGGTTATGGCTCTACCCCATCACACACAGAGCAGGGCCCGTGGGGGGGGTCGCTGCCCTCTATCACCCACAGAGCAGGGCCAGTCAGGGGGTTGGGGCGCCGCCACTGTCACACTCAAGGCAGGGCCGATGGGGAGGTTATGGCTCTACCCCGTCACACACACAACAGGGCCTGTGGGGGGTTTTGGGGTGCTGCAATCTGTCACACACAGAGCAGGGCCTGTGTATGTGTGGGGGGTGGGTTGGGGCGCCGCACCCTGTCACACACAGAGCCGCAGGGCGATCAGGGAGTTGGGGAGCTCCCCCTATCAGGTACAGAGCAGGGATGATCAGGAGGTTGGGGCACCTTCCCCTGTCACGAACAGAGCAGGGCGGATAGGGAGGGTGTGGCCCTGCCCCCTGTCACACACAGCCGCAGGGTGGTCAGGGTGTTTGGGCGCTGCCCCCTGTCACACTGATCCCGATGACGGGAGGCCTCGCGGCTCCGCTGATCCTGGTGCTGGGAGGCATATTACCCTTTTACTATATAGGATAGAGGCCTGGTGCATGGGTGGGGGCCAGCTGGTTTGCCCTGAAGGGTGTCCTGGATCAGGGTGGGGGTCCCCACTGGGGTGCCTGGCCAGCCTGGGTGAGGGGCTGAGGGCTTTTTTCAGGCTGGCGGGTGACTGAAGCTCCCAACCGCTCCTTTTTTTTTTTTTTTTTTATTCTGGGCCAGCTTTAGCTCTGAGGCTTGGCTCCAGTTCTTAGGCCTCGGCTGCTGAAAGCAGGTATCTGGTTTGTTTGGGTTCTATAATCGAAACACTGTCTCAATTCCAGCTCTGAGATCCCAGCTGGCTGAAAGCAGGTTTCTGGGGTTTTGTTTAGCTTCTATATTTGTAACAATGTTTCAAACTGCAAGCTCAGAGGCCGGCAGTGGCACGCGGGGAACGTTGGAGTCTTCCGTCACTGAAGCAAGCAAGCCTCATGTTCACTTCAAGCTGCCTGGTTGCTGGCCGCCATCTTGGCTGGCAGTTAATTTGCATATCGCCCTGACTAGCCAATGGGAAGGGTAGCAGAGGTACGGCTAATTACCATGTTTCTCTTTTATTAGATAGGATAGATGCATTAAGTAAATTAACACAGAGCAAGTTAAAATGTATATTTATGGAATTGTTTCGTTTGTTCGTTTTTTCCCCAGCATGAGATTAAACAGGCCAAATAGAACAGTAGTAATGTTTAGGGACTATACAAAGTTTTACCTTTTTATTTATTTATTTATTTATTTATTTATTTATTTATTTATTATATATTTTTAAAATTGATTTCAGAGAGGAAGGGGAAGGAAGAGAGAGATAGAAACATCAATGATGAGAGAGAATCATTGGTCTGCTGCCTCCTACATGCCCCACACTGGGGATCAAGCCAACAACCTGGGTATGTGCCCTTGACAGGGAATCAAACCATGACCTCCTGGTTCATATGTCGACACTCAACGACTGAGCCATGGTGCCAGGGAAAATTTTACCTTTTTAAATGTTGCCCTTATTAATTATAAATACTGGTGGAGCAATAAATTACAACTTATTTTTACTTGATATGATTTACAGTTAGTGAAAATTAATCATATAAATTCAATTGCATAAAAGTGCTGTGGTTGCTAATGTGTCTCAGATATATATCTAGCAAGACTAGAGGACAGAAAAACCACAAGTACCCAGAAAGCCCATCAAATTGGAACGGCGGGGATACTGTAAATACGTAGTCTGTAAAAGAGAAGACTTGTCAATTAGGGGCAGATAGGATTGCTACTTTCAAATTAATGGAAAGGCTGATATTGTTGAAGAGGCATCAAACTTTTAGACTATAAAATTTTCAAAAAACTATGAGGAAATATTTTTTTCAGGAAGCTAGAATTCATGAGGCAAATGAATGGTTCTGGAATTTCTGAGTTGATGGAAGATATACTTGTCAACAATATGCAAATATCTGCTTAGGATTTCAGGTCATAGATCAACTACTTTAAGGAATGGGTGTTTGAGGACCCCAGATGAAGCATCCCCTAACGTTAAAAAACCACACAACTTTATAGCAAAAAGATCTGTTGAAAAACAAAATACACAGCCTGATGAATTTCCCATCACAAGAGTTCAGGCAGACTGGAATGATACATGATCTCATGTCTCAGATTTTGCAGAAATCATTGTTTAGTCAATTGTATACTTTCTCTTTCATTGGTCCTCCTTAGTGCCCACTATGGTAACCTAAAAATAAAAGGCCTTTAGAGTGAGAGGCAACAAGCCTTTTATTCCCAAACAATAGCTATTCTGGAAGCACTGATTCAGGTAGAAACCCAGTATTCCAATTAGGAGGCTAAGGCAAGGGGCATTTATGATAAAGGGAAGGGGAACAATTATATGAATACAAGGAATGAATTTCTTTAGGTGCAGAGAAACTAACATAGTGATGCTAATTCCAAAGAATATTTTTAGTCCTATCGTCATAATATCTGCTTTCTTGTTATCTTTGCAAACAGTTATTTGGGATACAGTGCTGCTTTAGGGCCAGTCTAAAGGTTTTTGCCCAGTTTTAACATTCCAAAGGTTTGAGGAGTAAGACTTGCAAGGCAATTTCTCTGGGATGGCAGCTCCTACTCTATTTGGAAGTGGCTCAGTTTACATTATTATTATTATTATTATTATTATTATTTACAGATTATTAGATTGTTTAGATATATCAAGAAAGGGAAAATCTGCTATTCAGAAGATTTGTTGAATCTCTTCCTTGAAATATTTAAGACTAGAAAAACTGAATTCCTTTGCCAGTGAAAGAACGTCCAGGATAAGAAAAAAAATATTTTAAGAGTTTATCTGAGTCAAGCTGATGACAATTACTGGGAAGCAAAATCTCAATGGATTGAGAAAATGCTCCAAAGAATGGCAGTTGTGCAGCTTACAAGTGATATTGGTGCGCGTCATCCTAGGAACACACTTTGACTGAACCATACCATATCCACATGGAAACAGATTGTGCTAGGAGAACAAAAGATGGCCCTATTACTCGAAAAACTGGAAGAGACTTAGGAGCTCTGTGTTAGGAACTAGGGGCAAAGGCCAAATAATTATTTCCTATTGTACCACACCTTCCACAATTAAAAAAAAAGTGCAGAGAAGGGTCACTGCTTGTCCTGTGCATGCTGAAACACAGTGCACAGGTCTCTCCTTTTTAGTCAGTTGGCCACAAAAGTGGCCAAATAACTATAGTCTGTGTTCTAGCTAAGTCTTCTCATCTCTTTTCAATTCTACATTTATTACAGGGTGAAACCAGTCCATTTTTTTCCCCTCTTTGTATCTGTCATAGCTCTTAACACATTGCCTTGCATAGAGCATAGTCCCGAAAGATTTTGAGTGGAATTTGTTTAAAATAAGCACCAGAGTAGCATATTTAAAGTGAAGTTTTATCACTTTTTCATTGTAACAAACATTAAGACAGCCATGAGACAATAAAAATTGCAAAATTTGAATGCCACATAGGTGCTAATAACTATGCAGGATTTACATATGCATTCTCTCTAATTCTTACAGTATTTTCAATTATATCTTACTTTCCCCATTTTATACATGAAGCCCAAACAGTTTGACTTTCCCATAGCTACACAGCTAAGATTCAAATATAGGACTGTTTGTAATAACTGCTCCTCATGCCAGAAACATTTTGAAGTGAAACAGAACTGGGAAATTTAGAGCAATATTTTTACTACCCTAGTTCCTGAAAAACTTCATTACCCCACCTCATGGACTTTCCCTTTATATTTCTACATCTAGCTTATTTTAATCCACTATAATTTGATGATAAAGTAACATTAGGTTTGTGTTATATGATATTATATTGGAAACCTTACATCAATTAATTATTTTGCCTTAAAATTTAAAAAGGACATTTTCCCCACCTATGCAGCTTTGTATTTTAATACTAACAGACAAAAAACAGAAGTGAATGTATGTATGTTATGATTTTATTTCTAAAACTTTTTCTTATTTAGAGCAATCAGTACCTTCTAGGTACTATTTTTCTTTTTTTTAGCAGAACAACAATTACACTTTATAATAAAAATCATTAAGTAATCATTGCAACATATGTTTATTCCTATCCTCTATCTAGGTGACAGCATTTACCCTGCATCATTTGTTGTTCAGGAGTGTCAGAATTTTATCAGTAGACATTCTATTGATTGAAGATGATAGCTATTTGGATAAAAGGTACAGGCAAACCATTACTAATGAGTGTGGTACAGTAGTATTGACAAAGTTTCAGTCTGCATCCTGACTTGCATACAGATGTAGGAAAATCACATAGTCTGATAAATTCTAATGTTTCAAACTAAATCCTTTTCTAAGTTATTTGTTTTGCATAGATCTGATTGGAATTAAATAGGTGTTCCTACTCAACTGAGAAATCAATATTCAGAACTGATTTGAGGTCAAATTTGGCTCCCAGTTTAATCCCAGGATTAAATAAAACATCTCAGATATTTATTTTTTATTGTCCTTTAAAAATTCTACTCAGAAATAATATTTACAAGCCTATGTTTTTCTCATATAATTAAAAAGATACTTTGAAGTGGCATCAGCTTAACAAAAATAGGGAATTTTTGTGGAGTTAAAGAATATTAAAAATGTTTCATTATTCAGCTTACTCAGCCATTCTTTTGGCAGGAATTCAATCCGACCAGCATAACAGTTCCTCTGTAGAATCCTTCATCATCTGGCAAATAACCTTAACTATCTCACAAGATGAGCATGACAGAGTGTGAAGTGAAAAGAAAAGAAAGGGATTATGGGAGATCCTATTACTGTTCCAAAAATATGTATTCCTTTTTGAAAGAGAATTATAATCCCAACCTTTCTATGTAATTTGCTGTGCCTACTGTGAAATACAGATTCCTATCCCAAGCACAGTGGGCTTTGGCCAATGGAATGTGATCCAAGCACCACATCCATGCAGAAATCTACAGCCATTGTGTCTGTTTCCATCATTTCTCTTATTTTTTCCCCTGTCATGAGGTTTATATGTCTCAGGTAGATGTCTCACCTTCAGCCTGGATTTTTGAATGAAAGGACATGTGGAGAAGAAAACCACAGCTGCCAACATGCAATATCAGTGAGAAATAAATCTTTGTTGTTGTAAGACATTGAAATTTATTGGTTGCTAATTACCTTAACACAGCTGAGTAATACAAAATGTTGTGCATAGTTTTAACTCCAGGAAATATGAATGGAGTAGGATTATTTCAGTAATAAAGACAAGAAAACAATAAACTCCTTTTGGAGTTTAGAATAAAAAAGTGGGATTAATCTCTATTTTAGAATTGTACTTTACATATGGACATAAGATTATAAGTACTACTTTCAATTTATGAAAGTATAGAAATAATGGCTATTTTAGAACTTCATTATTTATAATTTGAACAATGAATAGTTGCTTTTTCAACAATAATTGTTTTTTACTTCAAAAGGCAAACATTTTCAAGTTTAATCTTATTCTAATCAAATCTAAGGAACCGTCAAAGATTTTTATTGAAACAAAATAGAATTTCATTGTTTTGACTACTTTAAAGATAAATATAACTTCAACTATAGTTTGGAAATATTTTCTTATGCTTCATTGTAATAATATTTGTTTTTCATAAGGTTAATTTGCCTATAATAATTATCTGATTTAGTATACTGAATTTAGCTTAGCAAATGCAAGTGGTAGGTTTAAAACAGTCATAGAACTATGAATATTTTGCAATTATTGGGACTGCTATTCATAGTCTTTCTAATAGCTATAAAAGTAATATTTTAGATAGTTAAAAAATTAAATATAAGTTATACCAAGAATGGAATATGAAAAGTAAAAACTTACCTCAATTTCATCCTATAATCTTATTTCATAGAGCTAATAACTGTTAAACATTTTTTATTTTTAGTTCAAGTTGCTTTGCCCCCTACCCATTATTCTGAATGTCATTTTTGGATTTTAATTTTTTAATTTATCAACTTCAGAATTTATCAGATGTCTTGCGATGTGGTACATTAGCAATTTAGATCACTTACACCAATGTTTTTCAAACTTTAATGTACAAAGAAATCACCTCTGATTCAATTAAAATATGTTATAATTAAGAACACACAAACTTTTCATTATAATTCTTATTTGTTGGTCTGGGATACACTAACTCTCTAAACCAGTCAAAAAGATGTAATTCTACAACTTCTTGTTAGTTCTCCCTTGAGTTAGTGTACTTTTCCTTGGATCTTCTGTTTCCTTTCTCTTAGATTTCATGTTTTAGTTTAATTTCTTTAATATTCCTTCAAGTAGTCTTTCCTTATCCTTTTACAGTCACAAATG
The DNA here is from genome assembly GCF_964212035.1 of Myotis nattereri. Classification (NCBI taxonomy): domain Eukaryota; kingdom Metazoa; phylum Chordata; class Mammalia; order Chiroptera; family Vespertilionidae; genus Myotis; species Myotis nattereri. Next base: position 72,769,299 of record NC_138079.1, on the reverse strand, counting down.
TCCTTATTTTGTTTTCAAACTCAAATCTAGTATTGTGAGTGTAGAACTCTAAATTAAAAATCTCTTGCTTTCAAAAGTTTGAAGACATTGCTCCATTTTCTAGTTTCCAGTAATACTGATGGGAAATTTGATTCAAATCTTCTTTTAATGCCTTGAAGGTAAACTTATTTTGTTTTTAGATGCTTTAATTTTTTTTAATTCATTCTAGGAGTTCCGCATTTTATTAGGAGGAATATAGGTTCGAGTTATTTTAAATTTTAACTATGCATCTAAAGATCCCTTATAATCTGAAGACTTGCATCTGGCTTTCAGTTATTAAAAGGCAAACGTTCTTTATTTCTTCTTTGTAATGCTGTACTATGTAGTTCAGCATCTGAGTATCTGTGAGTTCAATTCTGTTAATTTATTTGTGTCTGGACAGTAAGTTGTTTTCTCTTTAGTGTGTATGTGTATTCAGCATTTTCTTGTTTCTATGGTGGGCACAATGTTCTTTCTAGCTCTCTAAATCCTAAACAGAAGGAAAACTTTCAGTAATAATCTCTTTAAATCTCTCTTAGAAACTAGAATTTTTAAAAATTATCGTTTGCTTCTGACAATGTGGATATTTGGCCCAGAGTTCTGTTTTTAAGACTTGAAAACTGAATGTTTCTTTTTCCTGTTTCTTTATCTATCTACTCAAGGCCCAAAGCACATTTGTGTAAGGGTTTTGGCCTTGCAGCCTCGGCTGGCCCTTGCAACCCGCCTTCCGGACGGTCATTCTGTTTGGTCAAATTAGCATTTTAGCTCTTTATTATCTATACTAATAATAGAGGAATATGCAAATTGTCTGAGACACCATCACAGTAACAGTAACGACCGAACAGCAAGCTATGTGGGGGACAAGGCCGGCAGGGGGGTTAGTGAGGGATGACCAAACGACTGAACAGCAGGCTGTGTGGGGCGACCAGGTTGATGTGGGGGAGGGCAGTTTGGGGGCAACTAGGCCAGCAGTGGGGGCTGTTGGGGGAGACCAGGCTGGCAGGGGGGTTAGTGAGGGATGACCAAACGACTGAACAACAGGCTGTGTGAGGCAACCAGGCCGGCAGGGAAGTTAGTGAGGGAAGACCAAACGACTGAACAGCAGGCTGTGTGGGGCGACCAGGTCAATGTGGGGGAGGGCAGTTTGGGGGCAACTAGGCCAGCAGGGGGGGCTGTTGGGGGAGACCAGGCTGGCAGGCAGAGGTGGTTAGGGGTGATCAGGCTGGCAGGGGGGGGGGCAGTTAGGGGCAATCAGGCAGGCAGGCAGTTGAGTAGTTAGGAGCCAGAGGTCCGAGGGATCGGGCCTAAACTGGCAGTTGGGCATCCTCCGAGGGGTTCTGGATTGGAAAGGGTGCAGGCTGCCTGAGGGGACCCCCCGTGCATGAATTTCATGCACCGGGCCTCTAATATAGGATATAAAAGCCTAAGTGACTGTTACAATGGAAATGACCAGTCGCTATGCCCACACTGACCAACAGGGGACAGATGCTCAATGGGGGATCTGCCCTCTGGTGGTCAGTGCGCTCCCACAGCCAACCTCTCCCAACTGACCAACCTCCCGTGGTCCCTACCCGCTGGCTGGCAGGCCTCGATTGCCTGATTGGGGCCAGGCCCCGGGCTGGGATGGGAAACTGAGGGTGGGTGGCGATGGACACAGCCCCTTTCCCAGGGGGGCCGAGGGCTGGCGGCCAACCTCCTGCGCCCCGTTTCTCCCCCACTAGAGGCAGGCCCTGATTGGTCCACCACCTGCCTGCCGTGGTGGCAGTTCAGTGGCGAGGGAAGGAGGGGGGAGGCGGGAACCGTGCAGTGGCGATGTCAGTGTCCGGTGTCCATTCCTTCTGCGCTCCACCTGGCAACCATTGCCTCCTCTCCTGACCCTGCTGGGGCCTTCGAGCCCTGATCAGCCTGGTTTTGATTGCTGGCCAGGCCTGGGGACCCTACCTGTGCATGAATTTCATGCACTGGGCCTCTAGTTTTTATTAAATAGCATGCTAATTCTTGTTTGATCACTCAGGTTTAGGATAAAGGCTTATGCTGATTAGCCTAGATAGATTGGAGTCACACTAATGTATCTATACCTTAAAGCCTCTACCCTCAGTGGAATGCCTGGTGTGAATTTTCTTGAAGTGTATAGATTCTGTCACCAAGGTGGCTATCTTTTGTTTGCCAAGTTAGGAAATATCCAGGCAGTCCTGAACAATGAAAGCCACTAATGTAGCTTTCTCTGCTCTGATGGGAAATACATGAGGCTATTGTATTCTTAGGTGAGATGCCTTCCTTCCTGCTGAATCCCAACTGCATTCCCACAGGTGGAGTTGCTGCATGCTTTCACCTGCCTCTCTCCCCATCCTTGACACTCACATCAGGATTGGCCACTAGGAAAATCTTTCTCTTTAGGTAGTACCTTTTAGGGTACTAACTGGGAAAGATCCTGGAATTGTATCAGTAGCTCTGTAATTATTTCATGGTACTTTCTTATACCCCATCTCTATTTTTTTATGCCTGCCAACTCTAGGCCTGAAAACTTTTCAGGTCTTTACCAGACTAAATAACCTCCATATCTGCTATATTTTCTTATTAATGCTTTGTGTTCTAATTTCCTCTGGTCTAATTTGTCTACCATTACAGTCTCATGTGCATTCTGTCAGGAAAATGTTCTTTCACCAATAGCCTATTTTTTATTTTTGGAGTATATTTTATTTGTAGTATTTTGTTGCTGTTAATCTTTACCTGAGGATATTTTTTTCCATTGCTTTTCAGAGAAAGTAAATGGGAGGGAGGGGGGAGCAAAGGGGGGCGGGGGAGAGAGAGAGAGAGAGAGAGAGAGAGAGAAATATCAATGTGAGAGAGATACATTAACTGTTGCCTCCTGCACTCACCCCAACCAGGGTGGGAGTGAACCTACCATCAGGTATGTGCCCTTGACTGGCAATCAAACCCAAGATCCTTTGGTGTGTGGGCCAATGCTCTAACCACTAGGGAACACCAGCCTGGGCTATTTGTAGTATACTTTTTTACTGTTAATTCACTGTTTGTTTGTTTTTAAGTCAATAAAGGAAATTTTTTTTGCAATCAATGCATCATTTTGAACTGGAAGCTTCCTTATAGCTTTTTAAACAAAAGAGAGAGAACTGTTTTGATGAGTGTACTTCAGTCCTGCCTAAACAATATATTTATTTGACCAGCCATTCTATTATCTGTTTAGTAGTTACTCATTCAATTAATATTGAAGGCTTTTTGTATATTAGGCACTGTTTTAGATGTTGTAGATATCATGGAGAACAAGACAGACAGAGTTTGCTTATGTTCTATTAGGAAAGTAATAAATTACTAATAACTTAATTACAATTGTAATAGATTCTACAAGAAGTTGGTTTAGAATGACAGTATTTAATAGGAAACCTAACCTAATTGGAAGTGAGAAAAGGTTTCTTCCATAAAGTATAATTTGAGTTCCGCTCTAAAAAAAGAATGTGTAGAAATTTCTAAGAAATGAGAAGCTCAGGAGAAAGTATTTTATGCTGAGGAAACAGCATCAAGTGAAGTCCTAATTATCCTTGCGATTCAGTGAATTTTACATTCTTCTTTTTGGCAAAACCAAGCCCATGATTTCCTTTTTTTTCTTGTATGTACAACTGTACTCAATAAATTAATGTCAGGGAGTCAAGAAATTGAATTTTAATGCCTGCTTTGTTACTGATGAAGCTCTTTATTTGGAGTAGGATACTTCATTTTTTGAAAATCTGATGTTTATTGAAATAGTTTAAACTATAATTGCTACAAGAATTTTGGAGAGCAGATATAAGAGATAATGATACTAATTAAAAGAAATATAAATGTTCATATGTTTGTCTTACAAACTCTACTATTAGTATTAATTCCACAGCTACAATTCAAAAATAGTATAAAGCTATGTATGCTAAATGTATATTGAAGTAGTATACATAATAGCAAAAACACAGGCTTAATTTTAATAACATAAAGGTAAATTATGTTACATTAAACAATGGAAAATTTTGTAGCTATTAAAATGAATAGTTATGAAAACTCTATTGAAGCATGGGAAAGAAACTATAGTTTAAAAGTAAGTGAAATAAGCCAGTCAATGAAGGAAAAATACCACATGATCTCACTCATTCATGGATAATAGAGACCATTATAAACTTTTGAACAATAATAGATACAGAGGCAGAGCTGCCTCAAACAGATTGTCAAACTGCAGCAGGAAGGCTAGGGAAGGTTTGGGGGCAGGAGGGAGGCGGGTAAGAGATCAACTGAAGGACTTGTATGCATGCATATAAGCATAACCAATCGACATAAGACACTGGGGGGTAGGGGAGGCTAGGGGACTGTCAAGGGCGGGGGGGGGGAGGGGAAAAAGGACACATATGTAATACCCTTTGTAATACTTTAAGCAATAAAAAATAATAATAAAAGTAAGTTGAAGCAGCAGATTATAAATTTGAATGGAATTGGGATTATGGTTATGCATCATATTTTGTATTATGAAAAAGTATAAGTGAAATTTGCAGAAGTGAAAATAGCTGTGTTCACTTAGTGGTTTATAGAATTATTTTCTTTTTTTAAAAAGATTTTTTGATGTTAATATAATTGAGAGGGGAAAAAATGGCAGTGAAGCTAAAAAAATCTGCCCTGCCTTGTCTTCTGAGGCTTAATAAAATAAAACATCAAGATCTCTGTGCTAGAAATAGCAATTTTTAGATATTCTTGGATAACATAAGTCTCATGCTCCAAATACAAAAGATGATACAAAGTGAGTTTAGGTGACCAAATCTCTCTCTGCATGTGTCAGATTCAATCATCTAAAAATCATTCCTTTAGGCCTTGTGCCTATTTGTCTTTAATAGATTTCTCCTGAGACAAAAATAAGTCCTGGGAAGGGTAACTCCTTAAGGCATTATTAACTAGCATATTTGATGAATTCAGTTGGTGGGACACATTATCCTGTGACAAAGTATATGAGAGACTCTAGGGTAGAAATGGAGAGAAGAGCAAGAAGGGGAGAGCAGAGAGGAGCGGCTGTGCTGTGTCTAGGAGAATGCCCAAGGGAGGCTACCCCGATGAACAGCTTGCCTTAGGAGGAGTCTCATATTTGTGTTTGCTTTTAAAAATACATATCAGTAACTATCAATCTCTCACATATCAATTATTTACTCTTTCAGCTAGGCATCCCCGGCAGGTACAGGAAGGCCTTATATTTAAAAACAAGCCTAAATGTGTAATTTGAATCAGGGAAAATACCTATTGGTGAAAAATCAAAATCCTACTTATAAAATACAATTATGTTAATCATGTGGATCTGCAAAGATGTCACAGTTGAGCCTTAAATTTGGCTCTTTTTCAGGAAGCCCTAAAATAAATGAAGATGCAGTTTATTATATATTTCTGATCATAAAAACTAAAAGGAAGTATGCTCATTTGATTGGAATCAAAACATGTGATTCAACTGAACAGTGAAATATTTCTTAGTAATGGGAGGGGAAGCCCATTGAATTTTTTCTCAGTCCACTTGTCTTTACCCAGAAAGTGGATGGCCAAGTGCACTGCCCCAAAGGTTGCACATGGGTGGATTTTCCCTCACCACTGTCTTGTATGATACCCCTCATTGAGGATACTACACCTGCTGCCCATTTTTGACTTGTAACCACATACCAAGCTGATTCATCTTGAACCAAGCCAGGCTTTTCTTCCTTGGTTAGCTGGTTTTAGGAGATCCTTTATATGGTCATGGCTGTGAGCTGAGCAAGAGCTATTAGTCAAGAAGGATGACATGAAGGTGTGGGCTACATACCCATACAGTTTGCTTGTGACCTCTGGTTCTGCTTGTGCTGGTCCCACTTTAAGATAGATTGTCATTGGCCCACTTTTTCATGATTTGGTGGATCTGAAAATATCAAATTAATTATGGGCAAGTATAGCAGCAAGACCACTTAGTGCCTCATGGGCAAGCTCTTGATCTTAGTAGTATGCCAGCAGTTGTTTTTCAATGGGTGCATAATTTCAGCTACAAATAGCTTGGTAGGTTGGGTGCCCAGTGTTTTATTATATACTAGAGGCCTGGTGTATGAAAATTCATGCATTGGAGGGGGGGATCCCTCACCCCGGCCTGCCCCCTCTCACAGTCCGGGAGCCCTCAGGGGTGGGAGGCAACCTGGCGATCAGGGGAAGGTGATGCCCCCATCACATCTCTGCTGCTGCTGCTGCCAGCAGTGCAAGCCTTGGCTGGCCCAAGTTACCTGAGCCTCAGGCAGCCCTGGGTGGCTGGGCAGCCGCCATCCGAGGCTTGCCTGCACCTTGGGCCCACCCTGGGCAGCCACCATCTGAGGCTTGCCTGCTCCTTGGGCCCAACCTGGGCAGCCAACATCCTAGGCTTGCCTTTGCCTCGGGCTGGCCCTGGGTGGCTGGGGGCCTGAGGGCAGGTCCGGCTGCACTGTGCGCCTGCTGCCCCCAGCTGGGCTGAAAGGACTTGGGGACTCCGGTGGCAGGTGCAAGGAGCAGCCAGACCCGCCTGAGTGTGGGTCTGGCTGTACCATGTGCCTGCCAACCCCTGGCAGGGCTGAAAGGACTGGGGGACTCCGGCTAGGCTGCGGGGACTGGGCACCGCCATCTTTGTGATGTGTGATGGTCAATTTGCATATTCCCTCTTTATTAGATAGGATTAAAGATTTCAGGGCCTTTCCTGCTATGGGTCCCATGGAGACTTGCTTGGGTCTCATTCTTTTACACACAGAGCTCTGATCTTGGCAGAGCAGGTCTGCTTTGGTGAAGGGATTAACCTTCTTCGGAATTAGGCTACTCCAACTATGAAGCCTTGGGCCTGGTCCTCAACTTTCTCTGCCCTCTGCAAAAGATTAGTGACTCTTTATGAACTACCAAGGAAGCCCTGTGGCTTTCACACAACTATATCAATCAGGGACTAATTGCTCTCAGCTTTTCTTTTCTTTTTTTTTTCAGAATACCAATTGTTCTTAGTAGTTACCATCCAATTGCATTGTGTCATTTATAGTTACTATTTCTTTCACATTTCTCAGATGCTTAACACAAAGCAGTGGCTAATATGCATTCCTCCACTGGCATAATATCCCAACTTATGGCTCTGAAGGGTTTTAAGAATTGGACTGCCACTTGTACCAGAGACGATAGTGCTCCATCTGCCACTAGCAATGAAGCTTCTTTGCCAGTGGGTAGCAAGTGATCCAGTTCCAAAAACTTCACCTTAATGCTTCTTTCTTGGACCATTCACAGGACCAATCTTTGCAGGCATGTTCCCTGTGAAACACTCTTGAGATGCAGTTTTAACATACTCTCCCTCACTCTGCCCAAGATTGGCTCAGCTTTCCTCTTTCATTCTTGAATTCCCATCTTTATAATTGGACCTTCACAAATACTGCTGTGAATACATTAATCACAGAGAACTCCCAGACAACTGAGCTGAAATCCCAGGAAAATCTTTAAAGTATAATAATAAAAACTAGTTAGCTAATCAAAAGAACACATTTTGTCAGTGCAATGTTGACACATGTATATTTTCCACATAAAGAATGCCAGAAATATTTACCTGAATATAACTGCTAAATTCAAGATGATTAGAAGCCTAGAAATAGGCTCCCATCATAAAGATTTCAGAAAGCTTTTAAAATTCATAGAAACTCTCCTATCATTATACCCATGGGACCTTATTGGAACCTTTGTCCAGATCCAGGCAATATGGTCAATTGTTGGGTTCTATGTAAAGTTTAGAAAGGTACATTCCTTAGGAGAATGACTGAATACTTCCGTGGGTGCCTTGAGTCCGTAATTACATAGCAGAGAGAGTAACTTATGTGCTTACTCATTTCCCCAGAGTAATATAGACATTCATTATGTAATGCCCATTAAGTATTTGGAGCTTTTGAATGATAAATAGAAAGTATTATTAGTGAAAATTTTCTTTTTATTAATTTTGTTCCATAATTCTAAGCTAAGAGTGATTTAAATATTTTCAGTAAAATTTTTAAAAAATGTATACTTGTAGCCCTAGCTCGTTTGGCTCAGTGGATAGAGTGTCAGCCTGCAGACTGAAGGGTCTCGGGTTTGATTCCAGTCCAGGGCACGTACCTTGCTGCAGGCTCTTCCTGGCCTGGACCCTGGTTGGAGCTCGTGCAGGAGGCAACCAATCAATGTGTTTCTCTAACATCGATGTTTCTATCTGTCTTTCCCTCTCCCTAAAAATCAATGGAAAAATATGCTCTGGTGAGGATTAATTAAAAAAAAATACAGAAGCATGGTCAGAAAAAAAAAAAACTTTAAAAAAAGTATACTTGTAAAGATTTACTTTGCTGATTAACCCTACTTATTGAGTTAAGAATTCACCTCTTAAATTATTTCAAGATTAAAACGCACTAGAAATGTTAGAAATCAAAACATTCTTGAAACTGCCAAAAGGATTTGGTAATAAATTAATTAAAAACAGGTTATTTTATCACTAGTTAAAAATGTGGTTTATAGATACTTTTCTGCAGTGGTAAGGCTGGTGAATTTAGAAAAAAATTCAGAATCAATTGTGAAAATATAACAACAGATAAGCCAAATAGAAATATTGATGTCCAGATAATTTGATGGAGGCAAGTTTTCCTTGGGTAATTCATACCAGAGCCTTTGTGTGGACATTTCTTCCATTCGCGGCTCAGCGGTAATCTTCCCATAACATCTTTGTAATTGTTATTCTATATTCTTTTATTTTACTTTTCCACGTGATAATTATTTTTATGTCTTACTCTATAAAATATTTGGAGTTTATTTAGCAAGGCATACAGTTAATCTCAGGAATGGAGTGAATTATCAGGTGTCCGGAAGCAGGTGAGAAATTTTGTGAGGTTACTCCAACTTACTGGTTCTTCTTTCTGTCAAAATCTGTGGAGGGCCTGAGATTTTGCTCTACTTGCAAGCTAACAAGGTAGTATCATAGAAAATGGCAAAACCCACAAAACTCCCAGGTGAGAGACAGCTAAACAGGAACTTTCAATGAATGAGCAATGATTAAAGGTAGGCATTGTTAACAAAGGAGGAATGTTGTAGAAGGGTTAGGAGAGGGGAGAGTGGAGAGGTAAATGGTTCCATGCAGAGGACAGCAAGAGTCTGGAAACATCGGAGAGCCTTGGAATGTTCAACTTGTACTGTCTTTTGGATTTTGACAGCCTTGGTACGAACTGTTACCTGTCAGAAGCAAGACCTTAAAAGGCAGCATTTGGCAGCAAGCAGTGCTGAGCACTTGATGTTGTGATGCAGTTTGATCTATGTTCTGATTTAATGCAGGGTTTTGGCTGACAACCAGTGGGAAATTTCTGTTTCCTTGTCTAAGAATATTTGTTACTGTCCTGTGACTGCAGCTGGGAGGTTAGTTTATTTTTAAGGTTTACTGCAACACTTCAATAGCTATCCTATTATACAGAAACACACTTGAGGGCAAAAAATAATAATGGTAACCACTCTGAATCAACCTCTGTTCTCTTCTCCAGAGATCTCTGCTTTTGTGTTACACAAAATTTTAACAAAAAATAAATCAAAATTCTGCTAAATGTCAGTGTTTATAGCATTCCATGTCTACCATCTGTACTTTCATTTTCCTGGGAGATGTACTCCCCATCCATTGCTGTGTGCACCCTCCTATATGCTCATGACTCCCAGCTCCATATATTTACATTCTTAACTGCCTTGTCAAAAACACAGGCACTTAGCATTCTAAATATCCAAAACTGGATTATTCATCACAAAACATTCTCCTCTATCTATTTTTCTTATGTATGTATGCTACTGTTATCAGCCTGTTATCAATAGTCTTTCATCTATGTGTATTTCACCTCCTAAATATATATATATATTTTAAATCAAACTCTCTGTCTCAACGGCACTGCCTTGAATGGTGTTATTTTCTTAGCTATATCACTATATAGAAAAATGAAAAAAACCAATAAAGGAATGAATGTGGTAGAACCCAGAGAGAGGACATGTAGTTGGAGGAGGGGCAGGCCGGGGAGTCAGCTGCAGGAGTAGAAAAAGCAGAGAAGAGGCAGGACCTGGTGTTGTTTTGAGGCCTTAGCTTGGTGTTTCCAAAGGACTTTTCAGCTACATAGTCAGTAGCATTGTGAGACCAAGTCCCATTCTAGCCTGGTGTGGGGATTTAGAGTGTGATGGTGTCACCGTCCTTGGAGATACGCAGGATATTGTATTGTTGTGTGACATCTAAAGACAATTTCTCAAGATGCTGTTTGGGAGAGTGGAAGAAATAGCAGTTGGGAGACAACACCTAGATTTTCCACTGCCTGCCTTTCTGAGAAAAAAACAGCAATACAGAGGACAAGGACAGTGCATACAGTAACAGTGCTTTTGCTGCATTTGGTTACTCTGCCTCAGATGCCATAGCATTTCATGTTATTGCTTCATCTGAAATGCCAAACACACACTTCCTTACTGACATGGCTAAAGAGACAGCTGTGAGGATACTTACCAAGGCCTGCACTGTGCTGCCACCACTCGGTGAGCTCTCCTAGTCACAAATGTTCTTCCACCTCAGGCAATGTTCTGTGTGTCTTCTCCACCCTCCCCCACTCCCAGCACAGTGCCTCCTCCAGGATAGGGGTATTCCTTGCTGACATTTAAAATTTTATCGACTTTGAGGACAGGCAAGCACACAATAACATGAGAATATCTGTGTCTTTGTCATTAGCAGAAATAACATGTGTTCATACCATATTCCAGTTGTTACAGATGTTACAAAACGTCATTTATTCTCATCAGTACTTTAAATTTATGGTGGTTACTAGATGTATCCTCATAGTTATTTAATGCATTGAAAATAAACGAATAACTTTATTATAAATTTGCTTTTTATATTTGATAAGTATATTTCAAAATTATTGGTTTCCTTTGTTATCCTGTGTATTTTATTTATGTTTTGTGAAAAATCATTTTGAGATGATGGTCATAGGTTTCATTGTACCACCAGAAGTATCTATGGCACATTTTTCTAATAACTATTTCTGTTTCAAACTCACTTAGTTTATATAAAATGATCTGAGTAAATAATTTTCTTTTCTCATATGGTACTCTCCCTAGGTGATGTCATCAATTCTCCTGGCAGGTTGTTAATTACCAACACATTCTGATGACTCCTTACAAGGCCAGGCCACTTCCCTGACTTAGAAGTTACATATTTTATTGCTTATTCAACATCTTCACCTGATGCCTCGGAGTCATCTCAAACTTAACATATCTAAGATTAAATCCTTTAAAAATATCCCAATTCTTTTCCTGCCCTGTCTCACTCATTGAACAACATTTGGCCTGATGCTCAAACTGGAAATCTAGTAGTAGTCATCTTTAGTCCCCCCTTTTCTAATATCCAGACATCAAATTCATAAGAAGGTCCTATCTGTTCTGCCCTCAACTTGAATGTGCCCACTTCTCTCTATCTCCATGGTTCCCATCCTGATCCAAGCCACTATCATGCTTTTAGACTAAATTATTGCCATAGCTTCTATATGGGTCTCCCTCGTTGCACTTACACTCTTCCAATCCATTCCTCACATACCAGACTGAGTTCAGACACATTGGATCATGTCATTACCTTCTGACAACCCTTCAGTGACATCTCATTGCATTTAGAACAAAATCTAAATCCCTTTGGTGCCTTTGAGTAATTCATTCCCTGCCTGTCTGTCTACCCTTTTTTTGTAGCATTCCACTCCCAAATCAATATATTCCATCCATACTAGATTTTTGCAATTCTTTTCATTCACAGTGCTAGATAGCTTTCATTTGCCTCTATTATCCCTTTCTCCTTCTTTCTCCAACTTGCTCTGTGCCCAGGAGGCTGGCTTCTAAAAACTACATTAATGGTTTCCTTTCCTTCTGGGTCCTTGGGTTAAATAATAGGGTGCCTTACCAGGAGATCTGAAGAAGTTATTTCTTTCCTGGCTTCCTCCCTGTGCAGTCACCTCTCCTTTAGTAGTTGGTCAAGGCCTCTCACGGCAACCTGATCTACTGCCTCCTCCTTCTGGGTTCTGGTTACCACTGACCTTTCTAATCTTTTTGGCTTCAGAGTGCTAATGGCTCTTCTACTGTTAACCCATCATGCTGTGTTTCCTGCTCATAACTTTATAAATAGTTCCTTCATTAATTCCTCCTCTAATTTCCCTTACTTGAGTTGTCTCTTGTTACTGCTGGGAATGTGGCTCTCTAAATTTTTTCTTATCTAAAGGACTTTTCATATCCTTTTTTTTTTTTTTAAGCGTGGAAGGTGCTTTACCACATTCTTCACATGGCTAGCACCTATTCTTTAAGTATCAGTCAAAACATCTTCTTCTGAGGTGTTCTTCTTAACCAGCCTAGATACAGTAGGACCATACTATCGTTGGGTGGCAGCACAGGGCTTTCATCCTAATATATAAAAGCCCAGGGATGTAACGACCAATCACGACCAAAGGCTGACCAACCGGAAGTCCTTCAGTCAGTGCTGGGTTGCCATGGCAACCCAGAACTGACTGCCCAGGGGGCTGAGACCCAGAGAGAGGCAGCTGTTGATCAGTAATTGTCTCTCCCTTTCTCTCCCTCTTTCCTGGCTTTGCCAGCAACCAGGCCTTTCTTTCTCTCTAGGCCTTCGTGAAGGCTGCTGTTCAGCCCCGCATTTCTGATCAGGCCCGGAGATAGGCCTGGAGATGCTGACTGGCATAGGGCCCAACCAATCAGAACCAAATGTGGGTGCTCTGGGGAGCCAATGGCTGCCTAGGAGGTGGAGCTTCTGACGCTGACTGGCATAGAAACCGACCATTCAGAACCAAATTGGCCAGCAGAGGAGGGACGTTGGGGGTGAGATTAGGCCAGCAGAGGAGGGCTGTTGGGGGCAACCAGGCTGGCAACGGAGGGCAGTTGGGGCAACCAGGCTGGCAGGGGAGGGCAGTTAGGGGTGATCAGGCAGGCAGGCAGGCAGGCAGGTGAGCAGTTAGGAGCCAACAGTCCCAGATTGTGAGAGGGATGTCCGACTGCTGGTTTAGGCCCGATCCCACAGGGTTCGGGCCTAAACCGGCAGTTGGGCATCCCCTAAGGGGTCCCCAGTTGGAGAGAGTGCAGGCTGGGCTGAGGGAACCCCCCCTCCATGCACGAATTTCATGCACCAGGCCTCTAATTAATAATATAATAATGACAATGTCTAAAATATATTGGAAGTTTATTCTGTGCCAAGAATTGCTCTAAATGCTTTATGTATGTCAACTTCTTTAATCATCACAAAAACAGTATAGTGTGTGTGTGATGATAATTATTTTTCCAATTTTACTTATGAGAACTCTGAGATGCACATGAAGTCAAGTACTTTATCCAAGGTCACATGCTAGCTAGTAAGTGGCTTAAGTGGGAGCTTAATATACAGAGATACATTGTGCTTATGTGAATAACAAACTTTAGCCTATATTTTGTGGTATTAATCAAAGAAAATATATACTTGAACAGTTTCCTTTAAATATGAATACAAGTCTTATAAGTAACATAGGGTACAATATAATGTTAAGTAATATTTTATATCTCAAAGGGGATAATTGGTTTATTTAATGCCAGACTGTCATTTTGACTCTGAGTTTTTTTAATGATCACTAAACTGTATAGCATTGCATTTTTCCAAATAAGACTTCCTTCTAAATAACAGTGTAACCCAATCTAAAATTCTATTTCATTCCTCTTAGCTTTCCCTTTTTATAAAGACATGAATTAAAGGGCCCATGAGCCCTTTTTATGTTAGTTTATAGAACATGTTGGGCAAAGCATTAAGTCCTCATTGACAGAATCTGCCATCCATAAGTTTCTTTGTTTTCAAAAGAATTTATTGGGGTTACATTGATTAATAAAATTATATAGGTTTAAGGTATACAATTATGTGTCCACAACCATAAGTAATATCTCTTTCCATCACTATTTACCCTTTACCTGCCTCCCCTCACCCAATTTTATTCTGATAATGACCATACTATTGTCTATGAGGTGTTTTTTCTTAATCCCTTCATCTTTTTCACTTAGTTCTCCCATTCCTCCCCACCTGACAGCTATGAGTCTGTTTCTGTTTTGCTTGATAGTTTATTTTGTTTAATACATTTCCATAAACTTGCAGAGAATACTCCATTTTCACATGTGTAGAACAAAGACCTGTCATTTGTGTGATGATTAAATGAATAGAGCTATTATATTTCACGATTTCTAACACACAACATTCTACGAACAAAATGTGTATGGGTTTGCCATTGCACATTTATCCATTTACCAAAGTGTATTCAGCACAATCATAATATCACAGAATGGATGCTCACTACAGTGGTTTCCTGACATAATAAGATGTGAAACTCTGCAGAGTTTATTGTCTTTTAAACTCATTAAAAGCCTGAGTATGCCAGACATTCTGAGACGTCCTAAAGAAAAAATATCTGTTTATCTAGTACTTTCAAACTTAGTTGAGCAAGATCCATTTTTTCTCTAGACCATTTAACATACCACAGAAAAATTTCATAGAACATATCTGGGGAAATATTGTTATAAGACTTTTAAAAGTCTGTATTTATAAAATGGCATGAGTGAAATCTTGTTTTCTAAAAATGAGAACAGAAGTTTATCTTAAAATAACCAATGAAGCCCTGGCTGGTGTGGCTCAATTGGTTGAGCATCGGCCCATGCATTGAAGGGTTGATGTCGGAGCACATGCCTGTGTTGCAATCAGGTTGCATGCAGGTGGGGGAGGCAACCCATTGATGTTTGTCTCTCTCTCCCTCCCCCCTCCCTTCATCTCTCTCTAAAAACAAAATCAGTAAAACATTAAAAGGAAAAGCCTGAGGAATGTACTACTGTAGGAGAAATAAATTATTTACCTAGAACTTTTATTATTCTTACTGTTCATATCCTCCCTGTAGTAGCCATGAACTCTGGCTTCTATGAAACATAGCAGTTGCCCATAACACATTTCATATACTTAGGAGTTTTCTCCCATATAAAATGTGAAAGTAGATTGCTTACAGGTAGTAAAGATGGCAGTACTATTTCTATGTTTTATAAGCTACAAAATTTTGTTTGAAATTGCTGACAAAAGTAATCTCTGTTGACAAAGTACTTCGATTTTCTTTATCATTTGGAATAATTTTAAGAGAAAGGAAAACAGAGAGAGCTGTCACCTTGAGTCATACAACACCTTAAGAGTAAAACATCATGCCAATTATTGGGTTAAGAATTAAAAGATTTTTTAAAATGCAGCACCAGAAGAGTGATTGCTTCTTTCCATGTAACAGGATGATAACTTCTAAAGCTCACCTTTCTGACCAGTTACTTTTGCCCTTAATTTTGGCTTCTGTACATTGTATTTCATTCCCTTAAACTCGATAGTCTCAATGATCATTGCAGTATCTTCACATTCACTCTCTAAATCCTTACCTCCCTCCCCAAGTAAATAGCTCCCCAAACTCTGTTATATGCGGTATTGTATGAAAGACAGTCTTTCTGATTATAGACAGGCAGAGGTTTGTCCTTTGGCTCTAGTATTTCTCTCTCTCTTGTTTAGTTCTCAATAGCTGTAACTGTGTCTGACAAGTCTTATTTTTAGAAAGTATGAATTGAGAGACTACACTTCTGTCTGTGCTTTCTACTGATAAGACTGTCAACCTCTGCATGACTTCTGCCACTGATGAAAAAAGCCTGTTTATATTAGGTGACTTCCATTTGGGTTATGTAACTGAATGTCAAAGCTTCTTGATTTGCATAAAGGTACATTGTGGACATTTAGTTATTAGAAGAAGAGTGAAAGCCTTCTGTTGTGAGTCCCAGGACCTGTCCATTTAACATGAAATTGTTCTGCCCGAACGGAGGCAGCTTCACTTCCTGGGTAGGAGAGAGGATATCACCATTGAGTTACAAAGTAACCAACAGCCAAAGTTGCTTAGCATGACCTCATTGGAGGGATGAGATCTTGATTAAAGTGTTTTGGAATGATATGGAAGGGAGGTGTACATTCTTCTGTGTTTCAAGGGGCTTCTGGCACGGGATTAAACTGTTATCCTAATGGAGAGAAAAGTTGCTAAGAATTCAGCATATGGAAAATCATAATTGTGTTTATTAAATGACTAGAGGCCCGGTGCATGAAATTCGTGGGGGGGGGGGATGCGGATATCCCTCAGCCCGGTCTGCACCCTCTCCAATCTGGGACATCCCTCTCACAATCCAGGACTGCTGGTTCCTATCCGCTCGCCTGCCTGACTGATTGCCCCTAACCACTTCTGCCTGCCAGCCTGATCACCCCCTAACCGCTCCCCTGCCGGCCTGATTGATGCCTAAATGCTCCCCTCCTGGCCCGATTGCCCCCAAATTGCCCTCCCCTCTGGCCCAATAGCCCCCAACTGCCCGCCCCTGCAGGCGTGGTCACCCCCAACTGCCCTCCCCTACTGGCTTGATCTTGCCCCCAACTGCCCTCCCCTGCTGGCCTGCTCAGTCCCAACTGCCCCCCCCCCCCGATGGCCTGATCTCTCCCCCAACTACCCTCCCCTGCTGACCTGATGGCCCCCAACTGCCCTCCCCTACAGGCCTGGTCGCCCCTAACTGCCCTACCCTACAGGCCTGGTCGCGCTTAACTGCCCTCCCCTGCAGGCCTGGTCACACCCAACTGCTCTACCCTGCAGACCTGGTTGCCCCTAACTGCCCTCCCCTGCTGGCCATTTTGTGGTGGCCATCTTGTGGTGGCCATCTTGTGATGATGTTGGATGTGAGGACCACCTAGGCTTTTATTATATAGGACATGTTCAAATAAATGCATTTTAAGTCTTGGATAAATTATAAACTTGCCATCTGGGCATAATCTCCCAAAAAGCAAAATTGTCAAGTTCACTTTTATAAATGAGTTTTATTACTGTGACATTCAAATTGTTCCAAAGTCATTTTGTTGTGGAATAACATAGCTTTTTGGTGAAAGCAGATAGTGTGAAAGTTGAGGCAAATCGAAAACAGTGCCCAATTCATATATCAGCACTTCCTCCCTGCCAACCTCTGCATCCATTAATTATTTTTCTGTCGAATCCACATCTGTCTGGAGGGCGATCAGTTCTCCTTCCAGTTTCCCTAAAAAATGAATCAACCCACGGGGTCACTATTAGTGACAATGTATTTTCTAATAAAAATGTAACAAGAGAGATGGATAGAGGAGTATGTATCACGCACCCACAGTAAACTACTGAAAAGAACACATTGCTCTTCTTCACCATTTCATCTCTGACTGTTTTTTTGTTATTGTTAATCCTCACCCAAGGATATTTTCCATTGATTTTTAGTGAGAGTGGAGGGGGGGGGGAGAGAGAGAGAGAGAGAGAGAGAGAGAGAGAGAGAGAGAGAGAGAGAGAGATCAATTGGTTGCCTCCCTCAGGCAGCAGGACCAGGATAGGGCTGGGAGATGGAACCTGCAACCAAGGTACATGTCCTTGACCAGAATCAAACCTGGGACCCTTCAGTTTGAGGGCTAAAGCTCTATCCACTGAGCAAAACCAGCTAGGGAAGTCTTTACCTCTTTCTTTCTCACACACAGTACCCATTTTGGCTTGCTCCTTATCTTTAATATTTTTCTTCCACACTTTCAAAACCTTTTCTCCTTCATGAATAATAGATATTCATCTCTGTCCCAACTCATAACTCCAATTTTATTTCCCTAATTTCCTTCACAGCATTCAGCCAAACAGAGAGATTTCCCACCTATAGAAGCCATACTCCTTAAAAATTGGAGCCAAAAATAGAAATACTAAAGTTATTTTCAAATAAAGTTAATCTTGAGGTGGTACTACTCATATGGCACAGCATACATACTCCGATCCTCAGAAGTTTGTTCTGTATATTCTAATTAGCCCCAAATCTAAGTTCACTGTTATATGTAACTGGCAGTGGTTAAAAGTTCATGGGGCCATAGCTTTGGGTCTCTAGATATCAGTAATTTAGGAAGGAAGACCAATGAGCATTGCAAAATCAATTAACGCTTAACATTAACTTACCCTAATTTTATTTCAGTTTATCTGAAGGTTAGAAGAGCAGAACACTTTAGATTCTTGTATGGCGGGGGGGGGGGGGGGGGACTCTAAGTTGCATATACAACTAGTGTTATTACTTTAAGAATGAGCTGGAATAGCTCAAAAACAACCATAAGCCACAATTAGCTTATTATTTCAAGGTAATAACTGAGGACATTATGAAAATACTAAGGAAGAGTTAAACTCACACCTGGCAATGTTATCCTATTGGCACCTACACTGTACTAAACGGATGCTTATATGCTATGGAGTAGTGCCAACAATGGAACTGCAGCCCTGTAGAGACAGTTCATCTGGGGAGAGATGTTCATTTACTTCATTTAATAATGAGCCCTTAGCAGAGATGAAGCTGAATAGTTGAATATTTTTTTAGAGAAATCATTATTATGTAAGTTTTGATAATGTTATTCCTATTTTGGAAATAGGATGTAACTGTATAGCTGATTCAGGGAAAGGAATTACTTTGATTTCTAGAAAATAGCTATAGAATGACAATGGATTTTGAAGTCACTTGCTATTTCAGCATGGCCTTTCTGTCACTGGAATGAATTAAATTTCATGAGCTCTGTCAGTTAACTCCCTTTTGCTTTTCTTTTAATATTTGTTTCAATTGCAAATATGTTTGAATTGAGACAGTTTATGATGGTATATGTAAAGTCTATATTCTGAATTATAATTAGCAAATTCAACATGTGTTCAGGTCAGTAAGCATTCATGAGTTTAACCAAAGCTTATTGGTTGTCTCCTGTGGATCAAGCACAGTGCTAGGCACTCAAAACATAACAGTAAGTAAAACTAACATATGCCTACCTTTATGAAGCTTGCATGGTAAGCATAGAGAAAATAATGTGAAACAACTTAGGTGCAAGTGATATGAAGGAAGTAGAACAGAAAAAGAGGATAAAGGATAAAAGGTCTGTGATTTCAGGGAGGATGGAAAGTGATTGCTTCTCTAGGGAGGTACAATATGAACAGAGATCTAAAGAACTGTAGGGGGCAAACCATGTGTTTATCTGGGGAAGACCATTCCAGGCAGAGAGAATAGCAAGTCGCAGGGCTCTGTGCAAATGTGCTTGTTGGGGTCTTGGAATAGGCAGTGATCAGAGTATGGGAAGCAACAGAAAGAGTTATCAGAGAAGATGTCAGGAGGCACCCAGGGACTAGTTTACATATAGTTTTGTGGGCCAAGGTTAAGAGTTTGGATTTTAAGTGTGAAGGGAAGCTGTTGGAAGATTTTATGCATAGGAATGATATCATCTGACATAATTTAAATGATTATTTAATCAGAATGATTATTGAGTTTTGGCTTCTGTGTGATATATAGGCTGAAAGAAAGTAAGAGTCTACTCAGTAGTTCCTGTGAGAATTTCAGGGACTTGGGGTAGGGTGGTATTAGTGAAGATGTTAAATTGATTACAGTCTGGATACATCTTGAAGAAAATGATGACAGGATTTGCTGTTGGATTGTATGTCGGTGAGCAGGAAGAGAGGTTAAGGATAACTCCAGGGTTTTTGACCTGGGTAAAGCAAAGTTTGTTTCTACTGGATAAAACTCGAGACTGACAGAGCACATATCTCTGAAGCAGTGAAAAGAAATAAAAACAGCAGATTTTGGGGTGAGAGGATGCTGAAGGATGAGGGGCTGGAGTCACAGTTTATTGCAACACAGCTGGATCTGTGACCCCACATGCGGGTTCGGGCTTGGTCTGTGGTCCAGATGTGGAAGGAGGCTCTGTGTGATCTGTGCTCAAAGAGGGTACTGCATAGCTCTTCATGTGGAATTTCTGAATGCCATAGCAAATTGGCATATTTTGTAACACAAGTTGATTAAATACATCCTGATTATTTAAAGAAGGGACCAACTGCTGTGTTCGTTTATAACTATGCAAGAAACACTGTTGTTTTGTTCTTCAATTTCTTTGAAAAAAGCTGGTAATAAGGCATTCGGTCTTTCTCTGAGTTAGTGGCTTAGAAAAAGGATGGAGGCGTAACCACTAAGTGTTTCATTATACAGTTGAGGAAATTGTCTATTCCTAATAACACTTCTTTTTGAAAGGGAATTTTAAAAAATTCTTAGTACCAAATGAAGTGTCTTAAATTCAACTAGAGTTGGAAATAGATGGCTATTACATCCAGTTTAATATGTTTTTATATTGCAATCATTTATTCAGCCCTGAGAGCAACCATAAAATTATCCTCAGTGGAGCAGTGTTGTACCCACTGTGATATTTAACCATCAAAGGTGCTCATGGAGAAGCATCCTCCTAATGTAGAAGAATAATCGCTTTATGAGTTTCTCTAGTGGAAAATTTCTCAATCTGTGGCCTCCAGTGGCCTGCTAACCTTTGAAATTGTATGTATAGTCGTGTATGTGTGCATATTTTCAGGAAAGAAAAACTAAAACTTTTATAAATTCCCAATTCCCTGATCTCTTTAAAAGTGTTAAAAAGTATTACATTTTTGAAACTAAGAAGTGATTTCCTTTGGATCTACATACTAGAAATATTATTTTGAGAGAAAGCTACCAAACTGCCTAGTAACATAATAGATGTTCAGTAAAGGTCAGCTCAAGTTCCACTGGCAGGGCTGAGACAAAAGGTGCTAAAGATTATTTTTAAAGATTATTTTTTAAAAGGAGGAGATAATCAATACACTGACAATTAAGAGGAAAGAAATGGAGTTTTGAATAGATGAAGGAAGAAAGAAAGCTAAAAGGTGTACCTAGTGGAGGAAGTAATAGCTCCCGCAAGTATCCCTCTGTGGAACCCAGGCTGATGCCTGTTTTTATGCTATTCTCCTGATAGATTATAGCTCAGGACAAAGAGATTAACCAAGGAATTTATATGCATAACCCATGGAAGTAGACAATAGGGTGGGGAAGACCTGCCTGGGTGGAGCGGGGGAAATGGGGTGGGGAATGGGGGACATTTATAATGTGGCCAATAATAAAAAAACAACCCATCATTTTAAAAGAACTCTTGCAAATTAAAGAGAAAAAAAGAGAGTGACCAAGTAGAAAAATTAGCAAAATACTTGAACAACCAAAATATGGCAAATTAACATATAAAAATGTGTCCCAGCTCAATTATCAAGGAAATGCCAATTAAACCACAACACCATACCACAGTAGACCTATCAGAATGGCTAAAAGAAAAAGAGACAGATTCCAGGTGTTGCTAAGCATGTGAAGCACTTGGAACACTCAAATATTTGAGGGTTTAAATTGGTACAACCAATTTGTAAACCTGGCATTAGTCACTAAATTTGAACACACACACACACACATACTCATACACACATACACATACACGCACACACATACACACAGTCAGCCCTCCATCTCCTCATGTTTTGAGTCTGTACGTTTAACCAATTGTAGATTGAGAATATTTTTAAAAATTCCCCAAATATTTCCAAAAGCAAAACTTGAATTTACTATGCACAATACTACACTAAATCTACATAGACGAAGTGATGTATAAGCATACCCTGCTGTAGCCCATATGTACACATAGATTCTGTATAAATACTATATGCCATTTTATATAAGGGAGTTGAGCACCCGTGAATTTTGGTATCTATGTGTGTCCTGGAAATGGTCCCCCTCTGCTACTGAGGGAGGATCGAACACTATGACCCAACAATTCCACTCTTTGACAAACAACTAACAGAAATGAATACTTATTTTCACCAAAAGATTGAGTGTTCATCAAAGCACAATTCATAATAGTTACAAACTTGAAGCTACCTAAATTTTCATCAACAGGTATAATGAGTAAATCATGGTATATTTACACACCTGAACACTATTGTGTTGAATGAGAATGAATGATCCATAATAACAATAATACAGGGGAATCTCATACATATAATATTGAATGTAAGAAATAAGACACAAAATGTATATATCACCTGATTCTATTTATAAAGAATACAAATACAACAAGTTAGTCTATGGTGATAGAAGTCAGAATAGTGGAGCCCTAGCCAGCTTGGCTCAGTGGATGGAGTGCTGGCTCATGGACTGAAGAGTCCTGGGTTTGATTCTGTTCAAGGGGATGTACCTTGGTTGCAGACTCTGTGTGCAGGAGGCAACCAATTGACGTGTCTCTCTCACATCGATGTTACTCTCTTTCTGTCTCTCCCCCTCCCTCCCACTCTCTCTAAAAAAATCAATGGAAAAATATCCTCTGGTGAGGATTAACAACAACAACAAAAAATAGTAGTGAGCTCAGAAGTAATGACTGGAAGGGGGCACGAAGGAATGTATCTTCTGGGTGCTGATGATAGTCTGTTTCTCGATTTGGGCATTGGTCATGTGAATGTATGCCATTTGTGAAAGTCCATAGTATACTATGCATACTTTAAAAATATGTATATTATACTTTAGTAAAAAAGTAACAAATCATTTTAAAAACGTCTGGAAATAAAACGAATAATTTTAAATTCTGATCATTTAAAAATGTAAATGCTTTGCTAGATGTCAGCACTTTATTGTTAGTGAAGAAGGGCTGCAGCATGGGGCAAAGTATGAATGTGCTTTATTATGACCTTGTTTGCACAGTGGAATAAGAGGCCACAATATGTCATACAGGCATTTTCCCGGGAGAGACTTCTATAATGATGTGCACTTCTGCAAACATACTATTTGCTGAAATAAACACTTCAACTGCTCTGAGGATTTGGAGAAACCGTTCATTAAACTGCAAGGGAATGACACAAGAATTCATTGAACAGAAAATAAATAGCCTGCTCTGTAGCTTTTCTCTCTGATAGATAAGTTGGAGATTAATGGGAATAGATTGGTGAAAATTGCTGTGTTCTTCCCAAGTCAAACCAAATATAAACAAACTAATTGAAAATCATATCATATCTGATGTTCTCCAGGGACATTTTTTATTTTTAGGAAGAAAGTAAGTTTAGATGTCTTTTAAAATATAGACTGTATTGAACATAGTTAGAAAAACTACTTTGTGCTCAGGTAAGTAGAGGCAGTTATCCAGAAATGAATTATTAGGTTTATTAATGGAACAACTTGAGGCTAACAACTTCTAAGAAATGAGCAATCAATGTGGATCTCAGATCCTTTCTTAGAGATAGCTTTCTCCATGCAGTCTCTCACCTGCATGTTTTTGTTTGGTTCTTTCCACTTGGTATAAATCACCACTGTGTTTATGCCCATTTAGGCATAAGTTTTTTATAGGGAACGCCCTGAGAACACTTGACTTAATATCTGGCTTTGTATTTGTCTGCATGTTAATTGATGAGGTGTAGGCCACTATCAAAGGAAAATAGTGAATATAATCAATATCAATATTCAAACAGATAAAAAGAACCAATTTATAAGAAAGTTAAATTAGAAGTTATATATCCTGTTATTTTGTATAAAGTACTACACTTGTCCATCTAAGAGGTTAGAGGTAGGAAATCTACACTAATAAAAGAGAAACATGCTAATTGGCGTACGACTGCTACCCTTCCCATTGGCTAATCAGGGCAATATGCAAATTAACTGTCAGCCAATATGGCGGCTGGCAGCCAGGCAGCTTGAAACTAACATGAGGCTTGCTTGCTTCAGTGACGGAGGATTCCAACGTTCCCCGCCTGCGGCTGCAGGCCTCTGAGCCTGCAGTTTCAAACATTGTAACAAATGTAGATGCTAAACAAAACCCCAGAAACCAGCTTTCAGCCGGCTGGGATCTCAGAGCTGGGATCTCAGAGCTGGGATCTCAGAGCTGGGATCTCAGAGCTGGGATCTCAGAGCTGGGATCTCAGAGCTGGAGTTGATACAGAGTTTCGAGAACCAAAACAAACCAGATACCTGCGGAGGCCTAAGAACTGGAGCCTCAGAGCTAAAGCTGGCCCAGAATAAAAAAAAGAAAAAAGAAAAAAAGGAGCAGTTGGGAGCTTCAGTCCCAGCCTGAAAACAGCCCTCAGCCCCTCACCCAGACTGGCCAGGTACCCCAGTGGGGACCCCCACCCTGATCTAGGACACCCTTCAGGGCAAACCAGCCGGCCCCCTCCCATGCACCAGGCCTCTATTCTATATAGTAAAAGGGTAATATGCCTCCCAGCACTGGGATCAGCGGAGCCACCAGGCCTGCCAGCACCGGGATCAGCGTGACAGGGGCCAGCGCCCAAACCCCCTGATTGCCCTGCGGCTCTGTGTGTGACAGGGGGTGGGGCCACAACCTCCCTATCGGCCCTGCTCTGTTCACGACAGGGGAAGGAGCCCCAACCCCCTGATCGGCCCTGCTCTGTGGGTGATAGAGGGCGGCGCACCAACCCCCTCCCCCCCCACTGGCCCTGCTCTGTGTGTGATGGGGTAGAGCCATAACCTCCCCATCGGCCCTGCCCTGAGTGTGACAGTGGCGGCGCCCCAACCCCCTGATCGGCCCTGCTCTGTGTGTGACGGGGCAGTGTGCCAACTCCCCTATCGGCCCTACTCTGTGAGTGACAGGGGGGAGCTCCTCAACCCCCTGATGGGCCCTGCTCTGTGCCTGACAGGAGGCAGCGCCCCAACCCCCTGATTGGCCCTGCTCTGTGAGTGACAGGGGGTGGCACCACAACCTCCCCATGGACTCTGCCTTGAGTGTGACAGGGGGCGGTGCCCCAAACCCCCAATCGGCCCTACCCTGAGCGTGACTGAGGGTGGCATCGCAACCTCCCAATCCGCCCTGCTCTGTGCATGACAGGGGGCGGCGCCTCAACTCCCCAATCAGCCCTGCTCTGAGCCCAACCAGGGGCTGCACCTAGGGATTGGGCCTGCCCTCTGCCACCCGGGAGCAGGCCTAAGCCAGCAGGTTGTTATCTCCCAAGGGGTCCCAGACTGCGAGAGGGCACAGGCCGGGCTGAGGGACTCCCCTCTCCCCCCTCCCCCCCGAGTGCACAAATTTTTGTGCACCAGGTCTCTAGTAAAAGATAAAAGTAAATCTGAGAGTTAAGACATTAGTAGTTGAGAATCTATACTGGTAGAAGTAGCAATTTGGAAAATTTTCTCTAAGAAAGTTGCAAAATTCTTCATTTTGATTTTTCAATTTTTTTTGTAGTGTGAATTATTACATACAATAACAAACTACTATTTTTTAAGTTTTCTAAAAGTTTTCTCTAAAAACCTTGGGAATGTTCCTTTTGCTTCTTCAAACATTATTAAATGATAAGCCACTGAAAATAATAAGTAACTGCTGCTATTTTGAACAAGGAAGAAGCAGAAATAAAGAGATCAGCCCGGGGAGAGAAATATGAGTGTGGACCCAAAGGCTCTGCCATGACAGCTCCTTGAACCCCACCAGCTCTCTGAGTAACCTGTTCAAGGGAACTGGGAGGTCAAGCGAGGAAGAGGTCTTTATCGCTGGCTGCCTGGCTAATAAATAATTCCCAGGTAATCTGTCTTCATTCCCGAGGCTGCTGTAACAAATCATCAGAAAGTGAGTGGCTTAAAACAGCAGCAATTTATTCTCTGAGAAATCTGGGGGCCAGAAATCTGAATCAAGGTGTGGGCAGTGCTGCACTCCCTTTGGATGCTTTAGGGTAGAAAACAGTTTTTGCTGCTTCCATGTCCCTTCTGGCCACATCACTCCAATTTCTGCCTCTGTGGTGATTGCCTTTTCCTCTTTTCTCTGTATTCTTCTCTGTGTGTCTGTGTCAAAACTCCCTTTGCCTCTCTATTGATGTGATTAAATTTAGAGTTTACCTGGATAATCTACAATAAACTCCTCCACTCAAGATCCTTAACTGAATCTCATTTGCAAAGGCTTTTTTTCCAACGAAGGTGCCACAGATTAGGACCTGGATGTGTTTTTTGGGCCACTTGTCAGCCCTCTATATTATCAAACATTTAAAATTATATAGCTTCAGATTTAGAAGCCAAATGAGAAAAGCCCCATTTCTTGACTTGCCTTCTAACCAATTCTAGTCCTGTTCAGATACCTTTCCACAGTGTTCAGTAGTTTGGAATGGTCAGCCACAAGCTTGTCAAGGAACTTGGAGATAAAGTCCAGTTGGCCCCTTTGACACATGAGAAAACCACTGGCCAGATAATAGGTCAGTAACGAAGATGACGAGGTTATCTGAAGAACTAGAACTATAATCCAGGATCTAGTTTATTGTTCTTTCTATTTCATCAAATTGAATGAGCAACACATTGTATACTAATTGATTTAAATAATTCATTCTTGAAAACTGCTTAATAAAGTTTCTTTTTTTATTTGTCAATAAAACAAATCTGGTATGATTAATCAAGATAATTATAATAAGAAATTTAATAAAAGTTATGTACAAAAATAGTATGTTGAATAATAAATGAAATTATAGCACCTTCTCTAAAATAGAGAATATACTAAGCAAACCTTTTAAAAGCAGTTCTGTATTTGTCATTTTCCCTTTTGAGTTTTCTTATCCATTCAGGCATTTGCAGTATAACTTCAAAAGATGCCATTACTTTGAAGAAATACTTAGTTTTTGTTTTGTTTTATCCTTTGTAATGTCTATTACTAGCCCACTAGGAATACTAATAGGAATTGCTTTATAAGAATGGCATTGCTCAGAGAAATCATAAATATCTGAACACAGCACATTCTTTTATAATATTAAATTATTCCATCTATTTTCAGGATTTGGGGAATGCATGACTACATAAAAGTATGTGTGGTTGTCTTTTCTCATCCTGAAGAACTTCTTTTGAAATCAGAGATAAAAGTGGAAATCAAGGTGAACTCAGTCCACCCATGGAAAGATTTGATGTCCATAGATAAAAACAGAGAATCCAATTTGGAAAATAATAATGTGTCAGTGATGAAGGGAAGAAGAGAGAGAGAGAGGTAGAGTAATTGAGAGAGAAGGAAACAGAGAGAGGGGAATAGGGTAGAATCTCACTGAGTTGTTTAAAACATTTTGATGAACCCATAACCAGCCTATGTATATTTTAATGTTTATTGTAAAAAGTATTATGTGTATGATATTTTTGTAAGTCAGTCTACTTTGAATAAAAGATAACTGACTGTGAAAAATTTTGTTAAAGACTTGGAAGTATCCTTTGCACTTCCCACCCTATCCTCAACAAACACTCCTTTGAGATGGAGGAAGTAGATTGGTGTTTGGGAATTAAACTTTTAATCAACAGCATAAATATTAAGGAAAAAAAACCTGAAAATTAATGTCTTCCAAGCTACAAAACCTGATATAATCTATTTGAAGTAACATTTTGCAGTAGGATGTGTCAATCTGAAGTGGTTTTGGAGATGAGTTGGCTAAATATAACTAGGAAAAGAAGAGTTCCAGAGACAAATGTTTTTAGCACTCACATTAACATTGTCCAAGAAAAAGAGTTGGCCAACAAACTTTAGTATTTCCATTGTATTGTTTAGTGGGTTCACACATTTACTGGTGGGGGCAAAAAATGTATAGTCATTGTGCCGGGCCAGCTCAGCCAAGGGTTCGGTGAGCCTGAGGGGGCGTGGTGAAGGATGTAGAAAAGAGACAAAGAGAATAAGCTGGGTCTACTAGGTGGATCTCCTATGCCTGGGTGAGGCCACAGAGAGAGACACAGATAGCAAGCTGATGCTTTATTTTATAGCCAGAGGTAAACAAGATAGTGGTCACCATAGTTACAGTGTTCTTGTGAGTTTCACTTGTTTTGGCAGCACTTGCTGCACCTCCCACAGTTTATTAGCTACCCAGATAAGATCTAGGGAGCATCATAAGGTCAAGCCTAATTATGCTAAGAGGGCTGTGCCCTCTAAGCTGGGACTTGTTTGTAGCCTTGCCAACAGGTCAGTCCGAGGCTTAACCCTATATAGTATAGCCACTCCCTACAAGTCTTATTTTTTTTTTTTAATTTTACTAGTTTGATTTTCCTCATAGAACTCTATCTTGCTGTGTATGTGGTGAAGCCAACTTGTGATTTCAAACTGGTAACTCAGTCTAATGCAGTGGTTCTCAACTTTCTGGCCCTTTAAATACAGTTCCTCATGTTGTGACCCCAACCATAAAATTATTTTCGTTGCTACTTCATAACTGTAATGTTGCTACTGTTATGAATCATAATGTAAATATCTGATATGCAGGATGGTCTTAGGCGACCCCTGTGAAAGGGTGGTTCGACCCCTAAAGGGGTCTCGGCCCACAGGTTGAGAACTGCTGTTTTAGATAAATGCTCAATCTCAGAGTCTTACTCTCTTCCCCATTCCCTTTCAGGTTGGCATTTGTTTATATGGGGGAGGGAATGACATGGGTCCTCTTGGTGATGGAAGTGCAGAAAGGGTGTTCAGATTTATATGGCGTCTTCCGGAATCTCCCCAATCTCTCGCTGCAGGATATAGCTAATGTGGGTTACTCCCTCACTAATGACAACTAGTCTTTTTCCATGTTGTGTAAAGGCATTGTCTAGGTTTTCTCCAGTCGTTAGCCTCTTAGTTTTCACCCTGGGACCTCCCTCTGTTTTGCTACTGGAGACTGCCTAGGGCAGGTCCATTGACTCTCAACTCGGCTATCTTCCATGCACCCATGGGGCATGTGGACACCTCTGGGCTTCTATATACCAGGCTGCATTGCAACTAAAGGAGGCTTGGTCTTGGCCTCATTGCTCAGTTTATTTTGATATGGCTGCTTCTAGGTTAACTTGGGTGTAGACCAGTGATGGCGAACCTTCTGAGCTCGGCGTGTCAGCATTTTGAAAAACCCTAACTTAACTCGGGTGCCGTGTCACATACAGAAATTTTTTGATATTTGCAACCATAGTAAAACAAAGATTTATATTTTTGATATTTATTTTATATATTTAAATGCCATTTAACAAAGAAAAATCAACCAAAAAAATGAGTTCGCGTGTCACCTCTAACACGCGTGTCATAGGTTCGCCATCACTGGTGTAGTCTATAAGACAATTAATTTTTAAAATTCAAAATTGTCCTCAAACTCTCTAATACAGGGGTGGGCAAAAGTAGGTTCACAGTGACAATGCATTGTGACATTCTTTTGAGCTATTATAATAATCATAACCTACACATTTTTTTTTATACCAACAACTGTAAACCTACATTTGCCTACCCCTTTATAGCACCCCTTTCTGGGATTTTGACTGTAAGAAAATATATCCGGCATGTGTCTGAGTATCTTTTTCTAGTAGGATTGAATCCGTACTATCTTCTGCTTGCTGCTTGGCCACCTCCTCCCTAAAATAAAGCTTCCGTGTCAAGGTCACCAAGCCTGTATCCTAATTCCAAAGTGGCAGAAAAGGAATTTAGAAAAGTCTTTTCCTGTAATAAAATTGGGCTTTCAGACCTATTGTCTTATAGCAGAGAGAAATGGATTATCTCTTGTGTGTGTGTGTCTTTTATAGTCTTGCTGTGACAAGCTGTTAACACTCTCTTTATCCCCATTTAGGTCGACAAAGGCTGACTTGAGGGGTGTCACATGGAGAGAGATGATAAAGAAAAATCACATTCAGACATTTCAAACAATATTCCCGCTTTCCAGTGGTTGAGAGCATCCCCATTGAGATAATGCAGTGGGCTATTAGAGGGTCAGGAGGGATTGATGATATTTAGCATGAGTTTCAGATATAAGGGAGAAGAATATCTGTCATTAATTTTCTATCATTGAAATAGTTTATATATAATGTCCGTGTAATTTTCATTTTTCTCAGAATATTGAGGTTGATATGCCTGCCCTAAGAAATAGTTTCTAAAGCTGGAAGTTGTCCTGGACATTCAGTTGGGTTGGGTTTTCACAGTATGTCTAATCCTGTCTATGTGGGAGTTGAGGTGATGGGAAGGCATTTTTGTGTCACGGTTTTCTTTTTCTTCTTCTTTTAGTCATTATCTCCCTTATGTTATTTGTGATCATAAAAACAATTTTGGAAACATGCCTTTCAGCACAAATTACCTAATTTAGTTTTCGTGTTGCTGTTTTTGTACTGCCCTGAATAAGGTTTTACTCTGTGCTTCTTCAACATGGAACGCTATTTTCTCTATCTTTCAAAGGTAATCAACTTGTGATGGACAATAGAATATACTAACTATTTGGGCGATGAAGCCTGTCAAATTCTCAATGTGGTTTCTATTATCATTTGCACTTTGAGACTAAAGTGTAGGTCCTCTGCTCTCAGTTAAATTTTATCTCATTCCTGACTTTGGTTCCCAGGAGATTTATTTGTATGGATTCCAAAAGTCAGAAGGGAGTAAAACTGTGCTCTCTGGGCCTTGGCATGTTTTCCTGATGTTTTATACATTCTAAACATCAAAAAACCATACTTAAGTATGACCTCTTCAAAATCATCTCAGACTCTGCTCCCCTTTCTCACTTCCTTCAGCCACGTTGGCCTCATTTGTGTCCGTTGGGGCTTTTGAATCCAGTCTTCTCTGCCAGAAACGTGGCTACCCTGGGTTTTGGTGTGTTTGGTGGGATCAAAATGTCATGTCTTCACATAGCTCTCTTCTGACTTCTCTAACCAAACTATGCCTCCTCCTCCCCTCTTTCTTTCCACTCATCATACTTAATCACACCATGGTTTTATTTTCCCATAATGCATCGCTATTGTTTACCATCACTGCCATAACAAGTATCACACTGGGTGGCATTAAGCAACAGAAATTTATTTTCTCACAATTCTAGTGGCTAAGAAGTCTCAGATCGCTTCCTCTGAGGCCCCTCTCTTTGACTTATCGATGGACATCTCATTGTGTCTTCACATAGACTTCCCTCTGTGTCTATTCACATCCAAATTTTTCTATTCTAAAAGGATACCAGTCATATTGGGTCAGATCCTATCCCAATGACCTCATTTTAACTTAATTGCCCCCTAAAGACTCTATCTTTAATTATAGTCACATTCTGAGATACTGAGGGTTAAGACTACAAAATATGAATTTGGGACAAAATATGAATTTGTAAATTACTCAAACAGAAATATGATATGTACGTTTACCTAAATTTTAAAGATTTACTCATTATTGGCATCAAGGTAACAAACCTGCAAACCTGTAGAGAATTTTTAAGAGTTTATTAGAGGCAAACTGATGACGATTGCTGGGAAGGAAAATCTCAATGGATTGAGAAAATGCTCTGGAGAATGACAATCTTACACCTTATTTTATAAATTAGAATCAAAGGAGGAAGCATGGGAGGGTTGCATAAAAGGCATTGGTGGTAGACTAGGGATACAGGAGAAAGCAAAGGGGGGAACCTCTGAGACAGGATAGAAGTAAAACAGATAGATGCATTTCTTTTACATTGTGGGTATAGGATAGTAAACAACTAACATTTACAGCAGGTAGAAATGATGTGCAGGAGAACAAGATAACAATGAAGGGTTCTCTGGTCTCCTGCTCTGGTGGGAGATTGTGCCCTGAGGGGTCTGGAAAAAAAGGGATTACTATGACAATCTTGGATGCAAAAGACAATAGACTCAGGTAAAGTAAAGATTTATCTTTATTAAGGAAGATACCGGTCTTGGATATGACTCACTTTTAGTTAAGAAGTTTTAATTTCAGACCATCCCATGTCATTACTTTGGGTCTCTGAGTTTGTAAGCCTTGCCACTCAGGCCTCCCCTGAGTTTGTCAGCTTTAGTATGTACTAGTATTACCTTTTTCATTATCCACACTGGTGTTACTAAAATTCTCCTCCTGCATCCTTTGCTTTGCAAATATAAGGAAATATGAGAAAATAACTTAAAGTTTAGATATTTCTGTACTAAGCTCATAACCTAAGCTAAGTGGATGATGCTCCCTTTCCTCTCTGTTGGCATCTTTCTGTGTGATTGATACTTTTCTAGATTTTAGAGACCAGCTCAGTTTTTCTTGCTATAGCAGTAAAACATAAAAATTTTTCCCTTTTTTTTTAAACAGGACATTTCCACCTATCAAATGTCTTTAATACTAAAGTGGCTTTGATGACATTCCCTTATCTAAAACATTATTAATGTGACCTTACCATACTTAATTTTCCCCCAGGTGAATTCAATTCTCCATTACAGTCGCTGGTTATATTTCTGCAGAGTTTGTTGCTGTTGTTGTCAATTGTGTGATCTGACAATGTTGAATTTTACCTAAGTATCCCTCCCTTCCTCACCCCCCAGCACCATTTTTATGTCTGTGTAATGGTTTATGCAAAGGCACATATCTATCCCATATGACTTAGATAAGAATCATGAATGCCCCTTATTTACTTATCTAATAAAAGAGAAACATGGTAATTGGCGTAAGACCGCTACCCTTCCCATTGGCTAATCAGCGAGATATGCAAATTAACTGCCGGCCAAGATGGCGGCCGGCAGCCAGACAGCTTGAAACTAACATGAGGCTTGCTTGCTTCAGTGACGGAGGAAACCAACGTTCCCCGCCTGCCTTGCTGGCCTCTGAGCTGGCAGTTTGAAACATAGTTACAAAAATAGAACCTAAACAAAACCCCAGAAACCAGCTTTCAGCTAGCCGGGATCTCAGACCTGGAGTTGATACAGAGTTTCCTTTGTAGAACCTAAACAAACCAGATACCTGCTTTCAGGAGCGGAGGCCTAAGAGCTT
Organism: Myotis nattereri; assembly: GCF_964212035.1. Lineage (NCBI taxonomy): Eukaryota > Metazoa > Chordata > Mammalia > Chiroptera > Vespertilionidae > Myotis > Myotis nattereri. The sequence goes on along the minus strand of NC_138079.1, from coordinate 72,736,670 downwards.
GAGCCTCAGAGCTAAAGCTGGCTCAGAATAAAAAAAAAAAAAAAGTAAAAAAGGAGCAGTTGGGAGCTTCAGTCACCCGCCAGCCTGAAAACAGCCCTCAGCCCCTCACCCAGACTGGCCAGGCACCCCAGTGGGGACCCCCACCCTGAAGGGTGTGTGACCAGCTGCAAACAGCCATCATCCCCTCATCCAGGCTGGCTAGGCACCCCAGTGGGGACCCCCACCCTGATCCGGGACACCCTTCAGGGCAAACCAGCCAGACCCCACCCATGCACCAGGCCTCTATTCTATATAGTAAAAGGGTAATATGCCTCCCAGTACCGGGATCAGTGGAGCCGCGAGGTCTCCCGCCACCGGGATCAGCATGACAGGGGGCAGCGCCCAAACCCCCTGATCGCCCTGTGGCTCTGTGTGTGACAGGGGGCGGGGCCACAACCTCCCTATCGGCCCTGCTCTGTGCCTGATGGGGGGAGCTCCCCAACCTCCTGATCACCCTGCGGCTCTGTGTGTGACAGGGTGCGGCACCCCAACCCCCCCACCCCATGGGCCCTGCTCTGTGTGTGACGGGGTAGAGCCATAACCTCCCCATCGGCCCTGCCCTGAGTGTGACAGTGGCGGTGCCCCAACCCCCTGATGGGCCCTGCTCTGTGCATGACAGGGGGGAGCTCCCCAACCCCCTGATCGGCCCTGCTCTGTGCATGACAGAGGGTGGTGCCGCAACCTCCCCATCAACCCTGCCTTGAGTGTGACAGGGGGCGGTGCCCCAAACCCCCAATTGGCCCTACCCTGAGCATGACTGAGGGTGGCATCACAACCTCCCAATCCACCCTGCTCTGTGCATGACAGGGGGCAGCGCCCCAATTCCCCAATCGGCCCTGCTCTGAGCCTGACCAGGGGCTGCACCTAGGGATTGGGCCTGCCCTCTGCCACCCGGGAGCAGGCCTAAGCCAGCAGGTCGTTATCTCCCGAGGGGTCCCAGACTGCGAGAGGGCACAGGCCGGGCTGAGGGACCCCCCTCCCCCCCCGAGTGCACAAATTTTTGTGCACCAGGCCTCTAGTGAGGTAATAAGATCCATGATTAGCTGAACTGTTTGGTCCTTACTGATCACAACAAAATGCTTGCTAATCAAACTTTGTTTTCCTCCTGCATGTAGTTCCTGAGCTTTGACCCTCCCGCAGCCTGAGCCAGCACTCAGCCCTTTGTAACAGCCCCTCCTGAGAATAGGCTGGGCACAGCGTAAAACATTGTTTATCTACTATCAGATCCTGCCACCCTCACTCTTCCCACTTCCTTGTGTGTGATGGCATATTTTAGGTGTCAACTTGACTGAGCTAAGGGCTGCCCAGATGGCTGAGAAAACATTATTTCTGGGTGTGTCTGTGAGAATCTCTGGAAGAGACTAGCATTTGAATCAGCAGATCCAATGAAAAAATCTGCTCTCATTAATGCAGGTGGGCATCAACCAATCCCTTGAGAGCCTAAGTATAAAAGCAGAGGAAGGGCAAATTTACTCTTTCTGTTTGAGCTGAGATATCCACCTTCTCTTGCCCTTGAACATAGGTGCTCCTGTGTCTCAGGCTTCTGGACCCAGTCCAGGACTTACCCCACAAGCCCCCTGATTCTCAGGCCTTCTGAGTGGGACTGAATTACACAACATCGGCTTCCTTGGTCCTCCAGCTTGCTCTTATATATCCATACATAACCTTCTGGTTTTGTTTCTCTGGAGAACTCTGACTGGTACACCACCCCTGTTCTTCCTAGGATAATTATCCCCTATAAAATAAAAACTCTTTCTGCTTAACTCTTGAGATCTTGTAGATCTTAGATCAGAGATTTTTCCCTCTTGATATCATCTCTTTTCCCTTATTACAATAATACTTTAGAGTAAAATATGTCTTTAAGTCTGAATTTGTTTTTTACTTTGACAAATGTATCAGGTAAAATTTTTTCTATCATTGAAGACAAGGAAATGCAATATGTAGACTTGGCTTCCTATAATATGTCTTGACCTTTAAATGAGCGAAAAACCAAAAAAACACATCCAGAAAATAAAGGCTATTCAAAGGACATGTTTACTTCATCCTATTTTTTTTTATAAACTTATGTCTTACCAGCCTCTGCTAGCCACTAAAGAAAATGCATTTAAAAATGCACACTGCTGCTTTTTCTTGTGATTTTATCAAATAAATATCATATGCTAAAATAAAATTGAGATTTGCATGGGTTAAGGTAAATAGTTTGGCTTGATGAAAGTTACTGGTGGAATAGTCTAATTTCAGGAATTAAATTTTGCTTAAAAAATCAAATTTTTGTTGAAATGTTGCTAATAAGTTAGAAAAAGATAATGTGAACTCTAAAAAACCATATATATATATGTATATATATATATATATATATATATATATATGTTAATAGAGGCCCAATGCATGAAATTTGTGGGGGAGGGGTCCCTCAGCCCAGCCTGTGCCCTCTCACAATCCAGGCCCCCTCAGGGGATGTCCGACTGCAATCCAGGACCCCTTGCTCCTTACCATCCATCTGCTCACTCCTAACCAATCACTTGCTTGCTCCTTAGTGCTTGGCTTGCTGCTCCTTAGCACTGCCAATAGGTGGGAGAGGTTCTTGCCACAGCTGCTGCGCTCACCAGCTGTGAGCCCTGCTTCTAGCTGAGTGGAGCTCCCCTGTGGGAGCACACTGACCACCAGGGGGAAGCTCCTGCATTGAACGTCTGCCCCCTGGTGGTCAGTGCACATCATAGTGACCGGTCGTTCTGGTCGTTCAGGTCTATTTGCCATACTGGTCACTGCGCTTTTATATCTATACTAGAGGCTCGGTGCACAAAAATTTGTGCACTCAGGGGGGGAGGGATGTCCCTCAGCCCAGCCTGTGCCCTCTTGCAGTATGGGACCCCTCAGGGGTGACCACCTGCTAGCTTAGGCCCGCTCCCCGGGGCATTGGGCCTAAGATGGCAATCGGACATTCCTCTGGCAGCCCGGCAGCCCTCAGGGGGTGTCTACTTGCCTGCGGGGACCAGGCCTAAACTGCAGTCGGATATCCTTAGTGCTGCTGAGGAGGCAGGAGAGGCTCCCACCACCACCGCTGTACTGGCAGCCATCAGCCTGGCTTGTGGCTGAGCAGAGCTCCTCCCATGTGAGAGCGCCCTGACCACCAGGGGGCAGCTCCTGCATTGAGCGTCTGCCCCCTGGTGATCAGTGTGTGTCATAGTGACCAGTCATTCCTAGTCCTTCTGCTGTTAGGGTCAGTTTGCATATTACCCTTTTACTATATAGGATAGAGGCCTGGTGCATGGGTGGGGGCTGGCTGGTTTGCCCTGAAGGGTGTCCCGGATCAGGGTGGGGGTCCCACTTGGGTGCCTGGCCAGCCTGGATGAGGGGATGATGGCTGTTTGCAGCTTGTCAAACCCCCTTCAGGGTGGGGGTCCCCACTGGGGTGCCTGGCCAGTCTGGGTGAGGGGCTGAGGGCCGTTTCAGGCTGGCGGGTGACTGAAGCTCCCAACCTCTCCTTTTTTTCTTTTGTTTTTTATTCTGGTATTTATTTACCTTCTATGGCTGTCCCTGGAGCTTAGAGCCGGCTTTAGCTCTGAGGCTCGGCTCCAGCTCTGAGACCTTGGCTGCTGAAAGCAGGTATCTGGGTTTGTTTGGCTTCTATAACTGAAACACTGTTGCAGCTCCAGCTCTGAGGCCTGGATGGCTGAGAGCAGGTTTCTGGGTTTGTTTAGCTACTATAATTGCAACATTGTTTCTTAGAGTGCAGCTTAGAGGCTGGCAGCAGCAGGCGGGGAACCTTGGCTTCCTCCATCACTGGAGCAAGCAAGCCTCCTGTTTGCTTCAGCTGCCTGGCTGCCGGCCGCCATCTTGGTTGGCAGTTAATTTGCATATCGCCCTGATTAGCCAATGGGAAGCATGTCAGAGGTATGGTTAATGACCATGTTTGTCTATTATGAGATAGAATATGAATATATATATATATATATATATATATATATATATATATATATAAAGTTTAATAATTTTTGTCCATTGGACATTTTGGGATTGGAAAATTTTTATATAAAGAGTCAGTAATTCAGGGATCCTGAAGACCACCCTCAAGTTCAAGGATTCACTGGAACTACCCACAGAACTCAGAAGAGCTCTTATACTCAGTAACAGTTTATTACCATGAAAGCGTACACATTCCACTCTGCAAGGCTAAAGTGTGCAAAGAGTGGAGTCCAGTCAAAACCAGGCTTAAGATTTCAGTTGTTGTCTCCCAGTGGAATTGTATATACAGTGCTTAATTTCCAGAACAACACCTGTGGCAATATGTATAAAGTCTTGCTAACCAGTGAAGCTTAGCCAAGCCTTGATATTTAGAGTTTTTACTGGGGTTGGTCTCCAGGTGCTCCAGAGGTCACAAACTGTGTATTTGTGACCTGAGGATCCCACCAAAAATCATATGATTATCATAAACTATGTGGCATGTACATGGTCCCAGATAAACAAAGAACGTCTTAGCAGGCCAGATATTCCAAGGACACAGAGATTATCTCCCAGGAGTTAATTAGGGCCAGACCTTTCTTTGGAAGGTACAAGCTTTGAAGACCCAGACCTGCTGAGTTAGCCCTCTTTCTGTAAAGGGCCAGGTGGTAAATATTTTTTGTTTTGCTGACTACATGCTCTTAGCCACAACTACTCTTTTGTGCCATTTTAGTGAAAAAGCAGCCATAGTAATACCTAACTAAATCAGCATGATTGTGTCCCAATAAAGTTTAATTTAAAGAAACAAATAGAAGACCAGATTTTATCTGCAGGCCATAGTTTGCAAACTTCTGGCCTAGGGTTTGAGTGACATTGAGAGGATGGCCTTGCTTTAAATCTTCATTTATTTTCATAGAGACTAAAGATAAAATGTTGGAAGGAATTGCTTCTAACATAATGAAGAACTGGTAAGCTTTAAAAAATTATTTTCTCCTAATAAATGTAAAGTTATATGCTTATTACATAAATATTAAATGACAGCCCTCTTACTTATACAAATAAATTTGTTTTTCTCTTTATGATATAAATCTGAAATGAGGGTAAAAGGGAAATTATAGCATTCCAAGATGAAAAATCAGATTATTTGTAGTAAGAGAAGATGGTGGAGTTTTTAATTAAATTGGCAAAACCAATAATTATGTTACCAGGTGTGTTTACTTCTTTGAGGGGTGGAATCCTTGTTTTAATTTTCTTTCATGAGTTAAATAAGGTGTCAGGCTCAGTGTAACATGTAAAATTTTGAAAATAAAGTTTTTTTCTTATATGAGGTTTTAAGATCATAAACCATCAGGAAAAAACACATCATTTTGATTTTATTTTCGAAATAGAACTAAGAAATCACAGTCTGAAACACTCAATTATTTCTCCAGTACAGAAGAGGCCGATTCTACAGATGAAATCTGTGAGTGATGGGAATAGCTTGCTATAAAGAGCTTGGAACTCAGGCCGTGGGGAAGATGGTTAGGGTTGGAATCCCAGCAACTCTATTCAGGAGTGTTATTCAGAGGTGATTTAAAGCATATTTTATTTCTCTCCGATCTTCAGGTTTCTATTCTTTTAGCAGATTATGCTGTTCTCAAAGGTTTGTGAAAGAATTTAAATCAGGTGTTATAATTGACAGTGCGTGGCACATACTAAAAACTCAGTTATTATTATAACAGAGTCACTGAGTACTTGGCATGTCCTGGGCACAATGCTAAAGTACCTTGCATGCATTTTGTCATTTAACCCCCACTACAACCCAGCAAGCAGACTCCATTGTTACACTCCTCTTACGTATGAGGAAACAAGTTTAGCCTGATTAGGAATTGAGTCACATCAAACGAACTGTTGGTGACAGAGCTGTTAGCTGAGCACTTAGTTCTCGCTGCCCAACTCCCCAGTTCATGCTCCCACCAAGTATCCCAGAGCAAACCAGAGCCTAGCGTGGTGTCATGACCATAATGTTTTATTTTGTTCTGTTTTGTATTTACCCCCTAAACAGTCTTTTAAGACTCATGAGAGTTCATATAAATTCTAAATGGTTGGATTCTCTTGTTACTCAGAGTGGACTTATTTGCAGGGCAGCACCAGGCTGGAGCTGGAGGTGAACAGCTCTCCCTAGGTGAGGCGAGTGCTGTCCAGCTTACCTCTGCTCCTTATTGACTTGTGTTGGGGGCTCTAATCATTCCCTTATCTGCTGCTTCTAAGGGCTTTGCTCTATTACTGCTGCTCAGTTTCTTTCCACCAGAGAAGTTAAATGACTACTTCAGAATAAGTTGTAAAACCACAAAATAGGAAAAGTCCTCCAGCCATCTTGTTTGGTGGCATCTAAACTTTTGAGTGTATATCTCTATAAAAAATGTTTTGAATTTGTGCATATAGTACATGTATATTTTATACATGCACTACTATCAGTTCATAAATTGTTAGGCAAACATTTTTAAACAATACTTTACAAAAAAACATTTTCTTCCTCCACTCAAATGACTGTGTTGTACAGTGCCCCCTGCTTAGGAACTCTCTAATTGATCTAATCCTCGAAGGTAGTGTCTTCCCTGAAACTAGATCTAGAGTTATTGATTTCTACTATAATCTCTTTGGTTTTGTTGTGTAATTCTCTATAGAATAGTAAAATTTTGTTTTCAGAATCAAATTGGTGACGAATGAGAGAAATGTTCCAGCCAACATTGCTTTTTAAATTGTTTTGGTGGAATAAGCCTCATGCTTGTTTTGACAGGAATATAAACATATCAGATGATATATTACTTGTTTATTATTATGAACTTGTCCGAATTCTGTGGCTAGTTTTTAAAGTAACTGTTCAAAGACAAATATTGTTTTGAAAATCTCAGTAACTTTAGAGCACAGTTAACTATCTCAGTAGGTTTGAGATGATAGAGAAGAAATATTGTTCTTCACGACTTTTTTAACTGTTACTTAGAAAAAAGCATGGAGGACAAATTAAATGTTTTTATTGTATTTGAAATAAGATATTAATCATTCTAAAAGTAGACTGATGCCTTTTCAACTATTTAGAAAAAGAACCTAAGTATGGAGAATTTCTACTCAACTGAAATGATCTTCTACAAAGATGTAGAGTTCTATTATTACTTAAAATTGGCTCAGTGTTTTCCAAACATTTTTATCACCAGGAATCCCTTTAATAGCTTTTATTCTTTTAACTTAGAAATTTTATTTTTGGAAAAAGTTTTGTCAGCAAAGCTCATATTGAGTAATAGTTTATTTTCCCATTTTAAATTAATGAATGGCATATAAAACTGACATCTGATTTAACATTATAACAAGATAATCAACTTTACTATGTTAAATTGTGGTGGATACAGTTAAATGCAAGGACATATGCTTATTAAGATGTCTGATGTCGTTGAAGGTGCATTTTTGGTTTTTCAGTTGTTGTGGTTAGGCTTTGTGAATCACTGAAATAGTGGTGCTCTCCTGAGATTAATTTGGTCGGTCAGCCTCCACCACTCAGTGGAGTGGGAATAGATTCTTGTTGGTGTCCTTAGTCCTGGGAGATGGTCTTATTTTGTAGCTTAGAATTACTTCTTTGTCCAAGAGACCTTACATTTCCATATATTACTTGATATTCCTGATCTCTAGTACTTGGTCTGAATTCTGCCATAATATATTGTGATTTTCACTAAGACTTTGGGTTAGAAAGATGGTTACAAAAGTGAGGTATGATGAACCAATGGTGCACGATGACCAGCTTCCTCAACAGTGATGATTTCTTTCCTCTCAATCTAATTAGAGATGGATTTGTTCCTGCCCGTGAGTGAGCCCCTGAGCCACACACTTCCCCTTCCTCCCCACCCTGGCCTGGGGTTAGCCTGTGGCCCAGGCCATTGCCTCACAGCCCAGCAGCTGTCCCAGCTGCCCCTGCGCTCCAAGGCCACCTGGGTCCCCTAAACCCCCCAGCCACTCCTACCCGTTTCTTCCCCCTAGTAATCTAGAGTGGACTAGAATGTATGTAATATTTCTACACAAATGAATCTTTTCTATCCTGAACCAATTAAAAGTTGCATAAAGACTTCTGCTGCATTCCCTTCTCTTTCTCTCCAGCTCAAGTCTCTGCATTGCCAGTTGATATCCTTATTTTCCTACAAGGTCCAGCTTTAATACACTGTTTCCCAAAGTTACTCATTATGTTATTCTCTCCCATTATTTACTTATTTATTGTAGAATATTCACATTAGTGAATGAAAATGTTTCTTCCCACCTGAGGTTTTGCGGTCCGATATGAAATGGATTTTATTGTTTTAAATGAAAAAAATATATTTGTGTTCTTTTAGAGCTTAAAGCACTCTTTTCAATTTAAATTTAGTAGAGTTCAAATAATTCTTTTTAAAAATATTAAAATGACTTTGAAGAATTAAATTTTAACCTAGTCAATTATCTGTGTGGATAATTTCTAGAGCACTAAAAGTCTTAGTCACACCTTTTTTGTTGAATGATTTCTTCTCTAATTGGGTTTGAGTTTTGTTCTTTATCTGCTTCTTCTTCCCAATGATAAAGACCTATCTATTCCTTTATTTTCCTTTCTACTCTCATACTGAGACTGTACTAGTATTCTTTTCTTTCTTCCCAATATTACAAAGGTTGATTTAATTCTTTACCTTGCTATTTCCCAATGTGGCCATTTTACACTACTGTCTTCTTAGATTGTTGTCTATAAATAATTCATCTTTAGTTTATTTTTATACTATCAAAGTATTTTAAATAACCAAATTAATCAAATAACGTGGCAGAGACTAGTAAGGGACCTTCTAATGGCCATTTCCCCCTTGTCCCCTAGTCAAAAGGTGTCTATGTTTCAGCAGGAGCAATAAAAAGAATATTTTTCTACTTTCATTGCAATCAGGAGTGAGCATGTGACTAAATCTGGCCAATCAAATGTAAATATGTGGCAGCTTCTGAAAATCCTAATGCATAATGGCTTACTTTGATTCAATTTTTTTAACCCACCTCTAACACAAATCAGATCCCTGGAGCTCTAACTTCCCCTTTAAACCGTGAATATGAGAACTATGTCCTACAGATGGTAGAGCAAAGAACTGGAAGGGATCTTGGTTCCTTAAGACTTCCTGGAATAGACCTACCTTCTCCCTCTGACCTATTAAGAAATAAAATTCTGTCTTACTTTAACCAATATTATTTTAGGTCTCCATTACGTTCAGGTGATTTTAATTCTAATGTATATACCCAGCATTAAATATATTAACGTAGAAAATGTCTGAATTCTCACACAAGGTCTTTAAAGTTCCCAGATAGGTCATATAGTCAGCAGAATTATCATACTCTACATAAAATACTCTTAGATAAGTAGTCTACTCAAACTTTTCAGAGAACTGTTTATTCATAATAAAATCTAAAATTTCTGACCAGTGTATGTCAGCTACTTACAGCGGCTGGTCATGTTAGAGCCACAGCTCGCCTGTGACCTTGTTCTCATGTTCTCTCCTGCAATCCTGAGTATGGCTTTCACATCTGCATCCTCAGAAATCTGAAGATTTTAATTTATGCTTCCATTACTTGAGTGGACTTGTGTGATTTTAAAGCTGTTTGGTTGAAAACAGTCATTTGACAGAGATGATTTGGCAGTTTTATAAACTGGTAATTTGAAATCAATGTGTTCCTAGCTTCGGGCAGAAAACATAATGAACAGGCCAGTCCTTAGGGAAAAAAGATTATATGTTACTGCTATTAAAAAGGTCAGAACTGTACTAATTAAACCTGTGAGGCATTCCCAAATCCACCTGCTCTTTCTTAGAATATAGGGTTGGACATATGATGATTGGACCCCACTGAGTCACTTACCACACATGCTTAGCATATAATGTACATATATTTAAGTACAGTGTGGATTAATGGTGCATTTTTCTTTTTAAAAGCAAACAAATATAATTAAGATGAAATTTTTTTTTAAAGTAAATGAGAAAGGACACTAGCTTTTAAAATCATACTTAGATATACTAAGGTGTTTTAAATCCAAATACATGATATATTTACATTTTAAATCAATTTTCATGTCTTTAGGAAGACTCACTATTGCTTGTAGCTATTTACATCTACCTATACTCTAATGCTTCACAAATTTTAATAGTAAATGTGTTTATTCCTATCTCTCTTGTTTGAGTAAAAGTGTTTACTGAAGACAGGGTTTGAATTCTTTAATTTTCTTCAAAGATCTGTTCTTTTAAAATATTTTTCAAAGGTACATAGTGGATACTGTTTGTTGAAGCCATTAGATGAATAAATATATGAATAAATTATAATGAATTTGGAGAATACTTCATGTTCACCTTAAGCTTTGTGAAAGGTGGTGGTAGTGAGATGGATTTATCTCTGCTGTGTTTACTGATGTATATCCTAAGAATGCAGAAAAGTACCTGGCTCATAATACTGTGGAGTAAACATTTATTAAGTTATCTGGAACTTTGTTTTAGCTCATTTAATCCTCTCAACAGTTTTTATGAAGAAGATATTATTAGCCCACTATCTTCATTTAGTACCGAGACCACCCGCTACCTTTCGGGAATGTCTGGTCACTAGGCCTGCATCAGTGTCCTAAGAAGCCAATAGATTCATTGTTTATTCTGCCCTAGATGATGGGTGGCGGCTGCCTAGACCACTGTCTTGAGGAAGATTCTGAAGGCTCATTTAGGAAAGATGCCCTTATAAGTTTTCCTATTACGCATGGGTGTGTGGGAGAATAAGAGGAGGTGTACTCAATTTCACAGAAATGTATGTGGAAAATATATTATTTAGTCTATTTTCATATAATGAAAAAACTCTCACTTTCTCATCTTCTCTGAGTGATGTTGTTATTTAATTCTTGGGTTACCCTTGTTGATTTTTAGGTTAGGTTTAATTAAAACATCAATCCTGTCTCAACATTTACAGATACTGTGATCTTGAGTAAGTTATTAATAAACCTTAAAAACTCAATTTAGGAGATAGGTAGTAATAATACCTATCTCCTAAGTTTTGTTGATAATTAAATTTTAAAAATGTATAAAGTGCTTTGTACTGTAGTGCTTTTATTCTCATACCAGTGCTTTGAGGTTTCAAAGACAGGAATCCTTACTACCAACTAGGTCTCTGACTCTTTTTTCTGAGGATGGCCTCCAAAATTAAGCAATTTCATATAAAGAATTGGTAGGAAAGGGAAGCTTGACTTTGTGAAAAATAAATTGGAAAATGTCTATAAGAGATGAGAGTTTTGGATAAGTGAAATAGAAGTTAAGAAATTCTAAAGTTTAGATTTGGTAAATTTGAAGGCTTGGATAAGTTGTGTAATACTTTAAAAATTAAAGGCAGTGCCAGGACCAGTATATATTTGTGTGCTTAGGCCAAGTCTGTGGGAAGCAGCGGAACACTGATAGGTAATGTACTGTTTCCTCACAGTCAATTAAAAGAGGGCAGGCAGACAGCTATCCCTGGCCTTCAACTGAGAAATTGGCATTTCAAATTGAAATAGCTGAACGGGCCTTCCTGAGTGGGTACATCTGACCCAGGTTCATTGGCCTTAGAGTTTGGTGGCTCTTTGTTCTTCAATAGATGCCAAATGTAAATGCTCCGCTAAAGAAAAAATTCTACATCCAACAATTTTTTTTAAATATCTGAAATTATGTTCTACAGAGAATTAATCAGATAAATATGTTTTTGCTAAAAGGTAATAGCAGGAAATGTAGCTAAATACATCTTGTCGTTCACTTAATGAAATGTTATGAAAGCATGAAAATGATAATTATTTAAACTACTAGTGGCCCGGTGCACAAAATTCATGCATATTAAAAGGGAATTAATTAGAGGAAATATTTTAATATTGCTATTTGCCCTTTCTCTATAATAGAAGTGTCAGAGATGAAAGAAAATTAGTAAAATGTATATGAAAATCTCCCTCCTGTGAGAGTCTGGAGCACGCCGTGGGAACCAGAGTCAAGTCCCCGCCCACTTGTGCGCACCTCCAAATCATGCGAGACCCAGACCCAGCCAGCCCCACCCCTGACAAGCCCCGCAGGGTGAGGGGCACAGCCTCAGGTCCCCCGGCCTGGTGCCAGGTGGGGGAGCATAGCCTCAGGTCACTTGTCAAGCCCTGCTGGGTGGGGGGCGCAGCCTCAGGCCCCTGTCAAGCCCCGCTGGGCGGGGGGGTGGGGGGCGTGGCCTCAGGTCTCCTGGCCCAGTGCCGGGGCAGGGGGCGTAGCCTCAGTTCCTCCAATCTGTCCTCAGGTCCCCCAGCCCTGGCATGAGGGCATAACGATCATTTGCATATTAGCTCTTCATTTTATAGGAGGATATATAAATATAAAAATTACATTAAAATGTTAAATGAAAAAACAGAGCAAAGCAGTGAATGTTAAATTTGAACATAACTACATAAAATGTGTGCATAGACAAACTCTAAAAGACAATGTACAAATATTTGTATCGCTACAGTGTTAAGGTGGAGGGATATGTAATGGTTATTCCCCAAAACTTTATAAACAGTCCAAGTCAGTGAAGCTATTTTTTGGTAATATTTGTTTTACTTAAAAAGTAAAAGATAAAAGGATATAACTATGTTGGGTGATCTAAAAACTTTCTGTTTCAAGTATATGCTATTTAAAGAATACAACACTTAAAATTTTTCCTAGTATAAAAACATTACCTGCACTTTTATTCTTAAGGTCCATGTACCAGCAACCAAAGAAATGCTTCAAATCTTTCACAATACTAACGCCCAATTAGGATAGAAAGGCACCAAGACACAAAGGAGAATCTGCACTGACATTTCAGGGTTGTCTTTTATGAAATCTTCAAGGTATTTAGTAACATATTAAACACACTTATTTTGTGAGTTATTATGAAAAATATGTTTTACAATTAAATGGTGTGCCTTTATACTACTAGGGGCCCAGTGCATGAATTTGTGCACCTTGAACTGTGGGCCATGAGGCTGCAGTGGGCAGAGCGGAGGGTCTCGGCCCATCCTCCATGCCCCTGCCTAGACCCTCCTACTGTGCCCCCCCCCCCCAGTTCCCTGTCTGCCGGCAGCCCTGTTCCTGCCACCACTGCTCCCATGTGCTGATGGCACTGGCCCCAAATGCTCTACACTGTCAGCAGGTGAAAGCAGGGCCAGCGCTGTCAGTGGGTGCGAGAGGCAGCTGTTGGCCCCGATCGCCCCTCAGGAACAGGGGGAGGTGGATAAGCACTGAGGGGTGATCGGGGCTGGCAGCCACCACTTTCACCCACTGACGGTGCTGAGCGATCGGGCCTGGTACCGGGCACCGGCAGCAGGTGCGAGCAGTGGCTCTGGTGCCGGCAATGGGTACGAGTGCTAGGTGGGACTGTGGTGCGCGGGAGCAAAGACTTTTCAGTAACCACCAGAGACTCCCTCTGATGACAGCAACCAGTGCCCCGCCTTGGAATGGCGCCCCTGCTCACCTGCTCCACCATCTCGCCGTGGCTGATGCCCGCCATGTTCTGTATGTGCTCTCTGATGGTCAGTGCACATCAGAGCAGCTGGTTGCTCAGTTGTTCCGCCGTTTGGTCTTTTTGCATATTAGGGTTTTATATATATATACTAGAGGCCCAGTGCACAAAAATTTGTGCACTCGGGGGGGGGGGGTCCCTCAGCCTGGCCTGTGCCCTCTCGCAGTTTGGGACCCCTCGGGAGAATAACGACCTGCTGGCTTAGGCCTGCTCCTGGGTGGCAAAGGGCAGGCCCAATCCCTAGGTGCAGCCCCTGGTCCGGCTCAGAGCAGGGTCGATTGGGGAGTTGGGGCACCGCCCCCTGTCATGCACAGAGCAGGGCGGATCGGGAGGTTGCGATGCCACCTCTGTCACGCTCAAGGTAGGGCCGATTAGGGGGTTGGGGCACCACCCCCTGTCACACTCAAGGCAGGGTCTATGGGGAGGTTGTGGCGCCACCCCCTGTCATGCACAGAGCAGGGCCCATCAGGGGGGTTGAGGCTCTGTACCCTGTCACGCACAGAGCAGGGCCCATCAGGGGGTTGGGGAGCTCCCGCTGTCATGCGCAGAGCAGGGCGGATCAGGGGGTCAGGGCGCCGCCACTCTCACACTCAGGGCAGGGCCGATGGGGAGGTTATGGCTCTACCCCGTCACACACAGAGCAGGGCCCGTGGGGGGAGGGGGGTTGGGGCGCCACACCCTGTCACACACAGAGCAGGGCTGATCAGGGGGTTGCAGCACCACACCCTGTCACACATAGAGCCGCAAGGCGATCGGGGTTGGGGAGCTCCCCCCTATCAGGCACAGAGCAGGGCCCTACACAAACAGTGTAGGGTGGATAGGGAGGTTGTGGCCCCGCCCCCTGTCACACACAGAGCCACAGGGTGATCAGGGGGTTTGGGCGCTGCCCCCTGTCACACTGATCCCGGTGCTGGGAGGCCTCTCAGCTCCGCTGATCCCGGTACTGGGAGGCCTCGCTGCTCTGCTAATCCCGGTGCTGGGAGGCATATTACCCTTTTACTATATAGGATAGAGGCCTGGTGCATGGGTGGGGGCCAGTTGGTTTGCCCTGAAGGGTGTCCTGGATCAGGGTGGGGGTCCCCACTGGGGTGCCTGGCCAGCCTGGATGAGGGGATGATGGCTGTTTGCAGCTGGTCACACCCCCTTCAGGGTGGGGGTCCCCACTGGGGTGCCTGGCCAGTCTGGGTGAGGGGCTGAGGGCTGTTTTCAGGCTGGCGGGTGACTGAAGCTCCCAACGGCTCCTTTTTTTCTTTTTTTTAAATTCTGGGCCAGCTTTAGCTCTGGCTCCAGCTCTGAGGCCTCTGCTGCTGAAAGCAGGTATCTGGTTTGTTTGGGTTCTATAATTGAAACACTGTATCAACTCCAGCTCTGAGATCCCGGCAGGCGGAAAACAGATTTCTGGGGTTTTGTTTAGCTTCTATATTTGTAACAATGTTTCAAACTGCAAGCTCAGAGGCCGGCAAGGCAGGCGGGGAATGTTGGTTTCCTCCATCACTGAAGCAAGCAAGCCTCATTCATGGTCGCTTTAAGCTGCCTGGCTGCCGGTCGCCATCTTGGCTGGCAGTTAATTTGCATATCTTGCTGGGAAGGGTAGCGGGCATACGCTAATTACCATGTTACTCTTTTATTAGATAGGACTAGAGGGCTGTTGCACGAAAAGATTCGTGCAATAGGCCTTCCCTTCCCCTGGCTGCTGGTACCGGTTTTCCTCTGGCACCCAGGACCCAGGCCTTCACTCCGGCCAGAGCTGCTTTCAAGCCTTTGCTGCTCTGGCTGGAGCCACCTTCAAGCCTTCACTGCTCCAGCCGGAGCTGCCTTCAGTCTTCGCTCCGCCACTTCGCGCTTACATATGCAAATTAATCACCATCTTTGTTGGTGGTTAATTTGCATATCTCTCTGATTAGCCAATGGGAGGTGTAGCGAAGGTATGGTCAATTACCATGTTTGTCTATTATTAGATAGGATAGATGGGATGTCCCCCCTTTAGAAAGGTTGTGATGTCTGAGGAAACTGAGTAAGAATAAAAGCGGGAGAGAAAAGAGTTGAGTTGTCACAAGGTAGAAACTACCTTGATGCCATGTCTTTTAGACAGAAGATTCAGAAGACTTTGATATAAGTTTTGAAAAAAAATGGACTATTCCAGTTTGAATTTTGCTATTTACTAGGCTCCTTAGTGTCAGTTAGGATTCTTTAGAATATATGACCCAATCCTACTGAAAAAAAATAAAATGGATAGTTTGATTTAGGGTTCAAAGATCTGACCAGAATACATTTCTGTGCTTTTCTTTCTTGGAGTTCCTTTCATTCTCAAGTTAACTCACTCTTTGTGACCCCAAAATTAGCTACAGAAGCACCAGATGCAAGGTAAGTTATACATTTAGAAACAACAGAGAAAAAAACATCCACTTCTAGTACTCCTGATAAAGAAAGAGGAGAATTTTTAATCCAGGAAATGTCTTTTCAAATCTGATTGATATTAAATGGCTTATTTCCCATTCTTGTACCAATCACAGTGGCCAGGAAAATGGAAAGATATGATTAGCTTAAATTAAACAGAGCTTTCCCCTGAAGCAGGGAGTTGGATCAGTACCCCTGCCCTGGGATGTAACAGAGGCATCTTCTCTAATGGAATTCAAAGTTTTGTTGGTGGAAGAAAGGGGAGTTGGATGCTGAGAAGACAACTCACAAAGGTTTATTATAAATGGCATACTGACCCTATCTACTTTGGTATAAATTAAAAGTCACTGTTGAAAATGATGACTATCAAAAAACATTGTCTTAATGTAGTTACCTTTAATTCATAGAGACAAGTATGAAAATAAGTGGTGTTACTGCTTTAAATTTTTTAAATCCTATAGTTTATAGGCAGCTCATACATAGCTAAAGAGGATTACTTACTTGTTCCTAGAATGAATTATTCATTAAATGTTCCCCATATATATATTAATCCTCACCCAAGGATATTTTTTTCATTGATTTTTAGAGAGAGTGAAAAACAGGGAAAGACAGAGAGAAACTTTGATGTGAGAGAAACACATCAATTGGTTGCCTCCTGCACGAGCCCTGACCAGGGCTGGGGCTGGGGAGGAGCCTGTAACCGAGGTACATGCCCTTGACTGAAATTGAATCTGAGACCACAGGCTGACGCTCTATCCACTGAGCCAAACCAGGTAGGGCTGTCCTACTATATTTTTGCTATGAAAACAATGCAATTAGAAAAAGCAAACAGCCTACCCGGTGTTGCTCAGTGGTGAGCATCGACCCATAAAACAGGAGGTCATGGTTGGAATCTTGGTCAGAGTACATGCCTGGGTTGCAGGCTTCATCCCCAGTAGGAGGCATGCATGAGGCAGCCTATCGAAGAAGTTTCTCTCTCATTGATGTTTCTATCTCTCTCTCCCTCCCTCTCCCTTCTTCCCTCTGAAATAAATAAAAACTATTCTTTTTTTTAAAAAAGTACAATACCTGGTACAGAGTAGGTGCTTAACATTTATTATGTCCCCTGCCTTAATAAATGGCATTACCACCCTTTTATTGCCAGAGCAAGAAACCTGGGAATCATTATCGTATTTTTTTACTTCCCTTTAATCACAAAATGCCAAGATAGTCACCAATTATTAAAGTATCATTCTTTCTACAAGTTTTTCTCACTCCAAATATTGCTCCCTGGCCATGTGTTATCCATAGGGCAGCCACATGACTTTATAACACATAGCTGTTAAACTGCATCTTATATGTAAATCTCTTCAGTAGCTCCTCATCCTTGGAACAGCTTTTCTACACTCTTCAAAATTTGGCTTCTACTTACTTAATTCCCCAGCTTCATTGTTTGCCACATTTTTCTCATACTTCCAAGCTAACCAGACAACCTTTCTTAAAGTTCCATAAAAGACTTCCTCATTTGAACCCAAGTTTTCTCAAGAAGACTTTTTTCCCCCTCTCTTCCTATACTTTGATCTTCAAACATCTATTTCATTTCTCATGGCTCAGCTTAGCTGTTACTACTTTCAGAGAAAACTGGCCCAGTGAAGTGGGGTTAAGTGCCTTGATGCTTATGCAAATAATTTGTGCATACCTCTCTCGGAGCACCTTGCACACTTCTATGAGCACAGATAGTGCACAGACTCCCTCTTTTGATAGAAAGTAAACTTCTAGGCAGGAGCTGGGATGTTCTTTCTTGTTTTTTTGTTCTATGTACAACATAAGGCATGTAATGTCTTTTCGAAAGATGCTGGTTGAATGAAGGAATAACTGGATATATAACTGTGATGTTAATAAATTATAGGAGGAAATGTTGGTATTAGTTTTGGCTTTTTAATTAAAAAAAATGCTAGTATTTTTACCTATGGATTTAAAGATTTTTCTAAAACAACCTTTATAAAAATAGGGTTTTTCTACTTAGAAAACCCTTATGATGAAATCAGTTCTCGTTAAATTTGTTGTCACTTAGAGATAAGGAGAGAAGAGAGCATAAAAAGTTAATTAGGGAAACAAGAATTTGTGGAAATGTTGTGTCATTCCTGAAACTTCAAATAGAATTGAAGATACACTAATTCTTAGGCCTCATGGTTATATATTTTTTTTCACGACATATATTATTCCATTAACCTGTCTTTACCCATCCCAGAGCCATATTTCCATAGAGAGGCCTGGGGCAGCTTTATGTGGAAAATCCAGCCCGCTTGGTGCCTAGAATGAGAGTGCTAAAATTTTTATCTGGCAACAGTAAGAATTTAAAACTATAGCTTGTGATTGCATGTTGATGCTGTATAACTGAGTATATAAAACGAGGGCTTGTTTTTGGTGAAAATGAAATCTTTTTAATGATTATGGGATATTAATAAGCATAAACTTTGCATCTAATTTTCTTTTAAGAATATTTTCTCATTACAGAAATGATTCTTTTAACAGGAAACTGATAACAAATATCCATCCTCTAAGACTGTGTTGTCAACATTGTAGTCCAAGCCAATGTGACTATTGAGAACTTGAAATGTGGCTAGTCCAAATTGACATACGCTGTAAATTTAAGAGATCAAAAACTTTGTTAAAAAATAGAATATAAATTATCTCAATTTTTATGTTATCTCAATACTTTCTATATTTTTATATTTCTAGAAATATATATTATATATATATAATGTATAGAGAAATTACATTTTGGAGATATTCAGTCAAATATAGTATTTAAATTAATTTCCCCTCTGCCTTTTAATTTTAAAATATAGATACTAGAAAATTTTAAATTACATATGTGGCTCACATATTTGTATTGGACAGCTTTGCTCTAAGTGGCTCCATTTTGTAGCTTGTTTTGTGTTCATGTGGTGTTGATAAAGTTTGTGACAAAAGAGCTTCCGGTCATTCACCATTAACACAGCTAGTGTACACATTTATGTCAGTGTACACAATACTTTGTGTGTGCTGTATAGGTAAATGGACATGGGTACTTTTTTCTTTAAGAATGTTTCCAACAGTCATTCATATGATCTACACTTGTGAAAAGCTATAAGCTACAGTTGATGTTTTGGTCAGAGATTTTATGTCCTTTTAAATATTTTGCTATAAAAATCATGCTTCTGAATCTTCAATTGACTTCTCACTTCTGTTATTTTCTCTAAGATCTCTGAAAGAAGTTGGGAAATCGCAACTTTTATCGCACCAACACTTTCTCATTACAGTTGATTTCCCTCCGTTGAAGCTGCGAATCAGGCTTGGGATGGAGACCAGGTAACTTAGCCGGTAGGGAGGGACTTGCCTGCTCAGGGCAATGTGTGAAGCAAGGCATTCCTGGAGGCATGGCCAGGGAGGCTGATGCCAAGCTCAGCAGACAGTCCAACTGTGCTGTTAGTTCAAAAAGTGTCAGATTGTGCACAGGCTGCAACAGTGGGAGATTGGAAATGAAACTAGCGTGAGAGTAAACAAGGGGAACAGACAAGTGGAGAATCCCCTGAGCTGTAGGACAGAGGCAGATGGCGTTTCTATGGGGCACAGTGGCATTGGGCTGTGTGCAGGGGGGTAGACGGGGAGGTTGTAGGACGCCAGCCCATTTCAGACAACCAATTACAGTTTGTACAAGTTTGCGTATTTTAAAACTAAGTTTCTACTTAATACAGAAATAGTCAATTTAATTTGCAAATCGTGCCAAGCAATTTTCTATATTATAAAATTGAACCAACAGTTTTACATAATAAAAAGCTATAATTATGCTCCATAAGAGGAATAAGTGAAATATGATCTTTTGGCTTAAAATTCTTAATTGAACTCTCTTGTATTTGTTTTTGATTTTGGCACCATTGTCAAACGTCAGCCTTCTGGGCTCATTTGTACTTAATTCATTGCTTTCTAAAATAGATAATAAACCATTTGTTAGCTCTTCAATAATACACTTCCACAGCCACACACATACACAACACTACAATTTTCTGTTTGTGTTTGGCTAACATAATAGCAATTTTAATTCTATTTAAATTTACTCTTTTTGAGGTATAGCTTTAATATAATCTACTTGCACATGCTAATCTATTTATGTCTAAACTAGTTATTTGGTGATTACTTTTAGAATGATGTCAGTAAATTATTCTGGTTCTCTCTAAGGGGATAAACTGATCCAAAGCAAGTGACAATTGGGTCATAGGAAGAACAATGGGATTGAGCTGGAGAGTGGTTTGAAAAGAGTTTCCCATAGGAGTGCAGCATCTTAATTCTGAGTAGAGTTGTTGAGAAGATAAATTTTAATTCTTTACAAATGGAAGAAATTCTTCTCTGAATGATCACACCTCCGTGAGATCATGGAAACACACTCATGGAGACATCTTCTTGAAGCCTTAAGTACTTATGGCTCCCAAAATGAGATTGGGACTCAGGAGCCCAGATTACCATCTTCTTTATTTATTTATCAGCATGAAGAGGCCAAAAGGAAGCCAGAAAATCTGGAACTATCTCTTTGGAATTTTAGAAGAAACTCCCGTTGCCAGTCTGCTCTCTATTTTTCTCACACCACAGAAATCTTATCTCTCCGTGGGTCCTGACTTTGGCCTCTCAGTATTGAATACACAGTCGGGTACACAATGGTGACCCAATTCAAAACTGATCACAGATGGGTTTTGTCTGCTTTCTATAGATGCAGGCCAGGAGGAAGGAGACAGGAGCTATAGGTAAAACATGGACTATAGAATCAGACAATTTGGTTAGAACAGGAGTTCCAATACTTCCTAGTTAAGTAACTTAACTTCTTATGTCTTTTTTTTCTATTAAAATGGAATTAAAAATATCACTTTGTCTTATAGGACTACTATGAAGATTAAGCGAGGATTAAATGACAAATGCGTAGCCAGTTCCTTGCATGTAATACATACTAAATATTGCTCTTATTATTACTGAAGATAAAAATATGTTAATTTATTGTCACATCTTCTTGAGATCCTTCTGGGCACTTCCTTAGACAGGATATAAAGAAGGTTAGATATTACACAATGTATTGACAATAGGCAGTTGATGGACAAAAATAATATGAGGCATTCTTAGGTGAATCCTATCTCTAGCATGCTAATAGACCCCATAATAAGAGCCTGATAACCATCATCAAATTTCTGCATGTGCAGAAACACAATGGAACTCAATTATTTTTAATGAAATTCCTACTTTCTCAAAACATAAATCATGAACAAGCTTTAAAAAATTAAGGCTGCCTTGGAGACTGTCAAAATGTGACTACACTGACTTAGATTTATCAATTCTATTTATTACATCTTTTCTCTTTTAATTAAAAGCTGGTGGATAGTCAATCATGCTATGAATTGTCCACTCTATCAATTCTATCAAATCCTTTCATATGCAACACAAACAATTTCCTGATTGGAATTTTTTTCATTGTGTTGGCATCGTTTTTATTTATCAGATCAAGTAGTACAAAGAAAAATATTTGGTGGATTGAATGTCTGTCTTCAAACTTGATGAATCACAGCATAGCAGAAAAATAAAACCTGAGGAATAACAATTTAACTGGTGACAGAAGAACAGCTAATGAAAGAGGCAAATGAGAAGGCATCATTTGTTAAATAAAAATTCAGGGAAAAGTACTATCATATTTTATGTTACTGAAATTATAAATTGTCCAAAATAGAGGTTGCATGAATCTTATGTTTCCTGTTATCTCTTATTATTATAAAGAATATTTTAGGCCAATTAGCTCTGGTGATTTGAAACATCTTATTGAAGATTTGGGGAATAACGAATGGTAAACTGTTCTCCTCTGTGCTCTGTTTTTAGAGATCTACCAGTTAGCCAACTGCTCCCATAGAAATAAGACTGACATTCTGAAGAGGCAAACATTTGGGGTTAGAAGATGCTATGTGCCCGTGTGCAAGTTTTTTTAACCGTGAAGCTTCACATTTCTCATCTGTAAAGTGGATTTGATAACAACAGCATTCGCCTTATAGATATTTTGTATAATTAGTGAATCGATTTATATAAAGTTCTGAGAAAGATTTGCCACATAGTAAGCATTCTACAAAGTTATGTTATTATTGTTGCTATTGCTGTTATTATTAGTCCATATAAAACTGTTGTTTGGCAAAATTTAGAAACTAATTTTTGTGTATTTAAAATTTTCTTTAGGATTAACAATTGAAGTGTTATAACAGCGTAAACAATAATGAGATGAGGATATCATGGACCAGGGGCTTCTCTTCACCATCCAAATAAATCAACTCTAAAATTCTAATAATCAATATTGATTTCTTAAAATATATGCATCATCTTTACATCATTTAAATTGGTGGGGCACTACATATGCCTTATGAAGAAAGTTATGGATTAATTTTGTTTAATTTTACTTCCTGCAATGTACCTATGTGGTTGGCACCTTACATTCTGGATGTTGCTGGCAAAAGCCCTGGACAGATGAGATGAGATCCACACATTATGGTTTCAGTTATTAACTATATACCTTTCAGACACACTCTGAAGTTGTTTCTTTTTTTTTTATTTGAATAATTATCAAGGCCCTTCAAGTCCCAGGCTCTATAATTCTATGTGTACTAGTGGAATATTGATAAGGACTCTGATTCACCATAATAAATTAATACTGTATAATTTACTCTAAGAAAGCTCAATAAAAATATAAACGCTTCATTTATCCAAACAAAAATATTATAAAATAATCTATAAAATAAAATTTTAAAGAATATCTATATAGTATTTAAGTTCTGTCTCTACATGTTATTACAGTGGAAGGAGGTTTTTAGAAATACATTTATTTGATTTTCATGTATACATTTGATTTCCCCAGTTAGATTGTACATACTCAAAATCAGGAAGCTCAAGGTATGTACAATCTAACTGGAAAAATAGAATATATACTTAAATTTATATATAGTTTTATTCAATAAGTATCTAATCCTCTTTTTTAAAAAGGAACCTCTAAAGATGTATAAAAATTGTATATCTTTCAATTTGTATTATTCTTAGATACATTTAGTGCAGAGAAGTATACATCCCAGGCAAGGGATGGGATGAACTAAGACTTGATAGTAGGAATATGTATGGCTTGTGTAGGAGTAGTATGTAGATTAGTTTAGATGGAACAGAAGGTTCAGAGGAGTGGACGGAGATCTTTAAAGTAGGATGGGGAACATACTGTTGAGTGTCTTGAATACCCACTAAAAATATATAACATAATTATACAGAATAAGTGGAATGATTTTTTTTTTTTGAGAAAGAGTATAACATATGCAAAGCATTTTTTCCTGAGATTAATCTGGCATCAAAGTTTAGGATAAATTTGGTATGAGAGAGTAGAGTCGAGAAAGTTAGCTAAGTTTGATTTAGTAGCAGTAGAAATATCGAAGGAATAAATACAAATGTTGTGAGTTCCTGACATGTTAAAGTATTCTACTATTCATCTTTGTATCCTAAGTACACAGTATACAATGGATGCTTAATTTTTTAATATAAAAAATCTTAATTATTGACTAAGTGTTTGGAGTTAAAGAGAGAGTAAGTCAAGAACAATTTCAAAATTTTAATCTGGGTGATTAAAAATAATACTGACAAACTGATTTGCCTTGGGGGCTAGCTGATTGAGGAAGATAACAAATGCAGTTTTATACATTTTGAGTATTAGCTGAAGAAATGTTGGTGATTAATCTATATGAATTGAATAGTGAATATGTAAAACACACCCAATCAGGTAATGAAGAAAGGTGGTTTTTTAAACTTGTGAAATGAGTTTTTCTATTTTATATTTGGAATGAAAATTCCAATGATAAAAAAATGTCACTGAATTTTCAGTAGTCATTGACCATGCATCAGTAGTGTGACTATTGTTTTGGTTTGATAGAACATTTATTTTTATTTTAAGTTCTTATTATAGTGATAATAATCAAAGATGCCATTATTGTTATGCCAGTTGAACAAGAATTGGAGATGTAAAGGTATATAGCAGATAGGGCCACTTTAATAACAATGAGTCAATTAAGTGATGACCTAACTGGAATTTTAGAAAATAAGATGCTAGTCAGGAAGATAGGAGACAGATGTTCAGCCGTAAAACATTTCCAATAACACACATATTTCTAAGTAAATATATGACTTGGATTAATAAACTATGTTTTGGGATGTACCTTCACAATGATCTATTATCTAACTCAATTCAGCATGTATTTACTCTAGTGAGCAGCAGAGCGAGTGATGAGGAGTCATTGGTTAGAGTCATTCCATTCTCATGGAAAAACTCTCTGAGGGCCCGATTCACAGAAATGGTTTTTCAATTACCTTGCTTACTAAGTCATTTATAATATCAAGTAGTGATTCTTCTCTGCTATACAATATGCTCTTCAAAAAAATTAATATCCTTGTACTCTTCAAGTTTTTAAGCAGGCTGAACTGACTTATAACTAAAGAAATTTGAAACCACATTTTTGTGTCCAGTTTAACCATATTGAAGCTTCAGATACTGTATTAATGATTAATAATAAGTTTATTCTAAGGATATTGTATTCTGTTATCTTCCTCTTCTTAGTGAACACATATTTTCCATTTACTTTTTTAAAAGGAAGAATTACAGAAGCTCATGGAAATGGCAAACTTGCTTTATTTCAGCAATAAAATTGCAATTTAGTATTCATGCAATATTCATGTAATTCAAATCTGAGTTGCATTCTACAGTTATGGTTCTACTAAATCAACAGAGAAAGTGCCTTTAAATAACATCTGTTTCCTACAGACAGTAAATTTATATCTGTGGCTTTGATCCTCTGCCCTGAACTCCACACTCATATATTTAACAACCTGAGCTATATCTCCACTTGAGTATCTAATGAACATTGTATCGAGGTTATGTTTAAGGTAAATTTTTAGTTTTCCTCTTCAAATCTATTCCTCTACCTCATGTTTCTATCTCTGTAAATGGCTTTTATATACACTCTGTTGTTAAGTCTGAAATTTTGGAGACATTCTTACTTTATAGATTCCCCTCAAATACTCTACCCAATAGTAAATTTTGTGGCTGATCTTTAGAAGTGTGACTTGAATCTTAACAAAATCACTATTTCACTTCTACCATGGTAACATCATTTATTTCTCTCCTGAAATTTAGCAAAAGCATCTTATTTCCACTTTTGTCTCAATATTTCATTCTCTATAGTGATTGAAATAATCTCTTAAAACCATTAAACAAAGCTTTGCTTAAAACCATCCAATGGCTTTCAAAGTCAGGATCCTTATTTGCAAATAGTAGAAACCAGTTCTTACTAACTCTGGCAGCCAGTCTTCAAGATGGTCCTCACTTATCCCCAGCAACCTGGTACTCAGTGTCTGGTGCAGTTGACTCCCATACAAGGTAAACTTGGAATGATGAAATATGACTTCTGAGGACTGATCATAAAAGACTTTCAGTGTCCATCTTGCTCTTCTTGGATCCCTTTCTCTAGAGCAGCGGTTCTCAACCTGTGGGTCGCGACCCCTTTGGCAGTTGAATGACCATTTCACAGGGGTCGCCTAAGACCATCCTGCATATCAGATATTTACATTATGATTCATAACAGTAGCAACATTACATTTATGAAGTAGCAATGAAAATAATTTTATGGTTGGGTCACAACATGAGGAACTATTTAAAGGGCCAGAAAGTCGAGAACCACTGCACTAGAGAAAGCCAACTGCCATGTCATGAGGATATTGAAGCCCCATGGACAGCCCTGCATGGTAAAGAATATAGGCCTCTTGCCAACAGCCTGCAGGGACTTTAGACCTCCCAATAACAGCCATGGAAATGAGGCATGTTGGCAGGAGATCTTCTGGCCTCTGTAAAGCTTTCAAATAGGTAAATTCCTGGTCGACATCGTGACTACAACCTCGCAAAAAACTCCGAACCAGGACCACCCTGTTAAGATATTGTCAAATTCATGATCCACAGAACTGCGTGAGATAATAAATGCTTACTGAGGTTTTAAGTTAGTAAAGTGGGAGATAATGGGTTATGCAATGATATAAGTAACTTATATACTAATTTAAGTGAAAAATCATTTAATAGAAAACAGGTAATTTAAAGAATTTCTGGGGGAATTAGGAGAACTAAGTTCAGGACTATACAGCCAGGGAACACATCGCAGTCACACTGCAGTACTGGTTCAGTGAGGACCTTCTCATGCCTTTGCTGCCAGCGATTGACATTCTTACCACAGGAGTTTCCGTACTGCCACCAACTTTGCTCCCACTGTCATCACCTAAGACAGCTTATTGTATTTCCTATGACTCTTCAATAACTTCAATGGACCCTGGGAAACTTTCAGTTTCTAGAGTGCAAAGTGTAAGCTTTTCTTCCCACCAAGGTTCATAAGATGGGAAAACTCTCTGCATATAAAGGGGGAGAGGGGTCAAATACTGGGTAGCCAGAATAAGCATGTTATTCTTACTCAATTAGAATAAAATACAGACAAATTACTATGCTTTGTAAGACTTTATGCAACTGGGCCATGTCCTGTTCTGTAACTGCCACCATTCTCCTCCAGCCATGCTGGAAATCTTTCTGTCTATCCAACACATCAAGCTTATTTCTGTATTTCTGTATTTATCCGTTCTTATTTCTGTATTTCTGCATGAATAAATCCCTCTGCAAGAAGAATGTTCTTTCCTAACACTTACACTTCACTGGCTGCATTCTCCTTCAGCCTTCAGATTTCATGCCACCTTCTCAGAGGTGTTTCCTGATCATCAGGGCTTAGTCATTACCTCCCCCCTCACACATCATTCCCTCTTTCATTATTCTAATTTTATTTTCCTTTTCTGAAACTATTAGCCTACCTGTTCATTGTCTTCTCATTGGCAACCTATTCTTGGATGTCAGCTCCTGGAGAGGAGTGGTATTTAATCCTGCCCACTATTCTATTCCCAGAGCCTAGAATAGTGTCTGGAACCTAATATGCTTTCAATAAAAATTAATTAAATGTGTGGATAAGTAAATGAATTAAATAATAAGATTAATTATGCCACCTCTTCCCATGATCTTTAAATATGTGTAGATAATAAAAAAATAAGACAATGAATTTTGTATTCCCTTCTGTAAAATAAATTTTTAGGGAGAAGAAAGTAGACACTTTAGAACGGATTTATTTGCTTCAAAGAAATATTTACAAAACACAAAAGATAATTGTGTTTATTTTCCTGGATACTGTTTACTTCTTTTTTCCTAATCAAATCTAAAGATTTTCCATCCATGTGATATGGTTGGGATTAATTCTATACAAACACCTAACCATATCTGGGATCACATTCCCATGATCCCCACATTTAGATATTGATAAGGGAACTAGATGGTTTGAGGAAAAAGAAAGTCCAAGATTTTGTGTGGTGGTTGTAGAAAGAGAACATATTTCTGCTTTCCTGTTTTATAGATAAAGAAGCCTGTAGCTCTGGTGGAAGCTAGTAACTGATCTGAGAGCAGAAGGATGTGTAGATTTGGATAAGATTCATGTTGTGAAAAAGAATGGAGTGTCAGAATGAAATTGGGAGCTTATTAACATTATTGGGCAACTGCATCTTTAATTTTTCAGTTACCTGAGCCACAAAATGCCTCGTTTCCTAATACTCTCAACTGAAGGCAATTTACCTAATACAAATTCAAATAGGGATTAAATTTTCTGCTTCTTCCAATGCCTTATGAGGATTACTTTTTGAGTACTATGTATACTTAAGCAAATTGGAAATGTATTTCCTATTTATTAGTCATTTGTTACCTTCCTTCTCCTGTGGCAGAAATGAATCTTCATAATTGAACAGGGTAAATGGGAAATAATCTGAAAATGATAATTTTATGGTTAGAATAAGGTATTAGACTGGCACTTTCTATGAACATAGTGACAATTTATATGAAAATGATGGTTTTATGCTCATAGTAAACCACAAGATTTTATTCTTTGATGGAGTTGTACTCATTGTCATTGAGTTTGGTTTGTGTGCCAGAACATCCCTGTGTCAGAGGGCACAATTGTCATTAGCAATTAAAGAATGATGTGTGCAACACACCAAACAACTAAACTGACTTTTCAAATCAATTTATACATGTAAACATAGAAGCTATTTCCTCAAGGTTTCTTAACTATAGTGCTAAGAAACTAATTTTTTATATATAATGTAAAAAAGAAATAATTTTGCATATTTTTATTGACTATTGTCACCATATAGATTAACTATGTGTATAGATTTTATATACATACACAACACATATGTGTTTTTATTTACAAAATCATTCTCTATATACATACATATAAAATACACATCTATAAAGCACAAAATATTTCTCTATAAAAGCATATTTTCCTGAAAGTAAGCTATTTTTTAAACAGTCTCATTATACAAGTATGCATAAATTGATTTTATACAACTATTTTCCTTATATAAATAAACATGAATCTTATTTGAAGATAATCTATTTAAAAATGTGACAGGTATGTTATCAAGGTAAACTATAAGGAAAGTTGTTCAACAAAACATCTGACAATTTTTTAAAAATTGAGTCTTAGGCAGAAAGGAACGGAGAGAGAGAGAGAGAGAGAGAGAGAGAGAGAGAGAGAGAGAGAGAGAGAGAGAGATCAGTTGCCTTTTGATGGAATTGAACCCACAACCTAGGTATGTGTCCTGATCAGGAATTGAATCCATAACGTTTTTGGTGTATGGGACGGTGCTCTAACTAACTGAGCCAACTGGCTGGGGCAACATTTGACAATATTTTTGGAATCAAGTTAGACTAGAATATAATGTAGAAAATAGATATGTGCACTCGTTGTACTCAGTAAATCTGTGTATACTTGTAGACAAGACAGCAAGGTAATTTTATGGTTAGAATAAGGTATTTATTAATCTGGCACTTTATATAATGAAAATAATGATTCTGATAGAAAAATTTGTTGAATCAGTGTCATGTAGAGAAATTATTGGGAGATTGTTTTTATTTTCAAAATGTTTTCTATAAGTGTTGCCACCTTAATTTTTCAATATAATGAATATCCTATATAATAAAAGGCTAATATGCAAATTGTCCCATTGGGAGTTCAACCGACTGGCAGTTTGACCTCTCGCTATGATTTGCACTGACCACCAAGGGGCGACACGGAACCAAGGAAGGAAGGAAGGCCCAGATTAGCCCTGATTGCCATCCAGGTCTAGGGACCTTACACGTGCACGAATTTCAGGCACCAGGCCTCTAGTCTATGATAAAATATCTAAGGAAAGATTTATAAATGAGATGCATTTTTATTCCAAAAACTGTTTTGTAAAGAGGTAGTGTTCTCATATTCATCAGAAGATTGAGTCACTATTTCTAGAAGGCAATCATTGCATCCTCTGATACTTTTAGTCATGTGCCAGTGATCTTCTAGTCCAGTGGTCGGCAAACTCATTAGTCAACAGAGCCAAATATCAACAGTACAATGATTGAAATTTCTTTTGAGAGCCAGATTTTTTAAACTTAAACTATATAGATAGGTACATTGTTATTAACTTAATTAGGGTACTCTTAAGGCTTAGGAAGAGCCACACTCAAGGGGCCAAAAAGCCGCATGTGGCTCCGAGCTGCAGTTTGCTAACCACGGTTTAGGTAAATAGCTGCATGACAGCATACTGGGCTCACCATGAACCTGACTCCTCCAGGAAGCAGGGCTGCGCTGGCTTCTCTACTGTTCTGCCACCATACTCCCCTATTGGTACTTTTGGGCCTCAGAAAGGAGAATGAAATAAATAACAATTTAGAGTGATTAAAATTGATTGAAAATAGCTCAAATTCATCTTTCACACATGTAATGAAATAGTCTGTCCCTTAGGATAAAATAATCCATAAGATAACAATCTAAGCCTTCTAGAAATTTTTGGTCTAGGATAGCTGATGCTTCCATAATTTCAGATAAAATATGAAGGTTTATTTTAAAAAACATTATTTTATTTGTTATTTTTCTAATTTTTAATTTTTTTGTCTTTTATTCACAAAACAATGTTTGCAATTTTTAAGAAATTTAAAATTATTAAGTGAAAATGAAGTGCCACCTTACTTTCCTAATCTTGATTATCAGAGATGATCAGAGGTAGTGGTTTCTCATGTATCCTTCTATAAATATTCTTCATTCTTCATATGTCTTTATTCAGATCTGTGAGTATATTAGCTAAATTTTGCAGTGGAGTTTCTAAGTCAAGCAGTGTTTCTATATGTGTTTTTGTTGTTTTTACTATTGATTTTAGAGAGAGGGAGAGAGAGGGAGAGAGAGATAGAAACATTATTGAAGAGAGAGAATCATTGATTGGCTGCCTCTGATGGGGAATAGAACTGTGACCTCCTGGTTTATGGGTCAACACTCAACCACTGAGCCACACTGACTGGGCAAGTAGTGTTTAAGTCAGAGTAGGGTAGGCTACATTGAGGTGACCAACAATCCCAAATTTTAAGAGACATAAAACTTAAAAAACTTTATTTCCAATTCATGCTATATGTTCAGCCATGGTCAGTTGAGGTTTCTGCATAGCCCAGACTAATGGAGCAGCCAGTACCTGGAACATCGCTGGTTAAGATTAAGCTATGGAGTCTATAATCATTTTCAGATTCTGTATTTGAAAATTTGCCCACTTACTAAATTTTGTTTGTAACCCCCCCAGCCAACACTAACAGAGCTATTGTGGTCATTCACAGATACGCACGGAATGGTGAAGAATTGCAGTTGCCCAACATGCACATTCCCAGCTGAGTTCAGACAAGGTAAGGCTCTGCCTTCTTGCTTCAGCTTTCATATTATCAGCAGTGGTTTTTTGTGACCTACTTAGTGACACTGTTTTTGCATTTTGTCTTTTTTTTTGTTAGTGATTTTGTTCTTCATAATGGCCCTAAGCATAGTATTGAAATGCTTTCTAATGTTCCTAAGCCCAAGAAAGCTGTGATGTGCCTTACAGAGAAAATAACATCTGCTAGATAAGCTTTATTCAGGCATTAATTACAGTGCTGTGAGCTCAATGTTGAGGAACCGACAATACAGTGTATCCAGAAAAAGGAAGAGAGAATTTGTCAACATGTACTTGAAGCTTCTCCAGAAAGTACAAAAGTAATGGCTATTGTGTAAAGATGCCAGCTATATCTACAGCTTTAGAAAAGATGGAAAATGGTTAAATTTGTTGACTCATGAGATGTTGACTGAGAAAAAATAGAATAGTGGATAACATTGCTGTGGGGCTGAAAACCAAAGAAATCTACATTCGTGCTACCCAGGATAGGGAAACTGCTAAACCTTTTGTGGATAGTGGGTTGTTGTTTTTTTTGTAATGAATACTGCCTTTAATTATTTGTAAGAAATATATATTCAGTAAGTATCTTTAACCAGAAATACATAAAATAAGTATTATCAGTTATATTGTTAGGTTGGTGACAATGTTGTGACTAGAGATTTGTAGGAAACTAATCCTGTATTCTTCTAAAAGCAATGACATGATACTTCATTATTCATTGATGAGGTATTGATACTTCCATTATTCATTGAGACTTTAATACAACATAACTTCAGAATGAGATTTAATTGGAACTTACATTTACTCTTAAAGCCCAGAAGTGATGCATGCCATTTTTGCTCATATTTAATTGTCCAAAGAAAGTGACATAACCATTACTGGCTTCAAAGGGGGGGGAGGGGTAATGAGGAATACTTTTCCTATAAGAAAGAGGACTGGATATAAGCAAATAGGAATGCATTTACCAAAAAGTGTTTGACATAGCCACATTTCCTCCAAGGAGGTTGTGTTCTTAACAGTGGTTGAGAGCGCTTGTTTTCTCACACACTCACTACCAGCACTAGTAAGTTCTCAAAAGTAGGTCAAATATTGCTTCTCTTTCTCCATACACTGTGCAACTTCATATACATGCATTATTAACCAAGGAGAAATACTGCTGTGAGTTTGAGAGTTTCCTCTGATAAATTCTTGTTTCCATTGGCTTATCAGACTGCTTCTACCTCTGTCATGCATGGGGAAATACTGGAAAAAGATTATCTCTCTGCTTAGCAAAATAAGATTACCTATATTTACATAAGTATATTTAATCTAGAGGAATATTCTTTTTAAAAACATTGAGCATATTTAGGACCTTTGATTTATTTTGGGTTGTAGCAGTGTACATAAGACATTGGAAAGTTATTGGAGAGATAGACCTAGCCCTGGTGTCTGTTTAATGTATTAAGATCATGTAAATACTCATTACAAAATTCTTATTTAGAGGAGTAAATGGTTCCAATGTCAACCCCTATTCTCAAGGTGAGGACTCAAAATTCTTCTTGTCTGCCTGTTGTATCATTTACTAAATGAGATATGCCAAGCTACCTTTATAGTTTTTATATTTATACTAGAGGCTCGGTGCATGAAAATTCATTCACTGGAGGGGGAGTCCCTCAGCCTGGCCTGCCCCCTCTCACAGTCCAGGAGCCCTCAGGGGTGGGAGGCAACCCGGCGATCAGGGGAAGGCAAAGCCCCATCACACCTCTGTTGCTGCCACTGCTGGCAGCACAAGCCTTGGCCGGCCCTGGTTACCTGCGCTTTGGGCGGCCCTGGGCGGCTAGGCAGCCGCCATCCAAGGCTTGCCTGTGCCTTGGGCCAGCCCTGGGTGGCTGGGGGGCTGAGGGGACTGAGGGATTCCGGAGGCAGGCACGCAGAGTGGCAGGGCCCGTCTGGGGGCAGGCCTGGCCTTGCTGTGCGCCTGCCACCCCAGCGGGGCTGAAGGGACTGGGCGCTGCCATCTTGTGGATGTGGGCGCCACCACCTTTGAGGGCAGGGCAGTCAGTTACTCTATTCCCTCCTTATTGGCTGTGGGCACTGCCATCTTTGAGGGTGGGGCAGTAATTAGCATATTCCCTCTTTATTAGATAGGATTTTACGGCTAAAATTTTTTTTTACTTTGTATGACTTGAGATCATGTTATTCCATGGGTAGAATTGAAAACTATGTTTTTTTAGTGACTTCACTCTTTTTTACTTCAAATAAATTTTATTGCCTTCAAGTGTATCTGTTTGAAATGAATTAATTTGGTTATTATTTGCATGGCATATCTTATTCCATTTTTAGTTCTGATTTTTCTCTATATTTATGTTGTAAATGTGCCAAAAACCATTTTATACAATCTGAAAAATCTTTTTTTTCTTTTTACTGAAATATCAACTGCATTTACATTTAATGTAATTTCTGATATATTTGAAATTAATTCCATCACCAGATTGTGTGCTTCCTTGAACTCTTCTCCCCAAACTGTATTGTTTTGCCTAATAGGTATGGCCTCTTAGTTTTAAGCTACTCAAATGTATTTCAAATACCAGTTCTCATGTCAATTAATTACAGAAGATACATAAAGAGCCCGTGAGAAGCCCCATTGATTTGGATTCATGTAAAAGGAAGCATTTTCTCCCTGCCCCTATGAGGTAGTGCTAGTTTACTAACAAGGCTTTCCAATGAAATCCTCTCTGTGACCATTCAGTCTTCACCTTCTTTTATTTTTAAAATTTTTAAATTTTATTTGATTTCAGAGAGGAAGGGAGAGGGAGAAAGAGATAGAAACATCAATGATAAGAGAGAATAACTTATTGGCTGCCTCCTGCACATCCCCACTGGGGATCCAGCTGCAATCCGGGCATGTATCCTGACCAGGAATCAAACCATGACCTCCTGGTTCATAGGTCGATGCTCAATCCCTGAGCCACACCAGTCAGGTGCTGCCTTTTATTTTTTAGGTGAGACAGCTAAGAAACATTTCTTAGCTGAGAAAAACATTTCTCATTCTCTAGCTTTGGTGACCTAACATCTCACTAAGATATACAGGGATGGGAAGAGTGAGTTTATAGTTGTGAGTTTGTGAACACTGAGTTTGTTCTTGTATCATACTTTATTAATTATTGTATTATTTATTATTATTAACATACTTTTGCCCACCCCTGTATGAGTACTTGGCACTTACTCAGTAGTGCTCAGCTTTTGGGGACTCACCTAAATCCTAGGTAGAAAGATTATAATTTTAAACTCCTTCTGCGTTAGTTTCTTGAGAATATGTTGGCATACTCTAGATTTTTTTTTTAGGATTTTACTTTTGAACTTAAGGCTTGGCATAGAATTTTGTATTTATTTTAATATCATTTGCCTAGATTGAATTGCAGTAGTTTTCTTTTTTCTATTGTGACTATAAATATATTTTGTAAAAAGTGTGCCAGAACAATGCAAGTCTGATTCCATTGAAATTACAAACCTAGAGGTCAAGTCCACCATAAAACATACGTTAATAGAATGAGCTTTAGAGTTGCTGAAGTTCAGCTATGATTCATAGCTACAGTTTGAAAGAGACTATTGGCAAGAAGACTCACTCCTAAGTCCTACAACTGAAACTATTACTTTCCTTACAAATTAACTACTCCTCACCAAAGACAAATAAATTGGTCTAATGAGAATTTCACACTTGTGAACGCTGTCCCATCCCTTGTACCAGGATAAGAGTGTATACAACACTTACGCCACTAGGCCATAGACTACATTTTAATTTGCTTATGCATGGGTGTCGTCTGTTTCTCTCATTCACATTCTTTCTTTCTCTGTTGCTTACTTAGAAGAACAACTGCTTGTGATGGTTAGAGGGCTCTTCTCTCTCCTTTAGGGTGCCTTTAACTGGTTTGCATAAGTTTTGAGAAAATTACTAACAGCCTTCATACTTAAGCTCATAGGTAGAAATAAATTTAGTGATTAATAAAGATAAAAGGAAAAGTCTTGATTTTGTGATGGAGACAAAGAATTGTGCAATTTCTTTTGGGAATGATGTTAATGGAAAACGATAAGTAAATTTCAGTTTGTTTGCTTTGTGTACTTAAGTCTTAGTGGCATCTGTAAAATCGCTGTCCTCGTCGCTGACATTCAGTAAGCATTGGCTGAATTGGAATTGGACAGCAGCGGAATGGTTCTGACATTATCTTTGGCAAATCTGAATGAGCATGGTAGCCTACTTAATGCTGGCCATCTCTCTCGCATCCTCAATCCACAGCAGATCAGCTTTGCAAACAGATTTCCTAGTATGTGTAAGCCAAAGTAGTTTTATTTTGCCTGCCAGACTTACATTGATCCTATACATTTCCTCCATTTTCAGCAATCCTTGTCACTTTTAATGGCTTTTCCTAGCCCTGGGGAATGTGAACACAAAAACTTCTTCAACCTGAAAATGATTAGCTGGGGCAGATGAAAGGCAAATTGTGGGCTAGATATTGGGGCTTATGGATTTTTCTCCCTCCGGTATACGCCAGCTTGGCAGGAGAGCAGGAAAAAGCACTTCTCAAAGTCATGCTGCATGGCAAGAAGGAGAGAGGTGCGACCGCTCCAGCACACAACTTGGATTGAATAACATTTATTATTTTTATCTCCTTTACATGGATGAATGGAGAGAGGCTTAAGACTTTGAAGCGGTTGTTGTTGCTATTGTTTTAAGGTCACATGGGAAGATATTATCCTTTTCACAAATTTTCTATCTTTATACAAATGATTGTTTCCAAGAAGTATCTTAGAGTGTAATTAGCATTCAGAAAGAACCATATACTTTTTAATTTATAAAGGATCTGTAAGATCGCAAATTGCCTTAATTCCTTATGCGATTGATAAGGAAATTGCTATTCCAATTAGCTAGATAATTTGTTCAAGGTCAAACAACTAATTTGCAAGCCATTCTCATTCCGAGTGCTTTACCTTTTTTATTATACCTGCCACTTCTGGGGTTGGGTTTCTGTCTACTTCCTTTTGCCAACACTGTGCTAATAATTCTTACCAATGAGCATCTGAATCTCTTGATACAACAGAGAGAACTGAAGCTCTGTGCCCAAACTAGTCCTGTGTTTAAATTCCAGCTCCTGCATTTACTGCCTGTGACTCCTTAACCAACCAAGTTTCTTATGAATCTGAAGCTCAGTAAACCTGTAAAATGGGAATAATAGCAGCAAAGTTGGATGACTGTTATCATATTAGACAGTGTGTACATTATGCCTATTAAGTAATAGGCACATAGGAAATTGCATATATTTTCATCCATATCTTATACCTCATGCAGTCAGTCTTACCAGCAATATGATGAGAAAGGATGTGTAGGGCAGAGGCTTTTTATTGGCTTTTCCAATGAGCTGTATCAGAAAATAATTTTAAATTTAGTGAAGCAAGTATGAGTATGGAGTATAAGTTTGAAAGTCAGACTGACAGAAAGGTATAGATAGATACAGGTGAAATTCAGAGAAGGACAATTCGTTGTTATTTTTAAAATATATTTTTGTTGCTTTCAGAGAGGAAGGGAAAGGGAGAGAGAGACAGAAACATCAATAAGAGAGAATTATTGATTGGCTGCCTTCTGCACACCCCCTACTGTGGATCAAGCCCACAACCCAGGCATGCGCCCTTCACCAGAATTGAACCTGGGACCTTTCAGTCTGCAGGAAGACGCTCTGTCCACTGAGCCAAACCAGCCAGGGCAAGAAGGACAATTCTTTGTGAGACTTTGAGTGTGGTGACAGGTCCACTCACAACTGGTCTCCAGTAATGCAGTTGGAAATGCGAAAGTTCTGTGCACAGTTCTAGTCTCATCAGAGAATAAGGGTACTAGGAAGGAGACCAAAATGGAAATCAAGTTTTTAAAAATATTCCAACATGTAGTGAAGGATTGAAGACCACACAAGCCTCAGTGTCTATTCCTGGAACATTGTGTTCTGAGCCTATTGACAACAATATCATTCCGTCTGGGGGCACTGAGAATCCTAATCTAAACACAGTTCAGCAAGAACCTGCTCAAGAGCTGGGGAGGAGAGGAGCCTGCAGGTGCTGTCACTATAAGGTCAGCCTGTGAGGACAGAGGGAATGGCAGGAGGGAGAGGGACTGAGACAGCATGCTTTTTGCCATGGCTTTTGCTATGCTGAGAAGTAAAAGTGTCAGTGAATTAGCAGTGATTGTCTCCTCTGTGTGTGGTTTGTTTTTCCTCCTCTCCATTCTCTGGACAGGAGCAGCTCCTTCCTGCTTCCAGATGACAGGAAGGCTCCAGGAACTCCACTACAAAACCGCAGGGGCTCTAGATTTGCTCTGTATGTGTGGGGTGTGTGTGTGTGTATGTCTTCCTATGTTGGGGCAGGAAGAGACTAGTAGAGAATGTGGAATGGGACAACAGTGTTATTTCAAGAAAAGAATAGTCTACATCTGTTATATCTGCTTGCACCATAGTGCTTGGTTCTGGAGTTATTAAATATAGATTTTGCTAATATGTATATAACATGTAAGTATAGAAATGTGTATATATAAAATATGTAGAATAGGAATATATGCATGTATAAATAAGTATAGAATATATTAACTATTTTATACTTATGTAAAATGTAATATATAGACTTCATAGAAACAAAGGAAGAACTTTAAACATTGAGGTGAACTAATGCAAAAAGGACTGGAGGCCTCTATCAGGTTGGTCAATGAGATTAAGCCAACTGTGCTTGCTAATTTGCACTTATAAAGTTAGGGTCTTACTCTCTCGTAGAGACAAAGACAGGGGCCGTATCTTTCGCATGTAATTCTGTGTGTGTGTGTGTGTGTGTGTGTGTGTGTGTGTGTGTGTGTGTGAGAGAGAGAGAGAGAGAGCGCGCGAGAGAGCGAGTGTGTGTGTGTGTGAGTGACTTTTCTTTTTTCTTTTAAAATTTTATCTTTCAAATACAGTTGAAATATTTTGTTTTAAAGTGTACAGCATAGTGGTTAGACAATCATATACTTTTCAAAGTAACCTAAGTAACCCTCTTTCCCACACGGCCCCACCCCCCCGCAAATACCCTATCTTTCTTGATGCCTACATTTCAAAGGGACTGCTCTCAGGTCCTTGTGAAAGATAGACCTGGATTGAAAAACTGGCAAGGGGCTGGGAGAAGACTTATATTTCAAAGGGCAGAGAAAGAATTTTTTAGATGAAAGCTTTCTAAAATAAATGCTCTAAGAAAATAGTGGTCAGGGGCCTATTATCAGGGGGAAAAAATCAAATGTTTAGTCAAGCTGAGGGGAACATTAAGGCCATTTTGGTCAATATTTATGTTATATATTCAAGTGAGTTAACATAAAAATGATTAGAATGCAATGAATATCTTAATTTTTATAATAAACTGTGAACACTTAAAATATATTTGTATTATCCTGCTTTAAAAACTTAGCCTTGGTTATAATTAGAAAAACAACGGTAGAAGAATAAGAAAGCTTGCATTCAAGGGAAGCACACAGACTTATCAGTTGATTGATGTCAATAAAAGATCAATTTCTTAGCAGTGACTTGTTCCCCTTTCAAGCACAGGTGTTTACAAGCCTCATGCATCATTAATATTGGACAGTAGAGCATGCATCATGCAAAAACAATGGAATTACAAACATTTTGTCAGAGTTCTTGCAACCAGAACTAAAAATAATGCAGGCAGCATAAGAATATTTCCTAGATAAACGAAAATGGGTAGTCATAATAAGAAAAACAATAATTAAAATAATGCAACACCAAATTTACCAAGAAATTTAAAATCTTTGAAGCAGAAGTTAAAATACCTAAACAAATGGCACGGTCTTTTTTTTCCTATTAGTTTAGGTTGCCATGATCTTAGACTTTGTGTAGTTACTATAGTGCTATCTATACTTTGTAAATATTTGTGGAAAGAAAGAAAAATGCTAAGAAGGAAGGAAGGATTGGGAAAATAAAACAATCTCCACACCAATATAGAAGAGAGAAAGAACACACATTATTATTGAGTAAGCATTGTCAGATTTATGTGCGTTACAGTAGCATGTAATCCACTACAAAATCCAGGTAGAATTTCACGCAAATTTATACAATGTAGAAGAGAATTAAGACTTATCTCCTCAGGAGACAAGAGGACTCATTTTGTGATTATGTCCTGTATATCTTGTGAGAAGTGTGAACAATGTTAGTCTCAGAGGTGTGGGTTTTACAGTTCCAGTAGTCAGAAGGCCCTGGATCTTACACTAAAAATCAAAAGGTTGGGACTCTTACGTTTTTAAGAAGACACTCTAAGGAGGGGAGGGGAGGAATGACTGCCTCCTTCCTTTTTATTTAACAAAGAAAATGTGACCTTTGTTTACTGAGGAGTTGAAGCTAGATCACTTTACTTTTACAGAAGCATGAGAGGGAGAGGGCTAAGGGGAAAGAAAAACAGTGTGGGGGGGCAAAGCAGGAGAAAGGGGAGACCGAATGTAGGAAAGGTGCACAGATGAAAAAGCTGCACAGTGTTCCCCAGAAAATGGGGCACTTTTGCGTTACCATCCCCGCCCCCGACACCAGTTCCCCAGAACTAGCTGGTTTCCTGACTTGCATGCTGTAAAAGACAAACACATATTATCCCCTATCCCCTAGACCCGTGGTCAGCAAACTGCGGCTCGCGAGCCACATGAGGCTCTTTGGCCCCTTGAGTGTGGCTCTTCAAAGCCTTAGGAGGACCCTAATTAAATTAATAATAATGTACCTACCTATATAGTTTAAGTTTAAAAAGTTTGGCTCTCAAAAGAAATTTCAATCATTGTACTGTTGATATTTGGCTCTGTTGACTAATGAGTTTGCCGACCACTGCCAGTGGATCTCAACCTTCCTAATGCCGTGACCCTTTAATACAGTTCCTCATGTTGTGGTGACCCC
Organism: Myotis nattereri; assembly: GCF_964212035.1. Taxonomy (NCBI): domain Eukaryota; kingdom Metazoa; phylum Chordata; class Mammalia; order Chiroptera; family Vespertilionidae; genus Myotis; species Myotis nattereri. Next base: position 72,696,966 of record NC_138079.1, on the reverse strand, counting down.
CAACCATAAAATTATTTTCGTTGCTACTTCATAACTGTAATTTTGCTACTGTTATGAATCGTAATGTAAATATCTGATCTGCAGGATGTAGTTTCATTGTTACAAATTGAACATAATTAAAGCATAGTGATTAATCACAAAAGCAATATGTAATTATATATGTGTTTTTCGATGGTCTTAGGCGACCCTAGTGAAAGGGTCGTTCGACCCCCCTAGGTGTCGCGACCCACAGGTTGAGAACCGCTGTTAGGGACTCAGGAAATGCTCAGTTGCCTTCTGGTCCAAACCTGGGAGAACGACCTAGTGTTTATGAATAGGCTGCGTTTGATTTTGTTGATTTCCTGTTGAGACAGACTCTTCCCCCAGGCAAGCAGTGCGGGCTGTGGAACACCGTCTCAGCAGCGGATTTCCCAGCAGAAGGAAGTAACTTCCCTCTCCATTGGTCTTTTGTTCCTCACTCACTGCTCATTCTCTCACTACCCCCATCACTGAGTCTTTTTATACAGTGGCCTCCATTCTAATCTCACATGCAGGGTGGTAAAGAAAGAAATGGCCGGAACTGGCCAGCGGGACATTCAGAGGGTGCTCCCTGTGTAGGCCCTCGACTGCACACCCAGACCTGGGGGGCTTGGGCCGTGTCTGTCATTTGGTGGTTTGTGATCTCTTAACCGAGATGAGGTAGAAAAGGAATGCCTTTTCTCCATGTGACAGGTTTGAATGAGGAGAGTAACATCTTCACATTTCCAGCAACAGCTTAGATTTGATGGTAACAATTGTGATCATTTGGTTGTCAAGTTCTCCTTTGTGATATTTGTTCCTGATGGTTGTAGAGATCCCCCATATTGTTTCTGTAAATATTCCGATTATGACTTGTAGAAAAAGTCTTTTTGTCTCACATCAAAACAAAACTTTTTGTCATTTACTATATTATACTCTTTTCTCCAAAGAACCTGTTTGTTTGTTTTTTTGCTACATTCACTCTATTGATTATATATTTAAAACTGTCTAACAAATTAAGAAAATTTACTTTAACTACCAGTCCAGATACCTTATTTCATAATTAAAATTTACCTTTATCACTAAACACATCTTCTATAGCAAATAAAATATCATTTATGAAACATAAGCATTACACTTTCAAAAACTCTATTTCCTTTGCTACTGAGAAAGAGAAATTCCATCTTTTTTAATCTGTGGTAACTACCTACTCCTTTATATTCCTAAATTTAGTAGACTATGGTATAATTCAGCAAGGTGGCTATACTGTAGATAACTCTTATTTAACATTCCTCCAAACAGTTTTAAAGTTAGGTCAGCATTTGATGTAAAATAAATCCTCAAACTCAAGCACAAATTAAACTTCTTAATCAGTCTCAATCTGGCTACTAATCCTTTATTTGTCCATTTAGTCAGGTGACAAAAAGCACTTCTTTACTGTACAGTTCCCCTTTAGATAAACTTCTGGTATTTGCACATGTCAGTCCAGCTGGGTCCATTCAGTGCCTATTAAACTTGCTGCCTATGTTTCCCTTACATATAAGGGAGCTCTGATTACGTGTTTCCAAGAACATTTTTGAAAACCTGTTTTGCCACCATTTTTATTTTTAAAACATTTTTATTGACTTCAGAGAGGAAGGGAGAGGGAGAGAGAGATAGAAACTTCAATGATGAGAGAGAATCATTGATTGGGAGGACCAACAGGGAATTGAATTGTGACTTCCTGATTGAATTTCAACCACTGACCCACACCAGCTGGGCTGTTTTGCCAGCATTTTAGAGAAAGAGTTCAAGTTTGGTGCAATCAGCAATAAGAAACTTTACTAACTAGATTGGAAATTTAAGTAGCTGTGTTTTCTTAATTGCTGCTGTCTACTATTGAAATCAGAGAAAGTGAGATGCATGTTTGTGAAATCTGATTTTTCAGGAATTTGTTTCAGGACACAGAGAGACCTGTCTCAGAGACCACATGACCAAGGGAGTTGAGCTTTAATATGAGCACCCACTGACTAGGATAAAATAGTTCCACATTATATAGGTATTTTGGATATCAGTTCTTATAAGAAAATAGATAAACTAATAAACAGAAAATGCACATTTACAGGCTGTGAAAATTAATAAAAATCTCCCAAGTTTAAAAGTCTTAGATGAAATCTGAAAAACACAATAATCTGTTTTTTTCATGTTTAACCAATTTGGGTGATTTATTAACTAACCATTTTGCTCTAGGACAAAAGACAACAATAAAAATCAAGTGACAAACAGAAAAAATGTATTTCTGAGTCCTATGAAAATCCTCATGCTTAATGTTTTCCTTTCATTCATTGGCAATATACTACATATCTAAATTTATTATTTATACATACATACATCCCCTCTCAATGCCATATACTTAAAGCAAAGTAATGTGAGTTTTAATATAGGGTGTCCCAAAAATGTATACACATATTTTGAATAATTATAAAGGCAGTGTTGATTAAAATAAGTTTCATTTTCAAAATTGAGCTATCAACTTTAAAGTGTGTAAATACATTTAAGCTAAGTTTATATTAGTTTTTGCCATTCTCTAGACACTGTGAAATTAAACAATGTTTGATAAATAGAAACCCTGGCCAACTAAGAGAGACTTACCTGCCTTCAAAAATAAATAAATACATAAAATAAATAAAATGGAGGTTTTTGGTAAAGGTAAATGACACAAAAAAAACTCATGTTACCTGAGAATAACTGAGACCTGATACAGTCACCCAAAGAATCCCTTGAAATAGAAATAAAAATTTTATTAATAATTGAAAACATTTACTTTGAATACATTAAATTATTTGTTGAGAAATAAAGCAAACACTTATTGTGTCTATTCCAAAATTTTGTCCTATTTTTTATGATGGACTTTGAGTGTAATTTTGCTGACAAACTTTTAATATAAGCACTACTAATTCCTGTATTTTAATTTTAACTTTTGCCACAAAAAGAAAAAATCCAAAAATTGTATAAATTTTTCTAAAGGTCACTATTAATGCTTTGGTATTCAAAATATCTCTTTGGAAATGCCTTTTCTTTCATCTTTCCTGCTGATGCTCATTTTCAGTGAACTGATATAATTGGTTAGAGTCTCATCTGTGAGGAATTTTGATGTGATTACAGTCACCTCCCACACTAAGTTTATAAAATGTTTAACAAGATTTGCTAGTTTACTTGTAATTAATTTGCATTTTATTTCAGTTTAATTGATTGATATTTCGAATTCATGTGAGAATCTCTGACAAAGGACTTGATAAGATATGGGATAAGTTACTTGCTAGCAATACACCACAGAGGGATGTGTGAGTAGCTATGAAATATTTACAACTAGAAGCTAGGTGCACGATTTCATGTGCGGGTGGGGTCCCTTGGCCTAGCCAGCAATGAGGGCTGAACAGGGCTGATGGGGGCTGGCCAGCCAACCTCCTGCAGCCAACCGGGGGGAAGGGACCACAGGAGGTTGGTCAGCAACAGGAGGTTGGCTGTAGGAGTGAACTGACCACCAGGGGGCAGCTCCTGCATTGAATGTCTGTCCCCTGATGGTCAGTGTACGTCATAGCTACCAGCTGGTCATCTGGTCATCCAGTCATAAAGGTCACTTAGGCTTTTATATATATAGATATTCAATGAATTTGTGTATATTTTCATTTTGCAACTGCAGAGAATTGTGTGGTGAGCACCATGAATAACTGACAATCTTAGAACTTTGAAAAATCCACCAGAGCATTATACCTACTTTTTAAAGTGATGATAACTGAACAACTGTTATAAACTATATATTTTACCAGCATCTGTCAGGCAAGATTTATTTGACCTCCTTTACTGCTCTTCATCTATGTTTATAGTTTTTATTAGTTTATAAAGGACTGTAGCTCTCATTGCTACCCTGGTTTCTTTTGAACTCTTTCTTTAGTTTTAAATTTTAATTATTTAGCAAATGAAAATATTCAGTTTGGAATGCAAAAGAGCTAGGGATGCCGAAACCGGTTTGGCTCAGTGGATAGAGCGTCGGCCTGCGGACTGAAAGGTCCCAGGTTTGATTCCGGTCAAGGGCATGTACCTGGGTTGCGGGCACATCCCCGGTGGGGGATGTGCAGGAGGCAGCTGGTCGATGTTTCTCTTTCATCGATGTTTCTCTCTATCTCTTTCCCTTCCTCTCTGTAAAAAATCAATAAAATATATTTTTTTAAAAAAAGAGCTAGGGATGATTAATTATGTAAGATTTTTCAAAATATTGTATACAATGTGGTCCATTTTCTTCCACTCACAAAATCATCATTAACTTGTGAAACATTTTATGTTGCAACATTAATTAGTTGACCATGACAATGATTTCAAAAAGATAGTTGACCAACCTTAGAAAAGTTAGCCAGCAACCAAGTGGAATTGTTTTTCTTTAATATTAAAAAAAAAAACACACAGTACTCAGAAACAAATGACTTAAACATTAGCTATTTTTTTAAATGAACTAATGTGATATGGAAGCTTGAGAATGAATGATCTATCTTTCCTACCTCCATTTTAATGTAATTTTTGAAAAATGATTATCAATATTAGTTAGTTCTTCTAAATGATTTCTTATACATTAAAAAAAAACCTTTATTTTATCATATTTAAGTTAGAATTATGTCAAACATGATGAGAAATCGAAGCTCATTTGTGACCCACACCCAAAATTAAATAAAATCAAAGACCATACATTAACTATAAAGTCAAGTTCCAAGTCAATACATGGAATGAATGCATAGAGAGAGAGAGAATCATCCCCTTGCCTTTTGCCTACTAAAATGCTGGAAATACATAGCTGGTAGGTATTACTAGAAAATTATGGTTTTGTTTTATCTTGCTTTATTAAGAAATATCTTTTATTCAGATCTTTACTAAAATTATAATAGCAATCAACAAAAAATACAATTAGATGTTGATTTTAATGGTGCAGGCCCAAACACCAAGTCAAAATAAGTGGGTATTAAATTCATTTATTACTTGTTTTAGCTTTTTTTTTTTAATTTGAAATAGAATGCAATTCAGACCTCTAGTTACTTGTTTCAAATTTAGTTTAATTAGCCAGTTGTTGTTTTGAGTGCTACAACATAGAAATAAGATTGCTTATGGAGAAAATAAATAAAAAGCTATACCATGTCAATTTTAGTCATGGTACAAAGTCTAATCTTAAAGCTCTTCTTAATACACATAAGATCATTTCAGGTTATATTCTCCCAAATGCTTTGTGTTCTTCTTCTTCTTTTTTTAATCCTCACCTGAATACGTTTCGTTGATTTTTAAAGAGAGGGGAAGAGAGGGGGAGAGAGAGAAACATCTATCAGTTGCCTCCATTATGGACCCCAACCCACAATCTAGGTATGTACCCTGACTGGAAATCAAACCTTTGACCTTTCGGCGCATAGGATAATGGTTCCACCAACTGAACCACACCAGCCAGGGCAATGCTTTGTATTCTTGATTAGCAAATCATGAATGAGGAATATGAACCCAAGGTACCCTAGGGGACACTATGAATATATGGTTTCAAGTTTCAATCAATCTACAAAAAGTATGCCAACTAGGCTTTTTTGTAATAGAAGAATAAATCTTTATATATATTTATATTTATAAATATCCTAGAGACTTCCAGTTATTTTTAGCAAAGTCCTATTACAAAATTTGGACTTTTAGGTTAGCTTCAAAGTCTTGATAATGTAGAAGTTGCTACTAAGGAGAAGCAGGCATTTGTGGAGTAATATCAATTGTATTGTGCAGAGTAATACCAATCAGGATGTAAGAAATTATTGTCAGAGAACCTAATTTTGAGCAGACTGTGTAAGTAAAGAGGACAGCTTGCTGACTTTTTACATTCTGTCGATTTAATGTTAGAAGGCAAAATAAGGAATATTTCAGATTTAAAATTCTGACATTCAAGTCTCACTTTCACCTTCAACCTTACAAAAACTTTGCCATACATCAGAGGAATGCTAGCAAAACTTTTTAGCGAACCTCTTGCAAATTTAAAGAGTTTTAAATGTAAAACATTCTAAAAAGATGACTTTGCTGAGAAGGGAAGGCAGGGTCAGAGTTAACTCATTTTGGAACAACGCTGACAGGCTGAGTTGCTTGCTAATCTGGAAGCCTTTCATAGAAAAGCTTGTCAGGATTACTGCCAGGTTAAGTGTTTAATACCTTGGGTTTTTAAAAATGTATATAATCACTTTCTAATGACGGTGCTGAAGAAAATTTGTCATTTAGAATTAATGTGAGCATTTCATTAATGTTGGAGAGTTTCTAACAAAAGGGAAAAAGGCTGGACATGCCCATTGTTATATCAACCTTTAAAAGAGTGGCTCTTGATTACATTATCAGATTCAAAATAAATATAGAAATGGTCCCCAGCTGTTTATTATCCTAACTCTTGGTTATGCGCTCCAACTGTAAGATAAATGACAAGTTGCCTAAAGGAAGTTCCTAAACAAAAAGTTAAAGGAGAACGGCTTCAGAAGGCCTCTCAAAAGCACCATTCAACCAGTGGCTTGAGGTGTAATCACAAAAGCCAGGAGCACAGGCCAGGCAGGAAAGCTGAGACTCTGTGACTGGGGTTCACAGAAAGTAAGCTTATTGTTATTAAAGTTTCCTGGAAATCGAAATAGCATCTGGTTCCCAAAGTCTTTACAAACGTATTGGCCAACTGACTCTCAAAGAGGAATTTTTGCAGTTTGGCTCTAACAGAGGTATTTTAAATAAGAGTTTCAGGGAAATTACACCGTGCGTTAGCCACAGCCCCAAAGTAATTTACCCTTGATCTCATGAGAAATAATACATGGAAGTATTTATGCAATCAAAAGTAGTATTGAATAATTTGTGTTTTTTTTTCTTTTTAAAGTAAAGGAACAATAACTTTCTAAGTTTATGATTACATATAACTTAATTTAGCCACAATGACATATTAGGAGCTTAATTTCTTCTGTTCCTTACTAACTTATTACTTCCTAAATTGAAGGTTATTTCTTTCTCATTTGTTTTGAATTGCAAAAATGCAGAAAGAGACAAAGAATATAAAACATAATCTTTTTTAGAGAAGTAAACATTTTGATATATTTTCTTAAATCTTTTGTTCAGTGAATTTATTTGAAGGAATAAAGATTTGCATTCCAGCACTACTCATTTCATGGTCTGGTGAATGGCTGGATAAAAAAAAAAAAGAAAAAGAAAAAAAGAATGACCCCTATTTTAAATGTAATTTATGATCTACCTTGCCCCCAGCTCACAGTTTTTTATTCCTTAGAGATTTTTAACTTCTGGCTTACTTTCTTGTCTTCAGTATCACTCCTGTCCCTATTCTTGGTGATTAGATACCCATATGTTATATTAATTCAAACGTCCTTGTTCTCACTGATCTAGTCCTGCATCAGTCATTGTGCCCTTGGTCACCCTTTAGGTCTTGGCAATCTCAAGCATCACACCTTTGACCACCACCTTCTGTCATTTCAACCGCACCCTCCATTTCCCCAATTCAAATAATCTTTCAAACCTATCACAACCTTCAAAGCAATGAGCTAACTACTGTCACACTGCCTCTGTATCCCTCCCTATGTTCTCTTAAACTTTATCCTCTTAAATTGTATGTCCTTAAATCTCATGATTCTTGATTTTAATCCTTTCTTTGCCTGTATTTTCAACTCCTTTGTTCTTTTATTCATCATATTTATGTAGTAATGGTGGAGTGTCCCAGCATAGTCTTTTTCTTATTCTTTTATTTTTCTCTATACATCCACTGCCTGGTAGATCTCAACAAGTCTTAAGGCTTTTAATATCCATCTACCAGATAATTAATCCAACATGTACACATGTCGTCTACCTCCCTTACCAACTCCATACTCATATATTCAACTGATTCCCCAAATAACTTCTGCTGCATATCTAATGGGCATCTCAAACTTGACATCTAAAAACTCAAGGTAATAATTTATCCTCCTCTACCACCACCCACAAAACCCTATTCTTCCATAAAGGGCAGCTCCTTCTTCCATTTGTTTTGGCTAAAACCTTTGGAGGCATTCTTTAATCTTCTCAGTATGTCATATTCCATATTCTATATGTCAGTAAAATGTGACAAGTTTTTACTCCACTTTCAATCTATATATAAAATTTCACTGTCTCAACCTTTACTGCTCATGATTGTCCTGAGTTACTTCCTACCTCTTTTCTTATCTATGTTATTGCAATGGCCCCAACTGGTTTTGTTGCTTTTTCTTTTGCCTCCTTTTGATCTATTTCTAACAGAGCCACACCAGTATCATTGCTTAAGAGTAGGTTAGATTATATCACATAAGGTATGTGAGTAAAATCCAACAATGGGTTTCCATATCATGAGACTAAAAAAAACTAATATCCCTACAAATCACCCATAGCTCTACACATTGTTCTTTGGCCCTCCCCTTTCTGTTGCTCACCATCTACACCAGCCTCCCTACTATTGCCCAGTCATTTGAGCAGAATCTCAGCTCAAGGTTTTTGTACTTGCCCTTCCCTCTGTCTGAAACCCTCTTTACCTGCACATTCACTTGACTGTCTCTTTCACTTTCTTCAGATCTTTACTCAGATGTCACTGTCCGAGTGAAGCTACACCTAACCACCCCGTCACAACTTGCACATATGCTTAACATCATACTCCCCCTCTTGTTTTTTTTTTCTTCAGAGCACTCTTCACCTCCTAACATATATTATATGTTTATTATTTATCTTATTTTCTTTTGATCACCTGAAAGTGAGTGTTTTGAGAATGGGGATTTGCTTTGTTTTGGCTCCTGTTGTAATACTAGTACCTAGAACAGGGACTGTCTAAATAGACACTCATTACATATTTGCTGAGTGGTTGCTAGAAAGGTATCACCAGGGTTGCAGCAGAATATAATCTGACCTAGTTCTTAGTCAAAATTCGACTCTCTTAGAGGAGTTTCTGACAAAGCACTCTATGAAGGAAAAATTGAAACTGAGCCATTCTTGGAATTCGAATTGGGGGTCTGCCAAAGATGATATTTGACCCGGTGTAACAGCACTAAAAATCTCTCATCTGTGAATCAAGTTATGCACAATGATTTACTGTAATACATCCCTTTGTGTCCATTCCCAGAAAAATGTAGCCAAGGAAATGACTTTTATGTGGGTGGGTAAGAATTCAAACCTCGAATTGAGAATAATTATTTTAATATTTTTCCTATTCCATTGCTTACAATGTATGGCATATGTCTGAGTGACTTACAGAGTGCTTTGCACAGAACAATTTATCATGGTGTAGAGCCTAGCATCTAATCAAGATCTTAGGGATTCCATGGACTACTTTAAGGAAAAATAGGAATAGTTCAACTCAATACAAAAAGTCTGCTTGGTTGATATTAGTGGGAATCAGAACCTTGGAACAAGAACAACACGAAAGGTTAAGACATGTTAGAAAAGACATATGTATGTATATGTATGTTAGACTTGTTAGAAAATACATATGTCTTACACAAACTTTTAAAAGTTTATATAGAATAAAAAGTTAATTTTCAGGCCAGAAGAAATACGAAGAAAAGGTTAGCTTGAGGAAGGAATTTCTATATTTTAATTCCACAAGGAAAATATATTATGATTAACATATTGTGAGACAGCTAAAGAATCTGCACTCTATAGGAAACCCTCTGGTGATTTACAATTGAAGTAAGACACAGACAGGTTGAAATAGAAACAGACAACAAAGGCAAGGAATGAAGAGTGGCATCATATAACTGCAGTAATGGTCTGAACGAGGAAGCCATTTTAGCTAAGTCTTCATAAAAACATACCAGAGTAATATAATGGGTTTTAAAGACCTGCTTGGAACAAAAAAATATATTTTAGATTATTTGCTTATGGAAATAAATTGAAAATGCAGCAGTGACACAGAAAGAACTGTTCACTTTAAATGTTTCCCCTGTATTCTTAAGGACAATTGTTACAAACAGCAAAATGTAAAACCACCATCGTTAAAGTGATCAGAAAGTTAGGAGAAATGAAAGAAGGTATTATTATAACTTTAGGGGAGTAGCAAAAAGACTTACTGGGAACAGTTGTCATAACTAGGACGAATTTAGAAGTAATTTTTGCCTGGTTTCAAAATTTTTACTCTGAGCAGACCCAGAAGAGAAAGCTCTCATGAAGTAAATGATACTATTTGGGGTTCTCCTCCTTTTGTCCACTTTCTAAGGCTTCCAATCTTAGGAATAACATTTCATGTAAACCTAAGGTGTCTCGATAACCAGAGGCACCCTACCAACATTCCTAATGTTGTTTCTTTCTAAGAAAGTATATTTTCCATCATGATATTTAACTCACCCAATCATCCCAGCAGTCATTTAAGACTGTATTTATTTTCCTCATTTAGTTTCAGTTGATATTATTTTTTCCACTGAGAAAGTGAGATCTCCCTTCTGTATGGACCTGGAGCCCTGGTGCAAAGGTGAAGCAACATCCACAGTGCTACCTTGTGACAGCTGTGAGTTATGGCCATGAGGACAATGGCTGTGAATACATAACAGAACTGCCCACAGGTCGGCAGCCATCTTTTCCAGACTGTATAAATTAGAGGATTCTTGCGTTTTTCCGGAGAAAGCTGAAGGAAGTGGGGGCTAGAGCATGTGAACGATGCTTTGAGTGCTGGAGTTGGTATTCATTTGAGTTGCAAGAAAACTGAGATGTGAAATAATGCGCTTCCCGAACTGAAAAGCCATTAACAGCATTAACGTTTGCAGTGGTTGATTATTTGCTGTATCTTTCTTCCTCGTCCAAAGTTTTATGATATTCAACTAAAAGATGAGATTACCATTTGTGCTCCAAACTTAAGTTTTATACTCAGACAGAAAAAAGGTCATATTCTAGCTTTATTTAAACAGTCTGTGTTATTTCAACATGACTTCAGATTTTGTAATGTGGCGCTCAGAATTAACCATGTGAATGGCTCAAGTCATTGAGATTCAGTCCCAGCAACAGTTTGTTTTGTAAAGCTTTAGACCACTCAATTAAAGTTGTAACCTTAGCTAATTTTTTATTCACCCTTTAAGGTCACTTTATGATTTTCTTGTTCTCAAGAAAATTTTCAAACTGAAAAATAGCTCTTATAGTTAGATATCTATAGTTATTAAGAAAGATTCTGTTTTGGTATGCTATTTGGCTCAGGGGTTTAAAAAAATTTGGTAGCATAATCACTGTCCTGAGATAGTACACAAAATTAAAGCCAGGTTTGTTGTTTCTTAACTTAGTGAATGCTATTAGTCAATGTCACTTTTTGAAATTAGGTCTCTGTATGCTGCTCTAAGCTACACTTTTCCAAGACTAATAAAAATTGCAAACTTGTTAGAGAATATTGGTTAGTGAATTAGAGAATGCAGGGGTGTAAATCCATATTTAGAAAATGCTCTTGAAGCGACTAAATATTATTTATGGATGTGCCTTGTCACCTAAACTAGGGATCAGTTAAAGCAAAAGTGTGAGAAACATCCTCTGCTCATGATTTCTCTTCATTTAGAAAGTAATGGAATCCCTGGCAATTGTTCAGACAACATTTAATTACTCACTTTAAAATGATAATAGTTATGTTTGTAATCATTGACTGGACCCAAACCAAAAATTCTAATGCATTAAACTTATTAAGAAAAAGTAATTGATAAAGAGTAATTAGTCAATAAAACAGTAATTGCACCTTCTCTGAGGGTCTTAAGAAAAAATAAACTAAGAAAAGTTAAGGTCCTTTCACTGTGGAATAGCTTGGGCCGGGGGGGGGACCAGTCAGAAGTAGGTTCTGCTATAAAGGACCAGAGTGGAGGTGAGAACGTTGAAGGTCCAAGTCCTGAACCTAGACTGAAGCTGTGCCACTGGCTTCAAGACTTCGCATTTCAGGATGACTGTCTAAGTCCCAACTATATACTCCTGTATACTTCGAATCTAGATGCACAATGTTTTAGATATTTCCAAATTCTTCTTTAGTTCTTAATTTTCTTCTGTTGGAAATAGTGCCATTAATCCAACCAGATAATATGAATCACCAATTTCCATAAATGGGTCTGATTGAAATTGCAGCACTAAAGGGTTATTTTAATAGACATTATGAATCATGAGCAACCAATTCCAGTACATCCAACTGGCTAGAGCCGACACTCTTTCTACTTTTGTTTTATTTATTTATTTATGTATGTATGTATGTATGTATGTATGTATGTATTTATTTATTTATTCATTCATTCATTCACTCATTCATTCTGAAGCCAGGGCCAGGGCAATTACTTAAAAATGAATTAAGGAACATTTATTATGGACTAAATAAGAATTCCTTGCTTCTCTCACAGGCAATGAGACAGAGAAAAACAGGAGACTGTAAGTGAGCGGAAGGACAGGGCATTTGCTCTATCCCTCCTGAAAGAAAAAAGTCTCTTGTGTTTTGGCCCATCCTTTCAAACTTTGTATAAATTGAATCACATGTTAGTTTTGCATATTTTCACAAAGCACCTACAGTAATAGCAACTTTTAGTTCCCTAAATGGAATCTTCACATATCTCATGCTCTGCCAATAGAGACAACCAAACTAAAAATTCCAACTGCTGGATATGCAGTGCTTAAATTAACAAGGACGAGTTTAAAAAGTAACTAGATCCCCAAACCATACTGAAAAGGTAAGTGGCAGAAGAAGAATGGAATTTGACTACAAAAATAAAATTGTTTCTTTTGGACAGTCTGTTCTTTAGAAGGAATACAGACACATTCTTGAGAGGATCCTAAGCAGAAATATAGTTCCTCTTTTATTTAGAGCCATAATAGATGACTTGAGATCATTAAAATAACACAGCTTCATGAGAAAGACCATGTAATCAATAGAGGTTACTTGCGAAAATGAATATAGTAGGGGTTTTAGGGTTTTGAACTATAATGACATGTTGTGTTGAAAATGCTAATACACTTCAGCAATTATTGATGGCCCTTCTGCTTGGTAATCTGTTAAACCTTCCCACCGCTGACTGTAGGGTATTTAGAAAAAAAAAAAAAAACCCACACACACAAAACAAACAAACAAAAAACCCACAAAATGTTTATTCATGATAAGGGCAAACAGCTGTTAAAAGTAGCCATGAACAGTGAAAGAAATTATCATCCAAAAACAGAATGAGAAGTTAAGTCATGAACAATAGACCCTATATTTATAGAGACTAAAATAATTATCTTGAAAAGAACATCGTAAGTTACAGAGGCTAATCCATGGGGATTCTAACTCCAGCTTGGCCCTAATCATGCCCAACTGAAGGGCTAGATATCATGGATCAAAAACAAGATGTTGCCATTTTGTTCTGTCTGAATCCCTGACTCACAGAACCCATGAACATAATAAAAAGGGTGGTTTTTTATATACTGAGTTTGGGGTTGTTTGATGCATAGCACTAACTAACTGGAACACTAGATTGAGTCTTCTCCCTTAGTTTTTCAGCATTCTTATTCTTTCTCCTACCTCAGTGATTCTATCATACAATGAAATTTTTCATTCACATTGTGCACACATCAAATGACCAACCATTGCTTCTGAGGAGCCCCAGTGATGGTAGAGACATACCTTTAACCTCCCTTTAGTCCCACCTGGAAGGCCTTGCTTCCAGAAGAAACTTATTCTATAATTTTTTGTCCAGCCAGGTCCCCAACCACTGTGATAGCATGAATATTTATTAATTTGTTTGGGTGTTTACTTCTGTCTTACAAATTCTTTAACGCATAACAATAATTTATTGAGTGATGAAGCTGGCATTTATTGAAACTTTGTCAGGCACTATTTCTGGCCTAATGAGAACTTGGATTCTAAAGGGTGATTCACAGGTGTCAGACTAGCATCATGGTCTGAAAGTTCTCTCTGCCTATTCCTTCTCTTTATCTTTTACGGGCATTACATTTTATTAATTTCTTGCATTTTTAACTCCATCTTGGCATCTGCTTCTTAGAAGACCCAAAATAACACAAATGCCCTTCCAACCTTGTTTGCCTGAATAATTTTTATTCGTTATAAGTATACAAGAGGGAACAACTGAGGAGTAGAGTTTCAATAATGCAGTCTTGGCAGAAATAAAAGAAAGCGAGATAATGTATTCTCTGTCCTTTATCCATTGTGGGAGACAGAGATGATACTTGTGCAAGGGAGCTAATAGTTGAATTGGATTTTCTACTGTGACTAATCTTATACATGAAGTGATTATGGCTGGATCTATAAACACTTAAGCTCATGTCATGGGGAGTGAGTTAAGACCAAATCCTGGGTGCAACTCACAATGAAGTTGCACTGAATAATAGCCTCTCCAGGTTTTCCCCAGGAGGCCTTAAGTTACTCATCCCCCATGGAGACCACTAACATCTTGAACCAGGATGTCATTATTTCTACCAGTTTTTCAAGATTGGAAGCCTGAGTTTTGTACCATTCCTCTGTGTGTTGCAATGAAAGACTACCTACTTGAATTACTATTTCAGTAATTTATCTGCTAGTGACTCTACTAGACTACCATTTTCTTGAAGAAAAAGAAAGGAGTCTGGCCCTTTCTATTATAACCATCACTTATTACAAGGACTGGCACATGGTATATTCCTGACACATCTAAATGGAGCGAAAAGTGCTTCATTATTTGACTTCTTTACATACAAACTGTCTCTTTGCTGGGTTTAATTTTCCTCAGGTAATGACTTTGCTGCCATAGATATCTAGTTGGGAATTTGTGTTAACAATAAAAGATGGAAAACAGCAACAAAAAGCTTATTGTAATGTGATATTTAAGGCATTGCATTGCTGAATGATTTCTCTGATAATATAAGTGTCATTGTCAAAACATATAGAGGAAAAATAAGTATGAACAAAGATGGTATTTAGATTTAGAACACTGTATTAGCTATACTTCCCAAATTATTGAAAATTAGCATAAACAGCTCTGACAATACAATGTGAAAGGTAATCCTTTCTCATCAATTATAGAGGCATCCATTTCTTGGCATTCAGAAACACTTACAATATTATTATTTAAAATATAAAATTTAGAAGAGGAAAACAACATTTAAGGCTTCCGTTTTGGTTGCTTTTCTCAGAGGGCAATATTCTAATCATATGGTTACTTGATTATATAAATTTGTGGTTGTTATCTACTATGTTATATATCTACTAGAGGCCCAGTGCACGAAATTTGTGCATGGAGGCAGGTGTCCCTCAGTCCGGCCTTCACCCTCTCTAATCTGGGACCCCCCAGGGGATGTCCGACTGCCGGTTTAGGCCCAATCCTACAGATGGACATTCCTCTCACAATCCAGGACTGCTGGACCCTAACCACTCACCTACCTGCCTGCCTGATTGCCCTGACCCCTCTACCTGCCTGCCTGATTTTCCCTAACTGCTTCTGCCTGACTGTTGGCCTGATTTCCCCTAACTGCCCCCCTCCCAGCCTGATCACCCCTACCTTTCCCCCCTCCTGGCCTGATCACCCCTACCTTGCCCCCCTGCTGGCCTGATCACCCCTAACTGCCTGCCTCAGCCTCCAGCCTAAGCCGCAGTCTGGCCTCCCTCTGCCAGAGGCGACCTGGCCAATCAGGGGAAGGCACTGCCCCCATCATCCCACTGCTGCTGCCACTGGCAGCCACCATGGCTGCCAGAGCCTCAGGCTGGCCCTCCCAGTGGCAGCTGCCATCCGCGGCTTGCCGGAGCCTCGGTCAGCCACTGTGGCTTTGTCCGGAAGGATATCCAGATGGTTGTCCAGAAGACGTCCATCCTAATTAGCATATTACCCTTTTATAAGTATAGATTAGCTGTACATTTTCCTTTTATAGAAGAAGTGAATGTCACGCTTAGAAATAACTTAGTATATAAAATGCTGGGTAAAGAGCTAAATAAGAATTTTCATCTGGGGATGGAAAAAAGAAATCATGTCTCTTCTTTTTCTATAGGCCTTTAAATATACCCAAGTTTGTGATCTGCTTATGGGAGCATCTTATGGGAAATGCAGGGAAGGGACCCATAGGAAATGTTGAGACCATGTGTTTTGGGGATGTAGTGTCTTTGGGCAGCACCCTGCTAGAAACAGATTTAATTGTGTAGCTCAATCCATCTACAGAAATCTCAAGACGGGTTTTTTTTAATTCCTTACCCAATTTTGTATATTCTAGGGTAAAAAAAGTATAGATTTTGTTTTTATCCTTAATTTCTTATAGTAAATTCCTTCCTGCTTGTTTATATCTAAAATCTTTCCTTTTTTTTCCTGCAAAAAAAGGGGGGGTGGCAATGATTTTTGTGTCCATAGATCCTTAGAACAACCCTCATATCATTTGTTTCAAGACTGGCCATGATTTTGGGGCTGTGATGAGAAGTAGCACTTTCCCCACCCACCACCACCACTGCAGTAACTACTGGATAACACACAGAGAACTCACTAGGTACTCAGCCATCTTAAGATTAGATGGCCTCCTTCTAGAATATCTAATGATTTTCCTAGAAAGAGGCGGGAGATATGCAGGTAATATCATTTGGGAACAAGAGCTTCACACACACTAGGAAGAACTGGGTGCCAGCACCTCCTGTCCATCATGGGTGCTGAGGAAGGGGTCACACAGGGTGTGAATGCTGAGGCCCTGATTGAGTGACAGGTCAGTGCCCCAGGGGAAGGGGGAAGCCCCCAGGACACCAAAAGCTCTAGATTCTGGAGGTGGGATGGAGTTCATTAGCCCATGCCTATATGTGAGATGCTCTCCAGCAATCAGTGACTGCTGTGGTGGGCCAACTTTTATAGTTCCTCACTCTATATCATATTTTTCACATTTTTACTTATTGAAACATAGTACCCTTATTTATTTTATTTTTTAAATATATTTTTTATTGATTTCAGAGAGGGAGGGAGAGGGAGAGAGGGAAAAATAGAAACATCAATGATGACAAAGAATCATTGATCATCTGCTTCCTGTATATCCCCCACTGGGGTCAAGCCTGCAACCTGGGCATGTGCCCTGAACAGGAATCAAACCGTGACCTCCTGGTTCATAGGTCGATGTTCAACTACTGAGCCACAATGGCCAGGCAGTACTCATACTTTATCATTATTTTTTTAGTTAATCCTCATCCTAGGATATTTTTTCATTGATTTTTAGAGAGTGGAGTACCCATACTTATTTTATATTGTTTGATAAAACCAGCATTTTAAGCCTTTATGAGTCTGATGCAATCTCATTAAGCCAGAGTGTTTTTATGATTTTTTAAAAAAATTGTGATTAGATCTTCTGATTTCTTGGAAATTTATTAGTGAGAATTCTCTGACTCTTGAATTAAAAGGTGTCCTTGTTAAGTAGATTTTTGTTTGCTTTCACTGGGCATTTAAAAATATTCCTTCCTAACCAGAGCCACTTCACACTAAATTCTCACTGTGATTTTTCAGGTCTCTCAGGTTCTATGGATTTAGGCTACAAACTTACATGAGAGCCAACTTAATATTGCAAATTCTTGTGGTGGAGGGCTATTTCTTCCAACTTTATTTAGTCAGTGACAGTTTTCAAGGTAGATTTTTGGGGGGCACCATTCTGTGTATGTATCCACATTCCTAGAACTCCCTTAGTGTGATAACATAATCTTTTGTAGTGGGTGTTTTCCTAAAAGATTTTACTATTTGGGTAGATTCTGGACTTTCCTCCTCACATCGAGGTTCTGAAAGGCCATGAAAAATCAAGTCCTGGGTATTAATTTGGGCAACTGCCTTTCAGGTGAAAGCCAAATTTAGGGCTCCGCTTATGTTCTGGGGTTGGCAAACTTTTTCTGTAAATAACCACATAGTAAATAATTTAGGATTTTCAGGCTACATACTTACCGGCCATACACTTTCTTTACACTCTTTGTTTGTTATTTGATTTTTTTTAACCCTTTAAAAATGCAAAAAACTTAGCTCTGGAGACATGCAAACATAGGCCTTGGTTTGATAGACTCTTCTCAAGAGTCTATATTCCCTCTTCACATTTTTTTTTTCCCTCTGAGATCCTTTACAGTTCAGTGATGTATTTTAAAGTTTATAAAACCTTTTTTTTTTTTTTTTGGCATTTTCAATAGTTGTTAGTTGGAGTGTCAGGATATCCAGTGCTACTGAAAATAGAAGTTTTATGTTTATTTTACGCAACTTTATAAATATCTACTTAGATCAATGTTCACACTGGTCATGTTCTATTCATATCATGTTTGTCTTCTATCTCAGATCTTCGTTCTGGTATAAAATTTTTCTCTTTCAGATATATCCTTTAGCTGTTTCATCCATGAGAGGTCTGTTGTTGGTCAAATTCTTGCAGTTTATATTCTTTTTTAAAAGATTGTTTCATTGTGCATTTAATTATGTGTTTCCTTGTATTTTCATCAGCCCTTTGAAGATACTGTGGATTTAATTTTACTCACCCTGAATGGGATTTATTGTGCATTCTGATTCTGCAGATTTATATTTCTTTCATTAATTCCAGGAAAATTCCAGCCATTAACTTTTTGAAATACCTCTTCCTCATTCTACTCTTCTGTCTTTGGAAAGTCCAATTAGATATTCTTTAGACTTCTCAGGGTCCTCTGTGTCTTTTACTTCATCTTTCATTGTGTCTCTATCTCACTTTATCTCTGCTCCCCTTCCTTCCTCTCTGGCTTTCTGGTAATTTCTGTAACATTTTTTCTAATTCATTAATTCACCCTTAAGTTATTAATTCATCCATTGCATGTATTTTTTAAAATATACTTTATTGACTTTTTACAGAGAGAAATGGAGAGGGATAGAGAGTTAGAAACATCGATGAGAAACATTGATCAGCTGCCTCCTGCACACTCTCTACTGGAGATGTGCCCGCAACCAAGGTGCATGCCCTTGACTAGAATTGAACCTGGGACCTTTCAGTCCGCAGGCTGATGCTCTATCCACTGAGCCAAACCAGTTAGAGAAATTGCATGTATTTTTTTTTAAATCATTATAATCTTTGTTTCTGTAAGTTCTATATTTTTATTTTCTAACTCATTATTTTGGGTCATCTCCCATTAGCTGTTCATTTTGTTGATTTTCTCATTTATATATTTTAAAATATTAAACATAATAAATTCTATAGCTTGTTTTTTTAATTATAATATCTGAAGTGTTTAAAAGTATGTGTTGGTTATTTTATTAACTCTGTCTTATAGTGTGTCTCTATTTTTATAAATTTAATGGTTAAGAGAATTTTTTTGGGGGGAGCGGTATTCCATGTGGTAATCCTATGAGGCCTCGAATGAGAAGATTGCCTTTTAACAGGTACAAGGTTGCTTACCCTATTCATGATAGTTAATTTAAATTAATTCAGGATGTGGTTGGTAAGCCTTTAAATGCCATTCCTGCATGTGTTCTAACTTTTGGATAGGAATTCTCAGGGGCCAACAGTCTGTTTCACTCTACTCATAACCAAAGCAGGGATCAACATATTTTGTTGCTATCTCCTTTCGCAGAAGTTGTTTTCTTTTTTCTAGTGTACTTTTTTTTTTTTTTTTTTACCAAGGGTAAACCTCTTCAGAGGTATACACATTAGGGATTTGTTCAGAGTCTCTACTAGCTTTTTATAATAGAAGCATAGAAGCTCTTTGTTACCAAGTATCAGTAAATACCTTCAGGTGCTTCTATTTTCATTAATTTCTGTTGCTTTTTTTGTGGTCTCTGGAGATTTCCTTTATTCTTTTTTTTTTTTACTCTCAGACTATACTTTAATTGGACATATTTAATATTTTCACTAGTGTATTTGAGTGTTTGGGAGGACAAACATCTTCTGGATTTGTAGAATATTCCCAGAGAGAGAAATCTTGTGTTAGACATGTTATTTTAATTTATTTGCCTTCAGAGAAGACAAACTACTTAAGGATTTAGGATCAAATTTTTATTAGAATCTGATAGTGTTTTCCTGATCTTAGGAAATCACTTACACTTACAGTCTCAAGTGTTTATTTGTTGTTGTTTTTTCCAACTAAATTAGGATCATATTAATACCAGACTCACAGTACTGTGGATGGATGGATGAGTTAGTGGATGTCAACATACTTTTGAAAACCATAATGTACTATGCAAACATTAGGTGTTATTATTATACTAGAAGGTTTTCCTTCCCCTGGCTGCTGGCACCCGGGACCCAGGCCTTTGGTCCGGCCACAGCGAGGCTTGGCTTCTCTGCTGTGGCTGCAGCGGAGAAGCCAAGCCTCTTTAGTCTTCAGTCTTCAGTCTTCACTCCACGCCTGAGTATGCAAATTAACGGCCATCTTTGTTGGGTTAATTTGCGTAGTTGCTCTGATTGGCTGGTGGGTGTAGCAGAGTGACACCAATTTGCATGTTTCTCTTTTATTAGTGTAAATTATTTTTGTCATAACTACCATGATGAACATACCTTTTTTAGGTTCTCTAAACCCCAAAATAGAAACTGTTGCTGACCTATAATTGTAAATTGATAATGTTTCAGATGCAGAAAAAGAAAAGTGTTTCTCAAAACAAAATAAGACAAAATACACATCCACAAACTTGTTTGTATTTGTTACTTAGCAAAATATTTATAAATAAATAAGATAAGATAAAACCAACAGTTGTTTTATCATACTATTGTTAACTTTAATAGTGTTTTAGAAAAAAATTATCTTATTAATAAGTCAAAGTAAAAATACAAATGTAGACTTTCTCAATATAAAATGTTATTTGTCAAGCAAGTTAAGCTCCCATAAAGTGTTTAACAAACAACATATTCAATTATTATCTGCACATTATGGTATGTAATTCCATTTACTTGTACAACTTATAAAATTTTTAACAATACTTATATTATGTAGTCTATCTTTTTCTTATATCCTGCAACAGCTTACCATGTAATTTTAAATTGTAATTATTTGTACTATTTACAATAATGAATTGTGTTTCTTTGTTGCATTATTTATTTGCCTGAAAAAAAATTATTACTTCAACTTCTAAGAAGGGTAATACAAGAAGACAGCCTTCCTTCTTAACCATAAATTGTTTAAAGTTTATATGGTCACAAATACATCTTATTTTATGATTACAAAATTATATTTACAGCTTCTGTGGGAAGTATTGTTCTGTGGGAAGTTTATTTTTTGGTTAATTGGTTGGTAAAGCACCAACAAATTTAATATGTCAGAAAGAATATGACCAATTTAGTTCAGTAAGAATTTTTTTCTGATTGGAAAAGTTTAGAGAATTTATGACAGAAAAAGTAGGACTAGCTTCCAAAGAGCAAATTGAAAACGACAAATCATTCTCAACCAGAATTCAACTTGAAACACACCTGAAAAGTTTTTATTTATCTAGTTTTAGGAAGATACTTTAAAATGTCTTCCGTTTCTTAAACACTAACAGAAATAGCTAACAATTCTCTTTCCGGTACACTTCTAAGCACTTAATAATGTTAATATACTTAAACATCCCAGTAGCCCTGTGTATGTTTCCTACAGATGAGGAAACAAAGAATATAGTGTGAATAACTTGCACCAGGTCATCTATCTATAATAATAAAAGTGTAATATGCTAATTAGTCTGGAAAGCTGAACAACCTTCTGGACGTCATTCCGGACACCCTTCCAGATGAAGCCATGGAAGTGGGGGCAAGGCAGAGGTGGCTGCCATGGTGGGTGGGGGCCATGGTAGAGGCCGTTAGGAATGATCAGGCAGGCAGAGTGGTTAGGGGTGACCAGGCAGGCAGGTGAGCAGTTAGGGGTGATCAGGCTGGCAGACAGAGTGGTCAATGAGTCTGGCAGACAGAGGAATTAGGAGCTATCAGGTAGGCATGCAGAGTGGTTAGGAGCCAGTGGTTCCAGATTGTGAGAGGGATGTCTGACTGCCAGTTTAGGGATTGGGCCTAAACTGGCAGTCAGATATCTCCTGAGGGGCCCCAGATTGTCAACGGGTACAGGCTGGGCTGAGGGACCCCAACCCCATGCACAAATTTTGTGCACTGGGCCTCTAGTATATATATAAAAGCCTAAACAACCATTATGACCAAATGACAGGATGACCGGCTGGTAGCTATGATGCGCACTGACCACCAGGGGCAAACGCTCAATGCAGGAGCTGCCCCCTGGTGGTCAGTGCGTTCCCACAGCCAACCTTCCACAGTCCCTCTTCCCGGCCGGCCGATTGGCCCTGATCAGGACTGGGCAAGACGGCCCCGATTGGCTCCAATTTCTGGCCAGGCTGAGGGACCTCACCCGTGCACAAATTCGTACACTGGGCCTCTAGTTTAGCAAATAATAGAGGGGCAAGTCTGAACCTGAACACAGCTCTGCTCTGGAGTCTCTATATTGCCTCCAACCAATTCTTTTTAAAAACCAATTTAAAATTTTCTGTTCATATTGGTAAAGTCCTCTTCACTTTTCTTGAATAACTGACTTTTGAAAATACTTGGATTTTAAAGGAATGCTTGGTAATTCAAATGAATTTTTATTGACATAACTCCAGTAAACATAAGAAGGCAAAATGAAGAATTTGAGGCAACTTAGAGGAACCCATTTTTGTACATGGGACAACTGGGGAGTATGTTCTTACCAAGAAATAGTTTCTGAATTTCCCAGCCTTTCTTCAATGTCATAATTCTGATTCAAACATCTCCCCAAATGCATTGACCAAGACAGGCCTGATATTCCCCTTAGTATCACTGAATTGTAGACATACTTCTTTTTGGCTATAGGCCTCTGACCCTTTTTAGGCACATTTACTAAGGAAACTTTTGATGGTAAATTCTTTCTCTGCCTCATTGAGATGTAAATATTCTCCCTAGATCCTGACAGTTTTAGGATCCAGACTGTCTTACTGGAGTTCCTGGGAGTCCCCCCACCCCCTTTGAAATGTAATCATCAAGAAAGATAGGGCCCCTATTTTCCTGTCCCTGGGGGAGGGCAGGAACCTAATTTTGATAGGTGCCAATTACCAACCCCAGATGGCTCAGTCACTTTGACCAACCTCCTCCCCAGTGTCCTGTCCTCTACTTTTCACCTAGTTCATCACTCTCCCTAGTGTTTAAAAACAAAGGTATTATGTTTCAGTGGAATTGAGTTCAATCTCTCTCCTATTACAGTTCTGTTGATCTCTATTGCAATTGTTTTATATAAAATACTAGGGGCCCAGTGCATGAATTTGTGCACCTTGAAAGGAACTGTGGGCTACAAGGCTGCGGAGGGCACAGGGGCAGGTCTCGGCCCATCCTCCACACCCCTGGCTGGGCCCTCCCACTGTAGCCCCTGGTCCCCCATCTGCTGGCAGCCCCACTCCCACCGCTGCCCCTCCCACATGCTGACATGTCAGCGGCAGGTGAGAGCACCGGGAAGCAAATAATTTTCAGTAACCACCAGAGGCTCACCCTGATGACGGAAACTGGTGCCCCGCCTTGGTCTGGCACCCCCGCTCACCTGCTCCACCATCCCACCTTGGCCAATGCCCGCCATGTTTCACATGCGCCCCCTAGTAGTCAGCGCACGTCATAGTGGCCGGTTGTTCGGTTGTTCCGCTGTTAGGTCTATTTGCATATTAGCCTTTTATTATGCAGGATTCCATGCTGTTTTAAACAAGTGTCCAAGGCACCTTTTCCTTTACAGCATCAAGACATTCCAACATACCTCCAGAGGTTTGGGGGTGAACTCTACACAAGCTGGACTGTTTATAAGAAAGATGTATATAAATTGTTGGTTGTCTAGATTGTTTTCCTTGTTCATTTTTACTTAACTCATCTAGTTCTATTTGGTAATTTTTCTTTTGTTATGATTTAGCCTATGGGGACTGAGAGATAAATTGCAATGTTAGTGGAACCTAGCAAATTAGGATATTTCCCAAACCAGGAGAAACATAATCCTTGAGTTTTTAAAAATTCTCCAAGTATTTATATAAGCATCAATTCAACTGATATTAATTGTACAAGCACCTTTATTAGTGCATTAGTGCCAAGGTTATAAGGAAGAATAAGTAAGGACTTCCCTGATTTCAAGGGGCTTGCATTCTATTCAGATGTTAAGAGTGACATGGGCAAAACAAGGCCTCCATAACTGTGTAAAGATGACAAAATCCTAAACTGAAAAGGAAATACATTGTATCTGAGCATTTGAGATGTGTTGGTAAATACATAAATACTAATACAAGTAGGATAGGGTTTTCTGTTTTAATAATGCTCTGCAATTTTGTTTTCTCTCTCTACATTCTCTTCCTTTATGCTCTGCTCCTATCTGCTATAAAGACCATTAACTGCTGACATACACTTTGTCAATTATGACATTCAGTTCTGGCTTGACACATCTGACCTCTACAAACCCTTAGGGCTGCTAAGTGGAGCAGAATGCTGAGCTCTTGGTGAAAGAGATAATCTCACATTTCAGTACACACATGCATATGACTTTGATAAAAACAACAACACAACTCTGTATGGAACAAGCTAAATTAAGGAATAGTTAGGAGTTTTCAAAACAAGTCAAATATCTTACAATCTATGTTATTTTCCTGATAACGTCCTATTTGGCATGTAAAACATCCCTAGAATTTTTTTTCTTAAATGTGTAGTATCTTCCCATCAGCATTGTAGTTCTTTGACTTGTTAGAGAATAACTAATTCCTTTAGATGCTACTGTAGTTTTGAATTGTCACATATTGATTTTGTCAAATCAATAATGCTATTTATTTCCATTTCCATTCTAAAGGTAACACATGGTCATTACTGACTATATTACAAACTGAAAAATAATTTGCATGTTTTAGAAAGTGTGCTGAACAATTTCTAGGTAACACTTCAGTGAACTCATTTGTATAAATTGATAGTGTACTTTAAAACTGTAAATTAAAATAGGCACCACTATATTGGTTTATGAGTGTTAAATAATAAGGAAGGACAAGTTTGAAACGAATTGTCTATCAGGAAGAAATATATTTCCTTAAGGAATGTCATTCCAAACAACTTTGTTCTGCTGTAAGGTTTAAATTAAATCTTGTTCCCAACAAGAAAGTTATGACTATTGATTTTCTTAGCCCTAATTCACCCAAGCCATTATCTCAGTCTCTATAGCATTTAACTGCTTTAATTTACTTACCAAGCTGAGGATAATCAACTCCCTTTACTCTTTCACTAGGCAAATCAACAGTAATTTTCTCTAATCAGAAACTATTGTATTGCACAAATACATATCTCATAAAAATCTGGCTGATCTCTTCAAAAAAAGATGAAACCCTCAATAAAAATCATCATTTTAGTTTCATAATGAGTGATAGAAAAGTATGGTGAAACCATAGTTTTGCATACCATGACACCATTGACCATCTATTTTTTTCTTTATGTGTGTGTTCCTATTTTTGTGGCAGGAACAATACTTAAAAAGTTGAAATATATTGGGTTGTCCATTATGTCTAAATATTGCATTTGATTGGCATGAAATTCAACTTCTATTACAAGGAAAACAAAGCCTTTATCCAGCTAAATAAATCTAAACCTCCTATTGAGATTTCCACATTTGTTCTTTCTTGAACTTGTTTGGACACAAATGAGCCCAAAGCTCTTCTTTATTTGGCCACATTACCAAGCAAACTTACCTGTGCTCCAGGTTTTAACTTTAACCTCCAAGGAGACACCCACTAGTCCATCTAGCCTTGAACCTCCTCAATTTGCAGCCTTGTAATTATTAATAATGGAAATAACAATAAAAACACCTTAGCATTGGAGAATCATGTGGACTGCCCTTCTCCTTGGCTAGTGGAAGTAGGGTTCTTATATCTTGAGAAAAAGAATTTTCTAAGACTCTCACAAGAAAATGAGTGGTTTTTATTTGTGTGAAATGATATCCCTCGGTTTCTAAAGTCCCCTTTCCCTTAATCCAGTTCTGGAAAATGTGCTTCTGGGGATTCAGCAAAGTTAAAAGCAAAGCCAGTGTCCAGAGTTTCCCTTCTACGGTAGAGCTTAGTCTGGCAGAGCATCAGACTAGTTGTAATCCATTATGTGGGGTCCATCTGGCCATGAACCAAGTGAGCGAATGCAGGGGAGCATGACACCTACAACAAGAGGTCCAAGAGGGCAAAGGGGCCAAGAGAGGGAAATCCCTTTGCTCAGGAGCTTATGTATCTTGGATTTTGCACCCTTGCATGGTGGCTACTCCTATTTTGGCCAATGCCCTGTTCCCAGATGTGACTGACAGACAAGCATCTTTACCATGTCATTCAGACCTTACTGGGCATGTATCTCTTCTTTATGCAATCTATTTCCCCAGGATCTGTGGGGGACTGCAGCTTTCTGGCAAAGCTGTACAAATGGCATGCCTATATTATCTAGCCTTCCCTTTGCTCCTTTCATGTTATTAATAACCAGGTTATTATAATGGTAGCAATCTTTTACATATAAACTCTGTTTATAGTTACACATAAGCTATACATATTTTGGAAAAATACTTCCATACATATTATCTTGTTTTACCTTTGCAATATTTTTATTTATTTATTTATTTATTTATTTATTTATTTATTTATTTATGGCTTAAAGTATTACAAAGGGTATTACATATGTGTCCTTTATTCCCCCCGCCCTTGACAGTCCCCTGGCCTCCCCTACGCCCTAGTGTCTTATGTCCATTGGTTATGCTTATATGCATGCATACAAGTCCTTCGGTTGATCTCTTACCCCCCTCTCTCCTGCCCCCCAACCCTCCCCAGCCTTCCCGCTGCAGTTTGACAATCTGTTTGAGGCAGCTCTGCCTCTGTATCTATTATTGTTCATAAGTTTATAATGGTCTCTATTATCCATGAATGAGTGAGGTCACGTGGTATTTTTCCTTCATTGACTGGCTTATTTCACTTAGCATTATGCTCTCCAGTTCCATCCATGCTGTTGCAAATGGTAAGAATTTCTTCTTTTTTATAGCAGCATAGTATTCCATTGTGTAGATGTACCACAGTTTTCTAATCCATTCATCTACTGATGGGCACTTAGGCTGTTTCCAGATCTTAGCTATGGTGAATTGTGCTGCTATGAACATATGGGTGCATATATCCTTTCTGATTGGTGTTTCTGGTTTCTTGGGATATATTCCTAGAAGTGGGATCATAGGGTCAAATGGGAGTTCCATTTTCAGTTTTTTGAGGAAACTCCATACTGTCTTCCATAGTGGCTGCACCAGTCTGCATTCCCCCCAGCAGTGCACAAGTGTTCCTTTTTTCTCCACATCCTCTCCAGCACTTGTCGTTTCTTGATTTGTTGATGATAGCCAGTCTGATAGGTGTGAGATGGTACCTCATTGTTGTTTTGATTTGCATCTCTCGGATGATTAGTGACTTTGAGCATGTTTTCATATGTCTCTTGGCTTTCTGAATGTCCTCTTTTGAAAGGTATCTATTTAGGTCCTTTGCCCATTTTTTGATTGGATTGTTTATCTTCCTTTTGTTAAGTTGTATGAGTTCCCTATAAATTTTGGAGATTAGGCCCTTATCAGATATGACATTGGCAAATATGTTTTCCCACACAGTGGGTTTTCTCGTTGTTTTGTTGATGGTTTCTTTTGCTGTGCAGAAGCTTTTTATTTTGATGTAGTCCCATTTGTTCATTTTCTCTTTAGTTTCAAGTGCCCTAGGAGCTGAATCAGTGAAGAAATTGCTTCAGCATATGTCTGAGATTTTATTGCCTTTGGATTCTTCTAGAATTTTTATGGTTTCCCGTCGTACATTTAAGTCCTTTATCCATTTTGAGTTTATTTTTGTGTATGGTGTAAGTTGGTGGTCTAGTTTCATTTTCTTGCATGTATCTGTCCAATTTTCCCAACACCATTTATTGAAGAGACTATCTTGACTCCATTGTATGTTCTTGCCTCCTTTGTCAAATATTAATTGAGCATATTGGTTGGGGCCGATTTCTGGGCTCTCTATTCTATTCCACTGATCTATATGTCTGTTCTTGTGCCAATACCAGGCAGTTTTGAGAACAGTGGCTTTGTAATACAACTTGATATCTGGTATTGAGATCCCACCTACTTTGTTCTTTCTCAGGATTGCTGCAGCTATTCCGGGTCTTTTTTTATTCCAGATGAATTTTTGGAGAGTTCGTTCTAGTTCTGTGAAGTATGCTGTTGGTATTTTAATGGGAAGTGCATTGAATTTATAGATTGCTTTGGGCAGTATGGACATTTTAATGATGTTAATTCTACCAATCCAAGAACATGGTATGTTCTTCCATCTGTTTATGTCTTCCTCTATCTCTTTTTTCAACGTCCTGTAGTTTTCTGAGTAGAGGTCTTTTACCTCTTTAGTTAAGTTTATTCCTAGGTAGCTTAATTTTTTTGGTGCGATGGTAAACGGGATTGTTTTTATAATCTCTCTTTCTGAAAGTTCACTATTGGTGTATAGAAATGCCTCAGATTTCTTGGGGTTAATTTTGTATCCTGCTACATTGCCAAATTCATGTATTTTTCTAGTAGCTTTTTGATGGAGTCTCTAGGGTTTTGTATGTATAATATCATGTCGTCTGCAAATAAGGACAGTTTTACTTCCTCTTTTCCAATTTGGATGCCTTTTATTTCTTTTTCTTGCCTAATACCTTTGCAATATTTGAGGTGGGTTGGGAAGGTAGTATTTTTCCTGATATGACTTAGATTACCTAATATTTCCTCAAGCCTAACACTGACAAAATGAACCCCACTGATGTCCTCATTCATTTACTCCTATCAGAAGAACATGGACTAGACACCTCTGCTGCCTCTCTGATTCTTCTCTTCCTCTCTTCTCTTATTGTTTGATATGGCTCTTGAATCTGTACATTCTTTTCCTCTGTATCCTGCCTCATTTTTGATTTTCATCATTGCATAGTTAACTGATTCTAGCAATCTGTGTATGGCTTCCTTGATTCTAGAATTCTCCCTCTTTATACTGCATATTAAGACCAAGTCATATTCCTAGTCTAACAAGTTCAGCAGTCAGGCTACAAAAACATCATGATTTCTCTACTTTCCTTTGTATAAATTCAAACTCTTTCTGGGCATCTAAGGAACTTTTTACTCTGGCTCCATCTTGCATTTCTTAGTTCAATATCATCTATTACATGTCATCATGGCCTCCCAATTTCAGTCAAACATGACTCACTATCTTCATTCTGACACCTAGTTTTTAGAAATTTATCTTTATTGTTGAAAGTATTATAGGTTCCCCACCCCCTTTTCCCCATTGACCCCTTCTAGCCTGCACCTGCCTCCTGCCCCAGGCCTTCACCATATTATTGTGTCCATGGGTTTTGCATATATGCCTGCAAGTTCTTTAGTTAATTCTTCCCCCTCCACCCCTGCAACCTCCTTCTCTCTCTGAGGTTCAACATTCTATTCCATGCTTCTATGTCTCTGGATCTGTTTTGTTCTTTAGATTCTACATATGAGTGACATGTTTTTTTGATATGCACCTGAGTCACTTGACAAGATGGCCCTTTTCCTTTTCTCCTGTCCATCCTTATCCATACCTTAAAGCCAAAGACTAATCCCACTTTCTCAAACCTTTCTGGATACAGTTAACTAATCTTTCAGACCTTGATTTTTGTGGGTTTTTTCTCTTTATTTTTATTATTGACACTATTGCAGGTGTCTTCATCCCATCCCCTTTTCCCTATTCCACCCGACCCCCAATTGCCCTTCCCTCTGGCACACTGTTGTCTGTGTCTAAGGGTTATAGATATATGTTCTTTGGATAATTCCTTACTCTACTTTGTACATTTTTGATTGTAGAGTTTAGATAATCATTTTCTTTATTGTAGCTTATACATTCACTTGGAGGTCAGATTGTAAATACTGTTCTTTCCTACATAAAGTTAATTATTTGAAGTGTATGTTTTGGAAAGATAGATGGTAGGTTTTGTAAAGCAGCTGGGAAATATTTTTGCCTTCCACTCTATTCCTTTTGCATGAACATCAACGATTGGTTAAGCTTTAATCTGCTATGTGAAAATTCAAATAGACATCCAGATGGTGAGAGCTTTGCGTTTGGTTTGGCTTTCACTAGAGTACTGGTGATGTGATGCATCTCCTTCTCCTACAAACAGTAATTTACCTCAAGCCTTAAATACAAGCATATGGCAGGTTGGGGCTGCAAGTCACTTTGGTTTAGATGACATGTTGTCCACTACAAACTCATATATTTAAATGGCCAGTGTATCTATAAATATCAATGAGGTTGTTTGATTTTCTTGAGTATAAATTTTATAATGGGTGTGATGTGCATATCTCATTCTTTGAGATGATGATTGAACATCTCAGGGGCTAAGACTTATGTTAAACCTCATACATGAGATCATGGTATAAGGCACAGAATGATGATTAAAAATCTTATAACAACTAGATTCTGCAATAGGGTGAATAGGAGTCATGAATAGAGAATGGTGGAAAGTATCCTTTTGAATCCTCTGTTAAAAGTAGCCTAAAGGGATGGTAATTTTCAATAGTTCAAAGCACCTATTGTTTCTAAATGAATAAATTAAAATGAAAATAGGTATTTAAAACCTCCCTCTTTTAACATACTAGAGGCTGGTGCACGGATTCGGATTCAGATTCGGATTCAGATTCGGATTCGTGTACCCGTGGGTCCCTCGCACTGGTGCATGATTGGGGCGTGGGGGAGACTGTGGGAGGGCTCCAGGGCGTGTCTGGCCCATCTTGCCCAGTCCTGATTGGCCAGACCCCAGCAGCAAGCTAACCTACCAGTCAGAGCATCTTCCCCCTGGTGATCAGTGCACATCATAGCTATTGGTTGAATGGTCAAATGGTTGCTTAGGCTTTTATATCTGGAGATATCAGTGACAAATATGGAAAAGAATGCACTCTGCCAAGCACAGAACTAACCTGCCTTATGCTAACTCCAGCACTAGATTTGGGGGTATTAGTGGCACTATGAGAAGTGAAGCATTGATGAGGCTTCATGCAGAGAAGCATAGGTTACCATACAAGATGGAATGTTGTTAGCAAGTGCTATGGTTTGCAAAGGAAAAATGAGATTTTATTTTGGAGTGATATTTACTTTCCTTTGAAGGTAACTGTTTTTCTCAATTCCATTTTTTTCTGACACTTTATTGTATTGTAGTAAAGTACAAATAAAATTTACCACTTTAGCCATTTTAAAGTGTGCAATTTAGTGGCATATAGTAAATTTACAATGTTGTACAATCAGTACCTCTATCTAATTTCATAATATTTCATCTTCCCAAAAGTCAATCCCAGACCCATTAAATAGTTACTTTCTATTTTTGTCCCTCCACCCAAACCCTGGTGGAAACCACTAATCTGCTTTTTATCACTATGGATTTATCTATTCTAGGCATTTCATATACATGGAATTGTGTTATTGTTCACCTTATTTCACTTAATAATATAATGTTTTTAAGGTTTATTCATGTGGTAGCATATATATCACTACTTCATTCTTTTTTGACTGAATAATATTCAATGTTTGACTATAGAATATTTTGGTTATCTATTTATCAGTTGATGGACATTTTGGTTGTTTCCAGTTTTTTTACTATTCTGCATAGTGCTATTGTGAACATTTGTGGACAAATATTGAGCATCTGTTTTCAGTTCTTTTGGTTGTATATCTAGGTGTGGATGTGCTGGATCATATGGTAACTCAGTGGTTCGCAACCTTGGCTGCACATTAGAATCACCTGGGAATCTTTTTAAAGTCCTGATTTCTGGGCCTCATCCTCTGTAAATTCTGTTTCTTTGTTATGTGATGGGGCCACAACATTAGTAACAAAGGAACAGAATTTCCGGAGGGTGAGGCCCAGAAATCAGGATTTTAAAAAGATTCCCAGGTGATTCTAATGTGCAGCCAAGGTTGAGAACCACTGTGGTAACTCTATGTTTAACTTATTAAGGAACCATCAAACTATTTTCCACAGCAGCTGACCATTTTACATTTCTACCAGCCATTTATGGAAATTCTGATTTCACCACATCCTCACCAATATTTTCTGTTTTCTTTAAAAATTTTTCTTATAGCCATCCTAATGTGGTTTTCACTTGCATTTTCCAAATGTCTAATGACAGAGAATATTTTCTCAAGTGCTATTGGTATATCTTCTTGTTCTTAATACTCTAAACACCTTTAATCTACAGCATAAATTAATTGAACCTGTATCCTTCCAAGAACCATTTATTATTCATTACTGTTTTTTGAATGACATATATTAAAAAACCATAAAAAATTTTCCTAAAAATTACTCATTTAAAGTAAGATTCAAGTATCTTGCCATTCCCTACCCCTTTCCCCCGCCAATTTTTTTCCAAAAACTTTTCTCTGAATTCCATAAACCAACGGGTAGCTGGGTGTTGGGTGCTGTGAGAGGGCAGTCTCTTCTCTAAAGACATTTAATGATAACACAATTTTATCTTTAGATTCCTCCACCCCATTCCTCTCTCTTACTCTATTACTATCTTTCTTATCTCTGTCATTTTAGTCAGAAACAGATTTGCCTACTCATTGAGATGAACATTCTGTATAGAAAGGTGAGATAAATTGTCTCCTATGTTGTTAACTATCTTTCCTGTGACCTTAATTATCTCTCTTGAAGATTTCTCTTTCATACAAACCTCAACAAATTAGACAAGATTGAGACAGGGTTTTTCCTATGGCATGTAGTTAGTAATGGAAAGCTGACTCTTTTGGGGTTGTTTATGTGACCCAAATTTAGTGGGCCACAGATGGAAAGCAAGGGAATCCAGCTTTGGGAATGGCTGTTTACATGTGGAGGGTTTGCTGGAGGCCTGCTTCAGCCACATTTCCTGCAGGATTCCCTTGAGGAGATAAAAAGAGCAGCTGAATGCTGCTTTCACTGTGTGTTCCAGGCTATTCTTTGTTTTCACCCTGAGTTTTGTACTTGTGCTTATATGTGTACATCATTTTCAAAGGCAGAATGTGATGAATGTGACTGTCATTGCAAAAAAAAAAGTTAAAGCAAGTTGTTCCCCAATGATTTCTACCTCTTTTCCATGGGTTCCAGTGGATAATAGAAATAGAGTCCACCTACCATAAGTAATGGTATATGTTTACTGCATGTAATACATCCACACACTTCAAATGTTGAAGCAAATTTCACTTATGGTACCTGAAACTTTCTATTACACAGAAAAGTTCTGTAGGTAATTTGTGCAGTTAATTAACTGTGGATGTAATCGACTATTTTGGAGAATAATTAGCCACTTCACTGTCATATAAGTGTAGAAAAGACAAAATACATACAAATTAGAGAGCTGCCACTGTAATTAGTTGAGGTTATTGAAAAGAACTCGTCTATATTCGACATTTAAGAAGACCCTGCATCAACACAGGCAAATTAGAAATGACTATTTAGATACATTAAAAAATACTTCTTTTGGCTCACTCAACCCAATTTTTATAAAACTTTGAGACAACCTTAACATTAGTTAAGTATAATGTTATGCAACCCCAAATAATATTTAAAACATTATTTTAAAAAAATTATAGTGTTCCATAGGGTTATTTCCAGGGAAAATAAATTTAGAGAATTTCACTTTCTACATTATTCTATAAATATTATTTTAAAATATACAAATATTTATAGAAGAAAATTAATTAGCTTTGGAAACAAGTTGGTACATATACAAAGAATCCAACACTATCAAAAGTTCAAAAACTCAACTTTTCATTGGCTATAGAACAAATCATTAGGGGAAAAAATGCCTGATGGGCAGTAACACTGACAGATGGTAATACACTGCAGTTAATACTTACAATTTCCATGCTTAGAAAGTTTCTTTCTTTTAGAATTAATCTTCAAACTGTGACCCACTTGCAATTTATGGGAAGAGAGAAAGTATGGTAGAGCTCATTAAGAAAATGAAAGAATAATACATCTAACTATTTTTGGCATATGATATGCCCTTTAGATGGGATATGAACAAAAGGATTATGTATGCTGTTATAAAAGGGTATTAAAACAAAACCAATTAGTATATTCCACAGAGAGTTGTTTTATAATTGTGTCCTTGGGGCAAATCAGTCAAAGCTCTAAACCAGGACCTTTAACAAATTCCTCAGAATGTGCTTCACTGAATGAAATGTGCTGAAGACCAGTTTTTCTTATGAAAAGCTAACAAAATTAGGAACAGCAATGGGCTGAAAATGCTTTTATTTGTAGGTGTAAGACATGTCCTGCACAGTGACAAGGTTTGTGCAATGTTACTTATTTCTGCTTCCTATTGAACCACATAACCTTGCTGTTATAAAAAGGAATAGTCAGTCAAAAAGGACATTAGGAGTGTGAGGTGCTTGTACACATTGTCCATTTTTATTCAGTTATTCATTCAAAAGACTTTTCAGCATTTGCATAGGGTTGAGAATTTTGTTAGAAATTAACAAATCAGGGTGTTTAGTAAAGTGATAGAATCAAATGAATACATCAGTATTTTAGTTTCTAATAAAGGTATACACCGAGGGTATTATAATTGGGTGTAAGGAATAAACAGGCCATTTTGTCAAGAAACAGGAAAGACCTGATAGGGGGGAGACGGGAGTATGTGTGTTCATTAACTCAACAACTATTTATAGATTGCCTAGTAAGACACAATACCTGTCCTCAAGAAGCTTATAATTTTGAAAGATGAGTAGTTATCACCAGTAGATGGAGGATAAAACTGCATTCCAGGGAAGCACAGAGTCTTTGAGTATGTTTGGATACGTTAGCCAATGTGTCTTCCGCACTCATCTACCACATGTAGCTTAAACTGCTACAGCTTCTCCCAGGGAAATAGTGCTCAGTTTGTTTTGTTTTTGTTTTCCTGTAGAAGAAGACACTGGTCAGTGAGTAGAAGACAAAGTCTTAAAGAAACAATACATGATCTGCCCACTGATTTAAGGTTTTCTCCAAGTAGTGAGGAGTTCAGCTAGAGTTTTAACCCAATGACACATGGCACAATAATCAGTTGGTGATGGGCTTTGGAACAGAGAGAACTTTTGTATAGAGCTCTTGATTGTGGGCAGGCTGTTCCATGTAATAGATGAACTGAGCAGAGAAACCATGTCAATAAATTAAAAATAATGAAGCAGACGTAGGGAGGCAGAAATTGGAGCCCATGCATTAATTTAACAATTTAATAAAAACTTTCTAATTCAGATTTTCACTCCCGATGGCCTTAGTTGTAGATATTAGCCCATATGAGAATGTATGAGCTATTCATACTTTTTAAAATGGATTTTAAATAGAGGAAGAGGGGAGAGAGAGAAAGAGAAATACTAACCACCGGTTGCCTTCCACATGGAACCCAACCAAGGATCGTACCTACTACCTGGGTATATGCCCTGACTGGAAGAGAACATGCCACCTTTTGGTGTATACCCCAACCAACAGCCAGGGTGAGCTATTTATACTTTTATCACAAGCATCTCCTTCCATTTCTGACTAGATTTTTTTTGGTATCCAAAAGTACTAGTAACATGGGAGGTTGGGGGATCTCTAGGTAGTTTTGTAAGGCTGTAATATAAAGCATAGTAAGAGATGAGTCTGGAAAGAAATGGCAGGGCCAATAATATGAGTGGCTTTACTAGTATGTGCTGTGATTAGGAGTTTGATTAGTAGTAGAAACAATGGAAATGACCACCAACCTCCAAGGTTGGCATGCTCAGACTGCAGTATGTAAAGGTCACTTGGGTGCTTTGGAGAGGTCATCCATGGAGGCAGTCTCCCAGGAGACTATGAGAATGACATTAATAAGGGATATTAAGAATCTGTGATAAGGCAGTAACTATGGAAATAGATGATATTTAACTTAAGACATTTCAGTGTGGTAGAATTTACATGACTTGGATGCAGATTTTGAGAAAAGAAGAACTGAAAGTAGAGTCTAATAACAAATGAGTGTCAGTACTTCATCAATAAGGGAAATCCTGGAAGTGTGGTGGCATTTAAAGAAAAGGAATGAGTGCAGTTGTAGAGATATTAAGATTGGGGTGTTCCTTCAGTAAGTATTCAGTCGGTAAAACCAAGAATGCAATAAAAGTAATTTGTATTTAAAAATGACTTACAATTTCAATAAAAAGCAGATTTGAACACAGGGAATTAAGCAGGAAACTAGATGATAGGCACTTCCTAAGATTATTATTAAATTGCACCTATACATATTAATTTTGTCCTTTTAAAAATTGCAATAGCTGTCATTTGGAGACTCTATGCCAAGAACTGGGTAACAAATTCATGGGCATTATTTAATTTTCCCTAATAACCATCCTCTGAGCAGTTATTAATAATCTCATTATATAGGTGGGGAATCCTGGACACACAATGGTTAAATAACTTACCCAATGTGCTAGTAAATATGGTAAATATCCAAGCCAAGTGAGACCACTCCTGTCTCACTTCATAGTCTGTGTAATGAGCAACTGTGTGCACATTATCTCCCAAACGCCAACTGCCGGGTGAACTGGAGAAAGCTCAACTGTCCACGAGACTGGCCATAGGCATAGGTCATTTGAGCACTTCAGTTCTCTCCCTCCTCCACACCAGTTTTCTTCTGACTCTGTGGGCTGCGCTGGAGTGGGTAGTTTGAGGAGTAATAAGATGCATGGTAAAAAGCAAATTCAGGAGTAGAGAATTAAATGGTATTTCTCACCTCTTTAGCCTCATGGCTGCAACAACTGAGTCTTACTATTAGCCCAGCAGCATGTGAGTGGGGAAGCCATGGTGGCTGGTTCTACCCCACAATGTCACACTGGCCAGGATGAGAGAAAGAGACTCTGTATGAAATGCTACTTAATTCAGTTTGACAATTATTTGTTTTTGACAGGTGAGATCAGACTTGATACATGATTTTTGAGTTATACTATAAGTACAACCAATTTTTCTTTGTTGCAAAAAGGAGAAAAGTCATCACTTTTTATTAACTAATAAACAGACCATACTTTAAAGAGTTAATGTTAAATACATCCTGAGGCATGAGTTGGCGGGGGGGGGGGGGGGGGGTTATGAGGAGAACGAAGTCAGATATGTAATACCTTAATAAAGAAATTAAAGATTGAAAAAAAAATAAAAATAAAAACATCCTGAGAAATCTTTGCAAATGCTGTCTCTTAGCTTGTTCTCAAAATGTAAAGGTTAGAAACTATTTCAGAAATCATGGTCACATGTTTTAAATAGCTTCTTCTTTCATTTAAGCAGCTGTAAAAGTATATACATAATTCATTGTCTTGCATTAATGAATAATGCCTTAGAGAAGAAAATAACATAGAAGAAACCCAACATTAGAGAGGAAGCAAGCAGCCTGGACACATTTCTACACATTAAAAAATATATTTTTTAGAGATAATATTGCATAAGGCTTATACAGTTTGTTTGAAGGCACATTGGAATTATCTGGTCTTGAACTATTCAATACTATGTTTATTTAAATAGCCTTATGTGGTTGTTTGGGTTTAATGAAAATTAAATAAGAAATTTATATCCTTTCTCATAGTAAAAATCAAAGAAACAGAAAACATTAAAAAAACAAAACAAAACAAAACATAGAATGGCCCTGTCAGTGTGGTTGAGTGTTGATCCAGGAATCAAGAGGTCTCTGGTTCGATTCTCAGTCAGGGCACACGCCAGGGTTGTGGGCTTGATCCCCAGTAGGGGGCGTGCAGGAGGTAGCCAATCACTGTCTCATCCATGTTTCTATCTCATTATCTCTCTCCCTTCCTTTCTTTCTACAAATCAATAAAAACATATTTAAAAGAAAACACAGAATGAAGGAGGAAAAACATTAAAAAATATGGGAGATTATATATCAAATATATGTTATCTTGTTTTAGATAAACTTCTATATTCATTTATTTCCAATTTTTTAACAATTAAAAATGAAATTTATTAGGTATTTAATGACAGATTTGTCAACCTGTAGGTAAAGATTATAGAATGAATTTGTCCAATAGTTTTGGCCAATTAACCACTAAATATTTTATTATTGGGGTTAATATCTTCTTTTAAAGCTTTATTATTGTTATTTTTGTTGCAATTATAAGTTTTGTTTGGATTGCTGCTTCTGTTCCTCTTTTTAATCTCTTCTCACTATCCTTGAAAGAATGCAAACATTTAGTGCAGTTTTATATAATTAGATACTTTACAAAAATAAATAAAAAATGGACTTTTGAATTCTTGAAATTCCTGGATATTGCAGGAATTGAGTGTCAAGGTTCTGGAAAAAAATACAATTTCTTTGAATTAAGGTAGATAGGATATCAGTAAGCTAGACTTCGCAGATTTTAACACATAGGCTTCCCATTATACTTCTACTTGATTCCTTCTTAGGGCAATGACAAATGTATTGTTTTGGATGGAATCTTTCTGAATTGGTGTCAACCTAAAGATTATCTCTAAGATTATACAAGACAAAGAATGTGCCATTTTCAGGGCAAATAAATAATAGGGTTATAAATAATGAATGATTCTTTTGGGTTATTACTCTTTGTTGAATGTCAACATTAATAATGCTAACTTTATAGAATTTTTTAGAAAAGTGTCCTTGACATAATAGAATAGGTATTTACTATAAGTTTTGTTTAGATTTTTCATTTTGCTTTTTAGGTAACCTGGTACACTATTAACTCATTGGGTTGAAGGGAGCCCACAAAGCTATGTTTTTGCTAAGTCATACTTGTCATCTAATCATAGGTGTTTTGTCCAAGATTTTACTTATATCACTAGAATTAGGAAGTTCATTAAGCTTTCTAGGTATAAAATCAATTTAAATGATAATTACATTTCTCTATATCACCAACAAAATATCAGACTATAAAACTTTAAAAATAAAACCACTTGTAATAATATCAAAAAACATAAAACACTAAAGAATAGATCTGACGAAAGATGTGCAAAAGCCCTGAACCAGCAAACTATAAAATGCTACTGAAATTAAAGATTACTTAATAAAGGGAGGGAAATACCATGCCCATGATTTATAAGACTTTCCAAATTGATGTATAGATTTAATGTTATTCCAACAAAATACTAACAAGTACTTCTGTGGAAATGAGCAGGTTTATTCTAAAATCAACAGATAGACAAAAGGTAAAAAATAGTCAAGAACAAAGTAGGCACATTTAACATAAATAAGAATTGTTATAAAAATATAGTGATTAAGGCACTATGTATTGGTGCAAGGAAAGACAAATAGGCCAATGAAACTTGATAGTTCAGAACTAGAACCACACAGAAAAGGACGCTCGATTTTGACAAAAATGGCACTGGAAGAAATAGACTTTTCTATAAATGGTGCTACGTAAGGATATACTTAAATAGATATATAGGCAGATGGATAAGAAAAATTATAACTCCCACTTTACAATGTATACAAATATCAGTTCCACCCGGACGCTATATATAGGGTGTTCCAAAAAAAATGTATAAGCATATATATTTTTGATAGGTCAATTGATGTTTTTTTCTTTTCAGATTTAACCCATTAGAATTATTCAAAGTGTGCATACATTTCTGGGGGACACGGTGTATGTTAAAGGAAAAAAAATCTACAATAAAAATAAACATGACTTTGTGGCATGGAATGCCTTATTAAACAGGGAAACAATGCTCTAACACAAATAAAAATATAGATTAGACTACATTATTAATAGATCCTCTTATCAAAAGACAAAGAATGAAAAGGTAAGCCCAAAATGAATTCCATCACCCATTATTTCTCCATTAGCCTCTCTAATCACTTTACGGTAGCTCCTTATTCCATTCTAAACTAATACACCACATTTTGTAAGTATGAGTGTGTTCAGGGACTGTGTCTGTTTATTTCAGTACTGCTTCCTGTGCCTATCCTGGAACTTTGAATATAGAGAGCACTGAGACAATATATGATGAATTAATAAATTTATGTATTAATAGTGGCCTTGGGAGAGTATGTGGCATGCATAAAGATAACCAAAGTTCGAACTTCAAAGAATAGGTAGTCAAGACATGAGAATGTAGTGTGGAGGTCTGAGAAGGAATAACTTGAAGAATAAAAGTAAATTAGGCAGTATCATGCACACTAAAGGAGAAGAAAATAACACAAGCAGCAGTCAATGACTAACTGTCAAAAGGTGTACAGAGGTCAAGGCCAATAAGAGCTAAAGTATGTTTGGCTTTGGAAGGAGGATACTCATAACAAGGGTAAACATAGATTAAGTGATGCAGATGCTAGACTTCAGATGTAAAATGGTTGCCATGTAGTTTATTCAAATAATTTCTAAAATATTTTATATTATCATTGATAGAATCATTTCTTTTGACTCCATACACTGTATGTAGGTATGGATTAAATTTCATGGCTAGGAAAAGCCTTAGTTTAACCTGTCTTTTTGACAAAGGTAAGATTTAAAAGCCTAAAGTAGTGCAGCAAAAGCAGAACTCACATGCCCTATACTCACTCCATTATTTTTCCTCTTACACCATCCTATATAATAAAAGCGTTGCATGCAAATTGTGTCCAGGAGTTTGACCAGGGGGCAGGGCTGGCCAGGGGAAGGGAAAGAGGCCCCAGCTGGCAACCGGCAGCTGCTAGGGACCCTACCAGTGCACAAATTTCATGCACTGGGCCTCTAGTCTGTTATATATAAGTTGCCTATGCTCAAAAGGAAGTATAATATCAGACAATACCAGACAAACAACCAAGGACAAGGTTAGCCTCACAAAAAGCAGTTGGTAGTTTGCCAGAGGGTACCATTTACTTTGGCAAGTGTGGGGTTTGCATTTTCTTACATCAATGCTGCTCTTTAAAGTCTCTTTAATGGCATGTGAATTTAGGGGTTAAATATGCAGAGGTCACAACATACTAATATGGTTCCATTTATCTAAATACCAATTGCTAACAAAATAAGGTGGGCAATTCAGAAAATAATGTGCCAATTGAATGAGGAGGTAAAAAATTTAGGTTGTATATAAATTTTATATACTTTATATATAAAGTCTTAAGTATAAAAGCAAAATGGGGAATAACAAGGTAACCAGGTGGCTACACAGAGGTTCTGAGTTCCTGGGTGTTAAATGGAAGGGGATTTAAGAAAAGAAAATCATAATCAGTGAACATTTATTCTTTTAGGGACTTTAAAACCTTTAAGCAATTTAATCCTTATAAAAAGTCTGGCCCTGACCAGTTTGGCTCAGTGGATAGAACGTCGGCCTGCAGACTCAAGGGTCCCAGGTTCAATTCCTGTCAAGGGCATGTACCTTGGTTGCGGGCACATCCCCAGTAGGGAGTGTGCAGGAGGCAGCTGATCGATGTTTCTCTCTCATTGATGTTTCTAACTCTCTATCTCTCTCCCTTCCTCTCTGTAAAAAATCAATAAAATATATATTTTTAAAAAAATCTGGCAATAGATGTTATTGTTATCTTAATTTTCAAAAGGAAACACCAAAACACAAAGTGCTTATAGTAACTTTCATAAGAACTTAAGTGAAGAAGTTGCAGCCGTGGGATCTGAGTATTAAGGTATCTATCTCTAGGGACTATGTCTTTTAAAATTTTTTAATTTTATTTATTAAAATGTTTTCTTATCGATTTTGAGATAGAGAGGAAGGTTAGGGATATATATAGAGAGAAACATCATCAATCATCTGATCAAACGCCTCCTGCATACCCCTACTGAGGATCGCCCACAACCCAGGGCATGTGCCCTGACCAGGAATTGAACCGATGACCTCTTGGTTCCTGAATCAATGCTCAACCACTGAGCAACACTGGCCAGAGCCACACTAGCCAGGTGGGACTATGTGTTATCCACTGCATTGTACAGCGGATGAGGAAACAAAGGTTCAAAAACATTTTCCCTGCCTGAACATAGCAGTGGTTCTCAACCTGTGGATCGCGACCCCTTTGGCGGTCGAACGACCCTTTCACAGGGGTCGCCTAAGCCCATCCTGCATATCAGATATTTACATTATGATTCATAACAGTAGCAACATTACAGTTATGAAGTAGCAACGAAAATAATTTTATGGTTGGGTCACAACATGAGGAGCTATATTTAAAGGGCCAGAAGGTTGAGAACCACTGATAGAGCAACAAGATAAACCTCATCTGTGCTCAAGTTTTTCTCATTCTGTAATCTGTGCAATCCCTCCACTTTCTACTTTGAGGAACTGTGCACATACCCTCCCATTCTGGTGGTGCATAATTCAAATTAATATAATGAAAACTTCAATACATCTTGTAAGAAAACCTGTTTATTTTTACTCAACTCAGCTTTTCCAAGTGTGTCTCTAACTTATTTGACCATGTCATGACTATTTTACCTGTAAAATCTATTAACTTTACACCAATTTTATATCTTACAGAATGCATTGAGAAATGGTGCCCCATGCCAGATAGTATCACAATTAACCAAAGGGTGTTTAATGTAGCAGCAAAGACAAATTTCACCCCACCTCTGATAAGAGCTTACTGCTGATGATTTATTATGCCCCTCTTCAACTTTTAGGATAGCTAGAGTAAGAATATTCCTGAGTCATTTTCTGCTTTGCTTTATTGAAACCATCTAATCCGAACTGAGAGTGAAGACATAATAAATAGTTATAATAACTATATATTTTACACATTTTTAAAAATTTTTTTTTAGCCCAGCCAGCATGGCTCAGTGGTTGAGCGCTGACCTATGAACCAGAAATTCATATTCGATTCCCAAGCAGGGCACATGCCTGGGTTGCAGGCTCGATCCCCAGTGAGGAGTGCGCAGGAGGCAGTTGATCAATGATTCTCTCTCAACATTGATGTTTCTAGCTCTCTCTCCTTCTCCCTTCTCTCTGAAATCAATAAAATATATATATATATATGTGTGTGTGTATATATATATATATATATATATATATATATATATATATATAAAAGAATATTTAAAAAAAAACAGAGGAGGGAGACTATGAAATATTTTGTTGGTATTTGAAATTTATAAGTATACTACCTGAAACAGAGCTATTAGCGGGTAGAGCAGGGTTAGCATTCAAGTCTTGTTTCTGGCTTGGATGTAGAGTGGAGTTATGTTTCATTGTGCACAGTTTTTAACAGCAAATCAGACTTCGTTAAAAATTTCACACTAGGGATGAAAAGGATTTAACTTTAAAAACTGACAAAGGGGAACCTGACTATTGTTGTGGAAAAGTGTTGTATTCCCAGAGTCCCTGCAAATAATCGGTCCCTTAAATTACCTGAAAACAATTTAAATGCAATCAGATAATGTGACAAAGTGTTTAGTGAGCTGTGGCTAACGCCTACTTATACCCAATTGAGTTTTGAACGTGATCTGTGTAAAGAAGGATTGTGTGGCTTTGGGAAAATGGAAGAGGCAACATATTCTTACATAATTTTGCACCTAAAATTGTTTAGTTATTATCTGTCACTTTTTTCTTCTTGTTTTATATCTCAATACATTATTATCACCACCCCCCCCACACACACACACACAGAATGCAATTTGAATAATGTGCATACTCTGAAGAGAATGAGAAAGGGGCAGGGAGGGAGGGAAGTAGGAAGAGAGAGAGACAGACAGACTGAGACAGACAGAGAGTAAAACTTTAGGAGTAAAACTATGTTTAAGGAAGGGAAACATAAGTTATCAAAATCAATAAATTTTTAAAATTGTTAGTAACTAGTCTAAGTGGTTAAAGTAGTTAAAGTTGTATGTACAATCATAGAACCCCAATCAAGTACTCAGAATATGGACTTGTAGTTAGCCATGATAAAATGTGCTAAAAATATTTAGCCAAAATTCTATTAAGCATATTTTACTTGTCATATTTTTTCTTCGTGTGTATATGTTTGCATTTTCCATTATGTAAATGCTAACATTTATCACATGGATCATTTTTGAGGAAGTAAAATTTTCATTTACATTTTATAAGAAAAAAGAAAAACTTTTTATGTAGACTGTT
Source organism: Myotis nattereri (assembly GCF_964212035.1). NCBI lineage: Eukaryota > Metazoa > Chordata > Mammalia > Chiroptera > Vespertilionidae > Myotis > Myotis nattereri. The sequence goes on along the minus strand of NC_138079.1, from coordinate 72,653,028 downwards.
TCAGGAAATATTCCTAAAGAGAAAATGTATTGCCAAGAAAAAACAAATGCAGGTTAATTTCCATTTATGGATGATAGGTTTTCTATGGTTATCAAAATAAAGATTTATTTTCCAAGGCTAAGAATTTATAGAAAAGTAAAACAAATAAGCAAAGAGGTAAGAATTTAGAAAACTTTTTTCTAGAGATTATTATTGGAGGGTAGTATTATAGAAATGAAATGGCAAGAACTTGTAAGCATGGTTGATACAGGACTTGGAAAATTAAGAATATTTGGGATAGTTTGAGTTTGAGATTTGGAGTTGAGGGTTTCAGAGGAGGTAGAGAAGGGGGAAGATTTGGTTTTTTTTTTTTTTATCTATTATCCTTAACCCATTTGGTAAATATCAATGTAGCCCATGAATGACGTATACAGTTGAGTATGGGTGTGAAATGAATATGTGTATTTAAACTTTCAGAGTTCTTTTTTTGCATAAGTCTTATAGATGACATTCCTTCTAGTGATAATTTTATGTCATTTTTAACAAAATAATAAAAAATGGCAGCAGGTAAATGGTTTCTGCTTGATTCCAAAGATAGAAGAAGCAATTAGACAAGTCAAATAGATCAGAAAACTTTTCATGAGGTTCTTCAGTATGAAACAAAGTCTTTGCTGTCTAATTCAGATCTTTTAAACTCAACCTTTCAGGGCATTGCAAACCTTGTTTATGCATAGATGAGTTGTAGCATTATTCTTTGGTAGTAAAGCAACTTGCCAATAAATTTGAACATGACTTAGCATCTAGATGGCTCATTAGACTCTAGAAATGGAAGGAAAATTTTTCATGTATATTGCAGTATAAAAATGTAACAATATGATTGTATGTAATCTTAAGAAAATATTGACAGATTCACTGAATTTTTAGGTGTGTGGGGAAATAATGTTTTTCAATAAATGGATCAATATAATCATATATGAAAATAAGTTAGTCATAAAACACTGGAATTCTCTATCTTATTCTTTTGGCTTTTCCATATTTCTTGCCTACCCTCTTAGCTTAAATTTCATGTCCACACAACTCTTTGGCCAATATATCTAGTTCTTTGTTCTCTTGAAAATATTGCATACACTGACTCCTTCATTAACAAATGAGATTATAAAATGCAATAAGATTATATCACTAGCTTTTAATCATCTGCAGCATTGTAGCTCCTGATACTCTGCCAGTTCTTCTATAAACACCATATAAATCCCAGCCAGAAGAAATGCAGCCCTATTTTTATTAGTGAGAAAACAAGTACAAAAAAATAGGTAACCTTCCCCCAAATCTGTAACTATTAATTGTCAGAACTGGGTTCAAATTTAGCTCTGATAGACTGTAAGCATCATTATATTTCCACTACACTGTTTCTTGCTAGTAGCACCATTCAAATAATCTATAGGAATTAGTCATTTAATGCAATTTATAGCAAATTAATATTTAATAATGCTGCACTTATTGTAATGTTATCATGGTGACTGTAAAAAGGAAGAAATTATTCATGAGGTAAATACTATTTATTCTATTCTGTCTGTCAATATTTAACTTTTATCCTATGTCTGATAATAACTAAGATTAAGGTATATTCGTATCAATAAGCCAACAGGGAAATAGTGTAAAAACTTCTTGTCTCTGCCTTAGCATTATCATAGGCCAGCCTGTTTACTAGCACCATCTTAGTAGTCTAGATACAGCAAGCAGAGCTGTATCCACCAGCTCATTTTCCTGTCACTTGCCTAAAACTTTTTGAAAACTGGATTCCTTCTCCTTGGCTGGGTTCCAAGTTCAGTGCTAGGTGCTATATGGACAAAACAGGCATTAATTGGCTTGTCATCTTAGAGTTAACTCTCTAGCAGGGGATACAGATGTTAAATATATCAACATTGCATGTGTGTGTATATGTTCTATGTATATATGTACTTATATATATGTATACATATACATATGTACATATTTATAACATGTGTATATATTTGTATAGATGTATTTATAAGTGCTATAAAGTTATAATTAAATAGTTTCATGGGAGAGAATAAAAGGTGGGGATATAGTTTAGTTAATTTAAATGGGTGGTCCTTACAGTCATTATTTTGAAATAATATTCAGGCTGAAAACTAAAATATGAATGGGTATTAAGCCAGTGAAATAGGAAGGGAAAGGTATGTGTCCTTTTAAAGTACAAAAAATGACTAGTGTGTCTATAGCATGGTGAATGCATCAGATAATCACGAGATAATAGTGGAGAGGTCAGCTGGCCTGGGTTATGCGACAGTCTCCGTTCCTTTGGATTTAGCTGTAAGTAGAGTGAAATAGCATTGAAGAAAGAGGCTTTTACTAGAGGATCTAAATTCATTTTTAAAAGAACACTAGTAGGTGAGTGGATATAAAAAGCTGTGGTACATTTACACAAGGGAATACTATGCAGCTATAAAAAGAAGAATCTCTTACTCTTTGAGACTTCATGGAGGGACCTGGAGAGTATTATGCTAAGCAAAATAAACCAATCAGGGAAAGACAAGTGTCACGTGATCTCACTTATATGTGGAATCTAATGAACAAAATAAACTGAGGAACAAAATAGATCTAGAGAAATGGGTGCATGGAACAGATTGATGAATCTCAAAGGGAAGTAGGGAAGAGGGAGGCAGGAAGAGATTGATCAAAGAACTTACATGCATATATGCATAACCCATGGACACAGACAGTAGTGTGGTGAAGGCCTAGTGGAGGCAGGAGCAGGGTGGAGGAAGTCAATGAAGGAAAGAAAGGGGACATCTGTAGTACTTTCAACAATAAAGATAAATTAAAAAACAACAACAACCCAACACTCTGGATGCTGCATAGGAGATGGACTGTAGGGAGCCCAAAGTGGTATCAGTTAAGAGGCTGTTGTATTGAGTAGATATTGCTGCCCTCAATCAAGAAGATAGTAATGGTGATAGAGAGATGGATAAAGGTAGATGGGCTCAAGATATATTGCTGGTAGATTGGATGTGAGACCTGTGTCAAGAATGACTCCCAGGTTTCTGAATTGACCAGCTGACTGATAATTGTGTCATTTAAGCATGTTTTAGGGTTTCTGTAGAAGAAATGCAGCTTAGTTAGGAGCATTAATGACTTAATTTGAAACTTTTTTAAATATGAGAGACCTGTGGAATATCAGAGTGGATATCTCTCAGTGAAGCAGTAAAAAGAAAAAGTACCTAAGACTTAGATTCAGGTCTGTACAAGAGACATGCATGTGAGGGTAACCAGGTTATAGATGGTGTTAAAAGCCAAGTAAAATAAGATTAATTATGGAAGAGGTATAGTCTAAGCCCTGAGGATTGCACAAAAGGAGATCTAGAAGTGTGCCTAGCGAGTAGGGGAAAAATAAAAGGCTTTAGTTTCACAGAAACTATATTTTTCAGGAAAGAAAAAGTAGGTAAATGTGTCAAAGCTTCTGTAAATTCTAGTTAAGAGAAAGCATATCTGGGATTTGATAACATGGAATTTGCTGGCTACAAATAGCAGAATATCAACTCTAAGTTACTTAAATAGTAAAGGAATTTATTCTCCCACATAACCAGAAGGGCAGGCAGAGTTACCCTAAGATTAAGACAATGGCACAATGAAGTAGAGGTGCTCTTTGACTTACAATGGTGTAACATCCCAATAAACTTGTAAGTCGAATAAATGTATTTAATACATTATAGCTTGGCTTATACTAACCTACCTTAAATTCACTCAGAGCACTTACATTACCCTACAGTTGGGCAATTGTCTTGAATATTATCTCAAGAGTAATTTTCTTCCTCTTCTTCTCTCACCAGAAGCAGGAGACACAGATGGGTGTTTTGTAGACATGATGAGATGTAAAAGCACAAAACTCAGCATCCACAATATGCTGGCAGTACAGTGAACTGCAGAGCACCGGTTGTTTACCCTCATAATTGGGTGGTTGACTGGGAGCTGCAGTTGGCTGTCTCTCCCCAGCATCACAAGAGAGTATCCTACTGCATACCTCTACTAGGAAAATATCCAAATTCGAAGTATGGGTCTTCTGAAAGCTGATTGCTTTCACGCCATTGTGAAGTGGAAAAATCACAAGTTGAACCATTGTAAGCCAGGGACTGTCTGTCATCATCTTTCCTCTGTATAATTCTTACCACATTGGCTTTGTCGTAGGCCATATTCCAGGCTCCTGCACTGGCAGATGACATACCCAGACACAGTAGTGCCAAAGGAAAAAGACAGTCTCTGTTTCTGTGAGAATACCTTTCCCAGGACCCCTCAGCAGTCTTAACACTCAGGTTGCAGTGACCAGAATGACATCACATTTTGCTAGATTTGCCCAGGTGAATTTTCAAGGCTAATATAATTACTAAAACTGGTTTATGAAATTTAGGACTCACTTCTTGGGGCTGGAGGATGTTCTAGACTTGCCAAAAATGTCAGGGTCATAGTTCTGTAAGGAAGGGTAAATGGGGAGATAACCAACAATGTCTTCTACACTGGAATACAAATAGTAAACCAACAACTTGCCTTACAATTTAACATGCCTGGAATTTTCATCACATTTGATTATTCTCAGAAAGAAATAGGATCATATTTTTCAAATATCCAGTATGTCTTTGAGTGATAAAATGAAGTGAATAAAGTTCATCTTCAGCACTCACACTTACCCTTTCTGGTACCTCTAGCTCTCCTGTCGTCACTGTTTTTGCTTTGCAATCTTACATAATTGACATTCTGTTTTATGTTCTGTATTTGAATTCACAAGGCCAGGATTCTCATTCTGTATGCAGGGAAGTATTGAAGCACTGTAAGGTGTCAGTTGCTTATTAGGCTTAATAAAGTACCATTCCCAGGTAATGTTTGAAATTTAAGAGCTGTATTTAATATTAATGGGACAGAAGTTGGTGGTGATGGTGGTGGAGAAGGAGGTGGATGAGCAGGAGGAGGGGAAGAGAATTATGATGGAAATTTTAGGCCCTAAAACAAATTATGGTGAAGATATTTTGAGTGGAAGACTTCTGATCTGCAAATAATTTACATAGGCCCTTATTTTGCTTCAAACCAAGGCTTTCATATGCAGTAAAGTTTATTCTTAGCCCACAACAAATAAATGCTTCACAAGTATAAATTCAGCTAGTTTTCATAAGGTTTAAGTGATTTTTAAGGGTTTTTCACAACATATTAAATACCTAGCTTGGTATTCTTCCTTTGGTAGTTGTTCTGTTAGTATGACTAAATAATACATACACACATAATAAATAACCATTTTTTATGCTCCCATTCATTTGTACTTTCAACACAATCAACATATGCTGAGTTCTTTGTCTAGTGGGCACACTTCTGTTCAATTAAACGGGAAACCAAGCACAGCATTCTTTGCTAGCTTTCACCTCAGAGGGTACGCCAGTTCTCATTCACACTAGCAGCTGACAGGCATGAAAAATGTGCATTCTAATTGTACCGTTGCTCTTTGTCACAGACATTGAATGTAAATTGTATTTTTAGATTTAATCTGTTGAACAAAGTTTCTGCCTTCTAATAGGAAGAGAAATGTTTTTTTACAACACTTTCTGAGCACATTCAATCTGTGTATTTTGAATTAATAGATCTGTCTTAGTCTTCTCATCACAGACCCTGCATGGTAAAGGTTAATCTCAGCCCATCTGGATTGATCACAGTCTTATTTCCAAAGTTACCTGGAGCATGATGGTGAGGCTTGGCCAATGTGATAAAAACATTAACTAGAGATAAATAATGTTTCATAACCATGGATGGTTCGTGAGTTGTTTCATGGTAGGACATACCAACTGATCAGCATCGTTTGATAAAAATAATTGGATTTATGGCTCCTAAATAGCTACACAATAGGGCTTGGTCACCAAAGAAACCAACCATCTAATTAGAGTGTGGTAACTTCTGGGGAGCGGAGAGAGGCTGGAGATTGGGTTATAAAGTCTCTTAAACGGGAAGATCAGAAGAGCTTCCAGGTGGTGAACACATCAACATGCTGGGAGGCTTGCACGGCTAGAGAGGGCATGGAGGCTCTGCAGAACCCCTGCCCCGTCCCTCTCACTGTACACCTTTTCCCTTTGGCTGTGTCTGAGTTGTGTCTTTTGTAGTAAACCTGTAATCGTTAAGTATAGCACTTTCCCAAGTTGTTCTAGCAAATTATTAAATCCGAATGGAGGGTGACATGGGAACCTACAGATGTGTAGTCAGCCAGGCAGAAGTGCTGGTAGCTTGGGGGCCCCTTTTGCAGCTGGTGTCTCAGAGCAGTCTTGTGGGACTGTGCCCTCATGCTGTGGGGGTCTGTGCTAACTCTGGGTAATGTCAGAATTGAATTGTTGAACAACTAGTTGACATTGTAGACTTACAGAAAAGATTGTTGAGGTTGGGAAACACAGCATAGATGGTCACATAGCTAAAATGTACCTAGAATAAACCTATGCCATTAGCTCACTATAAGAGACCCTTCTCCCCCATGATGAGCAGATTTGGGACATCCTGATACCAAGATGCTTTGCATACCTACAAGTGGTGCCTCTGTACTGGAGGAGACAATGCATGTCTTGTAGGGCCCAGATGTGAGAGGACAGGTAGGCTATATCTGCGACCTGGCTTTCCTTTCCATGAATACATGCTTCTCTTGTTGTTCTACTGTGTTTTTTATGTGCGTGTGTGCTTGTAATACAGGTCTTTTCTGAGCCTAAACTGTTTTAGTCCAGTGAATCTTTTCAGCAGTTGAACACTTAAAATGATTAATGCATAATTAATAAAGATTCTTCCATCAATCTTCACTAATATTCTTAGTCATTTAGCAGACTAGTAGGTGAAAAGAGAATTCTAGTATTTAAAATCCATCCTGCTAGGGAAATATTGACACAAATACCTGCTCTGTATTAATGGGGAATAAAAAATTTAGCATAGACTATGGCATCTCAGCTTACTCAGAATTTGTTCAGCAGGTCATTGTATTTATTAAGCTTTCTAAAAACTGTATTTTTAACAGGGACACAGAGAGGGTGGTCACTACTAGTTACTTTAAATCTGTCTATTTCATATACCATCTAAATCACAAAGAAAATTTTTCTAGTCCCATAAATGCATGGAGTTAGTCAGATAATGTATTTATCACATTCATTCATCTCCCTTACAAGTGTAAATTTTACATCTCATTATTTCAGAATTTTTATGAACAGATATAATTTTACCATAATAATGCTATCCTATTATGGGTAGATTTTAAAAAAGAAATGCAAACAACATCTAGTGAAAGAAAGTGTTAACATCTTAGAATTTTAAAATATAATAGCTAATTAAGCATAAATGTCATTTTGTGATATTTAAAAGTAGTAATAAAGTGAATAATTGCTTTATTTGGTAGTAATAAAATGTTGAATATAAGCAGTATTATATAATCAGTAATTAACTTCCAAGTGCCTATTTAAAAGAATTAAGAAAATACCTTTAATGCAGCTGATGAAGAATTAAAGGGTTGTTTTAAACACTGCCTGTCAGTACAACTGCCTCACTCAAATCTCAGTGTCTATCGACCAGGCAGTCTGTGCATGGCAGATAAACCCAAGCAATCACTTTGCAATGAGCAGTTTTATATTTTCAGACACTCTGTGGGAATCTTCTGCTTTTGACAGACAGCTTTTCTCCCCCATAATCACCCACACATGGTGAGAAATGAAGCAGCAGCACTGAGTTCTTATTGCAAACTGGAATAAGAAGCTCTAAATAAAGCACGGAATTATGAGAAGGAAAAGAAAAAAAGGTCATCTGGCTATTTGCCTATTATTAGATTTCTTCTCACAGTGCTACTCTTTATCTAATGTCAGTTTTCCAAAAAGATTTATTTGGATATATATTTTTTCTGCATTATACATTACAAACATAGGAAATAGGGCTTCATATTTTCTTTGTGGAAGCCTACACTTCCTATATGTTTTCTGTGTAAGTTACTAGTGGAAACCTCTAAGATTATTTTAGTGCATGAAAAATGATACAACGGTAGCAGATTGGATAACTAACAAATATAAAAATACAAAAATACCTGTTTACACCAGAGGACGCAGTGACCATAGGCTATTAAAATGATCTAGTTTAAGTCAGCCAGCTGGTCAGCAGCAGAGGGCAGTACTCTAAAGTAGGATAGACAGTTTCCTCTACGTCTGAACTTGGGTGGCTTGAGTTAGAAAGGTGATTCTTTTACCCCTTAGGCAGATGAATGCGGACTAGCAAGTGGATGTGCAGAGCATTTATGAAGTGGGGAAAACAGTCACCTTGCTTCTGTGTATCTTCTAAGCTTACTGTGTGGATCTAAGCATCCAATGAAGACTCTTCATAAAGCCATTCCTCATGCTCTGGCATTGTTTTCCTCTTATCGATGGAAGACCTTTTCTTCTGCTTAAAATTATAGCTTTTTATATAGTTGTTTTAGTTCAATAACAGAATTGCATTTTAAGCTTTTTGAGAGTTGAAACTATGCAGTGCTAATGTATCTCCAACAAAAACAATCAGGAATCCTCCTATCCAATAATGATGATAAAAAAATACCTCATGTATCACCTTAGGCGTGCATTCACATCCACTCACCAATTTATTAGAAGGCAATCAACACACACACATGCATACACACATCTGTACACCTGAGATAAGAATTTTGATCTGTGACTTTCTTATTTTAAACCATTAGGAAAATTGAAAGCTGAATTTCTTCTCTACCTTCAAGCATACATGAGCAGAGGCAAGCTTGGAGATACATTTTACCAAGAGTGATTATGATGTCTGCAGTGACTTAAATAATTATACTTTTCTTTCTTAAAAAGAGTAATAATAATAGTAAATGTTCCTGTGTGTTTTCTTCCTCTGTGTTTTAAGGTTTGGGGAAGGGTCAATGGGATACTTTCAGTGAAAGGACTCTAAACATTTTTCAGTTGGAAGACACAAGAAAGGTAATGGCATTGGAAGAAAGTGCCCTGTACAGACAGCCAGGAGCCCAATGTACACACTGGAGTCTGGCTCATTACCTCAGTTATATTCATTAATCATCCTGTGCCACCCTTTCCTTTAAAAATGATTTTAAAACCCCCAAAATGTGTTGATGCTGAGACGTAGGATGATTGAAGGGAGCAAGATGTGTGAGAGTGAGATTTTAGTCCTGTTTCTAAATGGAGTGAATTCTTGTATTGTTTCCCAGGGCAGATTTAAAAAACAAGAATGTTTTGCTTTAAGAGAATAGGTTGACTACTGGGTATGGCTGTATACAGGACTATTTACTACATTAAGTAAAAAAATATATATAGTATGAGGTTCATTTTTCTAAAAGTCTACCACTCTGCCAAAAGATCTATATTACATTCCGGCTCAGAACAGAAACCCCCATACTCTCCCTGATAATCCTCAGACTGTCCATCTCTAAAGAGCTAGCGTCCATTGATTACCATGATGTTTACAAGAGACACACTTAAATATCCAAGATTGTTAAAAGTAAATGTGTTACTGAATTCAAGGGGTTTGCCGCTAAGGTGCTCTATTCAAGAATGAGACATGGTTGTCGCAGGTAGTTTATTTACTTGCAGCAAGTAAAGCAGAGAGGGGGTTCATATCCAAACCTCTGTCTCCCTGAAGGGAGACTTAGTCACTGCTTATGTGTACTGTTTGGTCAATTTCACATTGATTCCTTCTTTGCAGTTGGCTGCCCTTTCCTGGTTGAATTCTGTCAAGCTCAGCCTGTTTACAGCTGGTCTGAAAATACTGTGCTACATTTTACTATTTAGCAAGAATAACCTTTAATAATAACATTAGAAATGCCCAGACCTTTAGACCCTTGTCCTACCAAACAAAAGGATGGAAAAACAGTATTACAAGCACATACTAATGATAGAGTTCAGGACAAAATATTTTGCCAGTAGTAAGGAGGGGCATTTCATAATGACCAAAGAGTCAGTTCATCAGAAAGTTATATCATAAATGTATACACACTTAAAAGCTTAACTTCAAAATACATGAGGCAAAAAAATTACAAAACTGGAAAAAGATATACATTCATGATTATAGTTGGTGATATCAACAACCTTCTCTCAGTCATTGAGAATTAGTCAGAAAAACTGTAAGGATATAAAAGTCTAACAGTAGTGTTAATGGACTTGACCTCACTGACATTTATAGAACAGACCATCCGGTAACTACAGAAAATGTACTTTTCAAGTGCATATGATGCAGTCACCAAGACCGTAGTTCTTTGTAGTTTAGATGATCCCCAATTCTACCCTCAGGTTCAGTGATTTGTTAAAAAGTTTCACAGAAGTCAGAAAAGCCATTATACTAACAATTACAGTTTATTACTTATATAATACCCATAGTTCTTCAAGGAAATCAACAGAGCCCTCCAAACAAGTGTAGTATACAGTTCACTAATGAAGTTGCCAATTCCTGAAACTGTTCTTAGACTTTATCTTCTGTAGGCAGTGAGTGGGTAGTTTCTCAGTCTTACCTAACCCTATGGCTAACTTAAGTAGACCACCCAACATTATTAAAGATGAAACTGTCATTGTGGAGCAACTGAGAAGAACAAAACAGTTTTAAAGTGGTTTGGTTAATAAACGTTCTAGGCTATATCATGCATCTGTGGACTGTTTCCAGGCCGCCCTACTTGTGCAACCAGCCAACTATGACTGTAAACATCTTTATTAATCCTGTATGCTTCTTACAAATTCAACACACTTTTCTCTAAGATCCATCCACCTCTCCTGGATGTTCTTGCCTGATAGGCTGAAGGTAAAAGCCGAGTAATAATGAGAAAGAATAAGGACTTGGGAAAAACAAATAATTTTAAGTACTACCATTTTCTTTAGATAACTGTCCTCTATTGGTATACTTTCTTGTTAGTGTAGGAAACCTGAGTGGTTTTGTATTCTCTGGAGGTTTAAATTGTAGCAAGCTTCAATGTAAATAGTATAAGGCCTTGAGATGTGTCTCCCTTTATCGGAGCACATGACATCCACAATTCCTAGTCATACATACGCCTTAGTGTCCAATTTTTCAGTTTCAGAAAAGGCTGGCCTCTCACTGAAAATATATTAAATATAAGCTATACAATTAAAAGATGTTATTGTTTTAAACAGGGAGTTTATTTTTTATAATAGGGGAAAATAAAGATAATGTCTTGTTGACATCAAATGGTACAATGGGAAACTTTCTAATTTTCTTCCAACAAACACCCATATCCTCTAAAATATCCAACTTTGTTTTAAATATTGATAACAAAATAAATAAAATAGTTTAAAACTGGAAAATACAATTTTAAAAAATAAAATTATTTTGAAAGATTCATAGGTTACATTCCATTGGAGTTTAAATTTCTAGGACTTTACAAATTCTTGGAATTATCTACGTCCTTCAAAAATTTTTGATTTCCTGTTTTCTCCAAACTGTACAGGGGATTCCAATTGAAATTATAAATTATATCCTGATATAAATTAATTCTCCTGTCAGATATTATTTTGGAACATATTGCTTTGAAAAGTTCATACCAGTGATCCAATCTTGACAAGCCTTACAGCTGGTGCTTTGTATAGAAGAGTCTTGGTGATACCTGGTTAAAAACAAAAACAAATCTTTCTATAATTTTCTCTTCTTACCCATTCTCTTAGTGCCCATGCCTTCTTTTTTATATGTTTAGCACAACCCTTTACAACAGATTGGCTTCTGTTTTTAAGAACACACCCACATTTTCTTTCCATTTTCTATACTAAGCATCTTCCCCAGCCCGGCCCTAACCTCATGTAATTGACAGGACTGTATTGCTTGGTGCTGTTGCTGTTTTAATTTCGTGTGAATGAATATCCGGACCATGTTGTGATTATGTACTTTTTTATACTTGTGGAAATGCACTCACTGTAATTGCTTCGGTGACAAGTATAGGCAACAACCACGGCATTTCCCAGAAACAAGATGTCAGTTCAAAGAAGTTCATATTACATTTTGAAAAATACTTCTCGTATGCTTGTACCTGAAAATGAATTTTACAGATATAAATGGAGGGAAATGTTTATGAATTCCAGTTTTATTTATATTTTTGAGGATCTATAAATTTTATCTGTTGAAGTTACACATTTTTTTTGAAACTTTCATAATTTCTACTTTGTTTTACTGACCTTTTCCAATTAAATTGCTGTGGCCACAGAATTTAGCATTAAAGTATTATCCTGCTTTGTTCTTAAAATATGCTTTATAAACTCAAGTTCCATCTTACATTTTTATGATCCGCAAAAATACTAAAAATAACGTATTCATCTCCTTGCCATTCCTCTATAGCATATTTTTAAAATATTTATTTTGGTTTAAAATTCCAGTTTTGAGTGAGAGGGAATAACTCATTTTCCTACTTGTAAACACAGATTGCATAAAATATAACTGATTAAGTTATTTTCCAAACAGGTGTGATTTGTATATAGACATAACCTTACATGCTAATCAGAAATTACATATACACATCAACAAAATAAGTAGATTTTCCATGCCACAGTTTATTCTTTCACTATAGTGGCTAACTAGTCATGTTATGTTCCATCCCTATCAAACTCATTCTGTGGTGAATAATATTTACTGAAGTTCCATTGCATACAGTAGTTCTGACTTAAAATAATTTCTTTGCTTGAGTAAAGTATGATGAGTATAGCAATTCTTAACTCACTCTCCTCCTAAAACCAACCAAAATCGCCAGGAACAAAAGGTACAAGATATTTAAAAACCAAAGCAAAAACTCCTCTATGAAGACGCAGCCTCAAAGGAGAGTGCCTTATGAAGAAACTGTCAATTGCAATGATCTTTGGACAACATAAGGGAGACTATTTGACAACAGTCCACACCATATAGAATTTTAGTCATAGACAAGTAAGGAGCTCTCCAGACGGACACAGAGAAAAGCAATCTGGAGGGAAAAAGAAAAGCACTGCAATGGTAGGCCTGAGAGGACAGACATAGGGAAAACCACTGGAAAGTTAATAGGAAACGTTTTCCCAAAGGCAAGTTGTGTTGCAGGTTGATAATAAAGCAGTCATAACTCAAAGTTATGACACTTTGAGTTATGACTGCTTTATTACGAACAATGGCCCCAGACTCACATTTCTGTGCCATCTGTTACTGAGGACACCCAATTGCTAAGCTACCCTCAACACATGATAGTACTCAATCCCTAGTTCATCCCCACTTCTAATCTCATTTTAGAAATAGCGACCAATCCAAAACTGATCCCTACTTCTCTTATACTGTCTTATGGCTCTTATGCCTGTCTTATACTCTTATACTCTTATGTCTCTTATACTCTTATGCCTGTCTTATGGCTAGTGAGCGCAGGGGTGGTGGCGGGAGCCTCCTGCCTCTGCAGCAACTCTAAGGACCCCTCAGGGGATGTCTGCCTGCTGGTTTAGGCCCACTCCCCTGAGCCAGCAGTTGGACATCCCCTGAGGAGTCCCAGACTGCAAGAGGGTGTAGGCTGAGCTGAGGGACCCTCCCACCCCACCCCCAGTGCATGAGTATCACTCTAGTTAGTATATAATGTGAATCCTGGGGGGGAAAGCTGACCTGGTTATTCTTTCTTGTTACATGGAAGAGATATTAATAAAGTCCACATATAGGAACCACATATCCTTACTGGGAGTAAAAAAAAAAAAAAGAAAATTACTTGATTGTATAATAACTCAAATATCTTAGTGAGATGGCTGGAATGCTGGGATCACTTTAGATTCAGGGCTAGTTTGGTCTCTGTTATCGATTGAACGTGTCCCCCGAAAGATATGGTGAAGTCATAACTCTGGTACCTGGAAATGTGACCTCATTTGTAAATAGGGTATTTGTAGATGTAGTCAGGTTAACATGGGGTTAACCCAATATGACTGGCATCTTAATAAGTAGAGGGAAAGTCATATGTGGGAACATACAGGGAGAATGCCGTGTGATAACAAGCAGAGACTGTAGTGAAATAGCTGCAAGCAAGGAAACAGCAAGGACTGCAGCCACCGCCAGAAGCTAGGAAGAGGCAAGGAACGATTGTGTGAGTTTCAGGGTCATGGCTTTGTGGACACTATGATATGCCACTGGTTACCCCCACAACTGCCAGAGAATTAATTTCTAGCCTTTTAAGCCACCCAGTATGTGATATTTTGGTACTGAAAAATATGTTGCTGCTGTCAGAAATAACTAAAAATGTGGAAGTGGCTTTGAATTAGGTAATGGGTAGAGGTGGGAAGACCTTTGAGGTAGTTGATAGTACAAACCTAGATTTTCCTGAAGAGACAATTGGTAGAAATATATCTGATAAGGAGTTAATATCCAAAATAGATAAAGAACTTACACATTTCAATAGCAGAACAATAGGAAATCTTGCCTTTGAAACAACATGGATGGACTTTGAGGGTATTATGCTAAGTATAATAAGTCAGAGGGAGAAAGACAAATATCATATGATCTCATTTATATACTAGGAGCCCAGGCCGCAATTCAAAATCGTGTGGCGCCTCCCACTCCCTCTCCAGCCCTTGAAGCAGCCATGGCCGCTGCTGATCAGGCCCTCCCCCAGTGCAGGCATGTGGAGGCCCCTGCCGCCCCGCCCCCGATGCTGCACGCACAACCTCCTCCTGTCCAGTCGACCCATTACAGCATCCCAATTAATTAGCATATTTCTCTATTTTATATATATATATATATGGAATCTTTAAAAAAATACCATCACTGATAAAAAAAAAATCAAAATCATAGATAAAGAGAATAGTTTGGTGTTTGCCAGAGGTGGGGAGTGGGGATTTCGAAAATTCGGTGAAGGGATCAATAGATACAAACTTCAAGTTGTAAAATAAATATGCCATGAGGATATAATGAACAGCATGGTGACTACATTTAATAATATTTTATTGTATAGTTAAAAGTTGTTTCAATAGTAGACCTTAAAAATTTTCATCACAAGAAAAAAAATTTCTAATTTATTAAGGTGATCATATCACAATACATACAAATATAGAATTATGTTGTACACGTGCAACTAATATAATATTTTATGTCAGTTATATCTCAATAATGATAAAAAAAAAAACCTAGAAGTAAAGGGTGTCCCAAAATTCACGCAAGAAGTAATTTTGACAGAAAACACAGGTTTATAATTAAAAATTGTACATTTTTTATAGATTCATAAAGTATACAGTATAGGGTTATATATGGAATAGTATATCAGGTAAATGGCCTCCATGGCTTTGCTGGCACATATGCACTCTTTTGTTGAAATTTTCCATGACCGTTTTGCATAAATGTGGCTGAATTTCAATGAGGCTCATTTTCATCTTGATGGTTTGGTTAATTGACAAAATTGTCACATTTGGGGTTCGGAAAATCCATGAGTGATTGTTGAGAAACAAATGCATCCACAACGTGTCACTGTTTGGTGCGGATTTTGGGCTGGAGGCATCATCGGACCATTCTTCTTTGAAAATGCAGCTGCTCAGGCAATAACAAAAGAGTATGTATGTGCCAGCAAAGCTGTGGAGGCCATTTACCCAATATGCTGTTCCAGACATAACCCTATACTGTATACTTTATGAAGCAATAAAAAAATTACAATTTTTAATTATAAACCTGTATTTTCTATCAAAATTACTTCTTGCGTGAATTTTGGGACACCCTTTAGAAGGAAAGTGGCTCAACAAAATAAAAGCCATCTATGAAAAGCCCATAGTTAACTATAATACTCAGTTGTAAAATACTAAATGAAAGCTTGAAGATCAGAAACAAGGCAAGGACACAGGGCCAGTTCTAATAGTAGTCTAAATCTTTTCCCCATAAGCCAGCTTCTCCTTAAATTCCTAGTAGCACCTACAGGCCTGCTTCTAACACAAGGTTTCTCAAGGTATGTTTTCCTGATCAGCATTAGTTTCACCTGAGAACTTGTCAGAAATGAAACCCTCCTGCTCCACCCCAGGTCAACTGAATCAAAAGCACGAGGCCTGGGTGTCATACATCGTGTGTAACCAGCCCTTCAGCTGAGCTGGCTTCACACTGAAGGGAAAGAGCAGCAGTTCCACTGCAAACAGTGCAGGAGTACAAATGGAGGACTGCCGGGTGGAACGAAGAAGAGCACACAGGTTACTATTTCTACTGTTTCTTTCATAGATGAGGGAAAGGGGAAAGAAGTGGGAAGAGGAGTAATGAGGTACTGGATCCAATCATTCAGTCCATCCCATTCGCACTAGAATGTCAGATCCATGAGAGCAAAATCCAAGGATCTCGTGTTAACTCTATTATCCACAAAGCTTAGGACAATGTCTGGCACAAAGTAAGCACTTAAAATAATTTGTTAAGTGAATAAATGAAGGCAAACTTTATTGTAAATAAGATGGGTTAGTCACATATTTCAAATACAAGCATTTTTCTTTTTCTTTTGTGAAAACCATCCAGGCCTCTTGCTGTTCAGCAGTGGGAAGAACAGAAGGAATATTGGGGGAAGCAGATTGGAGAAGAGGAACCCAGAAGGAGCTGATCCAGGTATGTCAATTTCTTCTCTGAAGTTCATCAGCCATACATCACTTCGTCATCTGCTTAAGAAATTATAAGGTATGGAAGACACTAAGATTTCTATTTTAATGTGATTTCTAAAACAATAATCTTGCAATAAATGTTTTTAATAGTTTGATTTAAATGTTCGAAGAGCTATTTGAAGTTTAATTGTGTCAAAATTTTAGACATAGCCAAAGTCAAGCCAGTGAATCACAGAAGTAATAATCAGTAAAGGTTTTATTGTGCACACACCAAAACAATAGTTGGGAGTTGGGAGCATGCAAACCAAACAGGGAATGGGACTCGGGGGTATGTTGTTGTAAAGCAGCTTATATAGTGAGCAGGCAGTGACTGTTTACTATTTACTGTGATTGTTTATAATATTGGTTAGAATTTTCCTCAGCATAGGAAGTTGGTCAGTGGTTACCTCATATCAACCTTGGGAAGCAGATCTAAGTTTTTTGATGATTTCTAGAGGCATTCATGCAAACTGACCCAGGGCTAATTAGTCTTGCAAGATAAGCATATGAAGCTTTAACTGTTCTTTTTCTACTCAGGGAATTTTCATGGCTGATCTCCATTTACTTTTTATTTCAGTAATTGATATACAATAATAGTATTTATATAAAGTGTATAATTTAAGTTTTATCATTTAAGTTTTATGCACATGTGAAATTATAACTACAATTAAGCTAATGAAATATCACACCCCAAAAGTTTCCTCATGCCCTTTTGTAACCACTCCCTCTAATCCAGCGGCTCTCAACCTGTGGGTCTCGACCCCTTTGGCGGTTGAACAACCCTTTCACAGGGGTCGCCTAAGACCATCCTGGATATCAGATATTTACATTACAATTCATAACAGTAGCAACATTACAGTTATGAAGTAGCAACGAAAATAATTTTATGGTTGGGTCACAACATGAGGAACTGTATTTAAAGGGCCAGAAGGTTGAGAACCAATCCATCTCTCTTCTTCCCCATCCCGGACAACTATTGATGTGTTTCTGTCACTATAGATTCATTAGAATTTCTATAATTTTATGTAAATGGTTTTTGGTTTGGTTTTTACCTTTTCTAATAATAATTTTGTGATTCATCTATGTTGTTTTGTGCACAATGATCAATACCTTTTTATTGGGAAGTAGTATTTCATTGTATGGATATATAAAAATCTATTTATTTACCTTTCATGGGCATTTGGATTATTTCAGCTTTTGGCAGTTATAAATAGAGGTGCTATACATATTCATGAACAAATCTTTGTGAACAGATGCTTTTATTTCTCTGAGTAAATACCCTGAAGGAGATTTACCCTGCTAGATGGTATGTCAGCCATGTGTTTCACTTTAAAAAACTGCTAACATATTTTACAGTGTTTTTACCAATTTTTTATTCCACAATATTTGAGAGTCCAGTTTTCTCACCAACACTCAGTATAATCAGCTTTTAAAATATTAGTCATTCTAACAAGTGCATACTGTTATCTCATTGTTGTTTAATTTATATCTCCTTAATTATGAATGATGAGCATCTTTTTATTTGGATGTTTTGTGAGTCAGTATCTACTTTGGTGAATTATGGGTTCAAATACTTTGCCCATTTTTGTTTTTGTTATTGTGTTTTGATAGTTTTTATATATTCTAGACAAAAGCCCTTTTTTAGATATATGACTTTATTAGACATATACGTTTTGTGTCTTGGTCTGTATCTTGATTTTGTATATGGTCTGTATCTTGTTTTTCATTCTTGTAGTAGTGTTATTTGAATAACAGAATTCCTGATTTTGACATTAAATTTATAAGTTGGGCTGAATTTGCTTAATTGATATTTCTTCTCATTATGGGTTATGGTTTGCTGCTTCTCTGAATGCTTGGATTGATTATTTATTTATTTATTTATTTATTTATGCATGCCAGACTGTGAATTTTACTTACTTGGATGCTAGATATTTTTGTATTCCTGGCAATGTATTTGGGCTCTGTTGTGGGACCCAGCAATGTTACCTGGAAACATGTTGATCCTTTTGGGTCTTGTTTTTAAATTTTTTAGGTGGGGTTAAGGCAATGGTTTATTTAGGGCTAATTGTGTTCCAGTTCTGAGACAGAAGTCTTCTGAGCCCTTACTTAACCCTCCTGGATTAGGTTTTCCACACTGACCAGTGGGTTTGTTCCCTACTGCTTTCAGGTGGTTCTTGCCTGGGTCTCTGGTAATGTCCTCACGTATGTGTGTACGGGTCCTCCACTCAGTGCGCTCTAGCTGCTGTGGCTTCTCGGGACGTCCGAGCATCTGTTCAGCTGACGGGGAGTGCAGAGCTCTGCCTTTTCCCTGTACCTGGGGGTGTCCTCTTCCCTACACTTTGACCATGATGTGCTCTGCAGGCAATAAGCTGGGGCAATCAAAGGATTATTTCTTTTGTTTACCATTTCTCTGGGATCAATGATATCTTACATTTTGAAAACCCTTGTTTAGTATATATTTTTTTCCTTTCTTTATGTTTTTCAGGAAAAAGGTAAATATAATCACTCTTATTCTTTGCTTTTCAAAGATCATTGAATTTCTAATGTTAAAAATAAGAGGAATTAGAGGGGCACATAAATATTATATGTGATTTTTGTGACATTATGTAATACCCTGTTCGATTTACAGCTACTTTAACAAAAATACGTGGTGATGGTAGGTCTTTAATAGAAAATATATAAATTAAATGGTTGCTGTGGTAAGTACATTGAATTATTAGGGATCTTGACTCTTATCACAAAACACAAAAGTCTCTGATAAAATATATGTAATAGGATAAAATACATTCAAATTAGAACATTTAAAAATGCATCTTGCCAGGAATATTTTTCTTTCTTAATATGAGGTCTGTTGGAAGAAATGGTGTCATATGGATGATAAGTGTTGGGGAAGCCTAGAGAAAACAAATAACACTTATCCTAAAATACAGGATATGGAAAATTTAGTATTTCTTTTCATACCAATTTCCTGTATGGTGTATGAACATGAACATCCTCTAGCACAGAGCTCCCCAATGTCACAGCACACAGAGGTTTGTCCACAGATATACAAGGGATATGTCTGAGTTTTGATTCTGTAGCCCTCCACGTGGTCAGGTAGAGTCTGAGGTGGCTAAAATTTATAGAATTCCCTCTAGCCATAACCAGCCTCAATTTACCACATTGTGCCTTACAAATACTATCTTTTCCTTCGTGTGCCATGACGTGGAAATGTCAGGACCCACTCTTCCTGCAGTTACGTGGCTTTCCTACTGTTTGCTCTGTCCTTTATAATGCTATGCTCAGGTCATAAATTTGTCTTGATTTTCTTACTTCAAGGAATGATTGCCTTGCTTAGAAAGGAATTTAGTCAATGGCAAAGAGAAGAATGAGCTTTCTGTAATTATTTTTATTTTGGAACCCTATTGCCTTTGGGAGGTTTTATTAAAACTAAAACTCCATGTGTCTGTTTTGACTAATACATATATCTAGTTGGAAAGTTAAAAAATGTCAGTGATGTAAATCAATACTGCAAGTACTTTTTAAAACATGAATCTCATTTTTTAAATTTTTCTTAAGAGAACTTATTTAATGACAGCTATGACAGATTTTGCAAATATGTAAGTAGATGACTCTGATACCCTTTGGTTTACCTGTCCAGTATCCTAGCTCCCCTTTTACAAATCAGCATATAGAATGTAGTCTATATTTTAGTAAATAAGAAAGCTTAAACCAGGATACTATGCAAGTGGAAGGATTTTATTATCCAGGTCATGTATGTTTTTCAAATGTAAGAGTCGTGTGGAATAGACATTTCATGCTACATTTCACAGTTCTAGCTGTGCTCTGTTTACCGATGGGGTCTGTATCATTTAAAGAGGCCAACTTTTTTTTTTTTCTGGATTAGGATTTGCATCTTCTAGGGGTGAGAGGCTTTGTTTTAAGTTCTTGAATCATCTTACTTAGAAGGAAGAGAAAGCTAAGAGAACAAGCTAGCGCATAGATAGTGAGAAAGTTATAATTTCTACATACAGTGTACCTTTTTGTCCTTGCACTATAATTAGAAGGCTTCTTACTCCTGGGGATCTACTCTGTATGTGGAATTTACCAACTTTCTTTTCACGTAAGCTTTGATGCCAGATGAACAACAGAAATGGAAAGGTATAAGGAAGTAATATGTAATTTTATTTATGTAGTAGAGGGAAAAATCAGATGAGTGAGCAATTTTACATATTCTGGCCTTTATATGCACAATAAATATATACAGGGTGCCCCCCCCAAAATTCATATACATTTTAACAGCTGACAGCTCAATTTTGAAATGAAATGTATTTTAATACACCCTGGTTTTATAATTATTCAAAGTGTGTGTATACATTTTTGGGGACACCCTGTATATAACAAGTGCAGCCTTTTACTTTCATGACCATGTTTTCAATGTTATGGAGGTATAATGGACTTATGATAAACTACACATATTTTAAATATACAATTTGGTAAGTCTTGACATGGATGTATGAAGCTATCACTTTCCAAGATAATGATATACCTGTTACTGAAGTGTCCTAATGTTCTTTGTAAACCCATCATCCCACTGAGCTCACTCAAGACAATCATAGCTCAGCTTTTTGCCAATATTGGATGAGTTTGTATTTTTCATAATTTTTATAAATATGATGTTATAGTATGTATCCTCTTTTGTCTGCCTTTTCACTCAGCATTATTATTTTTAGACTCATCCATGTTGCTGCATGTATCATTCATTCATTCTATTTATTACTGAGTTGTAATCTCTTTTATGAATACACTAAGTAATTTATGATTCACTTCATGATGAACGTTTGGGTTGCAGTGTTCAGCTATTACAAATAAGAATATTATTAACATTTATGAACAAGTCGTTGTAGGGACATAAGGTTTCATTTATTCTTAGGCATATAGCTTAGGAGTGGAATTCCTAGGTTATATGTCAGGTATATGCTTAGCTTTTTTAAAAATCTATCTTTATTGTTGAAAGTATTATAGATGTCACCCTTGTCCCCCTATTGAACCTCTTTATCCCTCCTCACCCCAGGCCTTGCCAAACTGTTTCCCAAAGTGGTTGTACCATCTTACATTCCTAGGACTAGTGTTTGAGTTTCATTTGCTCCACATCTTCACTTTTGGATGTTGTCATCTTAATCGTAGCCATTCTAAAAGGTATATAGTAGAATCTCATTGTGGTTTAATTTACATGTCACTATTTCACTAACGACTAACGATGTTGAACATCTTTTAAAAAAATATTACAGATGTCCCTCTTCCCCCCATTGATCCCTTCTACCCACCCCCTGCCCCACCCCAGGCCTTCACCACACTATTGTCTATGTCCAATTCCTTCCCCATGTTGGGGAAGTGCTCAGCTATTATTTATTTAAGTTCTTCTATTAATGTAATTAATCTAATATTTACATTTCTGGTAGATTTTTATAGCTCTTGTAAGGCTTATTCACTTTTAAGTTCTCTATCCTTTTTTAAACTAAATTATTTCTATATTCATATCTTCCAAGTCTCTTATTCTTTATTCCATGTGGTCTGTCCTGTTAACCTATATTCTCTACTGCATTTTTCATGTCATTCATTGAATTCTTCAGATCTAGAGTTTCTCTTTGGTTATTTTTATAATTTCAATCTCCTTGGTAAAGAATTCCTTTTGTACATTAATTTTATTTCTGAGTTTATTGAATTGCCTGAGTTTCCTATGGCTCTGATTTCCTTCACAACAGGTATTTTATAAAGAGTTCTTTATCAGTTAGATAGCAATATTCTGTGCCTTTGAGTTTGGTTACTGGAGAATTATCATTTTTGTGTGTGTGAAACCATATTTCCTTGATTTTTCATAGTTTTTAACAATGTATGCTTCTGCTTTTCCATCTGAAATAGCAGACAGATTTCTTAGCTGAAAATTTGCGTGTCTTTGTTTCTTACAATTGAGCAGGCTGGTAATTAGAAACTTTTTTATATTTTGTATTCTAGAAGATTATGCTGTAGCTCAAATTTGTGGTTTCTTGTACTGCAGCTGGCTCTCTTGTCCGCACTTGGGCAGTGCACAGGAGCTGGCAGCAGAGTATGTGGAGGTGTGGGCTTAGCACAGGAGGCTCACGGCGGGTGACCAAGGCCCAGAAGGGGATCCGAGAGTGGAGGATCCTGGAGGGGACTCAGCACTCCATGGGTGGACTTCCTACTGACATCCCAAGGCAAACAAGAAACCCTTTCCTTCAGTGCCCTTTGACATTGTCTGCCTTCTTCCTCTCTTCTGCCTCCCCTAGTCATGGGGGACCCTCCTCAGAAACTGGGTGCTGCTGGAAAGACGCTGATCTTTCCAAGTGCATTCTGAACAGCTAGGGAAGTTTGGTGGTCGCTCACTACTTGCCCTTTTAGCCCCTCTGCTGGAGAGGTCTCCTCTGATGATACCTAAAGCCCACGGCTTGAAGTATCACCCAGGGGAGGGGGCCGATTTGGTGAATTTCTCCATCTCTTCTGCCTCAGACTCATCTACTCTGCTCTTAAGGTTTGTCAGATTCCCCTGTCAGGCAGGCTGAATTTCCACAAATTCTCTATCTTCCCTGGGGATTCACCCAGTTTTGTACTCTCCTGCTCACTTTTCCTAGATGGCTCTGCAGTGCCCCTATCTGTTTACTTTTGGATGCACAAGTAGGTGAAGATTTGTGCCCTGGTATAATGAGTTCGAGGCAAGTAGGCTTGGCTGTGGATGTCCAGTTAGTTGTAAATCAGAGGGGAGAGAAGAAAATCAATGCTGTCATGATGCTGATGTTACTTCCCTGTTCATTCATGATGTTGGTACTTTGTAGCTGCTGCTTTTTCTTTTCTTTTTTTCCTTTCCAAGGACATGCTGAGAGAGGGAAACATCAATTGGTTGCCTTCCCTACCTGCCCGAACCAGGGATTGAACCCTCAACCTAGGTATTTGCCCTGAATAGGAATCGAACCAGCAACCTTTCAGTGAACAGGACAAATCTCAACCCACTGAATACTCTGACAGGACTCTTCTTTTATTCTTGATCAGTTAAACAAAAGTTTAATGAATTATACTGATAGTTTTAAAAAGAACTAACTTTGGTTTTATTTTCTTCTATTTCCAATTTCTCTGAGTCTGCTCTTGTCATTATTACTTATTTCTGCTTACTTGGGCTTTACTTATTTATATTTATTGATTCTGGTAGAAGTTTGGTCTACTGATGTGAGACCTTTATTTTTTTAATGTAAATATTTAATGATATACATATTCCTCTAAACCAGCCGTGGGCAAACTACAGCCCGCGGGCCGGATCCGGCCCGTTTGAAATGAATAAAACTATTGCAATAAAAGACCGTACCCTTTTATGTAATGATGTTTACTTTGAATTTATATTAGTTCACACAAACACTCCATCCATGCTTTTGTTCCGGCCCTCCGGTCCAGTTTAAGAACCCATTGTGGCCCTCGAGTCAAAAAGTTTGCCCACCCCTGCTCTAAACACTGCTCTGACTGCATCTCATAAACTTTTATTATTCTGTTTTCATTTCATTCTCTTCAAAACATTTTCTATCTTCTATGATTCCTTCTTTGATCCATGAGTTATTTATAGTGTGTTATTTAATTTTAAAATATTTCAGAATTTCCCAAATACTGTTCTGCCATTGATTTCTAGTTTGTTTCATTGTTGTCAGAGTATATATACTCTTCTCTCTTCATACATTTATGAAATTTGTTTTATGGCCCAGAATATGGTCTGTCTTGATGAAGCTTCCTTGTACACTTGAAAGAAAATATATTTTGCTCTTGCTGGGTGTAATGTTTTTTTAATGTCAACTAATCAAGTTGTTTGACATTGTTGTTCAGTTCTTCAAGATCTTTACTGTGTATTTTTAACAACCTGTTCTACCAATTGTCAAGAAAGCAATATAGAAGACTCTAAGGATGAGAGTGGATTTGCCTACTTATTCTTATTCTATATAATCCTATACAATAAAAGGCTAATATGCAAATCGACCAAATAGCAAAACGAACAGTCGCTATGATGCACACTGAACACCAGGGGGCAGACGCTCAATGCAGGAGCTGCCACCTGGTAGTCAGTGCGCTCCCACAAGGGGAGTGCCACTCAGCCAGAAATCCTGAGCTGGGCACACAGCTGGTGAGCGCAGTGGCGGTGGTGGGAGCCTCTCCTGCCTCTGCGGCAGCGCTAAGGATGTCCAACTGCAGTCGGATATCCTCCAAGGGCTCCCAAACTACGAGAGGGCACAGGCTAGACTGAGAGATCCTCCTGAGTGCATGAATTTCATGCACTGGGCCTCTAGTCCTATATAATAAAAAGCTAATATGCTAATTAGACCAAACAGCAGAATTACTGCCCGGACGACCTTCCGGATGAAGCCGGGGCTGTGAGAGCCGAGGCAGCTGGGGCTGTGAGGGCTGAGCCCCTTGCATGAATTTTGTGCATTAGGCCTCTAGTGTTTTATATTTTAGAGAGTCCTTTATTAGGTACACATGCATTAGGATTGTTTTGTCTTTTTGTTGAATCAGCTCTTTATCAATATGTAAACATTTGTTTTACTCTCTAGTTATATCCCTTGTTCTACAATTTATTTTTATATTATCTAGTCAGCATTTTGGGGAATATATTTTGCATGATGTCTCTTTGATCATTTTACTTTTAACTTGTCTATATTGTTGATATTTTGTACAACTCTTACATCTTTATTACATGTATTTTTAAATACTTCTCAAAATGCATTAGAAAAGAGCTACCATAGTTAGTCCCTGAAGTAATTATCTTCTCAAAGTGTCCTGCATGTACAACTCTTATAAACATCTTCATTATGTGTTTTCAAACGCTTGTCTAATTGCAAAATGACAAACACATTCCACCTAAAAAGTACTGTTCTCTTTTTTAGCAAGCAGTTACCTCTCATAAACATTATTAATGCAACTGGTTATAAAGTCTTCTCTAAACACATTATGGAAGAGTTCTTACATTTAAAATATTGTTATTTTTGAAATGGGTTTCTTATAGACAGCATAATTGTGTTTTCCTTTTTAATCCAATCTTACAATCTCTGCCTTTAATGGGAGAGTTTAGGCTATTTATTCCTAATGTATTTTTCAGTATGGTTGGGCTTAAACTTACCATCTTGTGCTTTCTTTTTCTATTGCTCATATTTTCATGTTTTCTCTTTTCATGCCTCCCTTTGGATTAACTGAGTATTTTTTTTATGATTCAACCATGTCTCCACTGTTGATTTATTATCTGACCCTCTTTAATTTTAAAGGTAACTTTAAAGTTTACACTCTACATCTTTAGTTATCAGAACTTACTGTCAAATATTATAGTGCTTTATATATAGTGTAAGAACCTAAAAATAGTGTATTTTTATTTTCTCTTCCACAATGCAGTGTTACTAGGTATGTTTTGAACATTTAAAATAGATAATAAAATACCTATTTTTTGTATACCCTCATTTACTATTTCTTTGTATAAACACAAATTTCCATGTGGTGTAATGTTGTTTTCACATGGAAAATTACCTTTCATATTTATTGCATCATAGGTCTACTGACAGGGAATACTTTAAGCTTTCTTTCTTAGAGAATGTTTATTTTTGCCTTTGTATTATATATGATTTTATACTTTTGTGGCTGGTTTAAAGTAAACTTTATTTTTAATAACAGTTTTATATTTACAAAAAGAATGAGAAATACATTGCAGTTCCATATTCCCTGAATCCTTATTTCCCTTTGTTATTAACATCTTATATTAGTATGACTTATTTACTACAATTAATGAAACAATATTATTATCAGTAACAAAAGGCCATACTTTAAGATTTTCTTGGATTTTTATCTACTGTCTGTTTTTGTTATTATTTTTCCAGGATCCCATCTAGGACCACACTGCATTTAGTTGTCTTGGATGGAAAAATTTCCAGACTCTATTTGCTTTTATTATTCTTGACTGTTTTAAAGAGTACTGGTCAGGTACTTTGGAGAATGTCCCTTTATCAGAATTTTTCTATTTTTATGATTAGATGTATGGTACATTTTTTAGAGAAAGACCCTAGACCTAAAAAGCCACTTTGATGATATATTAAGGTGCATACTATCAACATGACATACTAGAGGCCTGGTGCACAAATTCATGCATGGGTGGGGTCCCTTGGCCTGGCCGGTGATCAGGGCCAATCGAAGCCATCTTGCCCAGTCCAGATCAGGGCCAGCTGGCTGCGGGACGGACTACAGGAGATTGGCCGGCCATGGGAGGTTGGCTGTGGGAGCGCACTGACCACCAGGGGGCAGCTCCTGCATTGAGCATCTGGCCCTGGTGCTTAGTGTACATCATAGTGACTGGTTGACCAGTCGTTTGGTCGACCAGTTGTAATGGTTGCTTAGGCTTTATCTATCTATCTATCTATCTATCTATCTATCTATCTCTATCTATTTAGATATATCTATTTAGATAGAGATAGATAGATAGGTATATCTACCTTAATTATTGGATTCCTGTAGTCTTTGTCAAGTTTTCTACTGTAAAATTACCCTATCTTTCCATACTGTATTCCTTTAAAGGAAGTACTGTATGCAGCCCACAGTTAAAGAGTGGTGAGTTATTTGTATAAGTTATATTTTTATTCTTTGGATTATAATTCAATATTATTTTTTCTCAAAGTATTCCAGATTGGGCTATTGGTGATGCTTTCAATTGGTTCTTGTGTCCCTTTGACATACCCCAACCAGTTGTATGTGTGAGTATTGAACACTTTCTTACTTTCTGGCACTACAAAATTTTCACAGATCAGCTATTATATTTCCTGTTTAAGTCCTAGATGTAGATATTTCTCCAAAGAGTCTTGTCCCTTTTATTGGGGAATGGTAATAGAAAACAAGAATTGGGAACTGAGTTAGTACATTGCTACTGAGTGCCATTGCTATAAGCTTTCTCATCTGACAGCAAGTAAATACGTATGTTTATTAACCCATGTATGAACACATACAGGGTATCCCAAAAATGTATACAGACTTTGGCTACCCTTATTAATTCCAATGGGTTAAATCTGAAAAGTGAAAAACATCAATTGAGCTATCAGCTGTAAAAGTGTGTATACATTTTTTGGGATATCCTATATCTATAAATACTTCTCCGTGTAATCATCAGTAATTATATGAAAGATAACATGAGTTCATACTGTTTCCAGCTCTGACCCGCCACCTATGGATCACTCTAGCCTTCTCCTTTGGTTTATTTGTAAATTCCCTCTCCAACAATGAGATATCAAGTTCCTGTCACCTACCATCCATTTATTTAAGTGTTCATTTATAGTATCCATATATAGCAGTTTTAGAATTGTTAGCCTCTTCCACCATGTGAAAGAATTTTATCAATTTGTATACATTGCTTATGTGATTTTTTTAATGAAATTTATGGATTCCAATGATTTTCAAAGTTACTTAGCACATCTTCTTTCATCATCCCCTTCAATGCATTTGTTTTATGCATTTTCACAGTTGGCATTTCTTCCCAGAGTCCCATGAATTATACTTTTTTGAAATTTGTTTAAATCAAGGTTTATTCTTTGTGCTATTCTGTAAGTCTTAATAAATTCATGCCATGTATTCACTGGTAAAGTACCATACAGAATAGTTTCACCAGCCTTAAAATTCTCTTGTGCTTCATGTACTCAAACCTGCATCACTTCATTAGAATAAATTTTAAAATGAAACATATTAATTAATGGATAGAGTAAATAAAATGGAGTTATTATATGCAGCTGATAATATTTTTTTGTCATTATAATCAATAGTTATTCTATACCTTCCTTGATTTAACTGAATTCTGTATCTTCTGTAACTTCATGAGCTGCAGAAGGGCTAGCTCCTCTTCAGTCCTAGGGAATGAATTTTGTTTGGCTTGGGGTGGGCATGTGATGCAGTTTGAGGTAATTATTGTGAAGGCAAGAAGCCTACCAGAGGACTCTAAGGAAGGTTTACCTGAGTTTTATAAAGAGACTTTTAAATGTCCCTTCTTTGACACGTTAGCATGTGGCACACAAAATTTAACCAATTTTCTAGGGTCATGAGAGAATCTAAGCTGAGGAGTACATGCTGAGGATGACAGGATGGAAAAGTGGAAGCTAGTTGAGTACTTAATACAAATATTGAGCCACTGTATTAATCAATGCCATCATTGCCATGCTTCAGATTTCTGATTATGTTAAGGTCATGGATTCTCTTATTGGTTAAACGTTTTGGAGTTGTCCTGCTACTTGTAATCACAAGCTTTACCACAACATTATATTAAAAATTATGATCTTATAGGGTAAGATGTTTTGGGGAGGAAGCCAATATCTATTTTTATGAAGAAAACTAACATTAAGGAAAGCCACACAACTGAAATCTTTAAGGAGAGAGTTTAGTTATGAGAGGCTTGGCAATAAAGACCAACAGTAGTATCCTAAAGAGTGAAAACACTTAACTAAATCAAAGTTTTAGAAAGATTATTCTACTAGTTGTATGTAGGATAGACAGCAGCAGAATAATTTAGATACTTAAAAAGGTGTGTTTATTTTACAAAGACATTGATTCTCTGTGAATTCCTGCCAAAACAATTTCCAAGATATGTGGAGGGTGTGTGTGTGTGTGTGTGTGTGTGTGTGTGTTTTAAAGAAAGCAGAAGTTATATTTCTGAGTTGCTTTCAGTAGAATTCTGGGGTCAGGAAATAGAATAAGATATTTAGTACCTTCTGGCCCTTCATTTTTAAAAGAATGATATATACTTCACACATCATATAATTCCCTCATTTAAAGTAAGCAGTTCAGTTCTGTTTAACATATTCACAGGATGTTCAACCATGATAACAGTCTAATTTTAGAATATTTTCATCACCCTAAAAGTCCCATACCCTTTAGCAGTCCTTCCCTCACTCTTCCCTGCTGCCACCCACCTGTCTGCTTCAGCCCCAGGCAACTCCTAACTCTTTTTCTCTGTAGATTTGCCTATTTTGGAATTTCACATAAAGCTAATCACATACTATATGGTCTTTGTGTCTGACTTCTTTCACTTAGCATGAATGCTTCCAAAGTGCACCCATGTTGCAGCTTTTATTAGTATGTCATTATTTTTATTGTTGAATAAATATTCCATTATATGAGTATGCTGCATTTTTGTTTAACCATTTATCAGTTGATGGGCATTTTTGGTTATTATAAATAAGGCTGCTAAAACAATCATGTACAAATTTTTGTATGGACATATGTTTCTGAGTATATATCTAGGAGTAAAATTGCTGGATCATATGGTAACTTTATGCATAAGACTTGAGAAGCTGCCATACCATTTTGTAAAGTGTCTGCACCATAGGGCATTCCCACCAGCAATAGATGAGAGTTCCAATTTTTTCATATCCTCACCAACACTTGGGATTCTTAATTTTAGATATCCTAATGAATATTAGATACTATCTCATTGTCACTAATGATGTTGAATATATATATTTTCTTATCAATCATCTGTATATCTTTGGGGATATGTCTATTAAGGCCTTTGTCCATTTTTAATTTAGGTGGATTGTCTAAGGGTCATCATTTCACTCAATGGTATCCTTTGAGTTACAAATGAGTTTAGTTTTGAAGTCCTATATTTATTTTTTCTTTTGGTGTTATGTCTAAGAAATAATTGTCTAATCCAGTATCATGAAGGTTTACTTCTATTTTTTCTCCTAGAATATTAGTTTTAGTTCCTATATTTAAGCTTGTGATCCACTTTAAGTTAATTTTTGTGTATTGTGTAAGGAAAGAGTTTAAACCTATTCTTTTGCATGTGGATGTCTAGTTTCCCAGCACTATTTGTTGGAAAGATTCATACTCCTTTGGAATGGGACTTCGTAATCCCTCCCATCAAGTGTGGAGTCTATTTCCCCACCCCTCAAGTCTTGCTTTGCCTCGTGACATTGTCATTTTTGTTAGAGAGTGGCCTGCCAAGTTCCTTACTCTGCCATTCCAGAAGTCGGTCTGGCCCTTCAATTTTACAATAACTTTCTCAAAGGCAACAAAATAACATGATGAAAATGGATGTGGGAAAATGTTGGTAATTTAAGATTATTATGCACTCATGTGCAAATATATATATATTTTAAAGTAAATGTTGTAGAGAAATTGAGACCTTTTGAAGAGAATGCGATCATATATTTTTTCTCCTGGAATCAAACAAAAATGTCTATTTTAAAAAATGCTGGTATATCATTTGGAAACAGAAAATGCTTCTTAGTTTTTCTAAATACTTGTTTTGTTATTTTGAAAAAGATAGCATGAATTAATCTAAGTATTGACGTCTCCATTTCTTTTGCAATTCTATGAATAGAGACTATTAAATGGTATCCAAAACATTCACAGAGATATGAGCCTTTCTCGCCAAGCTGACCATGGTCTAACAGCTGACAGTTACTGAGAACTACATTTCAGGCTCTGCCAGCTGAGACACATGGTGATAGGTTAAAGTATGAAAGCTGCATAAGCACGCAGCCAAAAAGCTCCTCAGATATTAAGTTCCGATGATGGATATAATAATTCTGCACAGTGAAAACCACTAGTATCTCTCTCTCAGAATATGATGGATTATACTAATCTCCAACTTCAGGCAACTGTTCATACTTTTACAATAAAAGGAATGAAAATACCGGCTTCTAACTGCATTTATGTATTGAAGTGGCTTATTTACTATTTTTTCCTACTAGTGTTTGTGCCAAATATGTTGTATGTGATTTCTGGTGAGTCCTTTGAATTTTTCCTTGTAACAGTCATTTCACTTCTCCTTATAGCAAAAAGACTTTCTGTTTTTGACAGGTTATGTGTAATTTGTCATATTGGGAATATTAAGTATTTATCATCAGTTATAAAAAGGTGCATTAAGTATACATTATGGAGTAAATGACCAACCAGGTTCACAGCCAATTATGTAACTTTAATTAGTGTTTGAGACATACATTCAAGTTTTTTTTATCACTAAGTGGAATATTTACCCCTGAATGTCCAGTGGTTTCATGAGAAGTTGGTTGCGGACCATCCGCAAAATAGAGACTTGCAATGCAGTCTTACAGTTACTTTTCCAAGTCAAGGTTAAAGGCCTATTCCTCTACAAAAATGGCCTTAGTTCAGACATTAGCCACAAGTTCAGGGATTCCGGGCACCACTCTTATTTCTGACAAGCTGGTTACAAAATTGAATATTCTCACAACCATCTCAGATTCGATGGTTCACTAGAATGACTCACAGAACTCAAACACTATACTTAGGATTACAGTTTTATAATAACAAACGTTTACAAATCAGAATTGACCAAATGGAGACAGGCATAGAGCATGGTCTGGCAAGGTTCCAAATGTGAAGCTTCTGTCATCCCCAGGGATGTTAGTTTCCCGGCATCGAAGTGTGACAATAATCAGAGAGTATGGTCAACCCGGAATCTCAACTGAGCTCCAGTATCCACTTTTTATTGGGATTTCATTATGAAGGCATGATTGAGTGAATCATTAGCCATGTGGTTACATTAAGGTTATGCACTCCATCCAGGGGACCATTAGCCATGTGGTTGCACTACAACCATGGAGGTTGGACTGATAGCACATGGCTCAGAGTGCCAACTTTCTAGTTGCATGATTGGTTTTTGTGGTATGACCAGCCCCCATTTTGAGTCATCTTGTTAACATAAACTGTACAGGGACCCACTTCATCAGCATGAACTATCAATGAGGTCCAAGGAGACCACCTTGAATAAACATAAATACCGTTATTATCAGGAAAGTTTCAAGGGTTTAGAAATTACCTCCCAGGAACTAGAGATAAAGGTCAAATTACAAAATCTTTTTTATACAACCCCAAACCAGGTTATTGGTATAACTGCCTAATTCACCATTTAATGTGGGAAATATGTGAAAAGTAATTGCCAATATCCATTACTATTCCTATCTTATAGTATGGGGAAAATAAGTCCATAGATGCCAAGTTGAAATGTTTATCCATTCTCCTCCTTTTATTTTTTTCCAGTGTCTAAAAATATTTCTTCACATAGTTGTGAAATAGCATGATAACAAGCTGAAGTTGTAAAAAGGAGATAATGTTTTTATTTCCTTGTGTAATTATTATACATATTTTATAATTTTTGGCAATAACCTATACTAACATTTTACTTTACATAATGTACATATAAAACAGATTTTCTCAGTAACTCTTTTGAATTTCACTCCAAAATCTAGTTAGCTTTAACTTAAACATATCAGAAATCATGGGTTTGATAGGCCAATTCATTTTTCTGTTACATATTACAATAAGCAGAAAAATGTTAAAATTACAAATATAATACTAACTAAAATTATACTACATATCAATAGTGGTAGGTGTACAAACTTTGGAACACTTGGCATGAATTAAATGGCAAAGATACAACCTTTTTATTGAGGTTTATATAATTGAAATATATTAGTATACCATGATGATTTAATATTTGTATACATTGCAAAGTGATCACCACAATAAGGCTACTTAATATCCACCCCCTTATGAAACAGGGGGTCCCTTGGGGGTGAGGATGACGGAGTCCAACGCATTGGGGCATCCTGCATGCACGACTCCGGAGACCAGGTTCAGAGACACAGATCCAAGTTGATTGGGGAAGTACAGCTGTATATAAAGGGGTAAGCAGCCAATGCAATAGGGACATGCTTGCTATGTTATCCAATGGGCGTGAGGGTCGGGGCTAAGAGTAGGTGGCTCCTGGAGATTTGTCAGGCGGGCGTTGCCACTTCCTGGTGTGCCAAGGAAGTCTGTTCGCTGGAGTGTACTCACAGCATTGCTTCAGCCACAGCACTGAGATAGATCTCCCGAGCTCTTCCCATACCCTTACATAGTTAAACTTTTTTTTCTTGTGATGAGAACTTTGAAGATTTACCTAATTTCTTAGCAACTTTAAAATATGCAATACTACTAGAGGCTCAGTGCATGAAATTCGTGCATGGGTAGGGTCCCTAGGGGCTGCCGGCCAGGGTCTGCCTTCATTCTGTACCACTCCCTGGTGGTCAGTGCACGTCATAGTGAGCGATCAAACTCCTGGTTAGTCAAACTTCTGAGGGCACACTTTGCATATTAGGCTTTTATGTATATACTAGAGGACCGGTGCACAAAAATTTGTGTGCTCGGGGGGTCCCTCAGCCCGGCCTATGCCCTCTTGCAGTCTGGGACCCCTCCGAGGATGTCCACCTGCTGGCTTAGGCCCCCTCCCTGGGGGATCGGGCCCAAGCTGGCAGTCAGACATCCCTCTGGCAGCCCTTGGGGGATGTCCACTTGCCAGCAGGGAGCAGGCCTAAGCTGCAGTCAGACATCCTTAGCACTGCTGAGGAGGCAGGAGAGGCTCCTACCACCACCGCTGTGCTGGCAGCCATCAGCCTGGCTTGTGGCTGAGCAGAGCTCCCCCTGTGGGAGTGCACTGACCACCAGAGGGCAGCTCCTGCATTGAGCATCTGCCCCCTGGTGGTCAGTGTGTGTCATAGTGACCAGTCATTCCCAGTCATTCTGCTGTTAGGGTCAGTTTGCATATTACCCTTTTATCATATAGAATAGAGGCCTGGTGCATGGATGGGGGCCGGCTGGTTTGCCCTGAAGGCTGTCCTGGATTAGGGTGGGGGTCCTTCTGGGGTACCTGGCCAGCCTGGGTGAGGGGCTGATGGCTGTTTTCAGGCTGGCCACAGCCCCTTCAGGGTAGGAGTCCCTGCTGGGGTGCCTGGCCAGCCTGGGTGAGGGGCTGAGGGCCATTTTCAGGCTGCCCAAACCCCCTTCAGGGTGGGAGTCCACACTGGGGTGCCTGGCCAGCCTGGGTGAGGGTCTGATGGCTGTTTTCAGACTGACTAAGCCCCTTGTGACTGAAGCTCCCAGCCTTTCCTTTTTTTTGTTTTTTTGTTCTTATTTGCTCCAGCTCCGTGGCCATAGCAACTGGAAGCAGGTATCTGGGTTTATTTATCTTCTATAATTGAAACTCTGTTGCCTTGAGAGGAGGCAGCAGTGGGGGCCAGGAAGTTTGGCTTCCTCCATCACTGGAGCAAGCAAGCCTCCTGCTCGCTCCAGCTCTGTGGCTGCCAGCCGCCATCTTGGTTTGGTTAATTTGCATATAATTGCTCTGATTGGCTGGTGGGCATGGCTTATGGCATAGCAAAAGTATGGTCAATTTGCATGTTTGTCTTTTATTAGTGTAGATATAGTCACTATGCTGTATATTACATTCTCATGACTTATTTCATAACTGGGAGTTTGTACAAAATTACTCCCTTCATGAATACACATATTCATCTCCATTCCCAAACCACCTTTGGTTCTTCACATCCATAAGCTTGGTGTTTGGGTTTTGTTTTTTGTATTTCAAGACTTCTCATATAAGTGAGATCATATGGTATTTGTCTTTCTCTGTCTGAATTATTTCCTGTACCATAATACCCTGATGTCTTTCCATGATGTTACAAATGGCAAGATTTCATTGTATACACATATACACCATAGTTTCTTTATTCACTCATCTATCAGTGGACCCTTAGTCTGTTTCCATATCGTCATAATTGTAAATAATGCTGCAGAGAACATGGAGAAGATTTCTCTCTGAACTTCTGTTTTCATTTTCTTTTTTTTTATTGTTTAAAGTATTACAAATAGTAGTACATATGTCTCCTTTTTCCCCCCATTGACCTCCTGGCCTCCCGTACCCCCCAGCACATGCCCTCACCCCCTTGCCCCCAGTGTCTGTGTCCATTGGTTATGCTTATATGCATGCATACAAGGCATGCCTATAAGTCCTTCGGTTGATCTCTTACCCGCCCCCCGCATCCTCCCCTGCCTTCCTGCTGAAGTTTGACAGTCTGTTTGATGCTTCTTCATCTCTGTGTCTATTTTTGTTCACCAGTTTATGATGTTCTTTATATTTCACAAATGAGTGAGATCATGTGGTATTTTTCCTTTATTGACTGGCTTATTTCACTTAGCATAATGCTCCCCAGGTCCATCCATGCTGTTGCAAATGGTAAGAAGTCCTTCTTTTTTATAGTGGCATAGTATTCCATTGTGTAGATGTACCACAGTTTTATAATCCACTCATCTGCTAATGGGCACTTAGGCTGTTTCCAAATCTTAGCTATTGTAACTTGTGCTGCTATGCACATAGGGGTGCATATATCCTTTCTGACTGGTGTTTCTGTTTTCATGGGATATATTCCTAGAAGTGGTATTACTGGTCAAATGGCAGTTCCATTTTTAATTTTTTGAGGAAACACCATACTGTTTTCCACAGTGGCTGCTTATTTTAATAAATACCTAGAAGTGAAATTGCTGGATCATATTTTAATTTTAAAGGAAACTCCTTCTATTGCCATAGTTGCTGTACCAATTTACAACCACATCAACAGTGGTGAAAGGTTTCCTTTCCTCTATTCCCTCATCAGCACTTGTTAATTCTGGTCTTGTTCATACTAGCCACTCTACCAGGTGTGAGAAGATATCTCACTATGGTTTTGGCATTTCTCTGATGACTAGTGATGTGGACGAAGCATCTTTTCATGTACAGAAACACAACAGGTTTTTGTAGATTAATTTTACATTATCCAACTTATTAGGAAAGGGTAACAGAACTACTAGATCTATCCACTTTTCCTGTAAAGTTGTAAAGGAAAAATAATATTTTTTTTTCAGGAGGATTTTTTAGGTGCTAAATGAAGATTTTCTTTAGAGTTTTTATAAGGGGAGATGGAATACTATCTTTTTAAAAAGGCTTTTCCTTAGTCTAGTCAGTGTTGTTTTAAGACTTGATATGACATATGTGATAGCTGACAAGAGTGTACTTATAGGATTATTGAAACACCACCGCACACGTAAAGTTACCCATCCCTGCAGTGGAAGGGTCAATGAAATAGGCCATGGCTTTCTTGTGTTGGA
Source organism: Myotis nattereri (assembly GCF_964212035.1). Classification (NCBI taxonomy): domain Eukaryota; kingdom Metazoa; phylum Chordata; class Mammalia; order Chiroptera; family Vespertilionidae; genus Myotis; species Myotis nattereri. The sequence continues at coordinate 72,616,468 of NC_138079.1, read as the reverse complement.
ATTCTCTGTCCTACAGGATTTTTATAACTCTGAAAGATCCAGTCACCTCTTGTTGAAGGGAATGAGATCCCTCCCCCCCAATAATTCCATGAACATTGCTGAGACTCAACATGATGTTACCGAATGAAAACATCTGCCTGTTTTACAATGAGCCTTTATGCTGACAAAGATATGGCATTGCCCCAGCCCTACAGAACCTGAGTGGGCAGCAGCTGGAAACCTACCAGACACCAGTGTTCCTTTAAAGTTGTTAAGCATTGAGATTACACTTTTAATTAAGTAGATAAATCACAAATTTACTAAAACCATGTCTCAGATGCATAAAAAAAATTGTAGCTTTTCATTTTTTATTATGTGATCTTTCTCACAAGGCCTCAATATTTGGGATATTTGAGAAAATAACACAAACAGGTTAACATTGACCAATTAACGGTGCCTCAGTCTCTTGCCCTTTATACAGTCCGATGTCCTCCCATCACCTTCCTCTATCTAGTACTCCCTGAGAGGGCATCTGGTATGAGGAGATATGGACCATTTTAAAGGTAATGGGAGAAGGCTCTTAAATCCACACACTAATCTTTGGTCCCTGCTGTGTCAGACTTAAGTGGCTGGTCTCATCTGACCTTTGGGAACATTTTACTAGGACTCATTGCTGAAGCCCACAGCCACCCATGTACTTCTAGTCAGTAAATCCTTGGACACTGCCACCTCTTTGCTCTGGTCTCAGTCTTCCACTGGCTAACCTACCCATTCATTCAAAAGCTCTATGTATTCTCCCCAAAGAAAGGGAGACAGTTTAGGTAAGCTTCACACTCTCCAGGAAGTGGCGGAAAAGACTTTTTTTCTCAAGTTTATCAGGTCACCTCCCTCTGGTAATGCTGAGGCATATATCTTGTGCACCATAGGAAGTGGTTTCTAGGTAAATGCCAAGCTTCTTTTAGAAGCCTAACCCTTGCCCCTTGGTATCCCTAGGGAATTAGCTCAAATAATATGCTTGCTTCTATAAACCTCACTTCAAGGTTTCGCTTTAAGGCAGATAGATGGCACAGGAGCATAGAAAACACCATGGCAACGAAATTCTTCAATTTTCCTTTTATCACATACTTCTCCGTATTCCAGGATCATGAATTAGGCATCTTGTTCTTTGCAGGAACTTCCTCCGTGATCTATCCTTTTTATTTTCAGTGACACAGAGTTTCTTAGCTTTACCTTAATGTCTTATAGGAACAAAAAGAAAATATTGACAGACAAATAAGGGGATACCTGTAGGGAAGGACATATTTTTAAAATAGTATTATTATTATATTTTTTTATGTAGAGATTTCACTTGTGTTATTGAAGAACATTTATTTTCATCTAGTATCCCTCTACTTCTAAGAAGGCGGAAACCAAACTTTTACAGTTTTCTCTAACTCAGTTCCAAATCTCTCTCAAGATGTGCCTGGGGTAAGTAAGCCTGGATACTAAATGAAATAATCATCTCTTACCACTAGGCGGCACTAATCAATCTTCAGGAAATTTGACTTCTCAGTATTGGGTCAAAAACTCCTTGCCCAACCACAGAGACCAGTAAAACGTTATTGCATAAAAATAATTATCAGATTCTAGAATTATGTCACAGTAAACAGGTGTACTTACTTTAAGGCAAAATGAAATGTGGGCTGGCAGTGCAACCTCAATCTTGATCATAACCCATTTCCCCTAGAATTAAGAACAGAGGCTCACAGCATTGCCTACATCATATAATCCCCCAGGAAGTGTTTAAAAAAGAGGTGGAACAGTTGAATTATAATGTCTGGAGGGCTAGGTTTTTTAAAAAGCTCACCAGGTGTTTTTTTTTGCATATGAGGATTAAGAGCTGTAGAGGTAATGTGTATAAACTGGATCAGTTTTGCACAAGTTGCATGGCCCATTTTCTGGTTTTACTGATACTTTCCAAGCTGACTTAACTTTTGCATTTTGGCCTGCTTATGGAATTTTCTCTTGGTGTACAAAGCACAAATAGTGTCAAATGCAGCCTAAGGAAGCCCTTTAATGAATGAAGTTTTTGAAACTGGACTTGAATTCAGGACTTTAAAATTCAGTCTCCTAGGGGGACTCCACTGTGAGTGTTCCTATTGTTCTCTCTCTCTCTCTCTCACACACACACACACAACTTGCCTGTTTTCTCTTTGACTCTGCATACTTGGTGTTACAGGGTCACATCTGGGGCTTCATTGTAATTCAAAGTGGGAATAAATACTGCACAGAGGTTTTAGAGTCCCAGAGAATCTCTTACATGTATTTTATTTTCGGTAACTGATGTAATACCAGTAGGGTTGCTGGGAAAGATAGGAGGTAGGGAGAGGGAGAAGGTACTTAAAACCTATTCAATTTCTGTTTAATACCTATTGATAGACTCAGTCATTTAGGAGAAAATGCTAGGTCTTGCAAATTTCCTCACATTCTTTCTTTCCCTGGAAGGAGACTTACTTGACTTATAAGGAGATGGAATTGGGCCTTTGGATGGGCAGGCTCTTTTGTGGGTCTTGGTGTCCTCTGGTACATGGTGGTTGGTCTGGCCTACTCATTGTATTGCTGCCCCTGCTCTTATCTTGCAGTTTGCAGGCTTCCATGGGCTGAAGTCCAGAGTCTACACCACTTACATCCTATTGTAAAGATATCATTCATCATATATATATATATATTGATTTTTAGAGAGGAAGGGAAAGAATCATTGATTGGCTGCCTCCTGCACGCCCCCATTGGGAATTGAGCCCGCAAACCCAGGCATGTGTCCTGACCAGGAATCGAACTATGACCTCCATAGGTCGAGGCTCAACTACTGAGCCACCGTGGCCAGGCCATTATACACTTTTCAATCTCAGGGCTTCACTGGATCTCTCAGTACTTCTCTATCCATTCACTGGGTCATGTGGAACCCCTGGATATGAAGACTGTAGGGAGCCTTGATATTTGTTTCTATCTCATCCATCTTTACACCTCCCTCTGTGCCATTGTAGTAGTCCTACTTCATATTGGATTTTGGAATAAATCAAATGCCTGTATTCCCTTAGGGTCTTAAAACTTCACCCAGTCTATACTGGATGTCACTTGCTCTGATGTTCTCAGGTTCGTTCATACTACCTGTTCTCATATTACATTTTAGCCCCATAAAGACAGTAAAACAAGAACTCGGATTGCGGACCTGCTCTCCGTATGTCTGTCTCTACTTCCTACATAGGCCAGAATGAGTGGGACTTACACTTCTCTTCTTTTAGAGAGGCCTTCCTATTTTGTCATAAATGTTCTTCCCAGGGACACTGAACCCTGTGGCTTAGCATTAAATGTAGATGAGGTGGAAGGTAAGATAAACTCATCTGATGATAAGAGAACACATTCTTTAAAAATCAATATCTGTCACATGTACCTTCTTAAATTCATATTTCTCACTGAATTCTGCTGGCAAAGACACTTCTCCCTGGACTTTTTAACCCTAACTCTACAGGAACTTCCCACCAATATTGTATTGTAAATAATTGATTCAGCAAAGATATTGAATGATTGTTATATATCAAGCATTATTCTTAAAAGAAGATTAAAAGTAAGTTGGTCAAAGAAAGAAGGAGGCATTTTACTTAGAATTAACAACACAAGTGAAATGACTGCCACTTGAAGAGGTATCCTTGTTCTGCGGGGTTCCTATTCCTCATAGCCTAGATGGCCAAGGAGACATTTTATTTTTTTTAGAGGTGAATGGTCTAAAGAGGTCAATCACAAAGTTTTATAGAAACCCAGATGAAAAAGAAGCAGTTTAGAGCTAATGACTTCTTGCAAACTCTTGGATGCTGCATTTATTTCTGCAATAAGCAAGCCAATTGTAGTCAGCATGCAAGTATTCACTCAAGCTTATCTTCTGTTTCTTGGATGTTATTAAGTTGACAGAATTGTACTCATCATCATTCAGACCTGAAATACTGTATATTTCACAATTAATCACTCAATTTTTTAGTGATTTTTCTGTGAATTGAAATCAGGGCAACTGAATATGAAGACTAGAGTTCTATGGAGAATTTATCCAATGATATTATGTTAAAATTATATTAAGAGCATTATGCCCTGGCTGGGTAGCTCAGTTATCTATCATCCCATCACACCAAGGTTGCAGGTTCGAATTCTGGTCAGGGTACATACAAGAATCAACCAATGAATGCATAATTAAGTAGAATAACAAATTAGATGCCTCTCTCTCTCCCTTTCTAAAATCAATGAATAAATAAAAATAAAATGAGCATTATGCTACTTAAAATTTTTAAAGTCATTTAGGTATGTGTTATATGTGAGAAAAGATGGGAGAGAGAGTGCTGATCCTTATCTGTGTTTCTTCTCTCCTTTTTGGGCATGCAGATTATATTTTCAGATGTGTCTTCAGAGAAATGTTATGCTCATTGTCTAATATGGTGACTATACAAAGAAAAGTACTTTCTACACAAAATGTGTAATCCCCAGAAGTACTTCTTCACAGTGTTCTTTTTTATCCATTCTGATTTACATTGTCTTCACACCTCAAGATATGAGTCCATTTATACACATCCTCTTTCTCCCCGGCCATGCTGCATTTCTAAAATGTACTGCTTCTGAATATAGACAGACAGAGAGTATTGCTAGAGGGGTGTGACAGGACAAAGCCATCCCTTACTCCCTCAAAGGGCATATCTCATGAAAAGAAGTGGGGACAGGTGTTTGTTGTTTTATTTTAAGGAACCTGAGATAACCTCAAAATCCCTAAGAATGTGTAAAGTTTCTAATATTGCCTGCCTATTAGACCACACCTCTATATTTTAAGGGTCAGGTCCTTGGCTTTTTTTGGTTAGACATAACGTAATATATGTTGCTGCCAGTGCAGTTATTTTGCATCTTCCATTAGTATTTCAGTGACAGATAAGAGAGGATAAATAATAGCTGGTGGCAAAAAATTAAACAGCTTCTAGATTTCACATTTCTATTTTTATTTTGGGAAGATTCCTCAAATACATTTTAGAATGAGGATTTATAATTAGTATCCAACTAAAAAAATAGAACACATTTCACTTCTTACAAACATATATGAAGATTTAATGAAGAATCTAGAATTTATTAAGCTCTGTTTCCAACCCTCTTTCTACTTACTACTGAAAATACTAAATATCCTTGTGACCGTCATGAGGAAATGACAGATATTACACATCTCAACTATAAGTGGATCCAAACTAGAAACAATCCCGGGAAAGTTTTATATTCATGGCCCACTAAAGATGCAAGAGTATTCCTACATGGATAACATGATGAGATAGTTGACTCTGGTGTTTTTACACTAGTTTGAAATTAATTCTGAAACAAAAAATCTGAGAACTATAGTAATGGGGCTTAGTAAGTATTTCTTCCCCGGTTAGTTTAAAACACATCTAAAATGACTGCAACATACCCAACACATCCACAATCTGGCTTGTTCAATCAGCCTTCCCTCCACATGCAGGCCTCGTCTTCCTAGGTTGTGCCATTCTGCTGAGGCCGTTAATAGCAACAGGGATTTTTAACCCACTCTGCATGTACAAAGATGGAACATTCTACTGCCCATGTCTTCCTGTTCTAAATCCTGTTGCTATTCTCCTTCTTTTCTCTACCTGCATTATTTGAGCCCTGTCATAATTTTTGTAATGTACTAGTATGCAGGGCTCAGTTTCCCGACACTACTTATTCAGCTTTTACTAAAATCTGATTCTTCTTGAGCCATTTTCTTTGTCCATTTCCCAAGGCTCTTGTTTGCTCAACTACTCTGTGAAATAGGACTCCGTGAGGCCTCATTATGATTTCACAGGCATAGGATTGATGACCTATTTGATCTTTAAATGGAGCCACTCTGAGGATATCCTCTCAGCACTATAGCTGGAAACTGAGAAAAAAACAAAACTAGAAATTTTAAGAACGAGAAGAGTGTTTTGCTTTGTGGTTTGGTTTAATCCCTGTATAATTGGGCTCCTTTGGTAGACGTCCCAGAATGGAGCCAGAAGTATTCCTAAGATGATAACTCTAGCTGTGAATTTATCCAATACAATATAAGTGTCTCAGTAAATCTTAGCAAATTCTAAGAAGCATGCTTTTTTAAAATGCTGGGTTTTCCTGTGGTGATAATCCATTATTCTAGCACACTGATCAAAGCCCCCCAAAATGTTGGTCGTCTATGAGCCAAATCCTTATTCCCTCCCTCACTGATTTTATACTGAGGATGAAGCTTAAACTGGGCCATGGTAACTCAACACGATTCTAAGCTTATATTGGTCAGAGTCCCAAACTGCTCTTTCACTGGGAATGGTAAATGATAAACCAAACAGATGGGCAAGCGAGTGTTTATGTGCACTCACAAAAACATCAACAGAAAACTCTGGTACAGACCAGGGATTTTTCAACACTGGGCAGCTCTTGAAAGCCTGAGGCCATATCTGTGCTGTCAAGGCACAGCTTGGTATGAGCAAATCTGAGACAATCGCCAGCTTTCCATCCAGACAGAGTGGATTATTTACAAGAAACACAGACACATTATTTTCTGGGACCCATGGAGAAAACCTGTTTTTTCTGACTTACCTTTGCACGCTACAGTAGCTTCAGGGCAGGTTTCTAGACAAAACTGGCAAGCTCTTCAGACAGAAAAGAACTACCTGCATAGTTGTATTTTGAGGGATAAGAAATAAAAGGCTCTCTAGCTCCTGTTATAACACATAGAACCCTTCTGTTATTACCAATTGCCTAAAATTTATACATTTTGATTAAGGCTACTTTTCAACCTCCATTAATGATTAGCTCTGTCATTTGGAACAAGCTTCTTAACATTTATCAGCCGTAATTTATTAATTTCCCAAAGGGGATAATGTATGGATATTATAGAATTGTTTTGAGGGCTATAGGAAACAATTCATATAAAGTGTTCAATACAGTTCTAAAAAGTTAGTCTTGTTGTTATTATTATTACTGCCATCATCATCATCAGTTGCTTATGAACCCTAATGACTTTGGGAGTGCTCATTCCTCCTTGGTGGCAGGAGAGGGGAGGAAAATCAATCAATGGAAGAAACTCTAGATGTTCGTAGCCCCGACCCATACATAACAGTGACCTGAAAAATGTGCCTTTCTGTCAACAGGCCTGGGCTCTGCCCATAGAGCAAGTGAAGCCACGGTGATACATTCAGAGCCTGCACCTGTGCTCTGACTGTTCACATGTCTGTGAGGCACACACCTGCAGTGTATGCAAAATTCTCCACATTGCAACTTCAGCAAATTTCTAGAAAATTATCACCGGTGGCCAAAGCTCTATGATTTCATCCATCACACACAGAGCTCCTCCCTCTACTGTACCTCACTCTATCCCGAGTTAACATCATCAGCTATATGTGACTTATTTCATCAATGTATTACCCTCCTGAGGGAGAAGCCCCCAGCAAGGGCAGCCAGCAACGTGCCTGTGTGTTCCATTCTTTCCTGGATCCTGGATCGTTGCTGCACTTGAAAACACTGCGGCTGTGTTCTTATCTCATTTGACTCTCATTTATCACAGATGTGTAAGCCTGCTGCAGCTTCTCTTCCTGGAGCAATCTCACAGAGAACATGCAGAGTGGAGCACTCAGATGAACTCAGGGAAATAGCTGAGTTATACAAGCTGAAGAATGGGACACCCAGTTAATCCACATTCTTAATACGAAAAGGTGCTAGCTCTGTGTTTTTGGATCTAGAAATTCTTATAGCTTGCTCTTAGATATGTTTTTCTGCAGCACTCTGTTTTGCTAAGCATGGTGTTTCCTGGTTGTGCCTTGTTTTAGATCTCCCTGACTCTGGTTTTCAGGCCCCCGAGGTGGGTCATCGGGTACATCGGGTCTGGTTATTGGAGGGGAGGCAGTTCCTAAAGTCCCCAGCTTCACAGTGGTGGATGGAAAAGCACCTCTTTCTGTGGCTCACTGTTGTAGGAGCATACAAGCCCTCAGGACCCTGCTGAGGGACCTTGGGTAGTTCTCCAGGTCCCCACTTTCCTCTTGACAAGAAAAGAAAACATGAAGGTTGGGAACCAGCCAAGGGAGGGTGAGGAGTTGAATAGATTCACATTACTTCCAGAAACACAGGCCAGAAGAAAACGCAATAGGATTGTGAAATAGGAGCAAAACATAAAGTTAGTCCCTTCTAGCAAACTAGTTCTGTGGAGGTGAAATATCACGCTCTTCCACAGGAGGTATCCCCAGCACAGGCAATTGGTGCATGGGGACTGTTCCACCCTCTCTCGGCATTCGTTCAAGCTGGTCCGAAGTAATTGTTGTTCGGTCTGCAAGTGTAACTTTGGCCCATTTATCCTGTGGAAGTTGATTCATAGCTTACCTAAAACAATTTTTCAAGTGTTAAGGAGGGATGGAAAACTAAGAAGAAGTCTATGCATTTTTAGAATCTGTCTCTAGTTTTTCTGGCTAGATGATTTTCTAAGCTCCTCAAAGATATGGGATCAGGAGAAACTTTTTTCCTTTAACCAAACAGTCCAGAAGGCCTGTACTCTAGTGACATTTCTCATCCACAAATAATATGAGGTTGCAGTGTTTTTACTAAAACGTCATTTTCAATGAAAAGCAATGCCTTCAGTAACATATTAAAAAAATGGCAGCAGCCCAGGTATGTGCCTTTGACTGTGAATTGAACCCAAGACCCTTCGATGCCTGGGCTGATGCTCTACCCACTGTATATCCTTCCAGAGTTCTCATTTGGTCAAACCAACTGGAACTCAGAGAATATAGGGGTGCCACCCCTTGCAGGCCTGCCTTACAAGGGAGAGAGAAAACAGGAAAACTATACAGAAATTATATAGAAAAATATATCCCAGCAATTTAAAAGTTATATGTTATATATATTGACATCAGTTTAAACAATTAAGTTAAAAACTGGAACTAGTTCCTGATAAATTAATTTTTGTATATTATTGCAAACCAAAGTATCAAGGGAAATATAAACATAATTATTTGGGCAAGATATGAAAATGTCATTACCAGAACAAAGAGAAGTTAGAGTTATAATTTGTTTGAATTCTTTAATTTTCTTCCCTGGAGTCTGCATCAATAGGGAGCCTGGAAAAATATTTGATACCATGCAGGCATGCCAAGAAAGTGTAGTCTGCAGTGCTCCTATAAGACCAAGGTTTCCATTCTGCATTTATACTTGAGCATGTATACTGAAATATTCATGAGGTAAGTGAAGAAAGTTGAGTACAGATTTAGAGATAAATGATTAAATAACATTGAAAATTGATTTATGTGGCAAAATGAAAAGTGTTCAATATATACAGCCTGTCAAAGGAGAAAATAGGGAACAAGATAACTGCCTTCAAACACTCATCTGAGGCATAAACAAGGAAGAAAGGCTTAAAATGTCAAGTCATATGGTGAAAAATGAAGGAAACAAATTAAAAAGATCTTTAAAAGTGTCCTAACACCAGGGACATTTCCCCATTGCTGCTTTCAATAAAGCTCTATTGAAATACATGGCTTTTAGTCGATCAAGCACAAGTGTGAGAAGATTATCTGTGTTCATGATTGGAAAGGATCAATAGGGTGAAATGTCCCCACTACTCAAAGAAATCCTCATATTTAATGCAATCCCTATTAAAATTCCCATGACATTTTTCCAGACATAGAACAAACAATTCTAACATTTTTAGGGAACCACAAACGTACCCAAAAAGTCAAAACAATGTTGGAAAAAAACAAAACCCAAATCCAAAGACATCACATAACCTGATTTCAGTTTGGTCTTGGCATAAAAACAGACACATAAAACAATGAAGCAGAATAACAATCCCAGATATAAACCCACATGTTTATGGCCAATTAATTTATGACGAAGCAGCCAAGAATATACAATTGGGAAAAGACAGTTGCTTCCATAAATAGTGGTGGGAAAACTGGATAGCCACACATGAAATAATGAAACTGGACCACAGTATTATGCTGTACACAAAAATCAACTCAAAGTAATCTAAAAAAAATTACAATTTTTTTTCACTGTCTTCATCTCCACTGCACAACTCTTTCGCTTCCTTGGTTAAATTCACTCCTCAATTGTTTATTATTTATGTGCAAAGGTAAATGGGATTGTTTTCTTAATTTTTCTTTCTGATAGTTTATGATACATATATGCAAACATAAGAGGTTTTTGGTACATTGATTTTGTACAGCACTTACACAACTCAATGCCAAAGAAAAAGAAATAATGCAATTAACAAATAGGCAAAGAGCCTGAACAAAGTTTTACAAAGAAATTATATAAATGGCCAGCAGGTACATGAAAGATGCTCAACATCACTAATCATTAGAAAAATGCAAATAAAAACCAAAAAGGCATATCACCTCATACATGTTAGAATGCCCATCATCAGAAAGAAAAGAGATAAACACTGTTGAGGATGTGGAGAATAGGGAATATTTGCTCACTGCTATTGGTATTGTAAATTGGTGCTGCCACAATAGAAAATAGTATGAAGCATATATGCAAAGGAAACAAAATTGCTAACTTAAAAAGATATCTGTGTCTACATGCTTACAGCAGCATTTTTTTTTTTTACCATAGCTAAGTCATGAAAGCAAACTATATGTCCATCAATGGATGAATGGATAAAGAAACATGGTACAAAAACTAAACTCATAAAAATAGTTCAGATTTGTGATTACTAGAGGCGGGAATGGTGGGATGGAATTGAAGGAAGGTGGTCAAAAGGCATAAACTTACAGTTATGAGATAACTCCTATGATATAACATATGACAACTATAGAACATTGCTATATGACATACAGGAAAGTTGTTAAAATGGAAGATCATCACAAGGAAAATTTTTTTTTCTCTTTTTATTGGATGTATTCAAGATGATGGATGTTAACTAAACCTACTGTGGTAATCATTTCCCTTTATATGTAATTGAAAGCATTCTGTATGGGTTAAACTTACACAGTGATGTAATTCATCCGATAAGATGGAAAAAACAACACAAAAATGGTCCACTAGTCTTTTTAAAATAGGAACATAAGCAACAGATAGACCACAGAATAAGAAAAACAAAATTCAATGTTTTAGATAAAGTGACTGTGAAGGAATGGAAATACTCTGCCAACGATGGGCAGAGAGGATTTGAATGAAGCGTTATAAATGTGGAAGTCCTTAAGTTAGAATTCGAAAGGGAAAACTTTCTGCTGGTTAAACTGGACCATATTGAGAGGAAGGCCAGAAACCAAACCATATGAGTAGCAGGTGAGACATCCTTGCAAACCCACATGTATAAAAAGTCAGTGAACATCAAAGGCTCAATAGAACTTCAGTGTGTTAGTCCCTTTTTATGTTGGTAACAGTGATTTTTTTCCTAAGAAATTACTCTGCACTGAAATAACTGAATGCTGAATACACAATGAGGGACAGATAAAAAGCAGTAAGAGGAAGACCAGATGGAGGCAGAACACACAATCATTCTGTAGTTGAAAGATAAAGGAGCTTAAAGTTTTAGAATTATTAATCAGTTTGGTTTTGAAATTGTTTTATGCTGATGTAATTCAACAAAAGAATAATGCACAACAATAATGAGGACAGCTTTTACGTGCTTTGCTTTTGTTTAATTTTTATCGCATTCTTGATGCATTGCCAGAATTTTTTTAGCTTAATGTGAAGAGCTCTGATGTTGAATTTCTTTCTCCTTTGAATGTGGAAAGAACTACTTAGTATTTTGTTTTATTTTTAAAGGAACAGATAATTAAAGCACTCTGTTTTAACCTTAAACTTCTAATAGGATTTCTAAACATGTTTAAGGCACTTATTTAAATATTTCATATCGCCTCACAGCCCTTGCCCTGAGAAACTAAAGGCAACAGATTAATTCTGCCACTCAAACTCGCTGAGTCCATTTCTTCCCAAGGGATTCTGTGCTTTTCTCTGTCTTCTCTCTGAAATGCCTTTGCATGGATGGCTCTCTCTAAACATTCAGTCTTTGTTTAACATCACCTTAAAACATCCCTCAACCAGCCAATTACCACCCTACTCAGCCTTTACTACAGCATTCTGCTTTGTTTTCCTTAATATGATGATCAAAAAATATGCATTACTTACTGGTATATGATCATTCACTGTTTCCTGCTACTAAAATATAAGCTTCACAAGAAAACATCTCTTTTGTAAACTTCAGCACCTGCTACTAGTAGGGGCACAGTAAATGCGTTCTGGTGAAAGAAGGTATGGGAAACTTTAAAGAAAAAGTAGAGATTCTTAGGACTCAAAGATACATGAAGAAAGCATGTCATGTTATGATTCATCCTCAGGAAAAACAATTAAAACACTCAAAGTAAATTCATAGCTAAGCCCATTCTTCAGTGATAATCTGACTATTTCAGTCTCCACTAGAAGATGAGAGTACACACCCTGGAATCCGAGTGCCTCTTTATATCCTGTCGTTGTGCATGTCATTTAGCCTTTCTGATTAAGCACTGGGATTTATTTTCCTCATTTGAACTTTGTAGGGCTTATAAACGGCTTCATAAGTGCCAGGCATATGGGTGCTTATTAAACATTATTGTTACTATTGCTAATAAAGGTTTCTATGTTTCTATGTAAATATTAAGTTTCAATCAATGGGATTATCTGTATCTGCTTTTCAATACCATAGGTTTTAAGCTGACACATCATGATAGCATCTCCATATTAATAAATGTAAATTTGACTCATTACCGGGCCCGGCGCTGAGGTAGAGAAGCCCTGAGGGGCGATCAGGGCTGGCGCCGGGCGCTGGCAGCAGGTGTGAGCACCGGGTGGGACTGCGGCGCGTGGGGAGCAAAGAATTTTCAGTAACCACCAGAGGCTTGCCCCGAAGACAGTGACCGGCTCCCCGCCTTGGTCTGGCACCCCTGCTCCATAATCCCACTGCCCACCATGTTCTGCACACTCCCTGGTGGTCAGCACACGTCATAGCGACTGGTTGTTCAGTTGTTCTGCCATTCAGTCTATTTGCATATTAAGGTTTTATATATATTCTAGAGGCCCAATGTATGAAATTTGTGCAAGAATAGGCCTTCCTTCCCCCAGCTGCCAGCACCGGCTTCCCTCTGGCACCCAGGTTTACCTCTGGCTGCCGGCAGCCACGTGGGACCTGGGCTTCCCTTGCAGCCCCGGCTTTGTCTGGAAAGTCATCCAGAAGGATGTCTGGTCTAATTAGCATATTATGTTTTTATTATTATAGATATAGATGGTATTGCATTTTATGAACATTCCCCTATTTTTCTCATTCTATTACTGAATATTAAATTGTTTAATTCTTTTTTCTACAAGAGAGATAACATTAAATGTTTTAACTTTAGCAAATAAAATGAAAGCGTGCACCTTACTATTATTTATTACCATCAAAATGTAGACATGGGACTTAATTGGTCCCAAAGAAATAAAAAACAAAGGGTTGCTATTGATTTTTCAAAAATATAACCACGCATCTGATACCCTATACAGCAGCGGTTCTCAACCTTCCTAATGCCGCGACCCTTTAATACAGTTCCTCATGTTGTGGTGACCCCCAACCATAAAATTATTTTCGTTGCTACTTCATAACTGTAATTTTGCTACTGTTATGAATCATAATGTAAATATCTGATATGCAGGATGTATTTAGGCGACCCCTGTGAAAGGGTCGTTCGAAGGCCAAACGGGTCGCGACCCACAGGTTGAGAACCGCTGCTCTAGAGGAAAGGACTTCAGATCTCAGAGGAAGAAATCTACCAGGGAGTTTGGAGTATGGGTCACTATGTTAGATTTAGTTTCCAAGCCTAAAAACTGGAATAAAGTCATAAACGCAGGCGCAAAAAATGAGTACAACCTTCCAGGCTTATCAGAGTTTAGCCACTCCGGTGCTATGATGGCAACATGGAGAAACACTGAGACCAAGGCCACTTCTGCTGAGTAGGTGACAGAGGAGGAAGGACATGCATCCCAGGCCTACAGCGCATGCAGGAATCTCAGGAGTTACTATGCTCCTGCAGACTGCCAGGGTCTTCACTGTAAAGTCCCTGGCCAGGTGGCTCTAGAACCCACAACCTCTATGGGAGTCAGGCTTCCTCTGTTCATCAGAAAGTCTCTGGTATTAGACCACCAGAACCCCACCTGTCACACCTCAAGACTATGAGTCATAAGTGACAAACCTAGATCAGGTATTTTCTAAAAAAAAAAAAACACAAACAAACTGGTACACAGCCCAATGTCTGCTAGGCATTATATGAAAAGAAAAGGTTTCTTTTATACTTCCAGATAAATGCCATTCATCCTTAAAGTCTCAGTCTGTACATAGCACTAAGGTGTATTTAGTAGTAATTTATTACACGTAATACTAATAATAGCTAACACATATAGTAATTGTCTGTATAAGTCACTGTTCTAAGAACTGTTCATCTATTGGTCAATTTAACCCTTACAAAAACTTAGTGAAGTAGGAACTTTTAGTAGCCCAAGTTTTTCAAATGAGAAACTGAAACACAGAGGTTAAATGACTTGTCCAAGGTTACATGGGTTTTGGAGCTAGGATTTTAACCCTGAACTATTAAGAATGTACTTAAATTTGGTATCGACTAAAATAAAATGATTAAGTAAATCAATAAAAATAAACTACTTTCAAAGATTCTTAACCTTTAGAATAATAAAAAAAAAAAGACGTGGTCTTTAAGTATTTCAGATTTTTTAAAAAATCTGTAAGGGCCATGATAACAGCATTTAAGAACTACTGATTTTTTTTTAAGTATTACAAATAGTAGTACATATGTCTTCTTTTCCCCACCACTCACCTCCCCCCAGCCCCCCCTACCCCCGGCACATGCCCTCAACCTCCTAGTGTCTATGTACGTTGGTTATGCTCATATGCATGCATACAAGTCCTTCGGTTGATCTCTTAACCCCTCCCCCACAACCCTCTCCTGCCTTCCTGCTAAAGTTTGACAGTCTGTTCAATGCTTGTCTCTGGATCTGTTTTTGTTCAATAGTTTATGATGTTCTTTATATTCAAGTGAGATCATGTGATATTTATCTTTCTCTGACTGGCTTATTTCGCATAGCATAATGCTCTCCATTTCCATCCATGCTGTTGCAAATGGTAAGAATTCCTTCTTTTTTATAGTATTCCATTGTATAGATGTACCACAGTTTTATAATCCACTCATCTGCTGATGGGCATTTAGGCTGTTTCCAAATCTTAGCTATTGTAAATTGTGCTGCTATGAACATAGGGGTGCATATATCCTTTCTGATTGGTGTTTCTGTTTTCTTGGGATATATTCCTAGAAGTGGGATCACTGGGTCAAATGGGAGTTCCATTTTTAATTTCTTGAGGAAATGCCATGGATAAAAAACTTAAATGCTTAGAAGAAGCCATAGGCAGCAAAATAGCAGACATTTGTCATAGCAATATCTTTACCAATACAGCTCCTAGGGCAATGGAAAATAAGGAGAAAATAAATAAATGGGACTACATCAAAATAAAAAGCTTCTGCACAGCAAAAGAAACCATCAACAAGAAAGCCCACTGCATGGGAGAACATATTTGCCAATGTTATCTCCAATGAGGGTTTAATCTTCAAAATTTACAGGGAACTCATACAACTTAACAAAAGATAAACAATCCAATCAAAAAATGGGCAAAGCGCCAAAACCGGTTTGGCTCAGTGGATAGAGTGTCGGCCTGAGGACTGAAGGGTCCCAGGTTCGATTCTGGTTGAGGGCATGTACCTTGGTTGCAGGCACATCCCTAGTAGGAGATGTGCAGGAGGCAGCTGATCAATGTTTCTCTCTCATCGATGTTTCTAACTCTCTATCCATCTCCCTTCCTCTCTGTAAAAAATCAATAAAATATATTTTAAAAAAATGGGAAAAGGATCTAAATAGATACTTTTCAAAAGAGGACATACAGAAGGCTGAGAGACATATGAAAACATGCTCAAAGTCACTAATCATCGGAGAGATGCAAATCAAAGCAACAATGAGGTACCATCTCACACCTGTCAGAATGGTTATCATCAACAAACACCAAGTGCTGGAGAGGATGCAGAGAAAAAGAAACCCTCTTGCAATGCTAGTGGAATGCAGATGGGTGCAGCCACTGTGGAAAACTGCTGAATTTTGAAGACCACTTTCAATAGGCTGTGGATAGGCAGGCGATGGAAAGACAGAAGAGCATACTTATATTTCTGCATCTGACAAATGGCATGGCAAGAGAACCAGGCAATGATTCATGTCTAAGAGGATGAAGGAAAATTTTATGTAATAAAGAAAAAGGCAAAAAGATTTGTGCTCCTGCCTCCTGGAGTGTTAATTAAGAGTGTTGATATTTTGTGGTTAATTTCACGTTTTTAATTTGTACTCAACACAATGTCATGTGGTTCCAAAATACTTAACCACAATTCTATACAGTAACCATAATAATCAATTGGCAATTTTAATATAGTTAAGATGATATATCTCCCAAATGTGCTGTTTTTATTTTTCAGAGCAGGAACATTAGCCCATTTAATATTACAGAAAGAGTTCCAATCATGAGAAAAATAGATGTTTAAAAATGATTAAACATATGGAAATTTAGTACTAAATTTTAATGATCAAAGTTGCCATAGTTATTATTTTAATTATGAAGTACTCTGGGACAATATCCAATTATTTTCTAATGCCTTTCCCTAGTTAAAAATGGCACCATAATACTGAAATATGTAACATTACATATAATTCAGGAGTTGAATTAACAATGGTCATAACACAATAATGTGTCTTAGGACCTGGCAACATTTTGAAATCAGTACTCTTTGCAGTTGTTACATTTATTTATTTAATATTATGACTTCACTTGATAGGCAAGTAAATAGTTTTAAAATAGAAACTATCACAGGGTAAATAATTATTGAAAGAGCTAATGCCACTAAATTCTTCTCATAATTACATTTGATAGCAAATTATTAAGGAAAGTCAACTTTAGATTTCACTGTGAACACAGAAAAATCTAAACAGTTAAGTATTTAATTTATAAATCTTTAACTTCAAAGTAATATTTGCCACATTGTTTTCTATAATTAAAATATGTAGAAAAAGTACCTAGTAATGAAAATTAAAATGGTTCATGTTTGTTTTTCTACTTAACAGTTTATTTTTTCATGTTTTTAATTCAATACACAAATAAGGTCTATGAGTAAAAAATATTTATCACTATGTTGTATTATCAATCCCATACATATTTATTCTTTTTTTAAAATATATTTTATTGATTTTTCACAGAGAGGAAGGGAGAGGGATAGAGAGTCAGAAACA
Source organism: Myotis nattereri (assembly GCF_964212035.1). Taxonomy (NCBI): domain Eukaryota; kingdom Metazoa; phylum Chordata; class Mammalia; order Chiroptera; family Vespertilionidae; genus Myotis; species Myotis nattereri. Next base: position 72,599,128 of record NC_138079.1, on the reverse strand, counting down.
TCGATGAGAGAGAAACATCGATCAGCTGCCTCCTGCACACTCCCCACTGGGTGTGTGCCCACAACCAAGGTACATATCCTTGGCCGGAATCGAACCCGGGACCCTTGAGTCCGCAGGCCGACACTCTATCCACTGAGCAAAACCGGCTAGGACTCTTTTATTCTTCATATTGTGAAATTCTTGAGTACATGCATTATGTTTTATTTATCTATTTCTAGTAACTATAGCTGTATCTGATCTAAAATAGGTACCAAACAAATTATTAATTTTATTTATTTGTAATTTAACCCATTTTATATAAATCTTATGACTTTTATAAAAGCAAATAAATGGATAAAGTAGAATTCTAGCTTATAATTATATATATAATTCCAAAATGAAGCCTTTATATATATTAACAGATGTCAAAACAAAAGTAATGATGTCTCCTATTGAATGCTTTTGGTAATTTTCTCTGTTTTTGACATCATGCTTCTGGATATGAACACTCAGGAATAGTTGGGTTTCAACACTATTTCAGTATAGGAAGAAAGTAATTTTGTATCACATACTTAAAACAGCCCTGTATACTAGGGAAACAGCATTCATGTACAATAAGACATAGCTTAGATTAATTAATAAATAGAGAAAATTTCTAATTGTTTCATTCTGTTCATCTGCCCAGCATTCACACTGCCATGGCTCTAGCAGGCCTGACCCAGTCCCAGTATAGTATTAGCCCAGGTTTAACCTCTAATTATCTTCCTGTGGCATTTCAGCTTTGTTCACAATTGCTCTGCATACATGAGCATTGTTGTCAGCTCAGAAAAGATAAATTCCTTACACATATGTACAGATCTGAAGACAGGATCATTACGGCCTCTTGTGGGCAAAAGGTCTACACTGATTTCTCACTGGTGAAAGTTGTTGGTACATCTGTACCAGAAGATGAAATAGTCTCCTCAATTACTAGCATAAAGGAAAGGGGCCAGAGCATGACAGAGAGAAGTAGAAGCTGAAGTTCCTACAAAGGAACATCAGTCAGCAAATCCCAATTAAATCGTAGATTTTCTGTTATGTATAAAGTTTAACTTCCCTGATAGAAGCTCTGAGTAAATGACATGCAGTTTGGTGAACATGAACATGAAGAGGCTGCGGAGCTCTAGAGGATAATGGATTCAGCCAGCATAGGGGTGAGAATGGTATTATTTTCCATTAAGTATAGTCTGTCTATGAAGGACCTGGTAGAAAATATACAGATGTAAAATTTTGGGGCCTGCCAATACAAGGTTTTCCAGTCTAGTTGAGATCAAACATAGAGGCAAAACATAGATATAGTGTAGAATGTATAAAGAGCATGGTAATGACTCAGTTATGGAAGGAATTTTCCAAGAATGAAGTACTTTAGCAAGAACTAGAGAAATGGCTGTGAGTTTCAAAAAAAGGACTTAGATCTAGATAAAAGAGAAGCAGCGGTTTTGAAGATTAGCAAACTTGAATGAGTATACTACATTCGGTTTCATCAGACCAGAAATCCAAAGATGTGTATTAAGGATAGCAAGTTAACTACATATAATTTAATAAATATTTCACATGTCCTAGGGTCTTTGCTCATATTATCCTTCCCACTTTGATATTTATTTCATAGGTTGGAAAAAGTGGATATACATATAAAAAGAATTATATTGGACCTTATACCATACACAAAGGTCAACTGAACATTGATTAAAGATGTAAGATCCCAAATTGTCAATCTCCTAGTAGAAAACATAGGTAGAGAAACTTCTTGACATTAATCTGGGCAACAGTTTTTCTTTGGATGAGACACCAAAAGCACCGGCAAAAGACATACAAATAGACAAGTGAGATTACATCAAATTAAAGAGTTCCTGCACAGCAAAGGGAACAGTCCACCAAGTGAAAAGGCATCCTATAGAAAGGGAGAAAATATTTGCAAACCATCTATCTGATAAGTGGGTAAATCTCCCAAATATCTACGGAACTCCTACAACTCGACAGCAAAAACCAATTAACTATTAAAAATGAACAAAGATCTAAACAGACATTTTTTCCAAAGAAGTCATATAAATGGACAACACACATATAAAAAGGTACTTAACATCACAAATCAATAGGGAAATTCAAAACCACAATGAGATACTGTAAACATTTCTCACTTTTAAGGAAAGCTATTATAAAAAAGACAAAAGGTAAATATTGGTGAGGATGTGAAGTAAAGGGAACCCTGTATACTTTTAATGGAAATGGAACTTGCTCTACCAGTTGTGGAAATTGTATGGCAATTCTTCAATATTAAAAATAGAACGACCATGTGATCTAGCAGTTCCACTTCTGGGTACTTATCAAAAGGAAATAAATGAAATCAGTATCTTGCAGAGATCTGCACTGTAAATGTTCACTGCAGCATTATTTACAATTAGAGGCCCGGTGCATAAATTCATGCACAGGCCAGCCGGGGGAGGGGCCGCTGGCGGTTGGCTGGCTGGCCCTGCCCCCTGGTCAAACTCCCGGTTGAGGGGACAATTTGCATATTAGTCTTTTATTATATAGAATAGCCAAGTATGAAAACAATCTAAGTGTCTATCCATGGATGAACAGGCAAAGAAAGCATGCTTTTATACACAGACAAAATGAGATATTATTCAGCCTTAAGAAAAATAAAATCTTTCCATTTGCAATAGAATGGGTGAACTTGAAGGACATTGCTTCATAAAATAAACTAGATGAAGAGAAACAAATACTGCATGACCTCATGTATATATGAAACCTAAAATAGTCAAACTCATAGAACTAGAGCAGCCCTGGGCAAACTACGGCCCACGGGCTGGATCCGGCCCTTTTGAAATGAATAAAACTAAAAAAAGGAAAATACCCTACCCTTTTATGTAATGACGTTTACTTTGAATTTATATTAGTTCACCCAAACACTCCATCCATGCTTTTGTTCTGGCCCTCCCGTCCAGTTTAGTTTGCCCACCCATGAACTAGAGAGTATAATGGTAGTTTTCCAGGGACTAGGAGGAGGCTGAAATGGAATGATGTTGATTAAAGGCTCCAACATTTCAGTTATACAAGATGAGTACGTTCTAGAGAGTTACCGTACAGCAATGTGACTAGAGTTAACAACTATGTACTGTACACTTTAAATTTTCTAGAGATTCGCTTATAAGTGTTGAAAAAAGGGAGGGAGGAAAGAAGGGATGGGAGAGAGAAGAGATGAGACAAAGAGCATAAAGGAGGATGGATGGAAAGAAGGAAGTGAAGGGAGAAAAAAGGGGAAATAAGAAAAATCATATATATATATACAATGGATTTATTCAGCCACAGAATAAGAAATCCTGCATATGCAACAACATAAATGAAACCTGAGGACATTATGCTGAGTGAAATAAGGCAGATTCAGAAGGACAAGTACTGTGTGATTCCACTACATGAGCAGGAAGCAGAATGGTGTTTGCCAGGATTTCGGGAACAGAACAAGGAGTTGCTGCTGAACGTAACATTTCAGTCATGCAAGACAAATAGTTCCAGCAAGCTTCTGTACAGCGGCATGATTATAGTTCAGAGTGCTGTGTTGTAAACTTTAAAATTTATATAAAAGGTAGATCTGTTATTGATTCCTACCATAATGAAATATAATTTTTAAGAGTCATTGCTATTATAATGCATACTGGCCATTGTTTCAGAAAGCTCATTGCTATTATTGCACTTGAAATTTACCAGAACTCACCGTGGCTGTAGTAGTATAAAAAAATCTCATATTCAGGGATAAAACAGTAAATATATATAATAGATTTTATAACAGAGATCATATTAAATTCTGTTCATAAATAGAAGCAAATAATATATTGTTTTTGTCTCTTGAGAGGGATATTATAGAAAATTATATGAACATGAAACAATGTATAAGAATTGAAATCTATATAGAGCTGCAAGAAGTTAACAGAGAATGTGAGGCTCTTCAGTTAAAGTGGTACCCATTAAGAAAAAAGATAGATTGGAAATAATGAATTTCACAGATATGCACTATTATTCTGAATAATGAGTTTCCATTTTATACTTTTTCTCACTTGCTCAGATGAAATAAATTAAACAATTGGAGGTCATTAATATGTGTAATTATACATCATTTATTATTCAATGAAAAATAATAGATTAAACATCTAAGTGAGAGTGATTCATAATGTACCTGTCACACATGAAAAACTGAATACATAAATCAGTATGTGATAGTCATAGATTAATGAGCTCAAGTCATCTGGCTGTAACATTTCCATTCATAAGTTATCAACGTTGACGATAAGAGCTCAAACTCAAGGCATAAAATAAATCTGAGACAATAATAAATCAAATTGAAACACAGTATGTAAATTTTATCTTGAATTAATTTAGAAAAAGTCACATGCTAAACCACAGATACTTATAAAACTGATGAATATACTGTAACAAAACTTTATAAAATAGTTTAAAAATATTATTTCAAAAGTGGGAGTTTATAATTAGGATTACCAAGCTATGAAGGAGGGGAATGATCAATGTGAATTGTTTTTGTTGTTGTGGTTTTTTTTTCAGTGAAAAGTTTCATTAGGAGCTACTCCTAGTGATATATTTTGTACAATGTTTAGAAATTATGTGATTACAAAGTGAATAGATACTTTTCAGAGAAATGAAATCATGAAAACAAACCTATCATAGTAGTAAGGAATATGGCAAGCTTGAAAATATTGAGGTGGGACACATAATAAAAAGCTCAAAAACTAGGCATAGATATGCACCTTCATGTTTAAAGTTACTGAGGCAGGTTGACTTATTGAGTAAATAGTGTACATTGCTTCATCCTATATTGATTTATCTTCCTGCTTATAATTCCTTGATTCAAAAATATTTTTCAGTGGCAGAGAGTGGTAAATTCATGACTGAGTAAAATGTCAGATGTGATAATTAGTGTGAAGAGAATAACATGAGGAAAGTAGATGTGATTGGAAAGTGATGACAGTGATTAGGGACGGCTTCTCTGGAAAAGTAGAGGTTGAGTGGAAAAATGGAGTTGTGGGCAAGAACATCACAAAATATCTGGAAAATACTATTAAGCGGAGGGAATAAAAGCTCCCACCCCAAAATGTATACCTTTCAGAACTATATGAACAAAGATAAAACGAGTCATCAGTCAAAAATAAAATAAAAACTTAAAGAGTGTAAGCACTGAGGTAACTAAGTATATGAGGGAAAACAAATGAAATCAAAGAAACAAATAGTTATGAAGCACATATGGTATGTCAGCATTGTGACAAACAAAGCAACGTAGGTCTTATTCTTGCGACCCTTATAGTGTAGAGAGATAATGAGATAATGTTAGATACAGAAATATTACACACCAGAGAGGAGGGACAGCAAATAGCCTGGGAAGTCGGAGGACTCATGGATGAAGTGATAGCTATATTGGGTATAACTGATGGCTCGGGATTAGGAAAACATAGAGGAAGGGAATGCTCTTAGAGTTCCAAGAGAATGAATAGAGGTTGTGAAGGGCCAGAGGAAAATGAAAGAACAAATCAGTTTTTGGGTCAGGAATTCAGTCTGCTTCAGATGTTGAATGTAGGGTTACAGAGAGAGCACTAGAGACATTGGCAGAGATAATGAAAGACTGCTACAACCGCACCTCAAGGTCACGGAACAGTAGGTGAAAGGATAATGTGATCAGACTTTTGTGCTAAGCAGTTGCCTCTTGCTGCAGTGTGAGACTGGCTTGGCATAGAAGATTGGGAACAAAGAGTTTTATGGGTCTGCTATAATGTGAGAGAAAAAATTGGAATTGGTTACACTAGAGGTTTAGGGTTGGAGAAGAGTAGAAATATTCAGAAGGTAGTTTAAAAATAGAATATAAATGGCTCAACAACTGAGATAATGTGAAGAGAGAGGGAGAAGGAATGGAGAACGATTCCTGCTTTCTGGCCTGGGAGACAGTGAATTGCTGTACAAATCACTGTGAATGGGAAAAAAGCTGCCTTACGTCAAGAAGATAAATTCAGCAAATGATGTGAATTTGGAGTGACTGTGAGACATTAAAATAGAAAAATCAAGAGGTGCCTGGATATGAGTAGAATGATATCCACCTCTGTTTGCCCCAAATAGCTCTGGTTCATTCTTGCTGCTCGGAAGTGTAGCACTGCCTTTCCCTCTCAAAAGTCTCCATATTGGTGATGAATTAAATAATATAAGAAACTGAAGCTGCAGAAATCTATCTGTAATACTGACACAGATTTTGTGGTTAAAAATACATAGATGCCAGAGCTCTGTGCAGAGATGGATTAACCATTACTAATGGGGAGAACAGGAAGAAGATGAAATAGAAAAAGAAATTTGAAGGACGCCAACATTTTGACTACAGGCAAGGATTCTTGCAAATGAGACTCCGTGTTACTCTGGGATAGGAGGAAAACTAGAAGCTTATCTCAGAGCATTGAAGCTGTGAAATTTTAGTTAAAAAACAAAACACCACACTGGATTCTAAAAGATAAATACCACCACAGTGACATTCCAGTGTTTGAAAATACCACTAATTATTTATCAAGTCCACTGTTGATAGTTTTGTGTTGAGTGTTTCACTGTGGAAAACAATGCTACTACAAATTTCCTTGCACAAGTCTATAATTCTCAGATGACAGAGTTTCTGCAGGGTATATTCCAAGGAGAGGAACTGCTGGGTATTAGGATATGCAAATTTTTAACTACACTAATGTGTAAATGTTTTCCAAAGGGGGTTAACAACATTATGTTCATATAAGCAGCCCCTGAAAACCCCTTCACTTTGTTATCCTCACAAACACAAAACATTGTCAATCTGCTGGGCATGTCATGGCATCTCATTTAATTTTACTGTCCATTTTCCTAGTTACTAATGAAATTGAATAACCTTTTATGTGTTTCTTTATCATTTGGTTATGTTATTTTTCAAAATTATAAGATTACTGTTCTCTTTCTCTAGGTGTATTTTTTAAAACTGAATACAATATTTTTACTTAAAATATGCTTACCCTTTCATTCTCTTTATTGTGTCCTTTGAGGAACATAATATATTATTAAGATATCACAAAATGCATAGTACTTTATATACATTACTTTTTATTTGGATATGATCTATAAAAAATGAAGTGTATAGAACGAGTGTGCACAGTAGCATGAGTTTTAATGATTGTTTACAACCATGTAATCAACATGATTGTAATAGACTGAAAGATAAAAGAAGAATCAAAGAGACTTCTTGGGATACTTACTATCCCAATATATTGAGGAAGGCTTCACGTTGAAATGGAGAAGCAGGCTACGAATAGAGGTTGGTGAACGGCTGTAACTGGCACCCCCTTCCAAGTTAAAGCTGACTAGTTGAGTTTATATATAAACTGGAAGTGGGCTTGTAAGAAAGGGAAGAGTCAAAGATAATCCCCAAGTGTTTATTTGAAAATTATAAGAATGGAATTATGGATTAGATTTTGGGAAGTTTATGGATTCAGTTTTGGTTTTTGAAATTTTAAATGTCTGCGAGGTGTTCAAAGGAGGTATCACACAATGTGAGATACTCAAACTCAGCATTAAGCTGGAACTGGGGACATACATCTGAGTGTTACTACTGTATTTAGGGGTGGGCAAAAGTAGGCTTAAGTTGCTTGTATGGAAAATAATAATAATACAAGAATAAACTCTGTTTCACATGCTCGCAACTGTAAACCTACTTTTGCTCCACCCTGTATATTCTTTTAAAGTCTTAAGAAACAATAAAATCCTTAAGTAGTGAATATAAACCTTAAGTAGTCAATATAAAGAGAGGGTAAAAATGGATAAATACTAAATTTTAAATATTTGAGGAGAATTTAGCACATGAGTCTGAGAAGAAACTCTCAAAAGGGTAGGAAGAAATCAGGAAAATATGATATCTTGGACTACAAGGTTATTATTTCAAGAATATGGTGTCAAATATGACTAAGAAATTGAATAAGGTAAGGACTGGTGATTAACCAATGACCATGGTCAGCCTTTCTGCCAGGCACATGATTTAAAATGGGAATCATAAAGATGCATAGTTTTTGCCTTTAATGGATTCGTAATTCAGTGGGAGTAGAAATACATTCATCAAATTATTACCAAATAAATAAAGAAAAGAAAATTGCATTTGTGTAAAGGGGTCTATGTTGCTAAGAGAAGGATATATGATCAAGGTATGTATGTCGACTGGTAACTCCTTTCTGAAAAGACATTTATACTAATAGCTGAAGGATGAATAGGAGTTAAATAGGAGCTAAATAGGTGAAGAATGGGGAATAAAAACAACAGCTATTGGAAACTGTGTTTGTCATAAAAGGATACTAAAATATTGAAGGTCTGACAAACTCAACCGTGGCTGTAGGAAAAAAAAACAAAACAAAACAAAAAACAAAAAACAACAACAATGTGTGATGCGAAGGTAAAGGAATAGAGAGAGACCAAACCATGTGGGAAACATTCAGCCATATTAAGAGGTTTGTTTTCATTCAAGGTAATAGGAAGCAGTATAATGGTTTAAAGCAGAGAATAAACAAGATTAAGTTTGCTGTTTTAAATAAGTTGCTAGACTGAAATGTGTAGGACAACTTGAAAGAGATACTAGAATGGACAACAATATGCAACTTAGAAAATGACAGTGTAGTACCAGCAAGAGAGGCTGGTGCTGGACTACGATGGTGGTGGTGGTGAAGACCCATGAGAGATTTTAAACTTAGAAACAAAGAATTCAAGACTATTTGTCTGTAACATGGGAGTGCACAACATCACCTTCAATTCCTGTAACCACATGTATTATTATAGAGTATTATTACATGCTGAGTACTTTGCTAAGAAATTATCTTTTTTATTCTAAATCACCCTGTGGAGTATGCTTTTTATTATGCCATTTTTGACAAAGAAGCTGAGATTAGAGAGATTAAGTAACATTCTCAGGATCACACAGCTACTAAATGAAAGAGGCAGGATTGAATCAGGAAGAGACAGTGCTCTAAACCATTACATTCTGGTATTCTCCAAAGCAGAAAAAAATTAGGCAATCTTAATTTTTTTAAAGCCCAAATTTTCTCACTGAGTCTTTAATCTTCATTGTCCAAACTATGTAATCTTATTGATTCCCAATTCACTTGACCTTTGTAGCCACATTTAATTTTAAAACTTAAAACCTTTAGTTGGTCTAAATAATGGTTCTTCAGAAACATTCAGACATCTTAAGGTCACTAAAATATAGGTGTGTTTTTCCCCCCATTAAAAATGTATTGGTTTTTTAAAATTGCACAGACATTTGAAAAAATTATTAAGTACTGCCCTGCTTCACATTTTACTTTGGGAAAAATTAGTCCCCCATCTCCCAGCATTCCTATATAAAGAGAGAGGAAAAATGGATAAATACTGAATTTATCCCGTTCTGAGCTACTCTTCATGATCCAACCTACCCCTGAGGAGAGGTGGCCAAATCAGCAGGGGAGAGGATAGGGCATTCACTTAAAGGAGAACAAGTTTCATTCCATCTAAGGTTTTGCAGACTTTGTCCAGGGGTGGTACCAGTTACAGCTCAGTGGTCAGTTTTAACTCTCCACTCCAGAATTGACCCAATGACCAGGCCTCTCCCAGTGAATGTGATAACCCCATCTCCTCTCCACTGCTGAGGTCATATTAGACACCTCACATATTTACACCGGGAGAGAAATGAAGATGGGGTTCACTGAAAACTGAAAGAACTTATGTGGTTCATGCAAGTAGGACCTACATTATCTAAAGAAACAGACTTGATTGCCAGACTGAACTAAAATATAACATCACTTCCTCATATGTATTTGTTACATATTTAAAAAGTCTAGGCTAATAATAGAGAAAAAAAATAAGTAAATCTTCCTTAAAAAAACAAAACAAAACAAAACCCCACAACAGTTAGAACTGAGACCTAGAGATTATTATGCTAAGCGAAATAAGCCAGAGAAAGACAAATACCCTGTGATCTCACTATCATGTGGAATCTAATTAACAAAATAAACTGATGAACAAAATAGAACCAGTGGCATGGATACATGCAACAGACGGACAGATCAGAGGGGAGAGAGAGTGGGGGTGACTGGATGAAAGAGGGTGAGGAGATTAGCCAAAGAATATACATGCATAGCCCATGGACACAAGCAACAGTGTGGTGATGGCCCAAGGGAGAGGGGGCAGGGGCTGGGTGGAAGTAGGTAAAGGTGGGGGGAAGATGGGGAATATCTGTAATAGTGCCAACAATATAAGAAAAAAGAAAGAGAACATATTTTGAGGAATAAAGAGTAAAATGCATTGACTATGAATGACCCAGAACTGCAAAAAGAGCGTAGTTCATTTAACACTGTGTACAGAGAAATAAATCAGAGTAACTTCTCCAAAAGAGTTCAGGGTGCCAGCTCAGCACACACTGTGGTCCAGGGCTACCCAGCAGCAAAAACTGAGAAACAATTTAGCTAACTCTGACTTCAAGAACTATTATCTAAAAGCAAAGAAAAACAGAGTGTACATATGAGAACATCAAAGAGAAAAGAGAGGTAAATAAGAAAGAGGATTTTTCATAGAAAATATAAAACATAAAGAGAATCAATAATCAAGGAACAAAAAAGAAAGCCAAACCACATATTTAGAAAAGTAAAACTCAAGTTGATGGTTTTTAGTATTTTTTAAAATAAAAATGTGCTTTCTTTGTCTGGAAAAACACACACACACACACACACAAACCTGTTCTATGTCTAAGATGAGATCTTCTGCTCATAAAGAAAATTGGGATTACCAAAATAATGTGAAAATGTCACCTTTAAAATTTATACTGTAATAATCATTTTTTGTAAGAGCCCCATATTTCATTTTAATGATAAATCTGACAGGGGCTTCTGAAGAAGTTGTATGATAAAAGGACCAAGCAGCAGCTTATCGTGCCAAATAAATGTGTCTCCTAAAGGTACGTGAAACATATTTCCATTAAAATATATGCAACAGAGCATCAAAGAAATACTGCAGACAGACTGCAAGGTACCTGAGTAAATTGTCAGAAAGTAGGAGTTTCTATTTAACCCAAACATGAAGGAGTATTACATAGTCTCCAGAACATGGACTCTGGTGTCTGACTGCCTAGCTCCAAAGAACTGTGATATTTACATAATGTAGAAAACAAGGCAAGGTGCTCAATTATCTTTATATTCATTCCCTCGTTGATAAAATAAAATAAAGTCTCTTGGATTACACACCTCACAGAGTTGTCATGACCATTAAATAAGGATGTGCATGTTGACCATTTAATTCAATTCCTGATGAACAGTAGCAACTAAAATGTAAATGTGATGATGATATGATTTTTTAGTTGAAGATAAGGTTTCTAGAATTTCTACTTTTTTTAAGAATATAAATAATATGTGTTAAGTTTAGAAACTCCAAAATATTTTATTTTTGCGTCAGTTTATAAATGTTAACTAATCTACACTATATTGTAAGTAATTTGTGTCTTAAGTTTAGGCAGAATTAATAACTAGACATTCTTGGTTTGATATACTAGATCATTGTACCTAGAAGACCTAAGGGGCCTTGAAATACTGTCTATCAGAATTTCCATTAAAAAAACTGTGTTCTTTGATTAGAGACTTTACAGATACAAATAACATATTCTATGTTTTCAAATTTAACTTTCATTAAAATGCACAGTATATATTTAGGGTAGAGGGACAAGATTACTACAAGTTCATATTGATCATAAAGTAAATTCCAGTTACAGAAACAAAGGGAGGTTTATCTTAGGAATTAATAAATTTGGCTTTTTGTCTTAGATACACCTAATTCTACAGCACAGCACATTATAATGGGTACCCAAATAAATAGTTTAACTTACATACTTTTAATATATACTTTTTAATATAAAAATGGGACTTTTAAAAATTTTATATAAGGGAATGAACACACATTTTATATAAATAAAAGCATCTACCTTGTTATTATCTCTTTTAGTTCAATTTAAAAATAAATTTACTGAGGACACTCAATTTGGAGTCAGATTAGGTACAATAATCCAAAATAGTAGACCATAACCAAGAAATACCTCTGTAAGTTACCCCTATATTTCTGTGTACTATATTCCATTATTTTGGGGTATTTTCAAAGCTATATTTGTTCAGTACATTGCACTAATTATTTTAACACTCAAATATTAACGTTGATTAACATTTTAAGAGCTATGATCCAACTTCATAATGATATTAGTTACAGGAATTTCAAGCACTGTGGCAAAATCTGGCTAAGGAAGTCTGGAGGAATTTGGATATTAGGGTACATTTATTTATTTATGGTTAATCCTCACCTGAGGATATTCGCCCCCCCCCCATTGCTTTTCAGAGAGAGTGGAAGGGGGAGAGAGAGAGAGAAACATCAATGTGAGAGAGACACATCGACCTATTGCCTCCCACACGTGAAGAGCAAACCCACAACTCAGGTACATGCCCTTCACCAGGAATGCAACCCAAGACCCTTCCATGCATGGGCTGATGGTCTAACCATAGATCAACCCTGGCCAGGGCCCTTAGGGAATCTTTAAATCACAATCTACATGTGACTAGGACATTTGTAATAGCATATTAACCCTGTGTATCTATGAAAGATATGAAAAACGAATTGAGAGCTCCTAACACAAGTGTAAGTCACATTGCAACGTTATTGGAAAAAATATGGTGATATTAAGTCATAATATGCAATAACAATAATATCACTTCTGCAGATTTCAAAAGGCCTTGAGAATTTGAGGAATGGGATTCAGAATGCTATGTATAAATCAGAGGGAGTTTATGTTGTTTACATTGTGAAGGATAGAAGTTCCAAGTTGTATCATGTAGAATTAAATACAAGCAAGTTTAAGAAATATTTTTTTCTTTTTCTTTAAAGGAAAACACAGAAATTAAAATTTTAATGGTAAGTCCTAGAAACTAGCACTATTTCATTGATGATAAAAGAAGGCAGAACACTCTATTGTACTCAAGAGAAATCCAGGTTTTATTATCCCTGTGTTATCTCGCCCTTGGCTTCCTCACTCCATGAATTTCAGCCCCCTGAGGTAGAAAACTGTGCCAACTGGCTGACATACACTATTTAACAAGGTGTGTCACTGAGCCAATTTCATCATCTTTAGTTATATTTAACAGAATTTATATGTAATATATTTGGATAATATTTCTGTTGTTAATGATTTGAAATATAATACTATTTCTAATAAAATATAAAACAAGTTAGATATGTAAATTATTGTAGCCTTTTTTAAATTTATGAATATTTATTGCTACATATTTTGCCTAGATTATTTCTCTGCTCATGATAGAGCCAAAAGATTTATGAGAGAAAAGGGGTTGGAGGAGACGGAAAGAGATTAACCAAAGAACTTATATACACATATGAATTACCAATGGGCACAGACAATAGTGTGGCAAAGGGTTGGGGCAAAAGGGGGAGGGGATTTGGGGGACATCTGTAATACTGGCAATAATTAAAAAAATACCAAAAAACCCCACAAAGATTGATGAGAACGCAAACATTTAGCCCCACAGAAGAAAACAAGAATATGTTTCAAGTCACTTTGGAGTCAATGCTCATAAGAAATATTGGTGGTGGTGTTTTACACAATCTCTAGAAATATCCAAAAGTAACTTTTAGAAAGTCAGAGATCGATCACCTTCTGATGTTATTTCTTCTTTAATAATGTCATGGGCTTTTTTTGTTAGAGTAACTCAAAAGGATTAAGACAAGAAGGAAATCTCAAGCAGTATAGCTATAAGGAAATTTACACCCAGACACATTATAGTAAAACTTCAAATCATAAAAGATAAAATGATAACCTTTGAGGTAGCCAAAGTAGCAAAACAGAGTAGTTTTACAAAGCAACAGTCAGACTGAGATCTGATGTCCTAGCAGCAACAGTTGGGGCCAAAAGATAGAGAAATTATCTTTCCCTCTGTGCTGAAATCAGTAACTGCCAATTGATAAATTAATTCCAGGCAACGATATAGTTCAAGAATATGGCCAAAATAAAATTCTTTTCAAAACTAAAATATAAACTATTTTAAAAGACTGTATTTCCGTCCCAACTGAAAGATTTAAGAGGTAATGAAACCTGAGGGGCAAAGTAAGTGTTAAAATGCTAGGGAATCTAAGTAAGCACTGCTTGAAAATATAATAATGTATTGCAGGAATAAAACTGAAAGAAAAATAGAATTAAAATATATGGCAATAATGTAAGTCACAAACAGATTCAAGAAAAAATAAACATTCATTAATTTTGAGTTTGACAAATTAAATATTCATATTGTCATTTATTGGGTAAGAAGTGATGATTAGAAAGAGGGTGTGTCACTTTAAAAATACTACATGAAAGGAAAATAAAACAGTTAAAATAAACTCTGTAAATCCAAAGAATTTAAGAGATGGGAGGGGAAAAGAAAATAAAACAGATGGAACAGAAATTACGTGATGGAGAGAATTTATATATATTGATTTCTAGAGGAAAGAACAACAACCATTACATGAGAACTTTATATACTACTAGAGGCCTGATGCACGAAATTCATGCAAGGGGCTTGGCCCTTGCAGCCCAGCTTCATCCGGAAGGACATCCAGAAGGTCGTTCGGCTGTCCGGTCTAATTGGCATATTACACTTTTATTATTATAGATAGCTATAACAAATAAAACAATATATTACTTCTAAGAGAGACTTGTGAAATGTAAGGATATAGAAAGTTTGAAAGACAGGATGGTAGAAGAAAGTATTCCATGCAGAAACATAGGAACGATTGGGCAAGAAGTTTCTGTATCCATTCAGACAATGCAGCTGCTGGAAAACAATGAAATGAAATGGTGGTAGAGGTAAACCTGGTGTCCTCAGAGGTAAACCACTACCCACACAGTGCTGCAGACGAAGTTAGAAGAAACTGCTTCTGGTAGGACATGTGTAAGGTTGTAGCTTATCAGACACCAGGGAAGGATTGTGGAGTAGGGATAAGAAACTATTTTCTCTCAAGGTCTAGGTTCCTCAGGCTGCTATAACAAAATTCCATGAGTTGGGTAGCTTACAAATAACAGAAATTGATTTCTCACAGTGACAGCATGGTTGGGTGAGGACCCTCTTCTGGGTTACAGACTTCTCCCTGTGTTCTACGTGGCAGAAGGGAGGAGCTAGGAGGGACTCCTGTATAAGAGCCCTAATGTTATCCATAAGGATTCTACCCTCATAAGCTAATCACTTCCCCAAGGCCCCAATACCATCAGCTTGAGCATTAGGTTTTAACATATGCATTCAGGAGGAGACACCAGCACTGAGACCACAGCACAGCATTCAGTTAACCAAAACGACTGAAACGGCTCTTCAGGTAAGTGGGGTAAATAGATAGAAACTCAAGGGTAGGGAATTTTGATTTAATATCAGAGATTTTAATATTACTGTCAACATCTGACTATGGAACATACATTTTCAGGAATAATGAGCTCCTCATTAACAGAGGTCTTATTTGCATACTTCCTCTTTTTATATATATAGATTATTTATACAAAGTATAATTGGTTTTCTGCAGGACTATAATGAATAGATATATCCTTTTTGTTTTTCTTTATATTCTATTTATCCATCTATCTATAATATTCACTACACACAGCTGTTATTCATTCTCCCTCATGCATGACAACTATTTTGTAAAATCAGTTTAGCATCAACATTGATAAAAGAATCTTCTGGCATTTCAAAGTAAAATTTCCCTTTGAATGAGGGAGGCATCAAGAAAGTGTGATTAAATTATTTCTCAGAATTTCAGTCTCTAAGTTTCTGAGGATAGGAGGCTCTATGATGTTAAGAATGGCAGATTAAATTATATTGTGGCAGTAGGATAATGGGTTTATAAAATGGCAAATTTGAGAACCCAGGGTGCTCCTAGACAGTTAATGTAAAAGTGAAAAATATGCATTACTGGTGAAGGAGATTTTAAAATTGTACCTAATTACAGAATTTATAGAGCCCACTACTTTAGCTATGCTATAATAATTATATTTTATAATTATATTTAAAATAATATCGGATTTACAATGTTGGATCAATGTATTTTAAGCTGAAGTAATGAAAGTTGAAAGAAATGTAGGATCTTAGGAAGTATCCATAAACTTTGTAGCATTTTCTTCTCACTGCCAAAAACGTAATTGGAGAGGGTAAACTACAGAGTTTGATTGATGCAGAAGTTACCTTGCTTGTTTGATTTCATTTTTTTTAAATAGAAAAAACAGTATTTGTAAAAGAGATAGTTTTTACCACCTGTTCAGTATTATTTTTAAAAGAAAAGTAAATCACATCATGACCACAATATCTCCAGGAAAGCAGATCTCAAATCTGTGCATTTCTCAGAAAAAAAATGTTGACAAATCTCAGCTGTCATCTCAATTTCATTCTCTAACTCGTATGCTCAATCTCCATCATCGACTGTAAAGCAAGCATCCTTTCATTGACATATAACCGAGAAGAAAGACATACAAGGAAAATATTTTCTCAAAAGGAGCACTATGGATGGTGGGCGCTGAGATTAAGAACAGTAAATCTCAAATGGCCCTTCTTCTTCAAATGCAAGGGAAAAGTGTCAAATTTAAATGCTCTTCACAAAGAACTATATTCACTCTTTTCGTTTTTATCTCTGTCTTACAGCTCATCTCATTTCAGGTCTAACCTGGAGAAAGAGAAAGCCACAGTGACGAGGGAAACATCTACCTCTGGTACCCACAGCTGTCAGGGCTGCTCTGATGTTCAGTTCTTTTAAATTCAATCCTTGAGACAGTGTATTTTTTATCTGAGAATTTCTAGTACCTGACAAATAATGCCCAGATTATTGATTGAACTACAATTATTTTGGCAAAGGTTTCAAATCCTTGAAAAGTATGGAGTAAAAGATGGATGCACAACTGACTACTTTGTCTACCTAGCATTGGTCTCTAGTATATTATCCTTCAGTGATTTGGAAACTATCAGTTTATGCTGATATGCACACATAATTTAAAGACTATTCATGCTGAAACAAAATATACTCAGAGGTCTTACATCCAGTAGTGTCTCATGGGAACTTGGCAGGCCTGTATACACCTTTCAAATTGAAAAAGATGTTTGAGAAATTGTAGTTTTGTATTCAGTTCTGCTCACACTTTAATGCTATCACATGGCCGCTGTAGTATATTAAGAAATTATATGGCCAAAACCGGTTTGGCTCAGTGGATAGAGCGTCGGCCTGCGGGGTCCCAGGTTCGATTCCGGTCAGGGGCATGTGCCTGGGTTGAGGGCACATCCCCGGTGGGAGATGTGCGGGAGGCGGCTGATCGATGTTTCTCTCTCATCAATGTTTCTAACTCTCTATCTCTCTCCCTTCCTCTCTGTAAAAAATCAATAAAATATATTTAAAAAAAGAAATTATATGTAAAAAGTGAAAAGATCTCTAAAGACTCCACTGATATTGCAAGTAAGTTGAGATTATCTACTCTGCATATTAATATCAGGGATGTAGCTTGCATGAAGGAGGTAATAAGATTATGTTCCTCCTCATGAGATAAGTACTGGCTAGATATTCAGGATTGCCCATGGCTATTACCAATTTTATTATAGCCACCAAATATACCTTCCTTAGAAAATGTGATAAAGGATCACCTAGATGACTATTCTTTCTGTAGTATGTTAAGGCCAAAATAAAAGTGTAATTTTATATGATGGGAGTTCAAACAGGTGACGGATGGACATTATTTAAAGGTGTCTTATTGATCATGTGTGAGAAAATATATTCATATCTGCTATGAAATTCCTGTACTTGACTTCTAGTACTGCAAATGGGAAAGAGAAGAAAATTTTGTTACATTAATAAGATCTATGTAATTATAAGTAGAAGACAAAATGATAACAAGGGATATTTGGAAATTATTCTGTCAAGAGAGGTTAAAAGCATACATTTTAATAGGATTGACCTTTTACATTAAGATAGAATAAAATGTCACCAGAATTAAAGTGATTCAAAGGGCAGCAGGAAGATGCCTTCCACACAAATACATTTGCTCCCTACTAAATCACTCTGATGCATGAAATTCCAGTGTTAGTGTTCCTCCCCTTTCTTAGAATGTCTTCCTCACAGTTTTTATTGCAAATTTTACTCAGGACAGATAACTAAGAAACCCTCACAGGATTTTTGTGGTGACACCCATAAGTAAATAGACATGAGGATCAATAAAATAGGGGGCAGAAAAAAAAAAAGAAAAAATAATTTATAGGACCAAGTTTACTTACTTGAAATTTTATCTCAAGCTTTTAGACAGAGATAATCATGAGAAAGTTGCCCTGTCATGGATAATACCAGCACTTTTGAACAAATATTTTTACATCAAATTCATATACTCTTTACTAACCTAAGGGCATGGATATGTTGGCAAAGGAAAAAGGGGCAAGGCCAAACCAATAATTTAATCATTTGCTGGTTTCACAATGGCTGTTAGGAGAGTGGGGTTAAGGAATGTCAAGGTTGGGTTTCCAGAGATTGCAACGGGCATAGTCTATTAGGGGTGCTTTAAGAATCTATATCCATGGAAGGGAGAATGAAGATACAGGATTGTGCAGAGGGGAGGAAGCTGAACAGAACAGCAGCATTGCAGTCCTGGCGATACCTCAGCTCCCAAGGTGACCTCTGATTCTGTAATGACCCTTCAGAGTTGTCAGGATTTGGGTTTGGACCCTGGGCCTTTAGGTTCTCATATCAAAAAGTCATTGGATATGGGTTGTCTCTGGAAAGGGATTGGACCTTGGGCAAAGCTCTCTATAGGTGAGTCTAGCTTTCAGAAGGGGTTGAAAGCTGAGAACTATAAGTCAAAAACCTTTCCAGAATCTGGGGAATAAATTCTTCTGTTTCAATGGTGGTTCTTAGCATTCACAACTGAGATGTACTACCTTCTTCAAATTTAGCCAAGGTACTTATTAAAGACACTCTAAACATTTTTACTTTGACTATTTAACATTCTTTTTTCACATAATCTATATGTATACAAGCCCCACAATTCCCTATTCTTTTCCGTCTCAATGTATCCATCTTCTGTCACCTTTAATGTATTTATTCAATGTTATCTTGTGTGGCAAATATTAGAGTAGACCATTTAAAAATATATAGGGAAGATACCATCATTCCGTGCTTTAAAGGACAATAATGTCTGATACATGTTTTATATTTCTGTGGTTTCTACATTGTTTTTTGTTGTTGTTGTTGTTCAAAATATTACCATAGTATGAGTCATTGCATCTTTTGTATTCTTTACTGCTTATTCTCATTTATATGCAGAAAGTATGAAATAATTCTGCCACAATATATTAGTTGAGTTGGAAGTATTAAAGTAGCTACTCTGAATGGCAGAACTGGGAGAGCTGACTTCATTATGCTGTCTTAGAAATACATGCTGTCATTAACCAACAATAAACGGGACAGCTGAGCTTTCTCCCACAAGGCCAAGCCTTGGGTTGTCTGAGAAAACATTCTATCCAGAATGTAATACAACTAATCACTTTATGTATTACTTACTCAGTGATATTGTAAAGAATAAACTGTTTTAAAGTGAGAAATTTTTAAAAAGTGAGTGTCAAAGATGAAAACATCAACTGAATTCTCATTTTATGTACTACCTATGAGGATTTTACAAATGTCTAATTAAACACAGTCAATGTTTTTCACAGATTCCTTGGTTGATTGTGCCTATCTGTAATATAGTCATTGTCAAACTAAAACAACACATTCCAAAGACCATTACATGATGAATTTTGCCTAATGGGACCCTGATTCTGACAAGTTCTTGATGCATATTCCATAAAGTAGTTCACGTTCCCTGGATACTATCATTTTTGCAAGAGTAACTCAATGTCACTATTCAAAACTCAGTTTTACATGAATTCACCAGTCTCAATTCCAAACTATGCTATCACTCCTTATATTGCAATTTAGATGCCTACATGTCCCTCATATCATGGGTGTCAGGCAAATATTAAGTAGAGTTGACTTGTGAACAACAGGAAGATTGAGGCACCCACCCCTGTGCAGTCAAAAATATGTGCATAACTTTTGACTCCTCAAAAACCTGGTTGTCCCTTAGTACCTGTGGGGATTGGTTCTAGGAACCCCCATGGTTCAAGGATCAGCTATACAAGGTATTTGTTGACATAATTGTTGTCTGTCTTGTTCACAGAACTCTAAGCTATATCAAGATCTATGTGTTTAGCATAATGCTCTCCAGTTCCATCCATGCTGTTGCAAATGTTAAGAATCCCTTCTTTTTTTTCTTTTTTTTTTCTTTTCAACCATAGCATAGTATTCCATTGTGTAGATGTATCATAGTTTTATAATCCACTCATCTGCTGATGGGCACTTAGGCTGTTTCCAAATCTTAGCGATGGTAAATTGTGCTGCTATGAACATAGGGGTGCATATATTCTTTCTGATTGGTGTTTCTAGTTTCCTGGGATATATTTCTAGAAGTGGGATCACTGGGTCAAATAGGAGTTCCATTTTTAGTTTTTTGATGAAAATAAGCCAGAAAAAGATAAATATCACATGATCTCACTCATTTGTGGAATATAATGAACAATGTAAACTGATGAACAAAAACAGATCCAGAGACAGAGAAGCATCAATCAGATCATCAAACCTCAGAGGGAAGGTAGGGGAGGGTGGGGGTAAGGGGAGAGATCAACCAAAGGATTTGTATGCATGCGTATAAACCTAACCAATGGACACAGACACCAGGGTGGTGAGGGCATGAGTGGGGAATGGGGGGGGGGGGGGCAATGGGGGAATAAGGACACATATGTAATACCTTAATCCAGGGGTGGGCAAACTTTTTGACTCGAGGGCCACAATGGGTTCTTAAACTGGACCGGAGGGCCAGAACAAAAGCATGGATGGAGTGTTTGTGTGAACTAATATAAATTCAAAGTAAACATCATTACATAAAAGGGTACAGTCTTTTTTTTCAATAATTTTATTCATTTCAAATGGGCCGGATCCGGCCCGCAGGCTGTAGTTTGCCCACGGCTGCCTTAATCAGTAAAGAAAAAATTAAAAAAACCTTTGTGTTATTCACTCTTACATCCTGAGAGCCCAGGAATTGGCCAGGCATATGAGAGGCAATTTTGATTTCTAAGTAGCAATAGAATGAACACATGAATATCAGTGAACTCCTTAATATATGGCTTAACAAATCCATATTCAAATTTTGAAAATACACTATCACTCTTGTCCTTATCTTACAATAAATGGATAACATTCATATAATATATATGCTTGCTTTATTTACTTGCTATTTCCTTTACCCATTCATTTAGCCACTACTTATCTGATACTCAATATTTGCCAAACACTGGGTATACAATGTTGAGCAAAACAGACTCTTGTTCTGCTCTCAAGCACATTAAAGCCCATGTGAAAAACTAACATTAATCAAGTATTTACATAACTATCCATGTCCAGAAAATGATGAGTGCCATACACACATACCAACAAAAACTATAGGGAGCTATGAGAGTGTGTAAATAGGGCATGCTATGAACTATGGGGGTTAAGAAAAACTTCTGGAAAAAGCATTTGATCTGAGTAGTGAGGGCAGATTAACAACATGTGGGGTGAAATCTTCTCATGCATCATGTCGTACGAAGGTCTTAGTGCTGGAGCAAGTCAGAAGGAGCCGGTGAAGCCCTGCTGAAACTTACAGACTAGCGCAGCAGTGTGATGAGTGCTGTGGGCTGTGCTTCATAAGGCCCCTGCTCCCTCACTGTGCTTCCATGGCATGCAGTTAGCATGAGAGGGGTTTGTGCCAGCAGTCTATAAGCCCGGGTGTTAAAAGGAGTTCTGGAAATGCTGTTTGCCCAGGGCGGAAAACCGGGTTCAGATGAAGGCCCTCCAGAGAGGATATGCCTTCTTTTTGAGGTACCTTGTTGCTAGGCACACCTAGTAAGTCACTGTGATCAATCATTAAGCCACCCTACTGTTCTCCACGTAGTGTAGAGAAGTAGCTAAGACTGTAAGGTAGGAAAAAGAACAGATACCTGAAGACATGAAAGAAGACTTCTGCGGCTTGAGCAGAAATCATGGGATATTTCTACTTAATTAATTTTTCTGCATACGGCCAAGTTCATTTTTTAATCTTTTATTATAAAATTTCCCTGAGCACTTCAAGGTTTGGCTCCACATGAAGTGGACCATTTTATTTTATTTTTTTAATCCTCACCTGAGGATATGTTTTTATTGATTTTAAAGAGAGACGAAGGGAGAGGGGAAGATACAAAGAGAGAGGGAAACATCAAAATGAAAGAGAAACATAGGTCAGTTGCCTCCTGTAAGCACCTGAACTGGGGATCAAACCAGCAACCTAGGTATGTGCCCTGACTGGGAATTGAACCCACCATCCTTTGGTGTACAGGGATGATGCTCCAACCAATTGAGCCACCAGGCCAGGGCTGACATGGCTTTTGAATTAGGACAGTTTTTGTTTGTTTGTTTTGGGTTTATTTGGTTTAAGGAGATATATGCCACATAAGTCTACTTTGGTTTAAGCACTTAGCAATTAAAAAACACACACACACACACAAACACACACACAATGTCACGGGAATTTTGATAAAGGTCAGTATTTGATGCAATAAATAACTTTGTACCTTCTCTTTTCTGCTCTTCCAGAAACAGAGTTTTAGTCACAGCTCATGCCTGCTGGGCCTCATGAGGGCTAATTGTCACTGTCTTTGCTACTTTTCTTGTGTAATAGTCCCCATATTATTAAATTTAGGTTTTGAAGTAGACTTACTTGGCATATATACCCTTTTTAAAAAGTTTTAAGAACATGACAAAACCCGGAGCCTCTATATCAGATACAGGAGGAATTAGAAGGCATTGATGTTACAGCTTGAGGCAGTGCT
Source organism: Myotis nattereri (assembly GCF_964212035.1). NCBI lineage: Eukaryota > Metazoa > Chordata > Mammalia > Chiroptera > Vespertilionidae > Myotis > Myotis nattereri. Next base: position 72,576,122 of record NC_138079.1, on the reverse strand, counting down.
GTGAAATACACAGCCACCCTACAAAGCACACATTAATTAATAGTGGAGTGATGATAAATGTCTTTTAATATACAGCTGTTTACATATACAGCTTCCTGTTAGAGCTGCAGGAAACATTTCTAGCCATATTGGTACTCCAGAGAGGAAAGCCAGGCACTTTTGGATCACTTTTGCATGGTGTACATTATTTTCTTAATTAAAGGCTGCTGTGTTATAAACATTGACTGACCATCACATACTGAAAAATAGGTCTAGGACATGCCACTCCAAAGTGTTCCTATTTCTTTAGACTCTGTTAGAACTTCTCACTGTGACCTTGCCACTGACTCAGCACTTCTCTCCTGGACATGTCCTGAGGCTTTCTTCTCTAGCATTTCATTTCAATTTCCAACAGTCAGTCTCCCTGGTCATTCATACCGCTCCTGGTAGACAGCACCCTATGACAGGGATGACAAATACTTCTCATTCTGAGTACTGAACTTTAGATCAGAAAGGACTCCCTAGAATATTGAGTTAAAGCACCATTCATCTGTTGTAAGCTACAGTGGGACTGTAGCCATATGTGCTGATGTTCCTTATGATGTCAGCCGAACACACTGAACAGGGTGATGGAAAGAGTGCAATTTATATTGGATAAATTCTGTTGCATATAGAAAAGAAATACCATGGGCTTTGGCCTTAGACAGACCAAAAATTCTGATTCAGGGAATGGTGGGTGGGAAAACTGTTACAAACTTTTAGGCTGAGAGAATCCAAAAATACTAAATTACATAAAAAATAAATCTTCCTAAAAGCATCATGTAGCCAACGAGAGAGAGAGAGAGATAAAGAGAGAGAGAGAGAGAGAGAGAGATATCTTTGGAAAGACAAACATCTACAATGGTGAATGAATAAGGCATTTTTGTATCGTTTTTGCACAGTTGGAATTATCTAATTCAGAAGAGGTGGTCTGGATTACTTTCTTTCTTTCATTCCTGGGGTCAACCCCTTGAATAAAATGAGAGACAATGTTCCAAGCCAACTGCTAAACATTTCCTTCGCATAATCTTAGATTTCTTATAGGTTGGTGATATCATTAAAAAGGTTTATGTATGCCAAGATAACAAATTATGTTCTTTTGGCATTTAAACACTTGCTCCATCTGGAAATTGTTTTCCTACAATATAATAGTTATGAATATAAATGTATGATATCTGTACTACACAATTATCCAATGTTATTAGTTGCATACTAATTTCAAGTTAAAATTTCATTATTAACTTTATTTCATGAAAATATATAACATTTAGTAAATGTCCAGGATTACGTTATTCTTTCCTATAAAAACTTGAACTTCTTAATTAGCTTTAATAAATAAAATTTTTTTTTATTTTGATGATATATTGTAGTTTTGTAGTTTCTACAGCTTACTTTAATAAGATATAGATTCTTAATATTTATATTAAAAAATAAGTTCTAGTGCTACTTGCTGTAATTTTCAATTTCCTTCTAATACTATTCCTCCTAATAATAGAGCAATTGCTGTAATATAAACCATTCAATCTTTTCCAGTGTGTGGTTGTTGTGTCATTTTATTTTTCCTTTTTAATCAGTTTCAAGTCCATATGATCTTTGATTTTAGCTTTATATTTTACATTTTAGCTTTGTAAATGTTATATTTTATAATTTTTTTCCCTTTTGTACCACTGATTATTCCAAGGACTCTGACACTGCCTCAATTATCAGTTTCATCTATGTAAATAAAGGTCTTATAAGATTAAATAGTTGGGTGGGGTTATGTATTAGTATTAAGAGTATTATTAATAATTATTATGATTAGTAATTATTATAGTGTTATTAATAATTATCTATTAAAAATAACTTAATTTCATCTTATAAATTTTAAACTTATAAAATTTATGCTTAAAATTGTAAGGGGTAAACTAAATGGCAATTCAAAGTGACTCTGGATTTATTTCAAGACCTTATATTTAACTTAATATAATGAAAATTCCCAGATCTATAAGTACTTTAATATAGTTATTTTAAAAATCAGATTAATTATATTGCACATAATCAGATTGCTTACACTGATATTATTAAGTTCCTCTCTATCCCCAATTAAATAGAACAGTGGTCAGCAAACCGCGGCTCAAGAGCCATATGCGGCTCTTTGACCCCTTGAGTGTGGCTCTTCCACAAAATACCACATGCAGGCGTGCACGTACTTTGCGAAGTTGACTTAAAACTTTAAGTAAAGTTTATTAAGTTAATTTTAGGGAACGTTGTGGAGTGAAAGAAGATGTAGTGTCGAGGATTGAGAGGTATGTTGAGATGGTTTGGACATATAGAGAGGATGAACAAAAGGAGATAGACAAAACCAGTATACAAGACGAGTATGGATGGGAGAGTTGGAAGGGGTCGACCTCAGCGAATGTACCTCAATCAGATTGAGGACGTTTTTAGCAACGGCCAGCATAGGAGTACCCTAATTAAGTTAATAACAGTGTACCTACCTATATAGTTTAAGTTTAAAAATTTTGGCTCTCAAAAGAAATTTCAATCATTGTACTGTTGATATTTGGCTCTGTTGACTAATGAGTTTGCCAACCACTGGAATAGAAGAATGAAGGGTTGAAAGAGGAAGGAGAAAAGGATTAGGAAAAGAAGAAATTTAATAATTATTGGAAAAATGATAGGGTTGTCAAATGTAAAATGAGTTTATGAAACAATTTGAACATATTTAAGAAAAATATGTTTAAGATATTGAACAATCATATTTTTCAATTTAAAAGAATGAGAATGATTTTATAGATTTGATGACAAATAAAAAATATAACAATGATCAGCTATTCAAATATTCATATTCTAAGCTGCTGATCCCATCTTTTTAAAAATTGAAAGAAAGTTAAATATCATGACATCTATGATAACACCTTTTTTAAAATATATTTTATTGATTTTTTACAGAGAGGAAGGGAGAGAGATAGAGAGTTAGAAACACGGATGAGAGAGAAACATCAATCAGCTGCCTCCTGCACACCTCCTACTGGGGATGTGCCCGCAACTAAGGTACATGCCCTCGACTGGAATCAAACCTGGGACCCTTGAGTCCACAGGCCGATGCTCTATCCACCAAGCCAAACTGGTTACGGCTAATAACACCTTTTTATTTTTTGGTTATTAGAGACATATCCCTGTCTTCAAACAACTGTAAAAGTAAATTAAAATCTAAATGCTTATTTTTAGGGAAGCACCTACATTTCTGAGTTCTAATAATTGTCTTTATAAAATTGATATAAAAGGGGGAAGAAAGGTGCAATAAGAACCCAAAGATTTTTTTTGCCATTTGCTTTTCCTTTTAGTTATGGGAATAATTAAAACAAACTATATGGAGGATAGTAATATGAAAAGTTATATGTGCATTATCTTGATTTAACAAAAATATTTGCTTCAAGTATTTTTTCAAAGTTTTTTGAAGTAAATTGTAAGCACCATTACATTTCAATAACACACATGTCTGTGTGAATCTCAAAAAAATAAGAACTCCTTTGCCTAACCATGTTATGATTGTCAGGCCTATCAAAAAGAGCAATAATTCTCTAACTATATCTAATATCTAATCCATATTCTCATTTCACAGTTTCCCTCAGTATCATTTATAGCTGGTTGAATAGATAATGGTCCATTCCAAGGCAAACTTTTGGTTGCCGTGGCCCTTAAGTATTTTTTAATCTAGACGAGTCTTCCCTGTGATCTGGCAATGCTTGGTGAAGAGTCAAGCCATTTGTTTTGCAGATATTTCCTACCTTCCACGTTGATCTGATTGTTTTCTCCTGGTGGCATTTGACATTTCAATCACCTGCTATGACCAGCAAAATGGGTATTATATTGAAAGGCTTACATAGATTTAGGTTAAAATAATTAGGAAAGATTACTTAAGAGATGCTGCTGTATCCCTTGGATTTCATTACGTCAGAATGCCTGTCATGTTCTGTTGTCCCACTATTAGTGATGCTGACATTCATCTCTGAATTAAAATAGTGACAGGTATAGCTTTCAATGCAAACATGTTTACTCTTTCTGCAGCAACTAATCTGAGATATGATAGGTGGATAACCTGTGTTTGCCATCAACATCTTACCTACCAATTTTAGCATGCATTTAAGATCCTTCCCAGATCAATATTTTAGAGGTAAAAATATTGGAAAATTAGAAATATTTTTATCATTCTATCTATATTTATTCACTGCCATGCCTCAGTAAAAAAGGAGATTTATCTTATTTACTGAATGATTTTTAACCATGAAAATATTTCCTACAAGAGAGTCAGGATTAATGTGTAATTCCTTCTTCTTACCAACTTTCAGAGAGAGTGGGTTATTTGTAATGGTAGCATATAAGCATTTGTTGTCATTGTTTTACACTTTATTTTTTGAATATTATCATGGTTTTCATAAATTTAGTGTGCTTCAAGCCACTGAAGTACTTCTTTATTTGATGTTCAAGTAGTTCTAAAATTGGACAGTAAGAGGTGTTCAAGATGGCTCAAATGTCTTTTTATCACATTTTTGTTTGCTTGTTTTTTGCTTCTCTCACAATAAGCTGTTCTAAGCCTTTCTCACATATTCTCTGTCAAGAAATGGAGTCTGCCAGTTCTCTGAAATGCCTTGGTTCCTCTTAGGAAAGAGTGGGATTTATTCATATTTAGGGACCAGTGTATATTGTTAATGGGTATCATTGCTTCTAAATTCACTATTAAACAAGCATAAAGATCAATAAATTATTATAAAGTGTCACTTATGTTATTGCCAGCCACCCAGATGCCCGCCGGTTGATATTAATATAACCACGCTAACTTTCTACTGACTAGTGATTGCATGGTATCTTCTACTACTCCTACTTGCTGTTACTGTCGTCTAGTAAAAATTTTACTTTTATTATTACATATTTAATGTTTAGAGTTTCCATTTGATTGTTTTCTTTATTTCATTTACTTTTCATTACTTTTGGTATTTGAGCACATAAAGGTTATGTATAATAACTAAAGTTCATGTCTGCAAATCCAACATCTCTGTGATTGCTGCTACTGTTTCTGTTGATTTTCTCCTATGGGTTAAATTTACCTCTGTCTTGGTATGTCTAGTAATTTTCGGTTGAATGCTGGACTCAGTAATGTTACCTTTCAAGGCCTGGATTTTATTGTCTTACGTTAAAGAGTGTCTGTGATCTCTGTTTTAGCAGGCAGTTACTTACAATTTAGCTCGATACTTTTGAGATTTGTTTTTAGGCTTTTTAAAAGGAGAGTCCAGAGTGACCTTATTTATTTATGAGTTTAAATCCATTACTAAGGGGCAACCCTTCTGGAGTCTCCACTGCATACTCTGGGTGTTCGATGAAGTCTCTCTTTACTCTGACTACTGGGCACTCAGCTGCCGTATTTCTGAGAACTCTGCTAATTAATTGGCTTAGAGTTCTTCAGAAATGTTTCTTTCTTTGCATTATTCTTTACTGGAGCTCTTGGGGTTCTCCATAGAAGTATAGATATTGTTATTCAGACAGAACCTAAGAGAGTTTCCATGCAGATTTTTGGAACTTTCTCTGCACACTTCTCTTCTTTTTCAACCTGATCCACACATTCCAGTCCCGTTAGGCTACAGACTCAAATCTATTGGGTTCTGTTTGTGTTCCCTCTCCTGTTTTGTGGTCCAGAAATTCCCCAAAGGAAAAAAATCACGACCAATTATAGAACTGACCCCATTTCCCCTTTTCTCAAGGATAACTGTCCTATGCAGTCTCGTGCCAGTAACTGAAAAGAGTTATTTTATATGTTTTGTGAAGTTTTCAAGTTATTTATGGTAAAATGGTAATTCTGGACTTGTTATACCAAAATTCCTGGAAGCATAATTCTAATTACCTTTTTAGTTTCTTAGAAGCCTATTTCTTGGTTGTCCATTGCTTTGTACTGTTTAAAATTCAGCAATAAACCCTAGGTAAAAGCTTAGTAAAAAAGCTATTTGACTTCTGTGAAAATGTCCTCCCTTAAATCTTTCTCTCTCTCTCTCTCTCTCTCTCTCTCTCTCTCTCTCTCTCACTCTCTCTCTCTCTCTCTCTCTCTCTCTCTCTATATATATATATATATATATATATATATATATGTATATGTATATATATATGTATATATATATATACACACACACACACATATGTGTGTGTATATATATATGTGTATATATGATTGTGTTATAATTTCATTTTCCTCTTTGATATTTGAATATGTTTTTCTGAAATGCCTTTTAGAAAGATGGGGTTTGGGGGTCAGTTTTATGTCTTTCCATGTTTCCTTAAAGAACATTTTTAATTTTTTTTAAATATACTTTTATTGATTTCAGAGAGGAAAGGAGAGGGTTAGAGAGATACAAACATCAATGATGAGAGAGAATCATTGATCTGTTGCCTCCTGCACGTCCCCTATTGGGGATCGAGCCTGCAACCTAGGCATGTGCCCTTAGCCGGATTTGAACCTGGGACCCTTCAGTCTACAGGCCAATGCTCTATCCACTGAGCCAAACCAGCCAGGGCTCCTTAAAGAACTTTTTCTATTTCTTTAGTAACTGAAAGTTTCAATAATATGCTGAATCTTGAATCTTTTGGTGGTTGTTGTTCGATTTCTCTATTTTAAAGAGTTCCTGAGCCTTGGTTGTTTTCTTCCATTCTTTTAATGTCAGTTTCTTCCCCCCAAGAGAAATATGTGCTGCTCCACACATTTTCCTTTTAATTAGTTCACTGTGACGACTGAACTGTTTGTCTCAGAGACACAGTGGTTCCCATTCCAATGGTGCCTCTTTCTTCTGGTAGTAAACCTTTGCTGAAGTTATTTAGATTCTTCTGCTACTAAGGCCTTTCTGCTCCCTGTTATTCTGTGCATCTACTATTAGACACACAGCACCTCGATGGGTGTTGGTTCTCATTCTGCTGGTCTCGGGTACTTGTTTTTCTTCTTAGGTAATATACCTAAATTGAGGTATATACATTGTTTATCTAGTCATTCAGTAGAGTTAGGTCAACTGTATTTTCTATCCCTGTTGCATGGTATGAATTTAGAAGAGGTGTGGGGATAATTTGAGCCAGGCAAATGTCTTTATTCTAGAACAAGCCAGAAGATCTACCCCATAGAATCTGATGTGGTTACAGAGATTAGGCCTCAGTAAGGCTAATTAGGTAATAAGAGAGTTAACTTATGGTTTAATTTGCCTAACCATAGAGGGGGTAGAAGAGAAAACTGGTCAGGAAAAACCTGTGGTAATGCACTAATATAGCTCCATTATAATTCTATTTATTTTTGATACTCCACAGATATGGTGTTAGGTATAGGGTTGAAGTTATTGAAAGAAATCACACTAGATTCCTTTGAAGAACAGCACATAATGAATAATGCAAAAATTTAGTTCTATAAAATAAATCGTGACATAAAATTGAGGAAACAGAAGGAAGAAATATTTATTTAATGTCTTACACATGGTTGGTACTATATCAAAAGAAATTGGGATAGGGCATACTTTTTCTTTTTTAATCCTCACCTAAGGATATGTTTTTATTGATTTTAGAGAGAGAGAAAGGGAGAGAGGGAGAGAGAAACATTGATGTGAGAGAGAAATATCAATCTATATATACCCCAACTGGGGTCTGCAACCTGAGTATATGCCCTGACCTGGAATCTAATCCACATCCTTTCAGTGCAAGGGAGAATACTCCAATCAACTGAGCCACCCCAGACAGGGCAGGATAGGGCATATTTTTAAACAGTTCCTTGGCATGTTAGATACTAGTTTTGCTTAACAAAGCATCTTAATTATGAAAATATTAAGTGATGGGGCTGAAGATCCTAAGATTATTATCTCTGCTGGGGCACTCCTGATCTGCAGAAGAAAATACTGTTATTGTTATTAATATGAAGCTACTAATTACTGAGTGTGATATCTCTATGAGCTTGTAATTGTATTAGCATTATATTCATATGCACATGAAGAAAGTACCAGAAACAAAGTATTAATTCAATATCAAACACAAATAAAATACTCCAAACCGTGCAGCTCCAAAATTAATGCCCTTAATTTCTACAATTGACTGCCTCTAAGCAGACAGTAGCAATTGTACTGTAGTTCTAAAGACCAGTAGTGTGGGATTACCAAGGTAAGATGATCCAGACAGTGGAAATCTAAATTGGATAGTTGACCTATGAACATGCTCTTTCTATAAGTAAAGTAAATGCAACAGAAATATATCCTAGTGGTATATATCATGATGTCCTTACAACTGGTTTTATAACCAAATGCTTTATATCTTTTAATATGCTGAAGAATTACCTACACTTTTTATGCCTCTACCTCTGGAGTTTGAAATCTGGCACCATGTATCATCATAGGTAGTATTCTCATTGAAGAGAACATGATGTTTTCATACAGTGCTGATATTTGGTAATAAAAGTTGAGTAATTTTATTTGTTTGGGGATATATCTATTGATACTTAATATAGTCTTTTAAAATACCCATGTTCTCCTTTAGTTCATGCTCATCTAAGCTAAGGAAAGTTGAAGCAATGACCATATTAAATTAAGCATGAAAGGAATGTACAAAAACTAGATATAACTGTACATATTGCTATCCATGTAAAGCTACTGATTTGTGAGTGTTTACATTTACATTTCTTCATACAAACTGTTTTGTACTCTACAATAAAATAAAGTACAACTTGTGACTAATATGTCTTATAAAATTAAAGGAACATAGTTATGAAAAATCTGACAAAAATAAATGTAAATAAGGCAATTTTATCTTTTCCAAAGTGATCATCTCAAACATCTACTTTATGACATGAGTCCCTTAGTTAATAGCAGTATAATGCAGGTTTAATGGATGTCATTTTTCAGACATTTGGATTTTTAATTGCTTTCCTTTCAGCTTCATTAGCACAATGGCAACTTTTTAGTCATTCCAATTTTAAGCAAAAAAATATTCCTGTAACTTCTTTTTGGTTTTAAGAAAATGTGCTATTCAACGAAGATATCACACACATTCAGGCTTTTATACATAGCACCAAAGGTCAGAGTTGCTAACATAGGCTTCTACTGTTTGGCTTTTCCAACAATGCTTTTCCCATAATCTAATAAAATAAAGACTTTTTAACTCTGTAAATCAACCCTTCCTAGCCCATCTCCTCCAGATAGCATGTCTGTCATGGTGTCTAGCCCAGCTCCTAACCCATACTACAGGTAGAGTTGAGAAAGGGTATTGAGATCCAGAAAAAAAATTTAAAAGCCCACCCTCAGTCCATGAGCTATAAGGACCATGTATATTTAAGCTGGTTGGTAACCATTTTCTCTAGCCATATATAAGAAGCTCTCTCTGTACAGAGGAAAGAGAGTGGACTTTTTGTTAATAAGACTATGACTTTTTGTTAATAAGACTATGACCACATATTTGGTGACTTGTTACACTTTTTTAAAAATATATTTTTTATTGATATCAGAGAAGGGAAAGATAGAGAGATAGAAACATCGATGAGAAACATCAATTTGCTGCCTCCCACATGCCCCCTACTGGGGATTAAGCATACAACCGAGCATGTGTCCTCACCAGCAAATGAACTGTGACCTCGTGGTTCATGGGCTAATTAATGCTCAACCACTGAGCAACACTGGCCCAGCAACTTGTCACACTAAGCCAGGTTAACCGCTGGATTTCCCCATTATGTGAATCATATATTCATGATTTTGATTTGTTAACCAGCTCAAGTTAGCTTTTAGGTGCAGGTTCTTGTACCTGAATTTTAATTTTTCCACTATTCCCTGATTATAAAGCCTTGCTTGATTGGTCTTACTAAATCAAATTCGCCAATCAACCAACTGATTAACTCATTCACAATATTTCATTCAATAAAAAGACAAATTGCTTATTTGTCTACATTGTCTAGCTAATTTTCCCCAAATACTTAAATCATTTAAGATCCCAGAAGCCACTGCCAATTTTAAAAAATAACTTTCTGGTGGTCATAGGAAATCAATTGAAAAACTGATATCCTAAAAAAACAAATGTCACTTTCCAGTAAAGCTCTTTATTACTCAAGTAGGCATGAACCAAATTGTCATAAGTATAGGTGAAAAGACCAGGGAGAAAAAAAAGAAGAAGAAACCTTAAAACTAGGAGCTATAGATTCAGTAAACTTAAAAAAAAATGAAAAGAATTCAATCTAGGATTAAGTGACAAATATTTGAGGCAATGTGTATGGTAAGTATATGAAAAACATATATCCATATAAATTAAGCAGTTTTTCAAACATCATTTTAAACATCTATTGTCTGAAATGATAGGAACTTATCCCTAGGTAGTAGTAAGGATGTATTCATGAAAATTTTAACATCTATGCATGTAGAACAACACACACTGACCCCTTGTATAGTATCACAAACAACTGAGATCTTCACGAGGGGGCCTGAGGAAAGGGCAACACATAGAGCAAGCAGTTGTTAGAAACTGTACTGGTGAGTAACCCAGGATTCAGTTTGCCACTTAAAATTGTTTCCTAACTTTGTAATTTCCGTCTGTGCCATAGTATATTTTAATAACTATGTAATTTAATTATATAATTCTAAATATAAAAAGGAACATGAGTAGGTTATAGGAATGTATGGGATTATATCTATGGTTTTCCTTACATGTCCTGAGAATAAACACAGCCAACCCCTTTTGTTCTGCTGTGCATCCTCCTATCACTAACCAGTGGAGGCCCCCAGGTATTTTGACAGCAACCATCCTATATAATAAAAGTATAATATGCAAATTGACTGAACGGCAGAATGACCAGTCAGCAGGGGGCAGGACTGGCAAGGTGATACCAGGCCAACCAAAGCGCATGCCAGCAGGCAGAGGGAGGGGACGACAATGGGGGCAGCAGCTATCAGTGGTGGCAGAAGGGGGATGGAGGGAGGGGACGACAATGGGGGCAGCAGCTATCAGTGGTGGCAGAAGGGGGATGGAGGGCGGGGCTGCACCAGCCGGCACCTTCCCCTGATCGCCCAGTCACCTCCCACAGAGGGAGGCCAGACTGCAGCTTAGGCCCTCTCCCCAGTAGGACATCCCCTGAGGGCTCTTGGACTGTGAGAGGGCACAGGCCAGGCTGAGGGCCCCCCCCCCCAAGTGCCTGAATTTTCGTGCATTGGGCCTCTAGTGAGGAAATGAAGAGTTTTTCCTATGCCTCAATATCCCTTATTTTCTTCTCTGCCAGTCTCTCTTTGTATCCCTCTCTTAGCCTCTGTCTCTCTCCTATTTGTGTCCTTTCTTATCTGACCCCTTTTCTGTAATCCCAAAGTATATTAGCTAATTTTCATAGTATGTGATCATGTGTTACATAAGAAAGAGGAAACTGAGAGAAAACATTGTAAGACTTGTAAGCGGCAAGGACCAAGGCAACTTCCTGTGCCTTCCATACCAATGCAAATGAAATTTTAGGATGGAAAGTAGTCTACAATTTAGAAGAGAAAAAGAAAACCATTCACTACACTGTAGTAGCATTATATTGCCATCACACCAATGGCTAAGGCCACTTGAAAAACAGGTTATCTAACAGCACCTCATTCCCTGAGAGTCACATCTTAAAACCCATTTAAAGAGAATTGCTAACATCAACCAAAACTTAAATGAGTAACAGCTTTTACCAGCAATGAGCCTCTCCTCAATGATATGTTTGACAACTTCCATTTCTACCAAAATGCCTGATGAAGAGCAATTAGATGGAATACCACTGGCCAAATTCTAAAAGGAGGTTAATCTCAACAGTGAAAAAAAGCAGGTTATATATAAGGATGTAACTTAGGCATTTCAGACCACTATATAAATTCAAGATATGGATAGAAATTCTTTTTATTCTTTTTAATTAATTTATTTAAATGTTAAATTCAAACTTTGTGAAGGATATTTTGCCATTATGTCTAAGAAACCTTAAAATTGGAAGAAATTATTCAACTTCCTGGAATTCAACTCAATATGAGAAAATAACTATGGACACTGATAGATCTAGAGATACATGAACCATCTTGGCATTATTCATAAATGTTCTTGCTCCAACTTCCAACATTACCTTCTATAATAAAGATATGAAAAGTTTGTTTCTCCTCTGAATAAAGCCAGGAAGCTAATACAGATGGCCACCCAATTACTAAGTAAAGTCAGGTGATGTAGGTGTGACAAATGGTACTGCGAAGTCCTCTCACTTGAGGACTATGAGGAGGTGAGACTATTTTCTGTCTTTGCAATCATTTAGTGGAATGCCTGTGGTATGCATTGCATCCAGGTATAATGCTTACTGAAAAATATAAATGCTTTCTGTCTCTACTCTCTTTGTGGAGTTTTCTTGGTTAGAGATTTTGTTTTCTAATTGTATTTCCCAACAACACATGCTCACAAACACACATATACACACATTTTCCATTTAGTGTGTTTTAAAATTTGCCTTCTATATCACTTTCTTATTTACTAGAGGCCCAGTGCACGAATTCATGCACCAGTGGGGTCCCTTGGCCTGGCTTGTGGGATTGAGCCAAAATCAGCTCTCCGACATCCCCTGAGGGATCCCGGATTGCAAATGGGTGCAGGCCAGTCAGAGGGACCCCACCGGTGCACCATCAGGGCCAGGGAGGCATGCGGGAGATTGGCTAGCTGGGAAGGGACCCCAAGAGGGCTCCAGGGCGTGCTGGCCCATCTCGCTCAGTCCTGATTGGCTAGACCCCAGCAGCAAGCTAACCTACGGGTAGGAGCATCTGCCCTCTGGTGGTCAGTGCACGTCATAGTGATTGGTTGACTATCTGCCCCCTGCTGGTCAGTGCACATCATAGCAAGTGGTTGAGCGACTTTAGCATATCACTAGCATGTTACGCTTTGATTGGGTAAACGGACGACTGGAATGCCAGACACTTAGCATATTAGGCTTTTATTATATAGGATACCCTTCATGTGGGTGACTCTGTCTTGTTTTCCTCTTTGTTCTGATATACTCTGGAGAAATTCTTCTTGTCACTTTCCCATCTAAAACCTTTATATCACCCCTATCCAAACCATACTTTAGGAGCTGAGCATAACATGATCTTCTATGAGTACATTGCACTGTGGCTAATCATATATGTTTAAGTCACTCATTGGCTCAATATGTAGTCTGCTTCTCTATCAACTGAGGCACTTAGCAAGCCTTTCACTTTCTTCTTTCCCTAACCCCTGTATTTATTTACCAATGCATGACAGAATCATCTGCTACAACCTCTCTTACATATTTACCTTTTAAGGTTGTACACGTATAAAAACTGGTTGTATGTTACTACAAGTGAATTCTTGGCTTACTTCTAATATTTTTAATCATTTGCTTAAATAATCACAGATTTTAGTGATCTTACCTCATTCTCTTGTCATTCAAGAGTCTCTATGTAATTTACTGTTTTGTTTTGTGTGTGTGTTTTAAAATATGTTCTGTATGAAGATTGAGGAGAAAAAACACTTTCCTATACTAGATGGCACTATCAATTTTTTTTTTGTACTGCCTTTTTCCTTTGTTATGAGTTAGCACACACAACAAAAGAACATCAGTCTGTAGCTGGAAGAAGTGTTTTATGGACATCCTTCTTCCCTAGATCTGGTAGCTCCCCTTTTTAATTAAATTGGGATAGTTCCCCAGACAAGAAAACACTCATTGTTACATGGCACCCTTCTAATTCTATGAATATATACAATAATGAGACCATTTCCCTCTACTGGACCACTTTCCATAGTGTCTACTGATGCTTACACAGCACACCGCTCTATGCATAACAGAGAGCTGGGGGTGCAGTTGATGGGGGACAACGTGTGCATTAATTGCAAGCATTCCACAGTAAAATTTCCCTTATGCCCACATTTTCTGTTTATGCCCATGACCTGACAAAGATAAATAACATTTACTTAAGAAACAGCAAAAGTATACATTTAAATAGTCTGCTCTCACTATGTTTAATGGCCTATGATACAAATAATTATGAAGCCTGACAGCAGATAGTTTTCATTCTATAAATCAAATACATAATAGCTGCCGCAGGATTTCAGAGAGAAAATGCTTTGCAGAGAAATCATTTGACAATTTTTGAAAGTTCCCTTCTTTAACTCAGAGATATTTTGCATTGTCAATCTCTTATTCTGGCCTGGTTTCTGTTTTTTAACCACGAAGCAAATTCAAAGGAATTGGTCCTTTGGAGAAAGTCAAAATCAAGTCACCTGTAAAGTGTACTTTCCTTCACATTTGACTTAGGCTATTGGGCTATTGATAGGGAGTCAGAATACCCAAGTATTTGTTCAGAAGTCATACCTGTATATTTCTGGGCATATATTTTTGTATATCTAATATTAAATGCCACTATTTGTGTTGATGAACTTAAAAATTTAAGTCAATTACCCAAGAACAGCGGTTCTCAACCTGTGGGTTGTGCCTCCTTTGGGAGTCGAACGACCCTTTCACAGGGGTCTCCTAAGACCATCAGAAAACACATATATAATTACATATTGTTTTTGTGATTGATCACTATGCTTTAATTATGTCCAATTTGTAACAATGAAAATACATCCTGCATATCAGATATTTACATTATAATTCATAACAGTAGCAAAATTACAGTTATGAAGTAGCAACAAAAATAATTTTATGGTTGGGGGTCACCACAACATGAGGAACTGTATTAAAAGGTCGCGGCAATAGGAAGGTTGAGAACCACTGCCCTAGAAGAATATGAATGCAAATAATCACTGAAAAAGTCAAGTTAGATTTGATTAGTTCATTTTATAAGTAGAGATAAGAGAAACAAATCTGGCCTTAGCAGGGTCAGGCCACTTTTTACACATTATCACTTTTAACTCAGAATTTCTTCAACTTTACATCAAGGGTAGGGTAGAAATATTGGGGTTATGTGCCTCTATTTCTTATTCATTTTTAAAATCTAAGATGTCATGCTAAATATATCTATTCATTTACTCATTCTGATTTAAGTGTTGATTTAATCAGCTAAGGACTTAGTATACAATGGCAAACAACAAAAACAACTTAGGCTTTAGTTAAGGGAGATCTTAGATATCCTGGAACAAACAGATATCTAATTAAAAATTATTAAAATACTTTGAAAGAATAGTGAGAAAATAAAATGCCATCAGAGAGAAGCATGGGGTAATATATTTCGATGTGGGTCAATGACAGTTTATCTTTGAGGCTTTAGAAATGTGCAAATGATGCAGATGAAGTACGTCTGAAAGAATAGACTGGACAGAGCATTTGAGCATCAGAGAACAGAGCAAAGTGATACTTGTCTAGACGAAGTAAAAAGAAGAGCGGGGACCAGGAGATTCTGTTGAAGTAGGCAGAGTTTAGGTAATACCTTATATGCCATATACTGATATAGAATATTTAATACAATTTTACCTCTAAAGTAAGTTACTTACTTATAAACTCATAAATGTAATCTCCTCTTGCTTCCTATATTCATTTAAACACCCTGTGCCAGCCTCAGATTGTCTTTTGGAAGCTCAAGATTCCTGGGCATATTTCCTAAAAGCCTGTATTTCCCAATCAGTAACCCATTTGCCAAGGCCTCTCCTGGCTTCTGCATTCAATCTACCTCAAATTAGACCTGCCCTATTTCATCTCCTTTGAATTCTTGGGAAGAGTTAATTAGCTGAAGTAATATATACAAAAATGAATTCAATTAATGATAACCAATAAACAACTGATAAAACAATATGTTGCTCATCCACTGAATAGTTTCATTGGGTTATGCTTTTAAAGTCACTTACAGAAAGAAATGAGAATTGTGATATTTCAAAAACTGTCAAGAGAAATGAAGGTGATATCGTGACTCAGAAAAGTTTGACCTTATCAAATTGTATCTGCAGTCACCTTCTATCCCTAAATGTAAGTGTGTGACCAGTGACATTTGAGCAAAGCACATTTTAAGCAAAATAAAAAGCTTAAATAACACTTCTCACAGAAACAGGATTCCAATAAATGTTTTAGACCTAGGGAGTAGGATATGCCATTTAGTTTTATTTCTTCTTCAAGGCAAATATATTAAACAATGTACAAAGTAAAGTATTTGAACTGTTTAAAATTGCTTAGGACACAGGCTACAAATTAGAAAAGAAAAATCTTCCTCAATATGCAATGTCCCCAAAAGTTGCCTAGTGTGTGGTTTGTATGAGAAAAGATGATTAGGTTTCAACCCTCATGAGATCCCAAAAGATATTAATGGGAATTCTTAGCAAAATTGATATTTTTAAAAGTAAATAGACATTTACTTTATGATTTATTGAGGTAATACAATCATCAGAGAGGAACTCCTTTGTTGTTCTGAAAACGAATATACAGGGTGTCCTCCCAAACTGTACATACATTATAAAGGCAGTGTTTATTAAAATACATTCAATTTAAAAATGTAAAAGAATCTATAGCTATCAGTTGTTAAAGTGTGCATACATTTTGGGGGACATCCTATATTTATTTCTCTAGCAATGTTTTCCTTCCATTCTGAACATGAATCTCATTTCTCTTATCTTTTCAAATATTTTTCTCAGTCATTTATCCCTCTGTTGTATTATTAATTTCTCCTATATGGCCACCTCTGTCCTCCATATCTCTTTTCAACAAATTCCTCCATTTCTCCTGTCTCATTGATGCTGCAATCCAGTCTGAATTAAGCCTTCACCATGCCACTAAAACTGCTCTACTTATGATAAAAACTCTTAACAAAGTGGGTAGAGAGGGTACGTACTTCAGTGTAATAAAGCCATCTATGACAAGCTCACAGCTAACATATTCAGTTAAAAGCTAAAGCTTTTTTGCTAAGATATGGCATAAGACATAGATGCCCACTCTCTCTACTTCTTAAACATAGTATTGGAACTCCTAGCCTGGGCACTTAGGCAAGGAAAAACATAAAGGCATTCAAATTAAAAAGGAAGAAGTAAAACTGTCAATATTGCCCTGACCGGTTTGGCACAGTGGATGGAGCGTCGGCCTGCGGACTCAGGGGTCCCGGGTTTGATTCCGGTCAAGGGCATGTACCTTGGTTGCGGGCACATCCTCAGTGGGGAGTGTGCAGGAGGCAGCTGATCGATGTTTCTCTCTCACTGATGTTTCTGGCTCTCTGTCCCTCTCCCTTCCTCTCTGTAAAAAAATCAGTGAAATATATTAAAAAAATAACTGTCAATATTTGCAGGTGACATATGATGTAGAACACTCTAAAGACTTCACATACACAAAAAAAACTGGAGTAATAAATTCAGTATAGTTGCAGGATACAATTCAATATAAAAAAAACTGTTGTATTTCTATACATTAATAACAAATTATGAGAAAGAGAAATTAAGTCAATACTATTTATAATTGCATAAAAAAGCTTAAGATACCTAGAAATAGATTTAACCATGGAAGTGAAAGACATACACTGAAAACTATCAGATACTGATTAAGGAAACTGAAGACACAAATAAATGGAAATATACTCTATGCCCATGTATAAGTTAATATAGTAAAAATGTCCACAGCACCCAAAGCAATCTACAGATTCAAAACAATCACTATCAAAATTCCAATGACATGTTTCACAGAACTAGAATAAAGAGAATACATTCATAAGACAGACAACACTTTGCCTTATATTCTTTACCAGTTTCATGCATTTACTAGTAAAAAAAAAAAAAAACAACCAACTAACTTCTGGCCCTTTTTAGGTGCCATTTTATTTTTCCTTTCATTTAAAAATAATTGTCTTATTAATTTGTGCTTTTGCTTGAAGAGCTGTATTGTTCGATAATTCTATGAATACATAACTTCACATTCAGACTGCATACCTGATATTAGACTATCACACTGGCTTTATGTTCAAAATACATCCACTGACACCATCCTGCTCTGAGCAGAGGCCAACCTTTCCTGAATTATAATAGGAACGCCTAACAAATCATCCTGATCTGACCTTTCCTTGGCAGCCAGAATAATTATTTTCAAACAAAAGGCCAATCAAGTCACTTCCCTGTTTAAAATTCTCCAATACTTCTCTTTTCAATCAGAGTCAATGTCAGAGACCCTCTGGTGACATCCATAGCTGCACAGTTACATCTTTGAGGTCCCTTGAATATGACAGACAAGCTCTGACCTTATGTCCCTGAATGGATTGGCTGGTCCTTCTGCCTAGAACACTCTTCTCCTAGTGAACCAACTCCCTCCTCTCCTTCATCCTGGGGCCTGGCCATTAGAGGAACCCCGGTAGGGAAAGGGCAGATGGCTGAAAAAGCCTTACCCCTGAGACCCAGGCAATTAAGATTCTGGCTGTGCTCCCTACCCTAGTGACCTCCTCCCAGCAGGCTTGTAAGCACTAAGTACAAAGCTAGACCACTGGTGAGGGGACGAGTGTAGAGAGCATTGCCTTCCTATATGCAGGTGCATCAGGACGGCCTGAAGCCAAGGCTGGAAAAGGGACACTGAGCAAGCCTCTCTGACACACCAACCCCCATCATACACACAAGTAAACTCTATTGGGAACATCTCAAGGAAAGAGACTTCTTTTTTCTTGCCCCTACTGCTAAAGGTCTTCACCTGTGCCTTGGGGAGGACAAGGTGCCTTAAGAGTCTATAGGGGGCCTCAGCATGTCCCCCACAGGCTGGTCCCCTCTCCCAGGCCTGTGTACCCTGGGAAGCTTCCTTCTGTGTCTGCCTCCGATCTTTATCCTGAATCCCCAGTAAGGACTATAGTCTATAACTAGGTGTACACTCCCCTTTTATTATTTTCATCGAGGGGTTTATACTCTTCTGTTAGATCACATTGTCTTTAGTAATCTGTCAAAAGTTTTAGCTGAGTTTTCCCCCATGTTCTACAGCCATGCCCTTCCTATTTGCCCTACACAGGTTAGCCAGTGCTCAAGTCCTGCTTCTCTTTGAAGCTACTTACTTATCTTTCTTTCAATTGCAGATCAGTTGTTTGCTCTGCACCACCCCTCCCAAGGGTTCAACAGAAATAATGATGTGGCAGAGAGCTGTCTTTTTCTTGCGGTCAGGGTGAGGGCAAAGCTCTTTCCAGCTCACTATAACCAGGGTGAACAGAATTCCCCTGGGTATAATCCACAGTATAATTCTTGAATCCTCACCATAAGACAAAGTACCACATTCCTTTAGTGTTAAGTGGGTTTGACTTTTTTATGCAAATGAATGAAAAAATATAACATGTATTCAGTTTGATAAGTCACTCCCTCAATATTAGTAACTGTCTTTTTGAGAGTGAGAGAGTTCTGTCAGAAGTTCCTAGTGAGTCCCTAAAGGAAATTTTGAGTTTAGCCACTGTGGATCAACCATTTCTTATTTTTTATTCTATTCTATTGATTTTTCTCTTTTCCAGCACAGAGGCATTTTTTATTCCCCAGGTTTACACTCTAAGCAGACTTGAGTTCTCTTGAAGTCTGACCTTGAGGCACCCAAGGGTCTATAAACTCCCTTTAAAATAAACAAACAAACAACAAACACACACCAGAAAAGATGACCTGGCATATTGCAGTAGGATACAGTTGTGCATGTGGAATATAAAATGCAGTATAGTTGTAATGGTTTATATTCTGGAAAACTAGGTCCCTGCACTCTTGGAATCTTGTTCACCATCTTTTCACATTTATTGCATTTAAGATTCAAACAGGCTCATGTTACAAGGGAGAGCTATTCTGTACTTCTTGATATCAAACTTTATGCTCCTGCTTTGTAAGAGAACATAAACTGTTAAAATGCCTTTGCTTCCATGGTTTCTAATAGGCTCCTCTTTCTTTTCTGTCTACAGTGTTCACAGTAAGAAAATAAAAGGTGAAATCTGTCAGATTTTCAAGGATGAATAGGGCAAAGTAGGGATACAGCAGCCTAACATAGTCATGTATTTTTCTACTTCAACTATTTTTCTAAAAGTAATGTACCCTATTCACACATTTCACATGAATGGTGCAAAAAAGATAGTTTTATTTACAAAATAAGAATAAAGGGGAAAAAAAGTCCTCAATAGGAGGGTTTTGCATATGTCATGAGAAAAACCATTTAACTGAATGTATGCTTTGGTGAAAATCTGAGGGAAGTTGTAAGCTTCTGAAGGTTGTCTTTGGCTGTGATGCCTTGAGATGATAATCGTTGTTGTTGTTAATCCTCACCCAAGAATCTTTTTCCATTGCTTTTAGATAGAGTGAAAGGGAGAGGGAGAGGGAGAGGGAGAGGGAGAGGGAGAGGGAGAGAGAGGGAGAGAGAGAGAGAGAGAGAGAGAGAGAGAGAGAGAGAGAGAGAGAGAGAGAGAGAGAGAGAAGAGAGGAACATGGACGCGGGAGAAACACATTGATTGGTTGCCTCCCACACTACTCTGACTGTGGCTGTGGAACGAAACTGCAACCCAGATATGTGTCCTTGACTGGATTTTGAACCCAAGACCTTTTGATGCTTGGGACGACACTCTAACCACTGACCTACATCGGCCAGGGCTCAAGATTATTCATGCATGACAGCCCAAGGCAATGAGGCTGTCTGAGAATTTCAACCTGGCAGCATATTCAAAGGACAGTGAATCGCTGTAAGCTTGCTTGGAGTGGACTGCCATTGCAGAGGTGCTATAGAGAGAGGGCAGCTGCTCTGCTGCCAGGATGTCAGATGGGAGGCAGTGGTCCGCCCCGGGGGCAGCACTGTGATCAAACCTCCTCCCTTGGGAGGAAACAAAGCTTAGGTCCAGGTCGACCTCATTATTTTTACGAGTTCACCCTTTTGTACAGTCTCACTGCTGAAGCCTACCGGCCAGGTTTGGTTTTCTCTGTTTATTTCCTCATTTTCAACATTTGGGATTACTGACCCTGAGACATCCCCACCTACCTAAATGATACTGTCATGGTTCAGTACCACAGTTTGAAGAAACCAAAATAGAGCCTAATGTCAAATTATACTAGGACCTGAAACAAATTAATTTTGCTTCAAGGAGAATAAGTGTATGTAATATACATATATATACACATTATGTACATATATATTAAGATATATGTAGTGTAAAGCATACATACTGTATATAGAATAGATAAATATACAGCATTATAAAATATAGAGTATAAATATATTATGTTTTACTATATATACAATATATAATTTATCATGTAAACTTGTTATTCTATATATATTATACAATTCTATCTATCAGTTTATCTAAGATGTTCTGTCAAACTAATTTTGCAAACCATTGAGCCAAATATCTTTCTTTATACATGGTATTTTCTCTATGTGGTACTCTTAGAGATAATTTTCATTGCCTTTCCAATTGGGTTTATTCAAACAATTTGCTAGGCTGATATGTGTTAACTGGCATATGAAATAAAAGATGATCTAACAAAAATAATGCTGACTTCCAGAAGAATGACAACAATTTGCCACACACTAGACAATATATAACCTTATGTTATATCTCAATTACCAGAATCATAACTGATGTATATGAAGAATATGCCATGCAATTTTAGAGAGAAACATATCAAGATTTTGACAAGAAAACATCAAGCTCTCTTAAAAGCAAAATGTAAGCCCTGTGGGTTTTTTTATAGTTTTAAGTTCACCAATCACTGTTAGGTTCCAGTTGTACAATGATTAATGTTTTTTCCTTGCTCTCAAAGAGCACATATTCTGATGGGAAAAAACTGACATTAAAACATAATTACAATTCTATTTCAAAAGCAATACAGACAAGGGTCAGAGAGAATACGTTTACTAACTCAGAAAGTCAAGAAAAAGTTTACAGAAGGGATATATTTGTGCTAAGAGGGTGAAATGGGATTTAGAAGTCACCAGTCAGAAGAAGCAGAAAAGATAATTACAAATAGATGCATGAGGTGTGAAAGAGCAAGGCTTGAATGTTCAAAAACCTGGTAGTTCACTGGACTGCAGCAGAGAGCAGATGAAGTTGGAGGAACATGTGAAAACCTCCAGTCGTGATAAATCACAGTGGTGATGTTAGGCATCCTTGTCACTAATTCTAAACTTTATGTATGTAAACTTTGTTTTGTATTGTCCGATGTGGCTTTCACTAGAGACCCTATACAAAGTAAGGAAATAACTTTTCAATCTTAAATTGCTAAACATTTTTGTCTTTAGAAATGTTACTAAATTCTCTGTCACCATCTATCAAGATGGTTATATATGACCATATAAATTTTCTCCACCTTACTCTTTTATTTTGAACTATATTTATAAATATGTAAAGATTATTGAGATCATCCTTATATTCCTGAGATAAATATATATTGATTTATAATTTAAAATATGTATAGTTACATGTGCAAATATTTTTGGGACTTTTCATCAATGTTCAGAAAGTCAAGTTTATTTAAACTTTTTCCTTTTCCACCTATTTTATCTGATTCTGGAAAAAAGGAAGAAGACAATTTGGAAGCAGATACACCAAACCCAGCAGCTCTAGCAGGTACCATGTGGATCAGAGAAGTTCTCAGATAAGACCTCTCTAAATTCCTGAATCACAAAATCATATGCAGAATAAAATGGTTGGTTAAAGCCATTAAGTCTTGGGGTGATTTGTTATATAATAATATAGAGCTAAGCACCAATTCACTTCTACAAAGCTTTATGTTCTTAACAAGTAAATGGACTTACCTCAGGTTTGTGTGGTCCTGTAGCACCAATCCGTAGTCCATCCTGAAATGCTGGCA
Source organism: Myotis nattereri (assembly GCF_964212035.1). Lineage (NCBI taxonomy): Eukaryota > Metazoa > Chordata > Mammalia > Chiroptera > Vespertilionidae > Myotis > Myotis nattereri. The sequence goes on along the minus strand of NC_138079.1, from coordinate 72,553,367 downwards.
TCATATAAATCATGGGGCTAGGATTTTTTACTAGCTTTGACATTTTTTTCTATATTGTTGGTATTTTATGTTTTAACTCTATTCTGAGTTATTATTGAAATATAAACTCACTGTTTTCAAGTTAACATACAGAAAATAGTGCATTGAAAAAATATAGTAATAAAGTACTTACAATTGCTTGCTTCTTTAATTTTCATCCACAAAAAAGGAATTTCCTCTGTGTTTGTTGTGGGGCCACAGGCATTTCTGTCTTCATTTTTGATGAGTGAAATGAGAGTCCTAAGGAAGCCAAAAGAAGTGAATAGATGCCTTTATTTAACGAAATGCGGATTACTACCAAACTATCTACCTTATCCCTCCTCCCCCACAATTTGTTTTCAGTTATGATTTTTCTTAGAAATGATTCAACTCTAGATCTGCTTCTTTGGTCAGAGTCAGCTTTACATACCCCACAATTTTTGAATTGACGTCTGAATAATGTATAAATTAGATTTGACATAATGTATGTACATATTATTATTTTACTGGGTTTTTCATCTTTGAAAAGAAGTGATTGAGAATTATGTATATGTGGCATTTCCATTTCAGAGATAATGTCATATTTATGGGAGGACCAGATTTTAAGCATATTTAACAAATGCAACCTTCCTATTCCTCTCTCCACTAGGTAAATAGATCACAGTATAAAAGATCAACCTCCAAGTTAAAATTTACACAAATCCAGGGTGGGCAAAAGTAGGTTTACAGTTGTGAGTATATGAAACAAAGTTTATTCTTGTATTATTTTCCATATGAAAAACGGTAAACCTACTTTTTCCCCACCCTATATTAAGTGAATACAATATTTGAGAGAAAAATTTCATAGTTTGTGGAATGGTTTTATTTTTGGATAATGTCATTTCATTTCTTTAATCTATTTGTTTCCAGATAAGTTATTTTGTATATTGTGGCTGTGGTGGGTACATATTTTCTGCCCCAAATCTACCCACTTTGAATAAATATATTTCAAAGTGAACACAAGCCCCTCTTTGAAGGTACAATAAAAAATTCCGGAGCAGTTGAAAACCATGGCTCCCAAGTTGTCCAGGTCACAGATGTCATCATTGGCTCCTCCCTAATTTCATTCCAATGTGAGAGATTCTTATTAAGTACAATATATCCTTTCAATATACTAGAAAAGAAAAAGGCTAAGACCAACAGGTTTATGTAGTTTGAATACTTATTAATAGATATTTCATAGTATGTATTAAATGATCCATAAACAAACACAATTCATTAGCTCCCAAAAGCGAAACACAAGAAAGCAAGGGTGGGGCTTCCTCAGGGACTAGGAAGCTGTCGGGACTCTTTCTGCCTCTCATCCCGGTTCCCATCAGCATGGAGTTTTTAGTTTCTCTTACTGTAGATGTATTTTTTCCCCTGGCAGAGAACAACTTCACTGGGAACTCTGCATTTGCATTTTTAGAGTGTCAACATCACTGGGAGAAAGGAATCTACATACTCCTCATAAGGCCAGCTGGAAACAACAGAGGAATGATGCTGAGTGATCCAATTTGACCCTGAATCAGGGTGAGAAAGCATTGAAATTGATGGAGTATTGTCGAGGTCAATGGAGCTCATAAGGGTTTGTGATCCTGGCTGGAATGCAAAAGCCAACTCCCTGAAAAAGGCCCAGGATTGTTATAGACCAGTGATGGCGAACCTATGACACGCGTGAACTCATTTTTTTGGTTGATTTTTCTTTGTTAAATGGCATTTAAATATATAAAATAAATATCAAAAATATAAATCTTTGTTTTACTATGGTTGAAAATATCAAAAAATTTCTATATGTGACATGGCACTAGAGTTAAGTTAGGGTTTTTCAAAATGATGGCACGCCGAGCTCAAAAGGTTTGCCATCACTGTTATAGACTAAGCAGAGCATCCCCCCACATTCACTTGTTGAAGTTCTAACACAGAGCACCTCAGAATGTGACTGTGTGGAGATAGAGTCTTTAAAGAGTGAAGTTAAAATGAGGTCACTAGGGTGGCCCCTAACCCAATACGACAGGAGTCTTCCTAAGATGAGGAAACCAGGACCCAGATGTGCCAAAGAGAAGACCATGTGAAGACACAGGGAGACCACCAGGAGAGAGGCTTCAGAAGGAACCAATGTCTCAACACTTTGGTTTTGGACTTCTAGCCTCCAAAACGGAGGAAATAAATTTCTGTTGTTAAACCACCCAATCTGTGGGGCTCTGTTAGAACAGTCCTACCAAACTCATACAGTCATTCAAAGAACAGAATCTGCTTCTACTACCAACTGACCCACCTTCTTTAATAGAAGAAACATGAGTGGTTATTTCAATGGGCATCATGAGACTATTCAACTAATATGTGTCTGGATGAAGGTACAGATGATTATAAGTGTTTCTTTGATCTTGTATCTAACTCTAAGAAATTATAGCAATGGATCCACTAAACATTGCAGGATCTCTTCATTCTCTACTGTTTGCACATTTACATGTATACATATTTTCTGTTCATTTTTACTCATAAAATATTTATTATGTTTAATAAAACATTTTGGTAATTAATAATTTAGCACAAAAATGACACGTTCCTGTCATCATACCTCAGAGGATGTTTAGTGATCAGTCAAAATCTAAGAAATTTTCCCAGTAGTTTTTCCTCACACCATTTCACCCTTTTCTTCTACTCTTCTCATGCATAGTCAATGTCCATGTCTCTTCATTCTAATAAAAAACAAAAAGAAATATATGTACATATATAAATTATATGAATTGAATACAAATATAGAATATGTTTTAAGGGTAAATATCTTCTTTACTTAGCCAAGACTAGTAAAAAAACGCTTTAAATTGCATAAAAAAAACAAAAACAAAAACACACTGTATATTTTTCTTAGTGTTTCAAGAAAGATATATCACTGAATAAAAATTTATCTTACAGGCATATAAATGTAAATGTTTTTTTCTTTCACTGTTGTAATAAATGTATTTGGATTATTAAAACTTCTGCAAGAAATGTTTACAATATAATTTTATCCCTGATGAGCTGAAAATGATGATCTTTATGTGAGAAAAATGCTAAACTCTTTTTATAAGTAGGGAAAATAAGGTTTTCCGCCTGTTGACTTTGTATATCCAAAATCCTATATAGATATTGAAACTGTGAAAAAGAAAACAACAATTTTCAAATGGCATCAAGAGCAAAAAAATGCTCCTTTCAAAACATATTTAAGAATTACACCTTAAAAAAATATCCCATTTATCATTGCAACAACAACAAAAAATAAGATACTCAGGAATACACTTAACCAAAAAAGAAAAATACCTATACTTGGAAAACCAAAGGACATTGAAAAAAGAGATAGAAGAAGATATAAACAAGTGGAAGAACATACCGTGTTCATGAATTGATAGAATCAACATCATTAAACTGTCCATACTACTCAAGTCAATCTACAATTCAATGCAATCCCTATTAAAATACCAGTGACATATTTTACAGAGCTAGAACAAATACTCCAAAAATTCATATGCAGTCAAAAAAGACCCTGATTAGCTGCAGCAATTTTGAGAAAGAAAAACAAAGTTGGAGAAATCACAATACCAGATTTCAATTTATACTACAAAGCCACCATAATCAAAACAGCCTGGTACTGGCACAAGAACAGGCATATAAATCAATGGAAAAGAATATAGAACCCAGAAATCAACCCAAGTCATTATGATCAATTAATATTTGACAAAGGAGGCAAGAGCATATACAGTGGAGTCAAGAGTGTCTCTTCAATAAATGGTGTTGGGAAAATTGAACATATACATGCAAAAAAATGAAACTAGACCACCAACCTACACTATAAACAAGAATAAACTAAAAATGGATAAAAGACTTAAGTCGTGAAACCATAAAAATCCCAGAAGAAACCATAGGCAGCAAAATCTCAGACATCTCTCAGATATAACTCCTAAGGCAAAGGAAACTAAGGAGAAAATAAACAAATGGGACTACATTACAATAAAAAGCTTCTGCACAGCAAAAGAAACCATCAACAAAATGAAAAGAGAGCCCACTGTATGGGAGAACTATTTGGTAATGATACATCTGATAAAGGGTTAATATCCAAAATATATAAAAAACTCATACAATTTAACAAAAGGAAGACAAACAATACAATTAAAAAATGGGCAAAGGACCTGAATAGACACTTCTCCAAAGAGGACATACAGGTGGCCAAGAAACAGATGAAAAAATGCTCAAAGTCACTAATCATCCAAGAGATGAAAATCAAAATGACAATGAGTTACCATCTCGCACTTGTCAGAATGGCTACCATCAACAAATCAACAAATGACAAGTGCTGGCGAGGATGTGGACAAAAAGAATCCTAGTACTCTGCTGGTGGGAAGGCAGACTGGTGCAGCCATTATGGAAAACAGTATGAGTTTCCTCAAAAAAGTAAATATGGAACTGCCATTTGAGCCAGATCCCACTTCTAGGAATACATCCTAAAAAATCTGAAGCACCAATCAGAAAGAATGTATGCACCCCTATGTTCATAGCAGCACAATTTACAATAGCTAAGATGTGGAAACAGCCCAAATGCCCATCAGTAGATGAGTGGATAAAAAAACTGTGGTACATTTATACCATGGGGTACTATGCACCAGTCAAAAAGAAGAATCTCTTACCCTTTGAGACAGCATGGAGGGACCTGGAGAGTATCATGTAAGTGAAATAAGTCAGAGAAAGCCCAGTATCACATGATCACACTTATATGTGGAATCTAAGTAACAAAATAAACTGATGAATGGAGTGGATCCAGAGACATGGAAGCATGGAGCAGAATGCAGAATCTCAGAGGGAAGGCAGGGGAGGGTGGGTGGATGGGAAGTAATCAACCAAAGCCTTGTATGCATATATGCGTAACCCATGGACATAGACAATAGAGCGCTGATAGCCTGGGGTGATGGAGGGGGGAGGGCATGGGGGGACTGAAGTGGTCAATGAGGGAAAAAGGGGACATATGTAATACTTTCAACAACAATAAAGGATTATTTAAAAAAAAGAATTTCAACCCTGGCCAGGTAGCTCAGTTAGTTAGAGCATTGTTCGGATATGTCAGGGTTATGGGTTCAATCCCTGATCAGGTCACATGCAAAAGTAATCAATGAATGCATGAACAAAGTGGAACAACAAATTAATCTCTCTTTCTTTCTCTCTCTAGAAAAAAAAAAGAATATCAATTAAAATAATTTCTATTCAACACATTCCTATTCGTAAACAAGTTATTTATGTTGAGTCTATTTAACTTTGCTCTGTTACAACAATTTTAGGACAGGTGAGTATAATACAGTTTTTTTGTTTCTTTGAAAAATAAGGATTCCTTTTTTTTTCTTAAAAGTCTTCATATATGTCAATCCATTTGTATATACTTGTTGCTATTTTTAAATCCTAATGAACTCACAGAAACAATTATCAGAATTTAAAATCAGGTTTTTCTGCTCTAAGGAACACATAAACATGGATATGTGTATACATATTTGGCAGGCATATAGAGTCCAATTCATAAACGATCAATCAAATCACATATTTTTAATGATTATTTTCCTTTTAAAAGAATCAATATAAATTTAGAGAATATAAGATGACCTGCCCAATATGTATTTTATATTCATACTGATATCATCTTAAATAATAAAGATACTTTCATTGTTTCTAGATGGGATGATAGGAGAAAACACTTATTGTTATTCTCATTATACTAAGTATCAGGGGAAATAAGTGGTAGCATTTTATTGACTAACATCCCCCACCCTCACTTTTGTTTTTAAATTAGGCTGACATGGCACAGAGCCAGGCTGAGGGATTTTGTTTTGAAAGGCAGTAAGCACCCAAAGGGAAATTATTGATCAGAACTTGGAGACAGAGTAGAAAAGAAGCTTTGTGTTATCCTTTTTAAAGGCCATTGGATATTAATCTACATCAGTCTGCCTCTAGACGTGGAAGGCAGGACAAATTAAATCAGAATTTTAAGCTCCAATTTGATCTGTTTGTATAGATAAAACCTCAAAGGTTTATCATGCCTAATATACCACCTTAAGCAATTTGTTTCCTTATCATCTTTCCTTTGACATTTTATTACGGGACAGACCAAGAAACAACAAAGGTTTCCCTTGGAGAGTTTAATCCACATGGGGTATCTTTTAGAAAGCGTTCCTGATAGGAATAGCAATCACAATATGAAATCATTCACTTTTAATAACATCTTCAAATATCACATGATTTACTTGCACACAAATTAAAGTTGTGGAAGGAATATGTCAAAATGGCTTCAATATTGACAGAGCGGAATTCCTGCCCAAGGCCTGGAGAGCAGTCTAGTGACCTGAGACTTGCTCTCAGCTTTGTTTTCAGCACATGGACCGGCATCTGCATGCCCCTGGGAAACTGTACAAAGTACAGTAGTTTATGTGCACTTTCCCACAAGGGACTAATTAAGTAATAGGAACTAACTGAAGGAAATTCCCCAGGGACAGTTTAGGAAGATTAAACACAGTGAGGCGCAACTACCTTACTGCCCATTTCTTCTATTAAATAGCTTCATGACAGCAGAAAATGCAATCCTTTTATTTCATTATGTGGTTATGGCAAATGTTTCAAATGTTTTCTATTACCAGCCAACGTTCTCTGCATTTCAAACACATTTTTAACTAAAAAATGTGAATTTTGAACCACTTTTATTTCATATCACCGATTCCTCTATCCTTTATCTCATCCTGCGCCGACATTTGACAAAATTCAACATGTTTAATTGTAGAAATGCTTTAAAAATTAGGGATAAGAGAAACATACCTCAACATAATAAAGACCATATATGACCAGCCCACAGCTAACTTTGTACTCAGATATGAATGGTTGAAAGTTTTTTCTTTATGATCAGGGAAAGATAACGGTGCCCATTTCACTACTCCTATTCAACATAGGAATGGAATTTCTAACCAGATTAATCAGTCAGGAAAAATAAATGAAAAGCATTCAAATTGGAAAGAAGGAAATAAAATTATCTTTATTTGCAGAATCCCAAAGATTATACCAATAGCAGTCAGAACCAATAAAAAAAATTCAGTAAACTTGCAAGATATACTATCAATATACAGAAATCAGTTGTGTTCCTGTACACTAACAACAAAAATCTAAAAAAAGAAATATTTCTATTTTTATAACATCCTAAATAATAAAATAATTAAGACTAAATTAAACCAAAGAGATGAAAGTTCTGTACAATGAAAACTAAAATAATTTGATTAAAGAAATTAAGAATACACAAATGTAAAGATAACCTGTGTTCAAAAATTGGAAATAGTACTGTTATTTAAACTAACCATACAACTCAAAAAAGCTTCTATGCAGCAAAATAAATAATCAACAAAGCATAAAGGCAATCTATGAAATGGTTGAAAATATTTTTAAACCATATATCTGATTTAAGGGTTTAATCTTCAAAATGTATAAAGAACTTGTACAACTCAATACAAACAAAACAAAACTAAAGTAAAAAAAAAAAAACCCAAAACCCAATTTAAAAATGGGCTAAGGATTTGACTAGACAGTTCTCCAAAGAAGACATATGAATATCCAACATGTATGCAGACAATGATTAATATTACTAATTATCAGGAAAACACAAATTTACACCACAATGACAAATCCCCTTATACCTTTTAGGATGATTTTTTTTTTAAGACAGTCAATAGCAATGGCTAAGTTATGGAGAAATTGCAATCCTTTCACACTGTTGGTGGGTATGCATAGTGGCGTCACCACTATGGAAAACAGTTTGGAGTTTCCTTTAAAAATTAAAAATAGAACTACCATATGCTCCAGCAATTCCACTTCTGGCTCTTTACTCAAAAGACTTGAAACTCTTATCTCCAGAAGATATTATAATCCCCATGTTCATTGCAACACTATTCAAAATAGTGAAGATGTGGAAACAAATGTCAAATATGGATGAATGGATAAAGGAAATGTGGTGCATACATACAACAGAATAAAATTCAAACTTTAAAAACTGTTTTTAACGTTGGTTATTTGAAGAGAATGGTAAAATAACAAACCCTTTACAAACCAAATTTTCAAAAAAATATGAGAAAGTAAAAATCAAATAGACCCATCCGTGTCTCTCAGTGGTTAGGCTAGAGGGTTAGAGAGTGGGTCTATGCACTGAAGGGTCACGGTTTGATTCCTGGTCAAGGGCGCATAGGTAAGCATTCTCTCTTCATTTATTGTATGTAATTCTCTCTTTAAGGTTAACATTTGAAAATAGTTGAGTATAATATTTCAAAATTCTCTAAGACTATAAGTAAAATTTGCAATCTTAGTAAATGTTTCCAGCAATAAATTCCAGCAGTTTTTAATTGGTTTTCAACAACTTAAGAAATATACACAAGTTTAAAAGTTTACCAAATTTTAGGAAAGCAAATCACTTTGGTAATGATAACATGTGCCAACAATATACTTCATATTTTCACTCTTCAAATATAATTGAAAGAGGAGAATATTACACTTTTAAAAACTCATACATTTATGAACTGTTTATTTTACCAAACTGCCAAGATGTATAAGTAAATACTCTCCTAAGACCTTTACAAATAATAAAACCATATTTGTTTTTAGGGGTCAAATATCTGCAACGATAAGTAAGGACTGGTTTTGTCTTTAGTCACATTTAAGAAGAAGAAAAGGAACAGTACAGTTTCCTTTGAATGTTATTTTTTATTCAAAGGTTACCTCTCATTTGTTATAACTGAAAGAGTATTATGAATAATGATATCCCTAAGCTCCAATTATGTTCTGCAAATTAGAATTAGGTCAGATGTTATGCCAGATACAAAACAGTCTAATAAATGAGCCTAGAAATCTTAAAAATGAATACAAATTTCATTAAATGTAAAATCATCTGTTTCAAAAAGGAAAGGTTATCCTTTGGGTCTAAATATGCCCCAGAGAGAAGTCCACAAGAGGAAGAACTTTTAATTTAATTGCCAGTGAGTGCAATATACTAGAAAATAGAAATGAATAACGTTGCAAAGCACACTTTAATTTGAAGTTCTTTGAAGTTACTTATTAATAAATTGCTTTGATTTTGTTCACTTTTCTCCTTTGACAGTAAATTGCTTGAGCAGATGAGCTTTGAGATGATGAGAGGTCAATTTATTTATTTATTTATTTATTTATTAATTATTTTTATGATTGATTTCAGAGAGAGATAGGAAGGGAGGGATGTTGGCAGGAGGCAAAAGCATGCCAGATCCCTTGATGCCTAGACTCACTGGGGCATATTATCACGTCTGCCACAATCAATATATGAAAGAAAATCATGAGGTCAGCTCAGATTCAGGGATAGAGCAATATACTCAAACTCTTAATAAGTGCATCTATAAATTCATTGGAAAGGAACATACTAGTAAATACAATGGGAGGAATAATCAGGGTCATTGTGCAAACAGCATACCACAAATAATTTATAAACTGTAACAACACAGACCAAAACCAAAAATTTCAAAAAATATAGAACATTAAAAAATAAAAAATAACCACTGAACTGTCCTTGTTATTGCAATCTAACTCTATACTTAAGCACAACTTTAAAAATTTCTATAAACAGAAATATATTTGTCCATTCTGGTTCTGGGTAAAATGGAGTAAGCATGCTCCATCTAGTTTCTGCCACCGAATTCAACTATAAAACCTGGACAGAATGTATGAGAACAGCAATTTGAGGACGAAGAAAGGAAATGGTAGCAGGCAGATGGAGGAAGAACATACTGTTTTGGAACAAGAAAGGGAATTCTTTCCTCAGGAGAGTATAGAAATACATTATTTTTTTATTTTCTCTCTTCTCTTGCCCAGTCCACCAGCCACTCCCCATGGTGGCAGTGGATTCTAAGGGAAATTACACTGAGAAATGGAAAATTCCCTCTTCATTTAGTGGAAATGCAGTTCTAAAAATATGGGGCCATTCCCACTGTTTTATTTTTCTTGCTTTTCATTCTCCATTCCATGTCAGACCTGGATGTCATCATGCAAGTGTACTGCAGAGTGAATTTGTTAGTGCTGCAAGTGTTTGACTGAATGACAGACAAGGTCCATCTCATGGAACAGGAGAGCACTGGGGAGCACTGGAATGAAGGAAGCTCAGGAAAGAGATGCTCTAATTTGTTTATAAACTCCTAGACTCACCTCCTACCTAACCGTACATAGATTTGTTCTTAATTAGCCTATCAAAAACTTCAAGAACTGAACCACTGAATAGACAGTCATCAGGTTCCAGAATGATAACTTGAGTGACACACATCTCGGATCAATTTGAAAGCACGCAAAGGTTTGGAAAAATAAACTAAAAATGAAACTAGAATGTTAGAATTTAGTTTCTGACCTTAACTATCTTGACTGCCTACTAATACAAAAATATTAACATTATCCACAGGACTTCAGACCCAGTTGTACGATTGAAATACTAAAAATAATCAGGTTACAATTTACGATTATTTGACATATAAAAAAATTCAACATACCAAAATGACATAGATAAGCTTTTATCTCTGATAAGACTTTAAAGTGACTATTATAAAAATGCTCAAATAAGTGATTCTGAACATTCTTATAAAAATAGAAAAATACAAAGGGCTAGTAATTAAATAGAAGATTAAGAAATAAACAAGTGGAAATATTATAATTGAAAATTTCACTGAGTAAAAATCTCACTGAATGATTTCAACAGGAGAATGAAAATGAAAGAAAAAAGAGTCAATGAGCTCTTCAAGACAGATCAATAAAAAATATTCAATCGAAATAACAGAGAAAAGGACTACGGAAAATGAACAGAGCTTCAGGGACTGCTAAAAGTTAATGAGTACTCTACAGTTCATGTTATTCATGTTCCAAAAGGCAAGACGAAAGAATGTGGTGCTGAAAAGTATTTAAAGAATAATACAGAATGGAGCAAAAGTAGGCCTACAGTTGTTCATATGAAAAATAGTACAATTAGTAAATAATATCAAGCATAAACTCTGTTTCACATTTTCACAACTGTTTTTGCCCCACCTTGTATATGAAAGCTTCTTAAGTTTGGTGAAAGACAAGACATTACAAATTCAAGGACCTCAATGAACCCAGAATGGAATAAACCCAATAGCTCTTTGTCCAGATACATCATAATCAAACTGATAAAACTAAATACAAAGAAAAGCAACCAGAGAAAACTGACATACTAACTATAGGAAACAATTCAAATGACTAGATTTCTCATCAAAAGCATGGGGACAGAATGAAGTGGCACATATTTATGCATATACATGTGTATACATATGTATATGTATATGTATATATGTATACAGATATACACACATATACATATTCATACACTATATACATTGTATATATATTTAAGGTGTGCAACATGACTTTATTATATATATTACACAAATTATCTATGATATATTATACATTATATATATTAAATGGTTGCTACAGCCAAGATAATATATCAGCTCCTAAGAGTTATTTTTTATGTGTGTGATGAGTACACCTGAAATCTACTCTCTTGACATATTTCCAGTGCTCAATACAGTATTATTAAATATAATCAGTATGCCTTTATATTGTATCACCAGACTTATTCATCCTACATAACTGCATCATTGCACCCTTTAACCAACACCTATTTCCCCAACCCAGCACCTTGTAACCACCAGTCTATTCTTGGCTTTTATAAGTTAAACTTTATTTTATTTTTAATATTCCACATGTAGTGAAATCATATAGTAGCTGTCTTTGTCTGGCTTATTTCACTCAGCCCAATGGACTTCAGGTTCACCCATGTTGTAAATGAAAATATTTCCTTCTTTCTCACTACTGAACAACATTCCACAATATCTGTATCTCACATCTTTATCCATTCATTCATTGACTTAAGTAATACATCTTTTAAAGCAATAAGTGGAAATATCTGTAAACCCAGAATTCTGCATCCAGTGAAAATGTTTTTTAAGTAATGAAGGTAAAGTGACAACATTCTGTGATGAAAGAAAACTGAAAAACATAGCCAACAGACCTAATCTAAAAGCATTGCTAAAGAAAATTATTAATATAGAAGAAAATATCAGGAGCAATCTTGGAAAATTAAGAATGAGGAAAGTGAGAGAAACTGTAAATAAGCCATGTAAATTAAATAGACTATACTCTAAATTGTTCAAAATATTTTTGACAGTTGAAACCAAAAAAAACAGTGTCTAATGAAGTTTCCAACATAGGTAGATATAGTACCCATGACAACTATACCTAAAAGAAAGAGGGTGAAGACATCTGCTGGTGGTAATATTTCTACATTCTAATTCAAGTAGAAAAAGGCTGATTTTAAATAGACTATGAAGAGTATTTATATATTTTAAAAACCATCGTAACAACTAAAATCTATACAGAGATTTATTAAATCACAATATAAAAATTAAAATAGAATACTAAATCTTTTTTATAAACCAAAAAAGGGTTTAGAGAAATAGAACAAAGATAAGAATGAACAGAAAACAAAATGGTAAACCTAAATCTACACTATAATCATATTTAAGCAAATAATCTAAAAATATCAATGGACAGATTTTATCAAAACAATTTAAAATCAAGTGAAACAGCTGTATGCCATCAATAAGAAATGTATTACAACTATAATGATATAGGTAAGCTAAAAGTGACAAGGTCTACTATAACACTATTTGCATATTCGATTCAGATTTTAAGAAATAAATATTGCAAATAAGTTGACATTTCTCTGCTCAGTCAATTGTCCTCTCTCCACTTCCTGTGCTGAAGTTAATACATCATCTGCAGGGCATGCTTTAAAGAAATTTGAAGCACATATATGCATCTGTAAATAATACTGTAATGTTTTGTTTCATTTTTTACAATCACAGGTTGTGTTACATTTAAATTGTGTAACTTCCTTTCTCTAAGCAATGAGGTACATACTGTTGTCAAGATTGATTTATATTGACAAATATAGACCTGTCTTGCCCATTTTGACTATATTGTATAAACTATGGTAAAATGCTGGGTTTTGTTTATATATTTTTCCTAGTTGTATATTTAGTTGTGGTTGTGCAGTTCAAATTTTACCTGTTATTAATATAAATAAAATAAAAATGCTTGTAAAGGTTTAATTGTACACAAATGCAAGTTTGCCCTTAGAAGGTATAGATCTTGAAATGCTGTTTATGGGGTATATTCATCATTAACATAAAATCTTGCCAAAAGTTTCCCACAGTAATCTATTTAATTCACACACTTATAATTAACTAGAGGCCCAGTGCATGAAATTCATGCACGGGGAGGGGGGGGCAGGGAGGGTGGTCCCTCAGCCCAGCCTGCACCCTCTTGCAATCTAGGAGCCCTTGGGGGCAGTCAGACATCCCTCTTGCAATCCAGGACCGCTGGCTCCTAACCACTCACCTGCCTGCCTGCCTGCCTGATCGCCCCTAAATACTCTACCTGCCTGCTTAATTGCCCCTAACCATTTGCCTGCCAGCCTGATCACCCCTAACTGCTCACCTGCCTGCCTCTTCGCCCCTAATCACTCACCTGCCTGCCTAATTGCCCCTAACTGCTTACCTGCCTGCCTGCCTGATTGCCCCTAACTGCCTCTGCCTCAGTATCCTCCGCCGCGGCTTTATCCAGAAAGATGTTTGGAACGACGTCCGCAAGGTCATTTGGCTGTCTAGTGTAATTAGCATATTACTCTTTTATTATTATAAATGTGTTAGAATTTCTCTTTCCCACAGCCTTGTTAACAGCTAACTAATAGTACCTCACTGTATAATAAGCCAGTCTTTATAGTTCTATTAATATACCAGAGGCCTGGTGCATAAATTCATGCACATTGAAAGGAAATTAATTAGAAGTAATATTTTAGAGTCCTGGGAGGAACAGCAGGAGATTGGCTCCAGGGCGTGTCCAGCCATCTCGCCCAGTCCCCTACCGGTTGGAGGGTCTGCTCCCTTGTGGTCAGTGTGTGTTATAGCGACTGGTCGAGCGGTCAACCGAATGGTTGACCGATTGGTGGGACACTTAGCATATTAGGCTTTTACTTTTCTGCAATCCTTATATTTTTATGTTATGGTATATATGAAATAAGTGACTTATTCCTTTATTGTGTGCACTCACATCTGTTGCTTTAAGATTTGATTGTTCTGAGAGAAACTAAGATGGCAGCATAGATAAACACCGGGAAATAGTCGCCTCACACAACAATTGACAAATATCCCAAAGGACGGAGCAAAGATCGTCCAGAACAACAGGAAGGCCGGCTGAGTGTAATTTCTACAACTAGAAGAAAAGAAAAGCACGCTGAGAGCCAGAGGAGCTGCGGAGGCTGAGTGCAGAGGTACGGCGGCGGCTCGCGCGTGCGGAAAGGGGGTGGCACCTGAGGACGCGGCTGTCTTTTTGAATCACAAGCTCCCGACTGCTCTGAACTCTGGTTCCGGGAAGTCTCTGGGGACCCAGGTCTCATACGGGGAGAGGCTGGTCTGTCAGGCGGCAGCGGGCGAACTTGAGGGCGGATTTCCCTCAGAGGTGCTTGCAGCCGTTACCCGGACACTGAGACGCGTGACTCTGGGCGCGGAGAATCAGCCATAGCCTCTTTCTCCGCCCTTTTGACTCCCTGAGACCCCGCCCCACCCAGGCTGCAGCAGAGGCTTTTGCATGTGAATGTACCTAACTACAGCCCAGCCAAGCAGACCCGGAACTTCCAAGAGAAGGCCCAAGGCCCCGCAGCGGCTTGCATTGCTTCACAGCTGAGCCTCTTCGTGGCTCCTGCTGTGTGGCCTCAGGCAGGGGCTGAATTAGCACCTCCTTAGATCCAGGAGCCACTGTACCCAGTGGTCAGAGGGGGACCATTCTCCCACTTCAGACACAGCTGCTTCCCACAGCCAATTGGCCTGGAGGTCAATTCCTCCCACTGATCCTACAACAACCAAGGCACCAAGAGTGCACCAAGAGTGCCCACCCCAGGTAACTGGGGAGGCTGAGCCACTGGGCCCTACAGGACACCTGGTGCGCAGGGCCACTCTATCAACACAGGGAAGCAGCCAAAATGCGGAGACAAAGAAACAGGTCACAATTGGCAGAAACGGAGGAGGACAGACGACTGGATATAGAGTTCAAGGCCACGTTTATAAGGTTTGTCAAGAATTTTATGGAAACCGCCGATAAATTTAATGAATCCCTCAAGGAGTATAGTGAGACCATGGAGGACATGAAAAAGGAACAACTAGAAATTAAGCATACACTGACTGAAATAAAGAATAATTTACAGAGATCCAACAGCAGACAAGAGGATCCCAAGAATCAAGTCAAAGATTTGAAATACAAAGAAACAAAAAATACCCAACCAAAAAAGAAAAAAGAAAAGAGATTCAAAAAATATGAAGATAGTGTAAGGAACCTCTGGGACAACTTCAAGCGTACCAACATCAGAATTATAGGGGTACCAGAAGGAGAGAGAGGGCAAGATATTGAAAACCTTTTTGAAGAAATAATGAAGAAAACTTCCCCCACCTGGTGAAAGAAATGGACTTACAGGTCCAGGAAGCGCAGAGAACCCCAAACAAAAGGAATCCAAAGAGGACCACACCAAGACACATCATAATTAAACTGCCAAGAGCAAAAGATAAAGAGAGAATCTTAAAAGCAGCAAGAGAAAGACAGTCAGTTACCTACAAGGGAGTACCCATCTGACTGTCAGCTGATTTCTCAACAGAAACCATGCAGGCCAGAAGAGAGTGGCAAGAAATATTCAAAGAGATGAATAGCAAGAACCTGCAACCAAGATTACTTTATCCAGCAAAGCTATCATTCAGAATGGAAGGTCAGATAAAGAGCTTCACGGATAAGAAAAAGCTAAAGGAGTTCATCACCACCAAACCAGCATTATATGAAATGCTGAAAGGTATTCTTTAAAAAGAGGAAGAAGAAAAAGGAACTCTTACCATTTGCCACAGCATGGATGGAACTGGAGAGCGGATAAATACCACAAGATCTCACTTATTTGTGGAATATAATGAACAACATAAACTGATGAACAAGGACTGATCCAGAGACGGAGAGGCTTTGATTGGATTGTCGGGCTTTGGAGGGAAGGTAGGGGAGGGTGGGGGCAAGGGGGAAAGATCAACCAAAGGACTTATATGCAAGCATATAGGCCTAACCAATGGACACGGACAACGGGGGGTGAGGAGATGAGCGGGGGGGGGGGGGGGGGGGTAGAGGGTACACATATGTAATATCTTAATCAATAAAAAATATTAAAAAAAAAGATTTGATTGTTCTTTATAATTACAATTTTCAAGTTGGCATAAGCCTTTAAGAAAATGATGAAATAGGGTACCTTTAATCAACGTGTCCTATTATCAGAATTTCAGCGTAATGAGTACATATCTTACCCGTACACAGTTAGTTTTGTGTTACTGTTGAATGAAAAATAATATTTAATCTAATTCTAAATACTTAGGTCTAACATATCCTAAGGTCAATTTTTCTCATTCATGTCTTATCTGTTGCCACCTCTGCTCTATTATTACTCAAGAGAAGGAATTACACGCTGTAGCTTATCCATCCACTTCCTCCATTTCTTTTCCAGTCCTCCTACCTAACAGTAGTGCCCAAAGAAGCATAGGATCCCTGAGAGGCAGAAAATGATTGAACAATCATGCAAAGTCCAACTGACAAAGATCTCCTTTACCTTCTGGCAAATGATTCCCACATTTTCACATTGTAGTATCATTCAATATTTAAAGAGAAAATTGCACAATTTCCACAGCAATGATGGCCTTTGAAATACAAAAATAAAAACTAAAATATAAAATAAAAATTATAGTGGAATGATTCTTTAAGATGAAACTGTTGTTGCTATCACATGCCGCTAGATTCACTTTGCATACATACTAGTCAAGGTTCTCCAAAGAAACAGCAAGATAGATATAAATTATAGCTATATAAACATGTGTGAGTAATAGAAAAATTGTACAGAGTTAAACAGTCAAGACATTATTTAAGACTACTGCAGTAAGAGCGAGCATTTAATCTTGGAGGGAGCACTGAGTGAGCTGGAGGAAAAGTACTGAGGGGAGTGAAAGAGTAGTTGGTCAATGTTTTTAGACCAGCTGTGTCTGCTAATTGGTGCTCACTCAGGCTTCCACCTTCTTACACAGACCGACACACTATCTTTCTTGGTGATAACCTTTCAAAGAGATGGCTCCTAGTCCGTGAGAAAGACACTCCTAGGTTGTAAAGCTGACAAAAGTCTGGGAGAAGATTTACATGTCAAAGCAGCAGGGAGAAAATTTACAATTCCAAGTTTTCTGAGGTAAGTGCTCTAAGAGCAGGTCAGGGGCCTCCAGTGAGGAAGAAGCTGGTCTAAAGTTTGGTCAAGCTGACAGGAACAGAAAGGCTGTCTTGCTCAGTAGATGAAGGGATGTGTCAGGCTGACATAGGCGAGGGAGATGACAGGAAGACTGGCAGTTTCTTATATAAGAACTCACAGGGAAAGGACTCCATTTTAAGAGGCTTAGAGAACACATTTCCAGTTACGTACCCAAAAGAATTATTGGCAGACACCAATATGTAAAATGGGGATGATCAATGTAAGATGTTTTCTGGAATTAATATTTTTGTTGTAATATTAATATCTGGATTAATCAAGTGATCGAGTACACCTCAATTAGAATTAGTACACCTCATTTAGAAATCCCAGACCTGGGAACAAGTTTAAATAAAAAAAATCAACAAAGTAACAGTCATGAAATGATACTCTCTATAATGTCTATAGTAGTGGCCAATAAATTTGCTTAAAGGCTTAAAATGTTCCTTATTTTGACTTTGATCTTTTTCAAATATATTACTGGTGTTTTATTTTATTGACCTAATAGGTTACAAAAATAAAATTAAACCACATATAACTAAATAAGAATGCACTGATAGCTAGGCCCTGGGAATTTACTTATATGATATGTTTTAAGAAAAGATAAATAAGCTGATGTTTATAAAAGACTTCTGGCATAATAACAAAATAAATAAAAAACAATTAAAAAACACATTATTCTCACTGTGAATATCAATTTCATGAAACATGATGTGGATACTAGAAGTTATAAATATGAAGACTCTGTACACATTTGGGAAATAATGTATAAAAAATACAAGTACACGAGTTGCATATACTATTTAAAACTTAGAAGTATAGATATGTCAGGTTGAGGATGATTGTAGTATTTCCTGAAGAACTGTGAAAAAAATATTTTAAAGA